>NC_086339.1:5612510-6258500 GCF_032445375.1 Bacillus rossius redtenbacheri | reverse complement strand
TTTTTACACTCCTTAGGAGAGGGGTCTTGCATAGCGGTTTAAAACATTCCATTTTAAATTGATTATGTTTACTTTTTAACCTACGTATTACTTAATTACTTTCGGAGAAAATTCTTTACAAACAGATGAAAACTTGCCTTCATTCGTCCCCATTAAAAACCGAGTTCTAATAAAATGAAAAATATATATCTATATCATACATAACTGTACACGATTTTTTTTAGTTTCTACACATAAATTTATAAATTTCATTGTTAGTGTTTTTTAAACTATACCTACAACCTTTTATTAAACCTTGGGTTTGTATTTCGAAAATGTTTAAATTTATGAGGGGTAGCTATTGTCTATAATTAGTATACAATTTATTACAATAACTAACATTTAATTTAAAAATATTATTTTTCAAATACCATTTAAGTCTCTTTTACCCCTTAGGGTTTGATTTTCGCAAAATGGTGATACTTTTGTTGGTATTTTTCGTATGATTATTAAACGTATCCCAAATAATTTACTACACTTAAATGTATGTATGTAGTTATTAATCTTAAAAACGTACTTGCCCCTTTTCCACCCCATGGGGGTTGTATTTCGCAAAACATAAAAAGTTGTGTTTAATAGTTTCAATAACTAAAAAGACCACTGATAAATCATAAATAAAAACGTTAGTGTAACGATGTTTGACCATGCCAGAAGTTGTATGCAAGCAAACTTGCTTTGTGTCAGCACAACGATCCATGGGCCCTATGTGCCTGTGTTTTAGGATAATTAATAGTATTTACTGTAAAATGGAAAGCCTCTACAGTTCTGGAAACGTCAGATATGCAAATACACTCGCCTAACAATTCCCAATGTACCGTATACATATAGATACAACGTACACAGAATCTTCCCACGCTAGCGTAAACAATTCTCAGTTTTATGTGTAGGTACTATAGCAGTATTAGCTATTGCTCCTCGTGAAACAATGCATAAGTGTTTGTTGACAAAGTTATTCAAAAATGAAATAAATTCCTGTTTTACAATGGAGCACACGACAACCAACTCCTGAGGTCACACAGGCATTGCAGGTTAAACTTACATTCTGGGAGAAGAAAGAGGTTTTCAAAACTTTACGCATTGGTGCAGTAAGAAATACTACTTTAGTATCACTTAAGTCGACAAAATATGCGTTTGTTTCAGGCTACCCAATCATCCAATGAAATGCCGAAGGAAAAGCAGTTTGCCGAAGCCAATTTCCAAAAGAAGATATCTAACAAGAAAGGTAAAGCCTCGTAGCGTAATTGTAAAGCAAGAAGGAAATGTTTCAGTGAATGGAATGACACCAAATGAATCTACATCACACATAATGTAACTGAAATATTTTGTTTATCAAGATATTAACTTTTATTATTTCTGTTATTTGTTAATATAAAAGATGTATGCTGTTTAGACATGGATAAGAGATTTAAGATCTTTCAAATGTACGTTGTTTTTTAAACCAAATATTTTGAAGCTGCCAATCCTCACAAAAATGTTTTATGCCAACATAGTATGCAAACCACTGTCGCCTGTCACATATAACAACTATGTTTACTTATTGAAGTTATGTTTATGCAAATCAAGTACGTTCAACGATGCAGCAGGTACGTTATTACAGATCCTGTCCAGTGCGAAATTAGCTTCGCCCCGGTTCAATTAAGTGAAGAAACAAGTATCTCAAATAATGAACCATACATCCCAGTAAATAGAGGCAAATATGTTTTACAGTGATGTGCTATCTCAAACTATAGTTAAGTGTAAACAATTTTGTAACTTAAACTCTTTAAATAGATGGAGGTGTACTAAACATTATCGCTATTAAATGTTTCAGAGTAATAAAATACAGTAAAAAATTATTTTTAAATTATTTTAAGTTATTTTTATTTTTGAAATGGTTTTCAGTGTTTTACTTTTTAAAAGTCGGTATCAATGCATGCATTTCATATGCATTCAATAAAACGTATCGTTATTATATAATGTACCTAAAATAAAGTATGATACGTGTAATAACTTCATACTCAAACAAAATGTAAGTACAAATATAGTCTTCCGTTACTCAGTATACTTCTTCCTTTGTAACGGTTCTTGTTAAGAAAATAAAAAAAATTAATTTGAATATTTAACCTGAAATTAATTAATTATACTTAGTACACTTTAAATTACGATAACAACTTTAGATTGTACTGAATTACACTACGATAATACTATGTTAAACACTGTGAAAATACGTTCACCTATCCAAAAAGTAGCTTATGTAAAAAACATAACAATAAAATATTCATTGTTTATGTTATAACAGGAGTACATGTCATAGCCTAAGTATGTTTGGGATATGTGTGGTAGACAGATAAAATCTACATTATTTATCATCTTGTGCGCTCATATCATCAATATTGTCCTACATAAATGAATGAAAATCTTTACGCAAAACAACAATTTTATCATTGCTATGCATTGACTATCACTCAATATACACGGTGTAATGCTAAATACCATTGCAATTAAAAATAAAGTAAGAAATTAAACAATTCATATTCACTGCAAGCGCATTAGTTTATTTCAGTTAGTTCAAATTAATTTCAATTTAGTTTCGCCCTTTTGTTTTGAGATTATGTTAACTAAAATTATCACAGGAGTGATTAAATTGAATAATATTATTACTAATAACTTTTAATTATGCTTTAATCTCAGGTTTAATGGTAGTCAGTCAATCGGAAAGCTTAATAGGTAGCATACCTTCGCCATATCTAGTTTTATATCGCTCGGTTTTCTTACATTTCTGGCTTCCCCGTATACTCAAAATTTAAACTGAGTTTTTTTTTGTTTTTGTATTTTTTTCTTGTCTTTGCGCAGAACCCACGGGAAGGAAACCATCTGTGTCAGAGCCAGAGATACTCCAAGCCGTTCTCAAGTACAAGTCGTCATTTCAGCAAGGGGTACCAACCCCTTCAGACAGTTTGTGGTCGGCACTAAGCATTGATTTAAAAAATAGAATCTCAGCGAAAGCAATTTACAATTGTGTTAAATGTAACAGGTACAATATCCATAGTATTCTTGGCATTGCATCCATAGAAAAAATAAAAGACCAAGTTAGTCGCTATGACCAGGGTAGTTCCGATTTAGATTACGATCATAAAGAAAAAAATAGCAAGGTTAGTGGCAAGTATGAAGAATTCTCATTTAAAATATCACGTGAGAATTGGAAAGCTATAGAACCAGTTTCTAACTTTTACGTGGGAAGCAAAGGCACGCGAAATAGGGAACGCAAAGTTTTACCAAAGAGATCATGGACACACATAATTAATTCTGATGTTTGGTATTCAATCCGTAAACCGTGCACATGGGTATACAAGCAAGGCTGGATAAAACTCACAACAGAAACAATTTTTATCTCTGCTGCGTGTAAACAATGTAATGCAAAATTGCAACTAAATATAAGTATTTCACATGAGATGGAAGATGGCAGTAAGCTTTGTGAGGGATTTATTGTAGATTTTGAAGAAAATTTTAAGCATAAACCATTAAAGAGACCAGTTTCTGGGTCGTTGAGAAATGAACTGGCAACCCAGTTGAAATACACGTCGGCTATCGGTCTAAAACGTAAAATTGCAGATAACGTAATTAATTACGGTGAAGCTGAGGCCAGTCACGTCCCTTCAGAACACGTTTTGCGACAAGTTCACTATGAGGATGAAATGAAACACAGTCGTCACAAAGACCCCATAATATCTTTGAAATTAATTAAATATTTACCTCCTTACTATGGAGCTATTCATGATATCGGAGCAGATCCCCTTTTCGTTCACTATTGGAACACCATTCAAGTGAATATGTACAAAGAATTCTGTCTCAATGAAGTATCATCTGTAACTATAGATGCTACTGGAAGTCTTGCAAGAGTTCCAAAACTAAATCTACCCCCTGGGCTGACTTATAAGGTAAAGCCTCTCTTCTTATATCAGATGATGGCAAAACCTGTCAAAGATACATCATTTCCGGTTACACAGATGCTGACACAGAGACATGATGCGTTTTCGATACAGCGTTGGCTAGAAGACTGGATGAGATGCAATGCCCCTGTACCAAAAGAAGCGATTTGTGACGACTCCGGAGCTATTTTATTAGCTATGTCAAGAGCTTTTTGTGGGTATGACAACACAAGATGTTACTTGGAAGCATGTTTTCAAGTATTAAATGGCAATGATCATCAACTTCCTAGAACATTTTTTAAGACTTGATGTTGCTCATTTTATCAATAGAATTTCTAAATGGACGTGTTTCCGCCATCGGGATATCAAGCTTAAAGAGTTCTATATTAGATGCATAGGTGTAGCAGTGAATACTACTTCATTTGAAGAGTTAAAAAATATTTTTGAATATATGATTACATTGGCATTATCAGATATGGTTGGTTGGAACAATGGAAATGTTGTGTTAGCTGAGATAGCATTACAGACTCTGAAATGCAAAATAGCAGGTGAGAATACAGATGATGTAGTTGGTTACAGTATTACAGAGTTTGATGTTACGGACGTAGCAGAAATTCCAAATGATGAATGTGAGTCTACATGGTTCCATACGTTAAAGACTGCAGTTACAGAGAAGTTAAAGAAATCGCCATATGGTGACAGAGAAAATTTTTTCTTTCTCCCAGACTTTGTCAAAGAACTCTCACGATTGTCACTGAAGATAGCACTGTGGTCTGGGATTATGCAGCCATTTTTTGGATATGGAGCAAAAAGAGCTTCTTCAGCATGCGTCGAGAGCTATTTCAAGGACCTGAAATGTCTTACATTTAAAAGTGATAAAAAGAAAATGAGAGTTGATCATTTTGTTACAAAACATTTAGACTCCTTACGAGGGCATATCAAACTTGCAGCAGCTGAAGTTATTCAGAAAAAAGAAAATTCCTACTCGCACATAACAAGATGGCAAGGAAATGTAAATGATGGGAAAGAGACAGAAGATCAGAATGATTTTAAAACCTGGCACTCTAAAGTTGAAGGTAATTCCGGTGTTGTGATCAAAGTTACTGAAGAATACAAGGACAAGTCTAAAGAAACTGTTATATCACCCGATTACTTGAAAAATGTTTCTAAACAACATTTTGAAGACAACATAAGTAGTGCAACATCTTCAGCAGCACCAAAAAAGCAGTTCTTAAAGAGGTATCAGATTTTTCCTCGCATAGACTGTAACGTACAATATGAAGAAACAGCAAGTTCAAAAAACTCAAAGGCCGCTGTGGGGGAGGAAGATAGTAACTGGTGTATAGTGACCGAAGAAGACCTTGAAGAAGAGAATTGGCGTGGACAAAATTCGAAGAAAAGACAACTGCGGTATTCGTACCTTTACCCGAAGAGTGACTGGCTAACATTAAGTCCCAAAAAACTTGGTAGCAAAAGAAGTGCGAAACTTGGGATTCTCAAGAATGGGAGTATGTGCCCACCTTTACTTCTGAAAAAACAGAAATATATGTTTATAAACACGTGTTCTTTTGATTCTGTTATTCAGGCAATGTCGGTATGTTACTGTGATAGTAAGATAGTCAAAAATGCGTTTCATGAGAAAACAGACGTCGAAGAAATTACCCTTGCTATGTGTCTAGCTGAAGGACCTGTATCGAAACCCGCATACGAACTACGTGGCAAATGTCTTCTCGAAAAATTTAATTTTCAGATAGATACAAAATGTAACATACATTTAGTAAACTGCGAGACAAGCATATGGACTATAGTAAGCCTAACTGTTGGTAAGCATTATCCAACAGCCACAGAAATTATAAGGTGTTCTTCTAATAATTGTACATCCCATTATATAAAAAGAAATCTTCCAGTATTATCTGTTGTAGTCGACGATGGTGAAATAGGGGCCTTACAAAATACAATCCTAGAGAAAATCCAAACATCTGTTACTGTATGCAAAATACGAAGAATGAAAAGAGAAAATAAAGAAGACAATCAACTCATGAGTAGAGAGAAAGACTGGGACTGCAATGGAACGAAAACCATATCTTGTATTATGGAAGGGCCTTTTATTTTTATTGAAGTAACGTCCATAAACCAAAATGAACATTATGATGTTGATTTAGTACCTATACATATAACACTCCGAGGGATTAACTTTGAGCTAAAAAGTATACTACATTTCATCGCACCAAAAAATGGTGGCTTAGGGCACTTTATTACTTTGTGCCGTCGTCCACTGGGAAAGTGGGAAGTTTACGACGACTTGTCCAGAGACTCACGACCATCAAATATAGTAAGCGTGTGTCCGCATTTATTGCTTTACGTTAAAAGTAACTGATTTTGTTCATTCCTAATTTTGATAAATCCACGTACCATGCAATTACTGTATTGAAATATTATTTTAATGAAATGCTCTTTGAATATGTAAAAGTTCCAATGTAATTGGACGGTCTCCGGGTAAAAGGTAACAAGTCAAGAATTCACTTCTTGCAGGAGAAACAAAAAACTCTTAGATAAAAATTGAATGTAAATACTTAAATTTTTCTTGCATTATTCTTTTATTTACCAACATATTTACCAACATAGTTGCAAATGATTTAAAATGTATTACATATTCTAAGTATACTTAAGAGTTTAAGTGACTAGTTGACTAAAAATCACCAAAATGTGACTTGTTATCTTTTACCCGGAGACCGTCCAATTGTGATTCTGGAATTACAATGTCATTATTTTATGTTTTTTTTAAAATGATTATGTAATATACTATGGAGCCAATAGTCTTAGGTTGTTTTTGAGGACTGAGTAAAAATAAAGAAAGTGGTTTCGTGTACACAAACAATATTTGAAAGTACGTGTTGTCATTAACTCTTTAATAATAAGGGTAATCTAGCATTATCAAGTATATTTTTTAGAAAAATATGTTACCAGCTATAACTAACCATTCCATAATATTTTAAAATTAAATAATTGTACCAATATACTGAAGAAATAAAATACCTACAATTTTGTGATGTAAAAAATTTTACTCACAATTTTAAAAACATTGTAAAAGAAAAACATAATGCATAAAAATAACATTTTGCTGAAGCCTAAACGAAGCCAAAATTAATACACTAATTTTATGCTCTTGTAGACCTTTTTTAAGCAAAACTCTACCTCATAATTTCGCACAATAGCTTTGGAAATGAAGTACTTTTTAAAAGGTTTGAATAAATCTCACTTTATGTACGCCCTGTTATTGAGAAAAATTTAAATTATTGCTGAAAACATTGTTTACACGAATTTTTGGCTTGTGAATGTAATACCATTTTTTTCCGGCTGCTGTATTTCCATAAGATATAACAATATAACACAAATGTAGCTCTCACCATCAGTATGATAATATCCATTTAGTTGAACATTATTCACTTACAAAGCCATGCAGTATTTTGTGACTGAACGTCACTCAGCTTGTAAAAATTTTTATTTGAAAAATAATATACTACTCCATTGGTTTAATGTTTTGATACATCCTCTGGGTGTATTAAAGTAACAATATTTTTAATGCAACAAAATAACACTTTTAGTAAGTCCTCGGGGTAACAGTAATTCAGTTAGACTTCTTTGGTTCAAGCGATTCTCACTTGTAACCCTCGTCACCAAGTGTAATGTGTGTGACTATTTCATTAGTTAAAAATGAAGCTAGTAAAAATTCGTTCATTGGCTTAACGCAGACCGTTTTGAATTCGACTGTAGATATTTAAGCTAGAAACTAAAAACATCGTAATTTTTCGTCTTCCACACACTTCAGGATTATTCTTAGGTAGATGAGAGTGATTTCTCAGGAATATTTTACAAGAATTCATTCAAGAAACCACTCTCAAAATTTTTCTAATGACATACTTACTACATGGCCTTCGTGTTGCCTTTCAGTTATCTATTGCGACCCTAAATCACAAAATTTTTAAATAATTCATAAATGACGCGAGCCAAATATCAGTTCAGAGATACACAAATGCTTTATTGATTAAGTTCGTATTATTAACAAATACCTGACATAAGTATAAAATGTGTTGGTTTTAGATCTAAACAGTTAACGCTGATCTTAAATTTAACTTTCATAAAAAATTTGAATTAATAATTTAGTTCAATCGTTACTCTTCTACATATGAAGAAATTGAAATACTTATTAATGTAGCATAATTGTTGAACATTTCATATTCTTGGTCCTAATGTTCACACTTTTTTTAAATTTATTTTGCTCAAAGTAGATTCGAAGACAGTTCAAATATTTTAAGGCAATAAAAGGAAACCATTTTAATATCATTGGTAAAATTATACTTCGAACATTGACCTGAATTGTCATTTATCCGTATCATTAGATATTTTTTACGCTTAAACTGGATTTATGCATTTTGCTTCCACTGCAATATGTATCCTTCAGTAATTTGTAAGTAAAGTAAGAACAGATTTACTTTTTTACTAATTTCTAAACAAAAATATGTATATAAAATTCCAATGTCAGAACGTCTGTAGGTAGTATTAAAATATTTAGAAATTTCAATTCACGTAAGGAGGAATGAAAGGATTTATTTAGCATAAAGCAAGTACAAGTCGTATTATTATTAATGTAAGGTACCTAAAACAGATTAATGATGCCCCAATACATTTTGATTGGATTTCTTAACCATATTATACTGCAAAATATTTTTTAAAATAGTTTATTTCCTTACCATACCAAAAAAATATATGTGGTATGTTAAAAACAAATTAAAGGTGAAGGAAAATATATCACATTACTCATTTAATTACTCTATTATTAATTTTAATGAGTGAATGCATTGTTTAGTTTACATTATTCGCTCAAATACACAGTTTGTATGGTTCATATTAAGTATATTGTTGTATTAGGGTTAATTTTAAGTAAAGATATTATAAATGTTTATGTTATATGAAATAATACTTTGTGAGTACAGCATGTAATGTGGCATGTCAGTGAGATGTGCAAAGTACAATGATTGTTATCAATTTCACATTACGCACTGTGTATTGTAAGAACAATATGTATACCAAATATGTTTTAAATGCTTAAAATTAATGAAAATTAAATATTATATGAATCGAAAATATTATCTTTCATTAAAAATGCCTGCGCGTTATAAGGTATGTTAAAAGTATTCTAATGATTTTATTATAATTTCATTCTCTCTGTATACTTTGCATTTTCATTAACTGATTAGAAAATTTGTTGTAATTATGACTACTTTTCATAGTTCGGGAAGTATCTGGTAATATTTATTTACATTTGTAGAAATTTAAACATATTTTATTGTACCCATGTATCTTTATTTTTATTACAATGTTATATTTTAATTGAGTTGTTTTATTTAAATTGAAAAAAAATATCATGTATTCATTAACCAGAACCTGCAAAATAAAAAATCTTATAAATAATGCTTGTGTGAATATTAATATATTGAACGTACCTTTTGTACCTAGTAGTTAGATGCTATCAGGCTTTCAATATATTGTTTTAATTCAAATGTTTTAATGATTTTTTCTTTCCTAATCTAATTGATAATATTTTAATAGTAAATAGTTTTTATTACTATGTCGATGTAAACACTTTATACATTAAATTCCAAGATACCTACATTAAAATCAGAGTTCAGGACCACAAAAATTCTCTGAAATAAATTTATTTTTATTTTTATACTTATTTTTCATTTAAAATATAAATTTATGCAACCATATAATACCTGGCGAAGGGTGGCGATCTGGAAATAGTGAATTGGTGAAATGAATGGATCGAATAATCTGTATAACAGAGTAAACACAGTAATCACGGTAACATACACAAAGTTTCCCATATGCTGAATTCCCGGGTTCGACACCCTTAGTAATTCAACCTGATTCTTCTTAGTGTGAAGTTAGTGACCTGCTGACCACTCGAATAATCGAATAACGCGTTACTGCAAGCATTAAGGTGTCAGATTCAGTGGTCGTTTATCGTAGACACACAAATAACCTGAAAACTTTACAGTAGTGCTTATAAACACAGAAAAATGTCCTTAAATGTTTGAAACACATTTTTCCATGATAAATATATACAATTGTGTAGTTTTAAATACAGAAAGCAGATTGTGATCACGATTATCTGTCTCCTCTTTTATCATTATAATTAATTTGACATATTTTTTAGATATTTTTTGCCTGTTTGTTCCTCATAACGTTGGTTAAATTAATGACTTGGCTACATACTATTACAAAGTGTAACCCATAATGTAGTACATTTTATTTCTACATTAACTAATATATCTATGAAGTAAATTAACACTGGTAAAGACGATAGTTATACATGTTAAAAATTCCGAAAAAAAAAAAAAAAATTTGAAAATTTCTTTCGTAAGGAGTGTAAAGGGACTAGGTCTGACAAATGAAGAGAATTTTATATTTCCTGATTTACTACAACGAGAGGTAAGAATTTGAGCAGGAGAGACATGCATTCATTACAAAAAGTTATTTTGCGACATTTTAACTTTTGTCTTTATATAAAAATTTGATAGCTCAGATCATAAATTGAAGGGTAAGATAATAGAACAAAATAAACTACGAAGCACTAGTACCATTTCTTTTTACAGTTAGCGAAATTCCACAGCTAACGGTGTAAACAGTCACCAGTTTACAGGTTGATTTCATTATCTCATGTTTATTTTAAATCAATTATTATATATAAATATGTATTTGTATTATAAGTTGTACCAGCAATTACGCTAATAGGGATAGCTAATAGTCCATTGAAAAGTTACATTTGGGGTTGCGTTTTTTAGAGGACGCAATTTTATTTTTTTGATGTGTAGGGGGGGGTCAGTGTAAAGCTAAAACCAAGTTTGTGGGGTCGCCAACCTTGTCCCACGGCCGCCATCTTGAAAATAGGGGTTGAAATGGTTTTTTCGATATATCTCTTAAAATATTTATTTATTAAAAAAAAACATTTCTTAACATTTCTTGTTGCAAATTAAATTCTCTACAACGTTGGTCCAGTAACGTTTTGTCGTAGAACTATAAATAAAAAAGTTATAAGCGAAAATCTTGAGAAATTCGAAAAAAAAAATTTATATTTTTCGATATAACTTTTTTTTATTATTTTACGAAAAAAACGATATCTGACCATTTTTGTAGATCGCTTTTTGAGGAACAACTTTTATTCGCATCATTTTTTCATTAAGTCAATAGATAAGGTTTTACAGCGCTCCGAAGTGAGTACTATTTTTCAGTACTCTTAAATATACCTATATTATACGTGTGTACTAATAATATGTCATCAGTTATTGTATTTTTTTAAATTTTGTTATTATAACTTTTTTAATTACAAATTTTTAATATTATTAATCATTAATTATTGACTCTTTTTAACTCCATAACAGGATTTAACAATTATTGATTTTTAAAATAATTTTAAATCTGATGGCCGTTACCGAGAATACTGTTCAGGTAGAAAATACCCAAGTGACCAAGGATACAACTACAAAATTCGTCAAATATGTACAAGAACACTTCGGGCTCTCTGAAAGCATTGTGTTTGACGGTTACTCAGACGACCCTGATGTCGCAGGAACAAAGTCTTGAAAACGTTTGCGCCGCACGAAAAAACACCAGTCGACAGAAGTAAAATTTGACAAGACCACCATACCGACATTATCACAAGAGAAATTTCTTGGTAATGAGAAGAACAAATCTAACTTTATTATACTTCTTAAAACTGTATTCTCGGAAACGGGTTTCACTGTTGACCAAGCAGAATCAGCCGCAGACGCTCTTATCGTTCGCACTGCTCTTGCTGCATCTCCATTATTTAATACTGTTACTATTGTAGCTGAAGATATTGACTTACTGATATTGCTCACATCACTTGGCAGAGAACAAGCAAATGTATTTATTTTTAAAACCATCAAAAAGACGAACAGCAGAACAATTATATTGTGCGTCAGGTTTTATGTACGGAAATGTCATTGCGGATAACTTGCTGTTTCTTCATGCTTTTTCCGGATGTGACACAACTTCAGCTCCTTACAATATCGGTAAAATGAAATTTGTGAAAAACCTGGAAAAACATTTAGAGTTTGCAAGTGGAACGGCTTTGTTTCTCAACAAGAGAGTTGACCCTGCTTTGCGCACTGTAATTGGTGAACGTTTTTTTATCTCTTTATACGGTGGTAATAAAGATGATAATTCTCTTGACAGGCTACGATACAAACAATTCGCCAAGGCAGTGACAAAAAGTACATTTAACTTATCTTCACTTCCTCCAACACAAGACACAGCTCACTTTCATACTTTCCGAGTCTACCATCAGGTCCAGTCGTGGCTTGGTAATTATAATGATCCTGAAGACTGGGGCTGGAAAAAATGTGTAAAATTATTGATGCCAGTGCAGAACTCTAAACCTCCAGCACCCCCTGAGCTTCTAAAATTGATCTTTTGCAAATGCAAAGGAAACTGTGGAGCGATGTGTGGATGTCGAAAAGCAGGGCTGAAATGTTCTGCAGTGTGCTTCCATTGTTCTGGAGAGACTTGCAGCAACTTAATGGAACTCTCAGAATTAATAAATGAAAGTGACTTTGATGATGAACCGCCGACATTAACACCCCTTCCTTCTCCAGTTCTCTTACTGGTATTTAATTCAGAAAGCCGATCAGATGCTGAGCCGCAGCCTGGTCCATCGAAACGACTGAGGACGGAGTAGTTCTAATTTAGAAAATCACCGTGGATTATGCCTATTGGGGATACCACGTAAAAAAAAACGCGCCTCTAGACTCTACCTCGTGGGTGGTGGGGAAAAGAGCCAATAATTAATGATTAATAATATTCCAAAATTTGTAATTAAAGAAGGTATAATAACAAAAAAGAACAATAACTGATGACATATTATTAGTGCACACGTATAATATAGGTATAGTTAAGAGTACTGAAAAATAGTACTCACTTCGGAGCACTGTAAAACCTTAGCTATTGACTTAATGAAAAAATGATCCGAATAAAAGTTGTTCCTCAAAAAACGATCTACAAAAATGGCCAGATATAATTTTTTCGTAAAATGATAAAAAGAAAGTTATATCGAAAAATATTAATTTTTTTCTCGAATTTCTGAAGATTTTTGCTTATAACTTTGTTATTTATAGTTCTACGAAAAAAAGTTACTGGATCAAAGTTGTAGATAATTTAATTTGCAACAAAAAATAAAAACAATTTTTTTTATCAAATAAATAGTTGAAGAGATATATCGTAAAAACCATTTCAACCCCTATTTTCAAGATGGCGGCCGTGGGACTAGGGTGGCGACCCCACAAACTTGGTTTTAGCTTTACACTGACCCCCCCCCCCCCTTACACATCAAAAAAATAAAATTGCGTCCTCTAAAAAACGCAAGCCCAAATGTAACTTTTCAATGGACTAGATTGCTCGCTTTATTTATTGTGCTTGTGTTCGCAAGGGCTCAGAGACTGTGGGCTGTCGCAATTTAACACGAAGTTCGCGGTAAATTTGTGCGGTGAATTGCCTGTCGCAGGGCTGTATATTAGGCTGGAAAGCTGTTTCCAGTGTGTCGGCGAAGGCCTGTGCCTTGTGTTGGGGCTGAAAAACTACGCCGTTTGTTTCGAGAGGCGGGATTTTATCCGTTTTGTTTAGAATTCGTTTAGTCAGGGCCCAGGCACTGCCGTCCTGGGTCTAGGATGACTTGATCATGTATATGCAGTATGAGTTGGCTCCATTTCATTTAGCTCTCTTTGACGAAGCTGGGATACGCAAAACCAAGAAAGCAACCCCGTACATGTTTCATGTGACAAGGGAGAATTTGGACTTGGAGAACGCTGACTTTGTTCTTAATGGTGGATTCTTACTACACAGTCATAGCCGACAAGTGCTACTGATTCATCTATTTGCCCAAAATATGTCAATTACATTATCATTTCCTATTTATCATGACTGTTGATGTGACATTCCGTGCAGACCACTGAACAACTGTAACACAAAATCATAAACATCGGATTGAATTTGAGCACATGATTTACTTTGACTGGGCTAGTGTCTTCCATGCTAATTTTTTTTCTGTATACATAATAAAATATTTTGGAATTTAAATTGTTCATAACTTAGGTAACAACAGTAGAATTAAGCATTTTAAACAGTTTTAGCTACTTAAAAAAAGTACTATAGTGGTTGTGTGGACCAATTTTTACCACGTTTTTGTTTTTATTTTTGTATAAAACTAAAGTTCGAACTTATGTTTTTCTTACACTAATCCATTTACAAAGTACGTTCTGTGGTAAATAAACGCAAAATTTTTCACCTGACCTATTTTAACAGCGATCATTAAGCTACTATAATCTTAATATTGTAAAGTAAAAACAAAAAAAATGCTAATGCAGCTGCAGTCTATCTACTCACAAATAATTATTGTTTAGTCATTTCTTAAGCACATTTTGCAATCAATCTTAAATTTTTTTTTGAAACGCTTGCCAAACAAATGCATTTTATGTGAAACAGACGACGTGTGTAATACTTGGCTAAAACTTTGCGTTCATTAAAATTTACATCGAAAATTAAGTAGCGTTCACTCGGTTTTAGTCAAAATGATGTAATAAAAATATGTGTTTTTTGTAATCTAATTAGTTTTTTTAAAGTAATTAAAACGTGGATATTTTAAATATAAAAGAAAATAATTCTATACTAATTCATATTAAATAATTAGGACCTTCCTCGCATACTTGCGTCAACTTTATCTTTACACAGTATCTAACTGATACATAATGTAAAACAAAATTGGCAAGTTATAATTCACAACTTCCCTGTCATTTTTAACTGGAAAACGGAACGTTGATGTGCCTCGTGAACTGATCCTCGTATTCTGACAGCCCGTGTACGCACATTTCTTACCCGTCAAAATGTTTGACACTATAAAATTATCAATGCGAAATGAAGTTAAAATAAGTATGTATTTAACTTTTAAATTAAATAATATTTTAAACTCAACACTGACTGTAGGCCTGATACAAAGTTCTTAGGAGCTAATTTTCACGTTACTAGGGTACACAATCCCTCCATACAGTGATCCCAGTGACTTGTCTTCTCCCGTGGTTCCGTGGCTCTCAAAGACAGTAGTGGTAAGGAATACTTATCGTCAAAGTCACCGAACTGTGCTGATACCAGCTTCCCGTATATGGGAGGGTGACTGGCTGGTTAACCTAGTACGCCCTAAGACCGCTAGGGGCGTGCGCTGTCGATACCCAGCGATTGAAGCGTTCGCAGCGGCGGAGCTTGGAACTACAACAATTCTTCTGAGAAACCGGGCAGAAAAATTAACCTGGGCTCGCGACTTCTATACATTATATATATTCAATGCTAAAGCTCAAATACCCCTATCAGCACAGAGTTGTTTCTTCTTCTCGTACCGACATAGAAAGCATAATACCCAGCTGTTTAACTCGTGGGAAAATAATGGGAATATGGCTTTTATCAAATATACGCTTATTGTTTTAGCACAATAATTATTATTACATTTATGACAATCTTGCTGTATATAAAGTTTACGTTAAGTTTAATTTTGACTGTGATTAGCATTAATTGAGCACTAACTCGTAACAAAGAATTTTTCAAAATAATTGATATTTATAACGGCTGGTCCCAAATTGACGAACGTACTATACGCTATAACGTTTTATATAATGCAGTCGAAATTATGAAATTTTGTCTATTATCAGCAACATTTGAGCACTAATTCGAGATATAAAATTGATTTCAGAATATTAATATTTTTAAGAGTGTAGCCAAAATGAAGTTATGTTGGAAGGTTACATACTATATGCTATAACTTTTTATGTAATATTGCTCAAATTCTGTTCATTACGGCACAAATAAGCACAAATTGAGCACTAATTGTGGACAGATATTGAACGCAAAATTCAAAAGTGTGGTCGCCATATTAACATTCGTGTCGCACGCTGTTTGTTTCCTATAAACATATCAAAGGCTATATCTCCTTTGTTTACATAGCACAAACTTTGAAATTGTAACAGTAAGCTCCTTAAATTGAGGACTAATTCGTGATATAAACTTAATTCAAAAAATTGATATTTTCCTTGGGTGGTCGCCAACTTGACGTCAAGTTGGCGACCAACTTACTATATGCTATAACTTTTTACGTAATGCAGCACAAATTCTCATTTCGACGGCACAAATTAGCACAAATTGAGCACTAATTCGTGATGTAAAATTCATTCCGAAAAATTGATATTTTCCTTGGGTGGTCGCCAACTTGACGTCAAGTTGGCGACCAACTTACTGTATGCTATAACTTTTTACGTAATGCAGCACAAACTCTGATTTCTACGGCACAAATTAGCACAAATGGAGCACTAATTCGTGACAAATTTTGACCTTGAAATTCCAATGTGTGGTCGCCAGCTGTCAATTCGCTTCAAACATATCAAGGGCTATAACTTTTTAGTTTACGTTGCGATAAGCTCGAAATTTTGGCATCTGGCAGCACAAATTGAGCACTAATTCGTGATGTAAAATTCATTCCGAAAAATTGATATTTTCCTTGGGTGGTCGCCAACTTGACGTCAAGTTGGCGACCAACTTACTATATGCTATAACTTTTTACGTAATGCAGCACAAACTCTGATTTTCACGGCACAAATTAGCACAAATGGAGCACTAATTCGTGACAAATTTTGACCTTGAAATTCCAATGTGTGGTCGCCAGCTGTCAATTCGCTTCAAACATATCAAGGGCTATAACTTTTTAGTTTACGTTGCGATAAGCTCGAAATTTTGGCATCTGGCAGCACAAATTGAGCACTAATTCGTGATGTAAAATTCATTCCGAAAAATTGATATTTTCCTTGGGTGGTCGCCAACTTGACGTCAAGTTGGCGACCAACTTACTATATGCTATAACTTTTTACGTAATGCAGCACAAACTCTGATTTCTACGGCACAAATTAGCACAAATGGAGCACTAATTCGTGACAAATTTTGACCTTGAAATTCCAATGTGTGGTCGCCAGCTGTCAATTCGCTTCAAACATATCAAGGGCTATAACTTTTTAGTTTACGTTGCGATAAGCTCGAAATTTTGGCATCTGGCAGCACAAATTGAGCACTAATTCGTGATACAAAATTCATTCCGAAAAATTGATATTTTCACTGGGTGGTCGCCAACTTGACGTCAAGTTGGCGACCAACTTACTATATGCTATAACTTTTTACGTAATGCAGCACAAACTCTGATTTCTACGGCACAAATTAGCACAAATGGAGCACTAATTCGTGACAAATTTTGACCTTGAAATTCCAATGTGTGGTCGCCAGCTGTCAATTCGCTTCAAACATATCAAGGGCTATAACTTTTTAGTTTACGTTGCGATAAGCTCGAAATTTTGGCATCTGGCAGCACAAATTGAGCACTAATTCGTGATATAAAATTCATTCCGAAAAATTGATATTTTCCTTGGGTGGTCGCCAACTTGACGTCAAGTTGGCGACCACCTTAATATATGCTATAACTTTTTACGTAATGCAGCACAAATTCTGATTTCTACGGCACAAATTAGCACAAATTGAGCACTAATTCGTGACATAAAATTCATTCCAAAAAATTGATATTTTCCTTGGGTGGTCGCCAACTTGACGTCAAGTTGGCGACCACCTTAATATATGCTATAACTTTTTACGTAATGCAGCACAAATTCTGATTTCTACGGCACTAATTAGCACAAATTGAGCACTAATTCGTGATATAAAATTCATTCCAAAAAATTGATATTTTCCTTGGGTGGTCGCCAACTTGACGTCAAGTTGGCGACCACCTTAATATTTGCTATAACTTTTTACGTAATGCAGCACAAATTCTGATTTCTACGGCACAAATTAGCACAAATTGAGCACTAATTCGTGTCAAATTTTGACCTTGAAATTCCAATGTGTGGTCGCCAACTTGACACACGTACACCAGTGCTGCTGAAGTGCAAGGTAAGCATGAAGCGGAGACCAGTAGCGGCAGAAACAGCGGGCTTTGCAATTCCCGGCTCGCGAGAGCTCTCCAACAACGCTGCGTTGCCAAACAACCCGCCGGCAGCGATCCGGTGTTGCCGCAGGCAGCGAACCGACCAATCAGCCGCGGTGAACACGGCAAGGTATATTTGCATAAATTTATCCAATATATATTTTATAAATAAAATCAAAATATACATTTATTATTAGCTTTGGTATATATTTGTTGTACGGTCGAAATTTTGTTTCTATTTAATGTTATTTTTAAGCTGTATAAGATGGCAGTGATGCCAATTATGAATACTTGGGTGTCTTTTTTTTTTTTACCACATCTGGGGAAAAAAAGTATTGTGGCCAAACAACAAATTAAAAATATCTACTATTATAAATTTCTAGAAATAGCCCTTAAGGTGCCCACCTAGTCAGAGGTGTGTGTCTCTGTAAGTGTGACGCTCGCCGGTGCCTCTAGCACGGTATCGCCTCTAAGCGCAAGGCTCTGAACTGGCGCGCAGTTCGTGCGCTGGGCAAGCATGATGTATCTGAGCGGTGGCCATTACATCACACGGCAAAGAAATGAAGATGAGGGTGTAATTCACATCCCTTGAGTGCTTTTAAGAACATGCACCGGATGAATCACGTCCACAAATTAGTCTGAAAACAATACGTCTCTCTGAAATCCTCACTCTCCTAAAAAAATATATATATGTACATATATTTCAGTCATCAAGTAGCTTGGCTTCTGGGTTGTAGCCGCGTCCTTGGCGAATAATTCACCGACGTTTCGGTCGACATTGCAGTCGCCATCATCAGGGAGCAGTTAGCTATATTATGTTCTCAACAAATCTTACGCCAAAGCTATATATATATATGTGTATGTATGTATGTATGTATGTATATATATATATGTGTGTGTATGTGTATATATGTATGTGTGTGTGTGTTTGAAAACGAGGAACGGAAACAGGTCTCTGGTCCGCCACGCCGCTTGAAACCACGTGGTGTGAGCCCGGGTGAGGCGAGGCGCGGTGTCGCAGGAGAGATGCGAGGGGGAGGAGGGGAGGGTAAGCACGCGACGCCGCGGCGGCTGACGTCAGCACACGGCGGGTCTAATTCCGGCGATCGAGGGGCTACTCGCTACTGGTATTCGCGAGGCGGCGGCGCACCGGCTCCAACGGGAAGCAGTGGGCGCCGGCTAGGAATAGCGAGCGGTCGGACTGCCAGACCGCTGTTGCTTTACACACGTACACACACTCCACACCACACCACGCACACAAACATACTGCTTGATAGTAGTGTCACGATTTATGATGTACACGCTACATTAATTACTAATATTTACATTTTTAATAAATAATTGTACTTAATAATGTCCCATCGCAAATCACTGACACTTAAAAAAGTTTACTCGTAAGTCACTCGATGTCTGTCAAGTCCCACAGTTCGCACTCCTCACTGGAGCCGGGCTCGACAGTGGTTTGCCCCTTCACCTCGCGCCTGTCCGCACACACGCAGTCTCGCGCCACTCTCGAGGGGGTCTCTCGCCCTCTTCGCCGATGTCGCACTTCCCTTCGCCCACGGAGTCCGGCGTCGCTGCTTGAATACCTGTGGCGCCCTTCTCGAGCCGACGAGAACGGCTGTGAAGAGTCGCGTCATTCTGGGCTGACCCGACGCCCGAAACATCGAGAACGACGACGCTCATTCACGCCACTACACGCGGCGGCCTCTGAAAACCCGGGATTGCAAGGCCGCTAGAGGTGACAATGGCCCGAGGCGGGACGACACGAGGGGATCGGAGGGGGGAGGGTGTAGCGACGACCCTTGTGATCCGGCCAGGCACGCGTGACATGCCTCACGTCAATGGACGGCGCGTGACGTCAGTGGAAGTGCGTGGCCGCCAGCCAGCTCCGAAACTGGCGCGCCTGGATCACGGACGGAAAGTAACATCAGAGAGTTTTTTTTTAAATGGCACCATTAATCTGAATTTTTTATTTGGTGTTCCACTTTAAAATATACCGACGTTCGATAATCCAGCATGTCCAAGGTCTCAGACGAGCCGAATTAAAGACATTTCGCTCTACCTGGATAAGACTTGTAACCTAGCGTCCTTACTGACTAAAAAAAAAATACATTGTAAGAATAAAACAAAATGTAATAGCTGGATACAGCACAGTTTAGTTGTTTACGGCGCCAGGGACGTATATCTCTCACTCCGCCGAGCGCATTTACGACCAGACGACACTCAAGGTTTCCTCAAAAAGATTCTAAAAAGAAAAATCTTGACGCTTCAGTGCTTATCGTTGATTTTTTTTACCGTCATTAATACCAAACCTTACAGCTACTGGTGCTTTGGCTGGTAGAGCAACCGCCATTTATAATTCAGTGAAAAAATAACACAGAATTAGAAGAACAAAACCGACATTATTTAGCAACAGAAAATAAATCCGAACGCATTGCTGGCGCTGAAAGTGGTTTAATCGCTAAGAGGAAGGCAAAAAAAGATAATGAACTTATCATTATCTAATTTCGATACCAAAAATTAGTAAAAAAAAATTAAGGTTAATTATCGCGGAAGTGTTTGTATAGTTGGTGAATTACCAAATAGAACGAATAAAAATGATAGCGCTATTGTTCATTTATACATTGTGTCAAGTGCCGGTGTTGTTTGAAGGAAAACCAATGCTATTTATTACTTAGATACATCTGAGAAAGCCTTCTTTTCACAGACGAGAGAGCCAAACGCCCGATCGTGCATCTTCGTTTTTTTTTGTTCATTGTAAAAGGTTAGGTTAGCTACATTATAAATAATTTAAACATTTTGGACGGTTGATTTGGTTAGGATAGCTACATTTAAGATACTGTGAAATCATGTAAACGGTTTCCTAGCCCTGGATAGCTACATATTAAAAAGGTTATTTGCTAAGCAACCATAAAAAGATTTTACAGTATTTTTAATGTAGCTATACTTACCTAATATAAATAACCAACCATCCACAATGTTTTAAAGTATTTATAATGTAGCTAACCTATCCTAATCGACCGCAAAATTTAATGCCACGCCGGTTTATACAATGAGATAGAACGGGGGGAAAAAAGCGAGCATGAACTTCGGGGAACTTGGTTTGTGTCTCTCTCGTCTGTGAAATGAAGGCTTCCCTGAGGAGTGAGGAGTGAGGAGTGAGGAGTGAGGCTTGCAGACGCGCGGGCAGCCTCCTTGTCCGAGGTCAGCTCCAAGGACGACCTCTGGCTCGCGACGTCACACTGCAGCCGACTTGCAAGCCACGTCCACCTCTCTGCAGTGACGCTCGCTCAACGCATCGATGTATCGTTTGAAATTATATCGATACCGATTAGCGATCGGCCTGAAAATATCGATATTTTCAATACACCAGTCTGTTATAGTACATATACAAACCTATACCCACGATCAAATTATTATTATTATTTAAGCTAATATAAAGGAATTGCGTAATACAAGTTAAGCTCTTTCCAGCAAAAAGTGAATGCAACTTTTTTTTTTCCACCTTTTAATTGTTCATTTTACCGTGCACCGACGTTTCGGTGACATTGCAGTCGCCATCATCAGGGAGCAGTTACCTATGTTATGTCCTCAACAAATCTTACGCCAAAGTTTTATATATATATGTAACTATTATTTGCGTTTTCCATTGTCTATTTCAGTTCTGAATTAAACTTTTTATGTTCTCAACCAATCTTACGCCAAAGCTCTAAAGCAACAACACTATTCCGAATGAAATCGATGAAGGGACGCATCACTGGATGCGAGTGTCGCATCCCTAGAAACCACGTAGGGATGCATCGGCATCCCTCGTGAGAATTCGGAAGCAACGCAAATATTACCGCGTCCACTACGATGCACTCCAACTGGATCTATTGGGCTAGTTATTCGGAAGCAGCATATGTTTAAAAAAAAGATTGGTTGTCTGGTTTACGGACAATAGTTTAACGTGAAAACGTCATAACAACACATTGATGTAATGATTGCATACTTTTATGAATAAAATTGAATCATTTTTATTGAATATTAACTATTTTGTATGGATACAAAGGAGTGAAATGAAATCTATAATTTTACTTTTATTTGCACTCATTAATTCAAATATGTTTATTACTTTAACGAAGAGATTATTTTAACTATAACTTTTATACATGTTTGCTATTTAACTTCTTCCAATCTGTGTTATTCTGTTAAGGATAGGACGATGATAGGAAAAGGAGGAAACGAATGGGAGTGTTTCAAGTTTAATGTGCCTCGAAAAAGTAAAATATTTGGTTGTTCCAATCGAGTGGAAGAGAGATAGATGCGGCGCAAGCGTACAATGAGCGTAACGGGACACAGCGTAACGAGACAATGTGCGTTACGGGACACTTTTTCGTGCATACAGTCGGCGTTCATCGATTTATTAGACGTTGTCACGTCAAAAATCATATGTCATCCTTCAACATGCAGACGGTAGATTGTAGTGAGGTGCCTTTGCAAAACTTACAATGCCATTTATCTCAATCAGATAAGATTACGCCATTACGTCTTTTTTATTAGGCAACCGCTGATCTCACTTTTCCAGTCTCATAAAGCACGTCACGTGTGCTGAAGTATTTATAACGAACTGTTACGTAAGACCTAGGCTACAAGGTATGCACTTCACACTGAACATGCATAACAATTATTATTATTATTTTTTAAATCTTATCAAAACATATCTACCTAGAATTCTCGCAAAAACGGACACAAGTCAGTGCGTTTAATTCTTTGACGGAAGGTCTAACATTAAGTTACCAAAATATTTAATACCTTTTAAACATAATTTTGGCCAGTTGTTTGTAAAATATGTATCATAACGTTAAAGTGTGCTTTTTTTTTTTTTTTTTTAGTTTTAAAATAAAACCAATTCTAAAATCACTTCAGAAATCTGTAACGCCGCTACAAAATAATAGCGAATAGATTATAATTATACAGTAAGTAAACCATTAGTTTCTGGTAACAGACAAAAACTGTGTCTCGGTGAAAAAAAAAGTGATTTGTTAAAAATAGTTTGCTATTTCGCTACCAAGTTATTTTGATTACCGCTAAACAGCTTGCAGTTCGAATTACTATCACGAAATGTTTTGTGGCAGACACGAAACTATTATTCAAACACAGTCATGAATGACTATAGCGTCCCAGAGGGGTGGCACAGGGGTGGAACATGATTCGCACGCACGTATCGCACGAGTCCATCTTTAATGCACTCGTATTCGAAGATAGATCAGACCAAAACAAACAAACAGAAAATCATTACATACAGACATGTTTACTTCGTGCATGTTTTTCACTATGGGTTAGACTCGAACATCATATACATATAGCTAGCTGCACGATGTATAGCGAACTTCAAAAATCACCATTATTACATGTATTTATTACGACAATTGGCGCACAATTTTATATGTTAATAGATGGTTGATTCAAGCAATTTTTTTTAAACCACGGAGAAGATAATTTAATATTCAACAATTTGCAGAGACAGAATCTAAAGAGTCCCACGTAATAGTTACAAAACTGTAGAGTGTTTACCTCGAGAATATTCTCCAGCGAGTGAGAAAAACAGAATTTACCATATAAATCTGGACATTAATACAATTAGCTGGGTAAGCTCGATAAGGGCGCCAGAACAACACTAATTGAAAATCATCCGAAATAATTCAAGAGCTGAATTCGTATGATTATCATACACTTGACAAATTCCGTGAACAACGAACCTTAAACACGAATCTTGACATATTTTAAAAACAATCAAAATTAATTAAACATGTTTCACAGTTAAACTAACAAGCAAGTTAGGTAAAGATGATCCTAACCGTTGCTTATTTGTGATCATTTGTGATTCAAAATGTGGTATTCAAAAAAATTATATAGTATTAAGTTGAGCTTGATATTATTTAATATACGTATGCTAGAAACTAGAATTCAGTTCTTGAAGAGCAGGACTTCTGAGTAAAAGGTAACTCGAGTTTAATTATTATGACATACTATCAAGTCAGTGATCAATTAATTAGGGAAAACTAAAATGCCATGAAGTTAAAATATTGAATCACTTCAATTGCAATGGTACGAATCAAAATATTCTTGATTAAACTAATGTTGTACCAAGGTACGATTATTTGAATATAAACCGCTAGAACTAATGTAGTTTACGTAAGGATGTTGATGCAAAAAAATTAGCAACAACGAATTAGTCAATCCAAAAAAAAAATGATGTCACAAACTACTACAGACTTACTTGTATTCCTCAAGACAATTCGAAGTGAAAATCGGCTCTCATCCTGACGACAATTAGCATTACGCATTACTCGGCACTAGGGACCGGAAAAATTCGCGGGTTCAATGACCTCTAGGATGAACTCTATAGTTCTAAGTACACTCGGTCAAATGTCACCCTCTCATTGGCTGAGCTGTCTTGTGAAGGTGTCCCAATGTAGCGGCCTGTGATTCGACACAGCTTCGGTCGGGTGTTTCTCACTGGCCCAGAGTCATCCAGGTGAGCTGTGAGCCAATAGCAGAGGCAGCACTGAGGTATAACTATATGAATTTTAGGCTGTCGTGAAATTAATCCGCGAATTTTTTCCGGTCTCTACTCGGCACTCGCCGTCTCGGAACTCCGTCGCCGAAACTCTCGCCTCTTAAGTACCTGCGCGCCCTTCTCGAACCGACGAGAGCGACTGTGGCGAGTCCCGTCATGCCGAGCCGACAACTCGACGCCCGAACAGTCCAGAAGGGTGGGCCGCGGAATTCTCAAGGTCGCTCAGCGACAGGTAGCGGCGCCGAGGCAGGACGATGCGCGCGGAGAAGTAAAAGGCGGGGAAGGAAAGGAGGGTAGCGACGACCCCTTGCAATCCGGCAGGCGCGCGTGGCCTACCTTACATCAGCGGACCGCGGGCCAG
This sequence comes from Bacillus rossius redtenbacheri, assembly GCF_032445375.1. Lineage (NCBI taxonomy): Eukaryota > Metazoa > Arthropoda > Insecta > Phasmatodea > Bacillidae > Bacillus > Bacillus rossius. The sequence continues at coordinate 6,233,541 of NC_086339.1, read as the reverse complement.
CTCCGAAACTGGCATAGCGGTCTGGTCTCTCGCATTCGCCCTGCACACCACACGTACTCCAGTCACGTTTTTCGAGCACGAGGAAACTGCCACTGCCGCATTCCTCCAGCAGGTTCACCCGCCGCGGGCCTTATACGACTGCCCGCACCGCGACTCAAGGACGAGGGAGCTGTGCTTCGAAAAAACATCAATTATGCCATTTAATGGAAGTTATTACACGGAACTAGAAATTCTTGGACATGCACCATTGCAGTTTTGCACCGTTTGTGATGGGAAAAATTCATAAATGCAAAATAAGAAAACCCAAAGTACATTTTACTGCCCAGAATTATCATTTTGAAAGCAAACCAGACTAAATAGTTAAAAATAAACCTAATCAGCAACAGTTGCTACTTACATAATTGTTAATTGATCTTAGTCCCTGAAGCAATTTAGAGGAGAAGAGGAATTCCTAAGCTTGAGTCTGGCGCGAAATTAATCAGCGGTAGTTGCGATACGTGATAATGACTGGTATTCGTCGTCCGCACGGGAACAGGCGTGCCCAGGTTGTGACGGGTGCCGGCGCCCGGGCAGTAACTCCAGACGTCGAGGGTCGCCACCTCGCTGAACCGCGCTGCCTCGTGGACGTGTGCCAACACGCAGTCATTGATCGCCGAGTGACACTGTGGACAGTGGTCCGAATTGGGGACGCACCACAACGCCGAAATACTACAACGCCGAAAACCATAACGCCAAATGCCAAATTGACTACAACACCGACAGCTAGAAAACTGCTGTGTACCACAACGCCAAAATACATTAACCCCGAAAAATGTCATTACAGGACTGCCACAAAGGTTAGGTTGGGTAATGTTAGCACACAAATTCATTCAGTTGATTTTCATTTTGCTCCTGTGCGCCCCCCCCCCCCCCTCCCCTCCCCGCAGCAACATTTTTCGGCGTTACTGTATTTCGGCGTTGTGGTACACAGCAGTTTTCTAGCTGTCGGCGTTGCGGTCAATTTGGCATTCGGCGTTACGGTCTTCGGCGTTATTGTACGTTCGGCGTTGTGGTAAAGACCCGTCCGAATTCCCCTGGTCCGAATATGTTGATCAACTTGAACATTTTGTCCCAATCTGCGTCCTTTGGTAGAATACAAGGACACTCATAATTTTTTTTAAAATTATTTTCCGGTTCGCGTTTCAAAAAAAGCTCTTAAAAATAAAGGAAATTACTAAATATTGTTGAACTCCCACAACTTTCACAAGTTAAATGACTATTCAAAACATAGCTGCGTACTCGTTTACAGTATATGAAAATTTTAAACAAAAACAATTTTAAAAAAACACTTATTTTGGTGCTATATTTACTGCGCTCTGGTGACTACTTTAGAAATCAGCATATTCGGACATCGCGATTGTAGACAGGGCAGTTTTCCGTGCGACAGCACGATGCCTTTCATATAAAGATAAGGGCACGGACCGCCCACAGGTTCGGACGGTTATAAATAGGCCCCAATATAGTCATATCTTACATGGTACGTGGTACTAACTTCCCATGAAAATAATGCTATGTCCGAACTATCTTGTACAGAAGTCAGGACTGCTGGCCAGAGATAAGTAGAGCAAAATATCTGTTTCTGCACGAGAGAGTGACATGAGGCGGAAGATGTAAAATAAAGGGACAGGAAGTGAAATTCAAGTGCCAATGGCTAAGATCTGGAATTCGAGAGTACAGTGGAAATGAAAAAAGTCTTGTATTTTATTGTTATTTTGTATTCAAAAAATAATTTGTTCAAGATATATTTCATATGTCGTGTTTCCCCAAACTCTCACTATCTTACTGCATCAAAATGCTAATAATTACAAATGTACCTACTGAAGCTAAAACAAGTCCAACTGCATCACTTGAAAGAGCATTAGATTTTCTGTCAGCTAATCCTATTTTTAATTTTCAAAGTCTGTTTTAAAAGGGCCAGTAGGCTATCAGTTCAAACAATAAAAAAATTCCAAAAATTGTAATTCCCAAACAATTTTTGTTTTTTTGTTCCTTCTTTCTAAATTCGGAGTCCTGCTAAAACTTACATTTTTTTTAATCACAGAATCAGGAATTAAAGCCGATAGAGCTCTAGTACAAAGCACAACAATCGCTAACAGTGCATCATCATGTGAAGCCATCACACTGGGTAATATAGTCACTACCAACTTATTTCAAAATGATTAAAAATTTTTACGTTATAAGTAGTCCAAAGTTCCAAACAGTTCAATGCTAGTGGTTGTAGCCAGTAACTCGCCATAGGATAGCGATGAAAGAAGCCAGCGACTCTGTCTAAAGCAGAATCGTGTAAACCACCCCCAAGATTACACAGGATCATCCGCGTGGCAACTCACCGCGTGGCGGGGCGGGCCTACTCGGGGTCGGTGGGAGGAACATCGCAGACCACTACTGTCGACGAGTTGCCGTCCGCGAAACTGTGGAAGCAGGGCCTAAAGCCTAGCAGCATCCTCGGACCTGAACCTTGAACCTGAGCGCTGACCTCCGCTATCTGCGTGGCCAGCCAAGCGAGAGAAAACCACGCTCTGCTACCACTGTCGCCTGTACTTCGGACTCAGCATAGCATTGTTAATTGGAGATGACCTCTGATATTTTCGATTAAACATTTTACTACCAAATGTGTATAAAAAATCTTGTCGCCAGTATGATCGCCATAAATAACTTACAAAACCTGAGTGAGGTAGAGTAGTGGACACCAGACCGCATTCAGGATGAACAAGCTCAATTTCCGGTCAAGCACTCGTTATCAGTTGAGAGAGTTTCCCCGTAATTACACCACTCATACCCTATAGCAGTTAATTAATAAATGCCAGAACTGATTCCTCATCAAATTTTCCTGAATTAAATTTTTGGATGTCTCCATTTCTATTGACCTAGCTGTCGACGAATCACAGAGCCACATGAAATAACATTTATTTCCCAGATTGATCAAGTTTCAAACAATGACATCTAATAATATATATTTTTACTTGTAACAACCAGTACAAAATTGGGCAGTGGCAATAGCAATAACTGTAACATAAAACAATATCTGCATAAAAAATTACTATAAAATACAATGCAGAAAGTAGTTTAGAGAAGTATAGAAAGTCAAGAAGGTTAGGAACAGCCATAGGACGTTTGAAAGGGGCACCTACCTGCTTCCACTCTCACATTTAAGTCAAATCGGTGAGCCCCGACTCGGACCCTTCCCTCATTAGATTAAAAATTATTACTGGATTAAAAATTATTACTGGATTAAAAATTCACATTTGAAAGAATGACATTTACTCGAAGATTAAATTATATAGCAAACGAAAATTCTTGCTTTAAATAAGTACTTAAAATTCAAAACATGCTTTTTTATGGTGGATCCCGGTTTGTGTCCCCAACACTCCAACTTTTAACTGCAACTGCGGCAAAGTTACAAGTTATTGCAATGCATTTAACCCCGAAAAATCTCCAAAATAGATTTAAAATGCTAAACTGTAACCGATATTTAAAACTTAACAGAATTTAAAAAAATTCCCACTTTTATAAGAAACCACGATTTAACACAATGTTAATAATCATGGGTTCAACTACTACTAGCGCCGTTAGTTCGCAGACCGCCGCGAGCTTCATTGAGACGTGTCTGCATGACCGTGGTCATAGACACACAAACACAGAGTTTACGTCATTTCTCATGTCCGCCACACGGTCATAAAGTAAGGTCTAGCAAGTTCATATCCTTCCCCTTGGAGAAACCAATCCGCTTAGCGAATCTCGTGACTGCTAGCGAACTAAAGGCGCTAATAACACTTCAGTTTATAACTTCGTCTATGGATGGCGTTCCCTTGAATTTGTAATCTTTCGGTGCGTCCCGGTTTTGCTGATGCTTAGCTTTGATGCACCGAGACTGTGTAATTAATTGGACTTTAAAATCATAAGTGATTTTTTTTTTTAAAGTTTTAAGTTCTACAGCCTTGAAACACGCCAGTGATGTTCCTTACCTTATGTGTTTAGCCCGGGCAACGCCAGGTACTTCAGCTGAGATCACCATTGAGAGGCACTAATGGATTTCACTCAAGCGCGGCTCCAGAAGGGGGGCGGTGGGGGCGATAGCCCCTCCCGAGACCAATTTCATTGATTAGTGTACATTTATGTTTACTTAAATATTTAATTTCATATGTTAAAACTTTTATCTCATCAAAAGTTGCATGGAGTTACTAAGGTTCTGTATTTGAAACCTGTAATTTGTAAATAATATTCCAAGGCCAATATCTGACCACTTTCATTTTTTTTTTTGCAACTACCGACACTTTCTTTGTGCGATAGCCCCTCCCGAAAAGTCATCCTGAAGCCGCCATTGATTTTCACTAAAATGTATACAGTATCTATCGCGCAGGTAGTTGAGAATGCGTGGACGAGGGCGGACAGGCGACCTGGCAAATATTGACCCCCCGCGGGTCGCGACCTCCACTGTCGGCGCTGTCAGTCCGTGATGAATGGGCGGCGTGTTTGCGCAGAGCAGCACAGCTGCGTCGACATACCACCGGCGCCATGCCCCGTCACCGAGAGTCTATACACCATATATGGATGGTGTTATGCACAAATCAGTTACCAAAAAAAAAAAAAAAGTATTGAAATAATTGTGTAGGTAAAATGACACTTTTAATTGAGCTAAAAAAATTTTTAACCCCATTCAACGCACTGCCACAATAATGGTTACTGTGTGTTCAACTTTGAGCTCAATTTACTCAGTTGAAAATGTTCGTGGGTTGAACCATTTTTACATAACACCGTCCATATGTAACCGGTACACACAAAACAAGGCTATCTAAAAGCCCCGTCTCGCACGCTACGTCGATATCTCACACGCTGATGTCATCGCTTTGCTGTGGGGGGGGGGGGGGGGGGGGGGGTTGTGCCTTGCTGTTTGTGTACATTTGAACACGACAACCTCTCTTACATCTGTTGTTCCGCCACACACATCTTCACCAGACATCATACTTAGTAAACATTCGTTACAAATATTTTTGTGGCAGATCAGCAGACGCAAGCGAGGTGTCGTGTAGAGTGTACAGGAGCAACTAATTATGGGAAAAAAAAAAGTATGCGATGTAATAATAAAATTTTTTTCCCCCACGGAACCACTGAAAACGTATGCGTGTTTACCAGCGTTTCACTTGAACAAAACACAATGTACTAAAATGAGACGCTCTGGCGGACCGCCAAGGACAATAATACAGTGTGCAGGAGGGGGAGAGAGATGAAGAAGGGAGAGAGAGCGAGAGAAAGAGAGAGGAAGAAGAGGAAGGGAGAGGGGGGAGCCACGCCCCCACTCCCGCCGACAGCGGTCAAGGCCGGCGTAACGGCCGAGATCCACGTCGAGTCCAGCGTGAGTCGCCATTCAGTCCTCAACCCCCCTCCCACGACCACCACAAGGGCGGGTCCAACTCTTCTTCCAGATACATCCTTCTGTTTTCCCGTAAGCCTCCTGCTTTATATTAATGCATGAAATTTTGCATCCCGCATGTCAGAGCCCAGGGTTTTCCCTGTGTCTGTGCAGGTTTTACCTGGGCTCAACTTATCTAGTTCTAGTCTAGTATAGTCAGTGGCCATGGCTGGCCAATTCCCCCCCTCCCCCCCCTAGCACATGATGCATGCTAACACCCTGCATGATTAGAGCGTATGGGCTGCGGGCTGAGACGCACTTAGTCTAACCCGGAACCCTCCCCAACACACTTAGTTTTAATTTACGTTAGGAAAAAAATCACAAGGGTGGGGCTGGGTGGACCAGCCTAATTGTATTTTACTGTAACTATTTTCATTTTCATCTCAAGTGTGTGAAATAAATATACACACTAGCTGTGGTTATTTTCAAGTAAAATAATTTTATAAATAAAGCTTAGCATGGACTTATAAAATAGTAACCATAATCATACCCTGTATTTTCAGGTTAAATAACATTATAAAAAAAGAATGTAGGTAAGAAGTAACCATGCAATTATAATGTAGCACTTGACTGTAAAATTGTGGATGGGGGGGGGGGGGGGGGGGTTGTCTCTGATCCTGGGTCCAGGGCCCGTAATCGGTTCTCTGGGGTAGATGGCTCCACAGCAAATACTACACAATACTCACGACCAACTGCAAAACAACCGGCCAACTCAACAGACAGCACTGGCAATAAGAGCGCCGAACAGGCAGCACTGCCGAAGCTGCTTCCGTTCAGATCCCAACACATGTTCTCGAATATCATTCTTTGATTTACCCCCCCCCCCCCCCCCCCCAATACAAACACATTATTCTTTAACTTCTTCTTCTGTAGGCGCGTTGTGTCAAAAAAAAAAAAAAAGATGAGAGTAAATTTCTACATGCGCGCGCACCCTGCAGCGAAATTTTCACAGGATAAAAAAAAAGCTACAAGTAAAAATTATACATGTGCATTTAAATTTTATATTTTAGTGATTGATATTGAAAATTTGTCCCGATCATTACAAAAAAAAATTATTTATTGTTTACATTAGTGATAGAAATGGTGTTTATAACTTTTTCAAGTGTATTTACATAAGTGAGGTTATGTTCCCGTATACATATAATTTATTTACACTATAAATTATCACATTATTTTTAAAAAATAAAATTAATAAATAAGAATTAACTTTCAGAATATTTATTTACTTTCGTTATTAATTAAAAATACTTTAGATTATATTACTAAATTAAATAATTAATTTAATTTTATACACGTGTTGATATTAATACAATTGTATTTGTATGCATCCAGTTTTTTTTTAATTATTTTATTTCTATTCATTATTCGCATGCAAAATTAAAGTTGTGTTTTTATTCCGCCAAGTAAGTATGACTTGTAAGGCGCGCCACCTGCATCTGGCACTAGCTGATGCACCAGTGCTTCGCTGCAGAGAGAGAGCTGCTGCTAACACTGTCCTGCTAGTGGGTACGACTTACAATTTTGAAAATAAACTTACGAAAAAAAAAAATGGATAGAACTAAGAAAAACGGGCAGAAATATAAACTATTTTAAAAATCATTCAAATTTACATTCATTTTAGCAATACAGCGCCAAATTGACGGCGCAGCTGACTACAGAGAGACTGTATTAAGCTCCTAAAGCGAATAAAGCACAACAATGTAATAACCGTTGCCATGATTATTGGGAAAATGTGGCCAATAATCGCTATTTTTTTTGTTGAAAATACAAAATTTTGAAAGAAAAAAAAATCTTCCCTCACCCTGGAGAACTCACGTACCAAATTTCGAGGCTCAGCTCCGCGCTACGCGAACTACAGACAGACAAACTCTCTATTTATTAACTTCGATGCAACAAACTATAACACAGTTAATTAAAATATTTTCATCGCCACCTACTTGGAAACATATTTTCTGCATTTCGTACACAGAGGCACAGAATTGCAATCGAATCCGTCCCATTCGGGCCACGAGGCCTTCAATAAACTATCACTGTAAACTATAACAAGTGTATTTTACCCATTAATATGCTGTAAAATTTACAGCATTTTTTGCGTACTTGTACAAAAAATAAAGGGTGCATGTATTTATGTACGCGCGTTAGAATTTATAATCACTTGACGCGATAAAAAAAATTAATTTAATTTTGCATGCAAATTATTAATATGAATAAAATAATAATAATAAAAGGACTGGACTGATATTTTAAATACAGTTGGTAAAGTATAAATTCGTCAAATTAAAATATATAAATAATGAGAGTTCAATATTAATATAAACATGCGTAAAAATCAATTAAATAATTTTAATTATATATTAAATTATAATGTGCCAAATAAATTATTCATACACACTTATACACATATACTTGAAAAAGTTTATAAATACAATTTCTATCACTAATATGCACAGTAAACAAATGTTTTTGATGATATGGTCAGTATTCAATATCAAATCACTAAAGTATGAGATTTAAAAGCACCTGTATAATTTTTTTACTAGTATTTAGCCATTTTTTCCATCCTGTCTGGTTTTTGTTGACTGCTACGCGCGCATCGTGAAAATTCATTCTCGTAATTTTTTTTTGACGTGAAAACGTCTAATAAATTTATGAACGCCGGCTGCACGCACGAAAAAGTGTCCCGTTACGCACATTGTCCCGTTACGCGGTGTCCCGTTACGCTCATTGTACGCTTGCGCCGCATCTATCTCTCTTCCACTCGATTGGAACAACCACCGATTTGACTTTTTCGAGGCACATTAAACTTGAAACACTCCCATTCGTTTGCTACTTGTCCTATCATCGTGCTATCCTTAACAGAAATAACACAGATTGGAAGAAGTTAAATAGCAAACATGTATAAAAGTTATAGTTAAAATAATCTCTTCGTTAAAGCAATAAACATATTTGAATTAATGAGTGCAAATAAAACTAAATTTATCAATTAAATTGTAGATTTCATTTCACTCCTTCTTTGTATCCATACAAAATAGTGTTAATTCAATAAAAAATGATTCAATTTTAATTCATAAAAGTATGCAATCATTTCATCAATGTTTAGTTATGACGTTGTCAAGTTAAACTATCGTCCGTGAACCGACTTTACAGACAACCAATTTATTTTCCTCCCATAACGCGCTTAGAGAAGTAGTAGTTCAGTTAAAAGGTTACGCAGCGGTCGTGCCTGGGCGGCCGGCCAGGTAGCAGGCGTGGCGCGCCCTCTTCATGGCGCCCGGAGGTCTCCGAACCACACGGCGTCCGCGGGCCGGCGTCCACGGGCACTGGCGTCCCGACGCCCCTCGCGGGGAGACGTGGCGCCAAGGTCGGACCCAACCCCCCCTCCCCCCTCCCCAATCCCCCCCAGGGCACTCTTCCCGCGGCGATATCATCCGCAAATAAACTCTTGTGTACTCCCGCTCTTCAACAGGCTCCAGCTCTCTCGCCAACTAGAACTATTTTTCTTCTTCTTATTCTTCTTCTTCTTATTCGTGTCAATACTGTTATTCAAGATCTTCTTTTAAAAAAAAAATTAACTCGATACCTCACTGAAATTCGTTATTCTGCCACATATTTTTTTTTCCCAACAGATTACCTCATGGGTGCCCAAAAGGTCCCCAAGTCTTCGTAATCTTCGTCTCACTTGCGCCAATTTTTATCACCCACCACTACATCACACACCGCGTGAACATTTGTTCGAGAAAATATTTTGCGGCAGATCCACAAAGTAAAGGGCGGTATAAATAGCAGTTTAAAGTAGAAACGTGTGAGAGCACCCAGACAGAGGTGCTTCTGTGTCGTTAATGATCGGGGCGAGCCACACGTTTTCAGGGACGAACTTCGCAACCGAGAAATTCTGTATCTTGTGTCAGACCGTGGTATTGGATAAACGGTAGTCACCCATCTTTATATATATATATATATATATATATATATATAAAACTTTATTTAAAACTATTCACAGGAAACACAACTCTCACAAAGGGGTATTATGAATGTTTGCAGTAAGAATTAATTTATTCTTGTGTAAATGAAGGTGTTAAGGTTCCTATTCTGAGAATATTACTAAAAAGTTCAACATCCCTTAATGTACTTTCGGATTGCGTAGCCCAGAGGTGTTGGAAGAGCAAATAACGACTACTACCTTATCAGACAAGAGTCTTCCTTCCACATTGCCAAGGTCGTGACACCCTTCACAGACTGTGATTAACAGACGCCTGTTAACTCGCTAACTGGTCCGCTTGCATTAATTACAGCGAACATCATAAAACCCGGGCACACGCAACTCTCATTTAAGCAAACAACTCGCTAAGTTAGCATAGCATTTTTTTTACAATATGGATAGACAAAGTTATCAGATTAATTTTTTTTTTCCCCGCGTTTGTCGTGCAAAGAATTTGCTCCCACAAAAGTATAATAGCATGTTTGATTTTATTTTAAATTATCAACAACAAGGTTATTCGTGATAGGGTAGCAAAAATTTGTAGACACAATACCTAATAATTGAGAGCAAGGTGAGATTTTTAAAAACTTAGAAAAAATGTCTATACCTCAAAACTACGAAACTTTTTTTTTAAATTTTGGTTTTCTGATTCAGAAACGTAATTAGTTGGGCTGTAACTGTTCTCGACTGGATTTTTAGTTCTGAAGCACTCTGTGTATAGTTCACCTAAGCATGGCATATTTGACCAATTTCGCACCGAATATAGTCTATGAGTTATAAACTATTTGCAAAAAGGCCAAGCAAATATTCAGAATAAAATATTTTTTTCTTGACAACTTACGTCATGGCCACTCAATGGGAATTAATTCCTTGTTCTTTCACAGCTAAGTAAATAGACGCAAGTTTACTTCTACAGTCCCAATTTCGAAATATTTTCGACATAAAACGTCTTTAAAATAAGACCGAAACATACGGGTACCTGCAAGGATAGAAATTTCGACCGTAACTAAAAAACGTTTGTACCGCCTCGCCTTAACTTCTTAAAGTTTAGCTCTGAAGAAGCAAGTTAACTAATACAATATATTAAATTTACCACTCTCGGTCCTTCCCGTTTACCTTAAAACATAGGGCGGTGATTAAGGCGTATCCGCACATTGACGATATAGTAGTAATAAGCGTGCTTTGGACAACATTTTGGACGCGTCAACATCTAGCTTTCGGTATACAACATTTGGTTAGAGTAATTTCGTGAAAATGAAACGGAAGGCAATGAACGGAAATACAACACAAAGATGACGTACCCGCGTGTAGCAACAAAAACCCGTATATAGTCACGTTCGTGAACATCAGGGTACATACCAAACGTACTGGTGTTCCAAATGAAACTTTTATGACAGTGAAACTACCCCGAATATATTTTGTAAACTAAAATAGTCATAATCAAAAGTAATCTCAAGTTTTAAAATACTTAAGAAAACTGGAATTAAAATGATTCCTAATATTCCAGATTCCTAAAAGGCTTAGTAGCGCATGCAGTAGAACGCGCGCTAGGTAATCTCAAGGGGCGTGGTTCCCATCTCGTTACAGGATTTTTTTTTTTACTTTTTAAATTTCATATAAACATAATTTTCAATCAGCTCAATAAGGTTAAAGTTTGTTTTTAGGAAGTATTTACCATTTAAAATGTTTCAGGTTAATATTTTAGTAATGACATAAAAAAGTAATAACGTGTGCGGAAACTTTATAGTATTAACTGTTTGGTGAATTTTAAAAAAAGATGGGCAGTATTTTAATCATAGGCATGTCTGCACGTCAAAGTTCCGCACAATACGAGATTAAATATATCAAATGTGTCATTCATTCAGTCAGCAGAATTTTTTTTTTCGTATTTATGCAAATAAATAAGTTGCTTGGATCAGATTATATACAATAACATGTGCAACCCTAGCGTCTGGGCGACGAAGCAAATTCGTTACCTCCTAGGCCGCCGCATCATTAACTTGCATTTAACTGTGCTCAAATTATCACAGGCTTTTTCTCGGAATTGGCTGGCCAGTGCGCTTTATTACTTTGATGTGGATGTCGTGCCCTCCCCCCTTCCCCTTGTCAGCCCCGCACGAGGTCACGACGGAACACCAGGCCTCGGGGCAGTCCTTGTCGCGCGACCTGAAGGACAGGCAACACGTGGTTGTCGCGCGCAACGCGGAAAGCCTACCTTCCAGGCGCAACCCGAAGGACAGGCAACACGTGGTTGTCGCGCGCAACGCGGAAAGCCTACCTTCCAGGCGCGACCCGAAGGACAGGCACAAAAGGTTGTCGCGCGCAACGCGGAAAGCCTACCTTCCAGGCGCGACCCGAAGGACAGGCAACACGTGGTTGTCGCGCGCAACGCGGAAAGCCTACCTTCCAGGCGCGACCCGAAGGACAGGCAACATGTGGTTGTTGCACGCAACGCGGAAAGCCTACCTTCCAGGCGCGACCCGAAGGACAGGCACAAAAGGTTGTCGCGCGCAACGCGGAAAGCCTACCTTCCAGGCGCGACCCGAAGGACAGGCAACACGTGGTTGTCGCGCGCAACGCGGAAAGCCTACCTTCCAGGCGCGACCCGAAGGACAGGCAACACGTGGTTGTCGCGCGCAACGCGGAAAGCCTACCTTCCAGGCGCGACCCGAAGGACAGGCACAAAAGGTTGTCGCGCGCAACGCGGAAAGCCTACCTTCCAGGCGCGACCCGAAGGACAGGCAACACGTGGTTGTCGCGCGCAACGCGGAAAGCCTACCTTCCAGGCGCGACCCGAAGGACAGGCAACACGTGGTTGTCGCGCGCAACGCGGAAAGCCTACCTTCCAGGCGCGACCCGAAGGACAGGCACAAAAGGTTGTCGCGCGCAACGCGGAAAGCCTACCTTCCAGGCGCGACCCGAAGGACAGGCAACACGTGGTTGTCGCGCGCAACGCGGAAAGCCTACCTTCCAGGCGCGACCCGAAGGACAGGCAACACGTGGTTGTCGCGCGCAACGCGGAAAGCCTACCTTCCAGGCGCGACCTGAAGGACAGGCAACATGTGGTTGTTGCACGCAACGCGGAAAGCCTACCTTCCAGGCGCGACCCGAAGAACAGGCAACACGTGGTTGTCGCGCGCAACGCGGAAAGCCTACCTTCCAGGCGCGCCTGTCCGTCTCCGGGAACGGCGGCAACTCTTGAGGATTCACCACTCAGGAGTGCTTGTGCTCAAGGGTGGAGGGTGACATGGGAAGGGAGGTGGGGATAACGAATAAAGCAGTCAAACAAGTGAACGACTCTGTGCGTGTTCCTCGTCACCATGTCTGTTACAACTATGTCTGTCGCACATGCCAGTAACATTTGTGACACAAGTTCATTACACATGCATTGCTTTTTCTGCACTTAAAAAAAATATACTTTTTTCTTAAAACATTCTCTCAGCGTATGTTTTGACAGCAAAAAAAAAAAAGTAAAAACTATACATTTAGCCAAGAGTAACTATAACACTGACATGAAGTAAGCAGTGGCGATAACTTTCAACGTGAAAGTTTTAGTTCTGTGATAAGATCAGTTCTCCTTGCAGGTGGTTATCAAACACATTAAAAACAAGCGAAGGGGCGCCGCCAGGGCGTGGACGATTATTCAATTCCCTTTTCTTGTATCGTTTGTGTCCGTCTCGTATGACCCCGTTGTCCACGAAGCGTAGAAAACCAAATTAAAAAAACAACTGTAAACAGGACAACTATCTATGCAGAAAAAAATTGTAACTGGTTCTATTTTACACGCTTTATATTAGCTTCACCTGTATGTTTGTTTGTTAGTATGTTTGTAACCGACTCCTTTGGGTGCGATTTTGACCCCCACTTTAAACGGCCAGATTTCATTCAAACTTTGTAGATTTATCGAGGACCGATGACAATACACTAATTTGATAAGATTATTCCATTATTCAATTTGCAAAATAAGATTTTTTTAACTCAACGACTATTTGTAATTGAAAAAAGAAATCTACGAGTGCTACAATGATTCGTGGTAATTTTTGATAACGAGATAACACGTATCTTAACGGATCTAAACCGCGGGCCAAGCACTCACCTCAAGAGATGCTGCAACGTCGACCAGCAACGTTCAGCGACGGAGTCTAAAAACTAGTTTAACTCGGCGTGCGCCTAGCGGGGCGTCACTCCCGGAAAAAAAACCAACCCACCCCCCACCCCTTGAATCTGGACCTAAAACATCTGATTACGAGGCGACTGTGACGCCGACTTCATCGAATTATACCCTCTCCCCCCCCTAACCCTCACACACGTCACTTGTTTACACTTCCCACACACACACACACACACGCGTGGTATGTATAGTGTCACGAACTACGGACCCGGCATGCACTTTGATTCCCCCGACGTAAACACATCTTCGGGGGTTTCCCGCCAAGCGTCACCGCACTTGTTTACTTCATTCACAATCTCCAGATTTTATTTATTATTTTTTTATTTCTGCGGTTCAGGTCCGACTGTTCCGTCCAGGCCACACCGTCAACCAACTGTCAGTCCCCAGCCGGGGACACACCACGACGCCGAATCTCAAAATTGACTACAACGCCGACAGCTCTAAAACTGCTGTGTATACCACAACGCCGAATCACCACAACGCCGAAATACACTAACGCCGAAAAATGTCATTGCAGGACTGCTACAAAGGTTAGGTTAGGTTAGACTAGGTTAGGTTAGACTAGGTTAGGTTAGGCTAGGATAGGTTAGGTTATATTACGCTAGGTTAGATTAGGTTAGGTTAGGTTAGGTTTGATTGTGGTATTCCGGCGTTAAGGTATATTTAAGAAACACGCACAAATTCATTCAGTTGTTATTTCGGCGTTGTGGTACACAGCAGCTTTCTAGCTGTCGGCGTTGTGGTCAATTTTGACATTCGGCGTTATGATTGTATTTCGGCGTTGTGATAACGACCCCCCGGTCCCAGCCCGCCTGCCGCGCAGCCCTTGGCCGGTATTCCCAGACACGACAATGAGGGTGCAGGTGTTGAATATGCTACACCTGCACCTTAACCGTGTCCCTAGTGCACGGCAGGACACGGTCAGTCCCTTACTTCTAGGGAACAGGTTTTGGAGTCCCTCACGTTGCTGATAAGTTTCCCAGATGCCGCGCATGCGCAGAGCTCACTTTCCCGATGATTTCCTCCAGATGTCGCACCCGCGTCTGGCGCCATTAACTCGTATATACATGTATTCGATTCCGGGAATATCGAGGGACGTACCAAACACGTGTTTGTGTGCAAACTGACACTTAATTACAGCGAAATTATACTGGAACTTAACATTTTATACTCTTAGAAAGTCATGACAAAAAAAAACACAACTTAAAAAGTACCTTCAGAAAATTAGAATAACACGATGTAATTCGTGCGACGGTGCTGCTATGAGGTTTTTTTTTCCGTAACAATTGTATCGTGCATTTTTTTTTTTAAGAAAGAAAATTTGAAAGCATGAATTTAAGTGAACATAGATATACCCTTCAAAATAAAATTAATTTTGGCGTATTGACAACCCCCCGTCCCCCACCGGGCTCAATCGCCAACCAGAGTGGCTTCAACTTTACAACAGTGACCCTCTCGGCGACGAATACCTCCATGGATCTGGAGTCCGTCCAGAGCAGCCCGTGGACCGTGGACCGTGGACCGTGGACCGAGAAGGGCAACATCCGCTAGGCCGGGGCGACCTCGGATTACCCCCTCCCTCCCTTCCTTCACCAGACCCAATCCTCCTTCCCTCCCGTGCCGCGATTGGTCCAGGGACGCACGTGCGAATCCTTGGCTCAACGACCACCTGGGCCCCGGACCACACTAGGACGTCATTATGTTCCATGTTTTCACAACTCGCATCACCGTTACCGTAATTTACAAAGTGCGAGAAAGCGCACGCTTCACGCCAGCCACGAAAACAATTTTTGGAACTAACCGAGTTCAGAAACTTATATCTTACTTCATTGCTATTTTTGTTAACCCGCAACCCTTATTTTTCCCCTCATTCTCTTCCTGCCTGCAAACCACAGGCTCCATACGTTCTTTGAATAATTCTTGCAGTGGAGAAGAATAATGATTTACCACGCCACTGCTGATTTGTGACATTCTCCAGGAATGGGCAAAAAAAAAAAAAAAAACGAATCTATTAACACACGGAAAACAAGCCAACATCATTAGATGATGGATGCTTGAACAACTCAAAGGATTTTGTTGAAAGAATTAAATCAGACGCCTTCGTGTCGTCTGTTTATCTGTTTAGGTTCATCGCTGGGTCGTTGTGCTCTCCCGGGTTGTCGTTTTTCTGTATTCACTGTTCTTGTTGCAACTTTATCTTCGATGTCAGCACTGTGTTCATCAGTGCTGTCATTTTTTTTTCTGACTAAATCCCTTCCACGGAACTGTGTTGTCAACCATGCAACGTTCGACGCAAGCTAATACAGGCATATTTCCCGTGTGTTTGTGTGTCCATCTTTCTTGTCGATTCCTGAGGTTCTTCTACCATGACAACCATTAATATATATATATATATATATATATATATATATATATATCTCCATCCCTTTTTTAACTCATCCGAAAGTTAGTTTTATAGAACCAAAACCAAAAATCAGGGGGTCCAGGCAATTCTGAAATAAACTTTCCCTGGTGGTGTTATTTTCTGATCAAAATTTGAAAATACCTTAATAGTTGTAAAAAAATAATTCACCTGTTTGCAATTTTTATGAAATAAATAAATAAATAACTAAACAAAGATTGGTCCTCACCGTGCTCGCGCGAGGAAGCGACGCGCGGGACACACCTCCGGAGACGTGGCGGCGGCTACTGGCGCGCACACCGCCCCGCCGCGACCTTGGGGCAGGCCGCCGCGTCATCACCGCGTCACGGCGCGCCGCGCACAGGGGGGTCAGACCACGCCCACACGCCACCGAGGGGGAGTACCCGCCGAGCCGCGGTGGGATCAAGGTGGACCGCCGTGAACCCTCCCGCAACCACCCGACGAGGAAAAGTGCGTGTACTACAACGAGGAAAAAATGTGTGTAGGCCTACTACACGACGAGGAAAAATGTGCGTATCGGTTTTGAAAGGCCACTTATAAAAAAAAAGAAGTAACATACAATAATTAAGTTTATTTTCCTGGAATCCGTATTAAGCCCCCCCCCCCTTTTTTTTTAAATCAAGTTCTGAATATCGTATCAGGAAGATCGTGCCATCATCAGCGATTTCCTCCCGAATTTTGCATCTCCAGTTCTTCCAAGGTGTGAGGACGATTTTTTGCAAACTTTTTTCCTTGGAAGAGGTGACGTGGGCTGGCCTGTGCGCTCGAGAGAAAGAGAGAGAGAGAGAGAGAGAGAGAGAGAGAGAGAGAGTGAAGGGGCTCGCCGGAAACCAAGCCAAAACATACTGGCGGCTAGCCCAACCGTAACCCCCCCTCCACTACCGCCAACCCTCAAGGGTTGAACGTAAGAACAGCAAAGATCATTGTTAAGTAGTTCACGCTCGGAATAACTCACGGGTTTTTGAAGTGAAACTTCTTTAGGCGCGATGAGAATAAAATATCAAGGCCGAATTTAAATGCATCGTTTTCGTGAAACATTGTGAAACGTTTCCGACGCGAAAGGGACGGGCAATAGGTTGTGGACGGTGCTAGCTCGAGAGAGCTCCACGTGGCGGCGTGTGGTATAATGTTAATTTAACTGCTTGACGACTAATTACTTAGTAATAGAAATTTCAACTGTGCGAGAAAAACTTAATGCGGTATTGTAATAAAACATCATGCTATGTATAAATTTGTAGAAAATGCAAAACTTCTGGTATGCCACACCACAAAATGTGTGGCTACAAAAATAAAGTGAATTAATTTCCACTGGTGTGTTGGCCTGATAATAGCATATGCGTAACTTCTCACAATCAATGTAGCTATGTTAGTAATATATTATGAAAGCTACTATCTAGCGGATGAGCCCAAAACTACTTATAAAAACTAGGTCTCAGTCTCGGCAGTTAAGAGTTTCTCCCCCATGATGGTCTGCTCGATATGGCGCAACAAGCTGTATTCACCTACTCGCCTAGTTCAACCCCCAACGATTCGAGTCTTATGATCCAGCTTTATGCTACCTCTGTATCCTACCTGGACTAAACAACCTTTATCTTCAGTAAAATAGGGACCCTGGGGGAAAATATAATATAAACCTAACACTGGATTTGAACATCCGTCCATGTTTTATTTTGATAGTTATGGGCCCACCCAACAGATAGCGTCACATGGTTTTAGTTTCTACTGTAAGTGTCACACTACTATGTCTCCCTCGATGTTCTATGCTTCGACTGCCATATTGTAAAGAGGAATTTTCTGGCCGTTGCCTGGCAACCGTGCAGTTTGTCTGGCTTCACTTTAGCTAGCACATGATCCATTTGGGCTCTTCTAAATGGGTTAGTCATTTTAAATGAATGTTAAAAGCACTAAAAAAAATTAGCTACAGAAAGTCTGGTAAAAGTGAGTTTTAACTTAAATAAAAATAACTCGCTAGGCGTGAATAACTATAAAGAAAATAAAATTGTGCACTTTGGTATATATAAAATAAAATAAGTAAATGTAATTGGAAAAATCTTAAATTTGCTATAGTTAAAACATTCCAGGAAATATCTTTTAAGTACCCATAGAAAGGAATAAAACCTGCAGCAATGTCATAATATTAGTAACTGGACTACATTATAATTTTTTTCAGTCATTTAATTAATTCAGTGTATGTATCTAGGTTTTTTTTATTATAGTGACTTTAATACATTAAGTAATTATCTAAAAATTGGGCGCATCCGAAATAAAAACAGCATACAACATTTATGAAAATAATTTTTTTTGTACTTGTTTTTTTCGTATCACACATCCAAGTTTATTCCGTGATACTCATGGCATGATCCTGTCCATATTGATACTGCGGTATTTTTATGAATGCTGTTTTAAGAAGTACCTGATAAAAGCCTGGACATAAAAACGCGAATATCACAATACAAACATATTAAGTCAGGTCTTGTAGAAATCCTTTCTTTAGTATGCAATAATAATTCACTCTTATAGTCACAAGTTTTTGTTATGTCTACGATCTTTCGACAGAACATACTAAATTAAAGTAGCAAACAACACGTAACACAGTAACGTAACAATGTATGTACAGGAAAATCAACATTTACACGTGGTACTAATTCTTGCAAAAAAAAACGTCATTCATGTAGCTGATCTAACCTAACCAACCGTTCACACGCTTTTACACAGTTTTATAGCAACTCACCTAACTTACCATAGTCAAACGTTCATAAAGTAAACTAACCGTTAACTTCTTGAAATACCGCAATGCTAATTTGAAGAACCCTCAAGGATAATTAATTATAGAAACTCAATAATACTATTTTCGATTTTTTTTTTTTACGCCGGAGCCGCTCAAATAACTAACTACCAACATTAATAATACTCAAAGTGCGATTTTTTAATTAAAAAATAACTTAACCCTTAAACTTACAAAAATAGTACCCTTCATTAACAACATGGGCCAGATCAAAGTCGGTCAACATAAAAACAGAAAAATAAGAAACAATACCTTACTGTCGCTTCAATTTCCCATTGTGATTTGTAGTCCAAACTTCTTTGAATTGTAGTTGTACACAAAACACTACTCAACAATTTCTGGTAGATGTTTTAGCAACACGAACAATGGTTCATTGCACCATATATAATACTTTTTTAACATGTCAGACATTTTAACTATTCATATCTTATTCAAAAAATAATAAGCACGTTTCCAAACAATAATTACAAACATTGTCACACGAACATTTTTCAAAACACCACAGCTAAAATTCAAAACAAAATATTTCTTAGATTGCCTTTCAATATACCATACAGCCATAACAAAAACCATTAAAACAATTAATTAAATGAGATTCTTTTGATCAGATTCCAAAAAAAGTTTAAATGATATTAACAACACTTAAAAGTAGTTTAATAACGAAAAGCGTTTCACTAAATATTTTATTAGGTTTAACATAATTAACAAAAGCTTAACTTTAAACATTAAATTTAATTCGTTTTTTAGCACACACCAAAATGGCCGTATGTGAGTGTCAGCTAATACTTGAAAACTAAAACAAGACACAAAATTAACTTAAATTTTTTAGCAAGAAAAATTAGTTAAACACAATAATGATTTGAAATGTGTTTTTTTTTAGCCAAATAAAGAATGTGCAAAAGAAAATATATCTTTTGTTTGTATTTCCAGCTAACAAATGTAACATAATGTAATTTTTATGAAAAAATATTTTCAAATACAATTTTATGTGATAGTTTGACGCCGTCCCCGCTACCTCTGACTATTTAGACGTGATTTTTGCTCGGGTTCGTGATCTCAGGGAAGGTCCGGCCTTGTGGCTAGAGGTAGGGGTTAACGCAGTAGGGCCCCCCGAGCTGTTATGGCCACTCGGGACGCCTGAAGAATAACACAAAGTTTCTGGAAGATAGTTGGTGAATTTAATACAGCACAGCCCAATACATGGTGCTGCCCGTTCTGGCCGTAACGGTTTGCCCGACGCGACTAGTCACACGCGCAGCTCACTTCCTCAGTGGCGGCTCACGATTTTAATGCGCGTGAGGGGCGGATTTGTACACGTGATGCGATAGTTACAAAAATATACTCTGACATGGCGCACGATATCTTGACGAACAATACACTTCACTAATACCTAACACTTAATAAACTGGGCTAGTGGCACGTAGGCCCGTGTCTCCGGCGACTCTACGTGATATCTAGATGTGTCCCAGGGACTGAATCGTTATTATGTTCGACGGCACGCGTCGCCTGCTGGCTGCCCCGTGCGGGCCAAAACTAAGTAGCCTGTAGGCTAAGTTGGGGCGTGAAGCGCCGACGTAGATTCATGTAAACTTCCCACAGTACTTACGTATGACGTAGAACACTCATCTTGGAGCACTGATTTAATTAAGTTAAATACCCATGGTAAAGTGAGGCCGACCGCGGAACTGTACGTAAAAGTTTGAAATGATATTACACTATTGAAAACTACATGTCGGTGAAAGCAAAGGGTGATGGTTCCGCGTTGCGCGCAGGCTGCCGGCCTGGTTGAGCTCTCGAAGGACACTGCCAGTGTCGCCGCGCGCCACCCCCCTCCCCCGCCGGCCCTCCCGCGGAAACGTGTGAATTTCGCGGGAAACTAAACCGGCCAGGTTCGGGACAAAACGCACAGTGAGACATAATTTTGACAGGACTGAATTATTAATTAATGAAAAATAATGTTTAATAAAACCCCGTGGAAAAATACAATTAAAATAATTTGTTGTAGTGCGGCGGAAGGATATGCCACACCCGGCCGGATCCTTCCGCCGGCGCAGCACTCGCATGGCGTTCGCCTCGTCGCACACACTACCCTTTGCTGCGCGCACGGGCGCGTTCGGTGCACACGCTTTTGCGAGACGTTGATGAGGCATAGCGGTCTATGCGACAGAGGAGCATTGGCGGTCGGCATCAAGTTTTAAAATAAATAAGTACAAATTTTAATTTTTAAATAAATAATTTAGTTTTTGGCTGTGATAAGAATTATATATAACCATTTACACTTAATGTGGCTATCATTATTTCATTTTCATCGGGTTGAAACCCTCCCTCTCTTTTCTATGGTTGAAACAAACCCGAGCCTTATGGGGGTGCGGAAAAGTACCATACTGGAAAAGTATCATACTTGAAAAAGGACGAGGCGGAATTGTGCCATATTTTTTTACACACTCCATGGAATGACTGCAACGCCTCTGTTCTCAGAATAGTGTGGCGAATTCGCCTGTAGACAGCGCTGTCAACTCCAACAGTGTCTTCGGTTAACTCAAATGACGCCAGATAGCAGCACGTACTTTTTAAAGTATGGCACTTTTCCGGTATGGTACTTTTCCGTCAAAAGGCGAGGCGGAATTGTGCCATACGGAAAACTATCATATTTTACTACAAGATTCAAAAACATTTGTAGCAGCTATAAATTATATATTTAAGTATAGTACTTTTCCAGTATGGTACTTTTCCGTCTGTTTCGAAGAGGTGAGGCGGAATTGTGCCATACGGAAAACTACCATATTTTACTACCAGATTCAATAATATTCGGGCCAGCGATAGATTGGCTATGATTTTTCATTATTTTTTTAGTATTCATACTAAAAATTTAAATTTATTATATATTGCATAAACTAAGAGAAAATGAATGAAATATCTACACCATTATAGAACAACGATTTTTACTTCCTAATTTCTCATTTATTCATCAGTATTGCAAATACCCTTTTATTTATACAACAAATATTATTGCAAAATGCATGAGCATCTTTATGAGTAGAATATTTCTTTCATCTCTAACATATTTAATTACTATGAATAAAGAGTTACATATTTATTGAAAATATTATTTCACAATTCAACCTAAGCAAGAAAGTTCAAAGGCAATAATTATATTTCATATATTACATATCACTTCCATCTAAATTTTACATGCACATGTTGACGCCGTCCCCGTTGCCTGATCTGAATTTTACGTGAATTAGAAATGTTTTGATTAATTTTGATCTCAAGGGCGGGGTTCCTGGCCTCGTGGCTGCAGGCAGGGACGCGTCGACAAAGGACTCCCCGGGCTGTTATGGCCTCCCAGGACGCCTTATTAATAAAAACACACACGTACTTTTAGCTGGTTTATTCCGTCGCACACTTTACACGTTACACGCTCACGTAACTGGCCGCTTCATCGTCGACATAAGCTCCACGCACGCCACCCTCTATTGGCGGACTTGTTACGGCCACACGGTAACCCGGTGGCAAGTACGTTGATAGGGGTTGTTCCCAGCGAGTTGCGAGTGGGATGCTCGGGCGAACGGTAAGTATGTTCCTACCTACGTGAAAGTCTGCGGAACGCAACGTGAAATGCGTGGGCGACTGGTCATACAAAATTACTTAATACAAAACACTACACTACAGTCACTGTGGTTAGTCCCGGGTTCGGACCAGGTCCGGGTGTCCCACACAGGTGGTTATACAATGGCGGCTACTCCGCGTGGTGGCTGGGGCCACGTTACGCTGGGTACGGACGCGGCGGAATCCGGCAGGATATCGCACTCGCGACCGTGGCACGTCCCAGTTAATGACTCGTCTTAACACTTAGGTTCGCGTTTGGCGCAGTGCCGCCCTGCATGGGCGAAGAACTATTTCCTGAGGTGGGATTTCACTAGCATGAGGCGCAGGTGCCACGAGGGGTCACCTAATTGATTACGTAGCACACGAAAAGCCCGGTATCGGGCTACACATTATATTAAAGGACCGTGCGAAATCTCGAACGGCCGATTCGGGCCGACCGGGGAGCTGAATTAAACGGTTTGACTATATTTACCTATTGTAGTGACTGGTGAAGTTGGCGCGAAAGTTGAGAGCTCCCCGTGCGTGGGCTGCCGGCCCTGGCGAGTGCTGGATGGCGACTGACTAACCTCCCTGGCCGCCGGGACCAGGGAGGGGAGAAATTCCGCGGGAAACTGCGGAGCGCGGGAAGATGATTTCGGCCAGTTTTGTGAATGATCCCAGTTTACAAAATGATTATTAAATTAACATTAATTATTAGTTATTTTACAAGTATTAGATTTTGTTTGTCTTATCAAATGCATGAACAAATTATTTAGTTGTGCAGTGCCACACCCGGCTGGGCGCTTTGCACACGTAGGGGGCCGTGACTGACGTCACGCCGTTCGGGGCACTGCACTATGTTGCACGCACGGGCGCGTTCGAGGCGCGGCACTGATCAGGTGTTGAGGACACATAACGGCCTGTGCTCTCAGAGGGAGCACTGACGGCGGCGTCAAAGTGAACACATCATTTAAAAATTTTCGTAATTTTATTACTGATTGGTACCATTTTCATTTAACAAAAATAACCTAACCTTAAAATAATATTTGATGTGGGTTAAAAACTTGTTTGTAAAATTAATATAATAAATGTTTAGTTAGTTGAATTATTTTTCATTCTTTACCAACTATATTTCTTTACAAACATAACTTCAAGAGTGGACCCAGAATTGACTTCTTTCGTCGGAGGAGGTGGCATTGGTAGTCTGGACCTAGTATCATAGTTTTATGTAACTTCAGAAGTCGTTTAACCAGTGTATATATTATCCGTCTGGGTGGGGTACATGGTCCTGTTACTTCCAATGAATCCTTTACTGGTTTATTTGATTTGACCCAAAAATGAACAAAACGAACAAAATAGAATGACCATCGCTTGTAATTGAATTTCCAACAAACCTAAAAAAAATAAATAAACACTGCTTAGCTGCAAGAAGTTAGGGAAAAAACAAGGAATTTATGGTAAGTAAAAAATCTTAACTGCAGTTTAAAAAGTATAGGTAACTTTATCCGAACCTGGTTTAAACAACTGTTAACGACAGCATGTTGAAATTGGCCCTAAATTAAACAATTTATCTCAAACCATCAATTTTTTTTTAAAAATTTCTTATTTCATTTCGCGATGCCATGAACAAATGCCACAACTGGTGCCACAGGTGGCTGTCGATCAGGATTAAGGCCAGTATTTCAAGACACAAAAATAAGGGTTTAGGTGTTGAAACTGCTACACTTGCACTTGAACCCTAACCATATGCCTGTATCACCATGCATTATCTTTTCCCAAATAAACAGTGGGCAACGCTACTTGCCAGGTATCATCGGATAACCTGCCCACAGCTGTAGGACCTGGTGATGCACTGCCCCACTCACCTGGAATTAATGGGGCTGACCCACATCATCATGCACCATCTCACCCTGGAGTTTAGGCGAGCGATGCTGCCCACTAGGTGTTATCGGCGACCTGCACACAGCTGTGGGACCATGTGTCGTGCTACTCCGACTAGGGCACCTGTAGTCTGACAATTACAAGCTCCTATGGATCTCGGTCCGGCTGAATGGTTAACCCATTGAGGCGCTGGTGGACACTGCGGCAAGCCACACTTAAATTAAGGCCCACCTAGTTCTGAGGCGGAGTTGACACCAGAAATCGGCACTGTGCAGCTGGCCACCATGGATCTGGCATGTCCACAACTGGGCATGTCCATTTAAAAATCAGCATCAGGGACCATATTAGCTATATGTACACCCTCATAGTGCAGGATCTTTAGGATGGGCTCATCCTGGGTTTGCACAGGAAGGTTACATGTGGGCACCCAAGGGCACTGGATGGTATATGGGCTCAATCATCCAGTTTTCCTGTCCCATCAGCTGTCATTGGATTGGCTTACCTACACCATGACATTCCCCATGAATACGCCACCCTAATGGATGGGGTACTAAGACAACACACACAGGTGTTCTCTGCAGCAGACTGGCTCCGACGTACCATCATAATGAAACGCTGCATTCTTTGATACCCCATAATCTTCCATTCAAGAAAGTACATATTTGGTTTTGGGCTCTTTGAGTAGGTAGGTAGTGATTAGGAAGAAGATTGAGGTAATTCTGAGCGATGGTTTCATTGAGCCGAGCAGTTCGCCGTATAAATGTTGGATTATCATGGCCAGTAAAAAGAATGGCTCGCTCAGGTTCTGTGTTAATTTCAAGTCCATTAACAGCATCACTGTCGCAGCATCCCCACCAGTTATCAATATCAATGTGGTCCTCATTGGGCTGGATGTTGCCAGAATCTCACCTCGCTAGACCTCAAGTCCGGATATTGGCAAGTTCCAGTACACCCTGAAGACCACCCAAGAAAACATTCACTTTTCCCGATAACCAAGGCTTCCAGTTCTTCGCTGTTCAGGCTGATAGACACCTGTGACCTTCCAGGCTATGATGGTCAGCATCCTGGATCGCTACATCGACAAGTTTTCCACTGCCTACCAAGACGACATGATCATCTGTTACAGAAATGGGTGGATCATTCACACCATCTTGCCCTAGTCTTCCAACGGCTCCCCAGACTTAGCCTCGTGTGCACTGTGCAACTGCCACATATGTACTGGGGAGCTCGAGTTCTTGGGCCACACTGTCAATGTTGAGGTATCGCATCCTATCCCAGAACAGTTGATGCCCACTGATAAGCAGTTCCCACACACTCGTAAACAGCTACAAAAACTGATGGGTCTGCTCATTTGGTTACAATCTTTCATTTTCATTCCTTACTTTGCCTTCATCACCACACATATGACAGACCTTCTCTCCCCTAAGATCAAGTTCCGGTGGATGGAGGCAGCAGAGCAAACCCTCAACATGATGAAATGGCGGTTTCGGGAGTGCCATATTCTGGTCCCATACGAGCCAATATTTGTCCAGTCCGAAGCTAGCCAGGAGGGGATGGGTGCTGTCCTCTTACAGCTGGGGGGAAGGGGGCAATAGGCAGGTCATGAGTATGCCAGCGCCAAGTTTGGCCCTGTGGAAAAGCACTACCAGGTAAAGGAGCAGGAATGTCTTGCATTGGCGAGGGCGCTCAAATGCTACCGGCACCACCTCAAAGGGTTTACCATCTCGAGTGTGTGTGTGAGGCTGTCTGCTCTTGGGTGGTTGGCTCCAGTCGAATGGTGCATGGGTGTATCACTCTATGTCTGGTGGATACATCTCCTCAAATCAATGAAGCTGTTGGTGGGAGGGTGCTGAGGGAAGGCGTAGTGTGTTGGCAGGCTGTGGCTTACTCACGCCAGGCTTCAACTGCGTTGGCAGTCTCTCGCTCTCGCACACGGCTTGGTCAGGATAGCGTGTCTTTATATTGCTCTTAGTATTGTTATTAGTGTAGGGTAATTAGTACTTCATGTTGTGAACAGGTCTCTTACTGCAGCATTATTTTGTGCTGCAAGCGAGAAAACAACAAAGTACTATTCGCACTTTTTAATTGTGACTTAAAACCAACACTCACTCTACAATCCTTTCTGTTGATACTACCTATTTAACTTTATAACTGAGACGTTCTTTTATGGAAATTCTGTATTAAACTGTGCTTAAACGTGTCTGTTATGGAATAGCAATTGATAGAAATTACTCTTTTTATTTATTTGTTTCATTATCAACATATATTTTTTTGTAAATTGTGTTAAAAAGGCTCAAATTAAGTGATTTACCGTAGTGGGATTTTTTTTAGGTATAAAAATCTCATTACATAGTAATGCAAATATGAATAATATGATAGGTACATGCAGAGAATCTATATCTGTAAATATCACACCTTTAAATATTTGGATCACAAAGGCATGTTATTGACAAGAAGAGTGCACTCAAGCGTAAACGTAGTGGATAGAGGCGAAGATTCACGTGATGTAGGTATGAGCTATTGTCAACCATAGCGCTCCAACACTTGTAGATTTCAGGTTCCCAATCAGGAGGCCTCCTTAACATTCTGTATTTAATGTTATTTTTATATGCATATTTAGGATTTGAAAGCATACTTTGTAAACTTTCCTTCGTGGTAGGTACATATATATTGCATTGCAGATCCTTGCTTAGTGTTACCTTTTTTTAAGCAAATAAAAATGTAACGTAGGTGTTATACTATTCATCTTCACTTCGTGCAGTTGTGGACACAGACAAACATCAAGAGCTCATTAAAAAATTGTACTGAAGAATAAAAAATAAAGGTTAAAAGTTGGGATAGAAAAACTCCACATGTTCAGGTAAGAATTTATTTTCTCTTCCGACACTTTGAAGTAAAATATTTTAAAATGTTTAATCTCAAACATGTTAGAATATTTCCCGAGCAAACAGTTATAGCACTGCAAACCTTTTCACCAGGTGGCATGTCCTCAGAAGCAAGAGTAGAAAACTATATCTCCCAAATAAAATTTTCACCAACAGACAACTACAATAGGTAACCACTGCAGTCACGAAGTATTTTTGACATTTAGGTCTTTTGCGGAAATTAAGTTTATTCACGACACAGTATTTTGTATTTGCTTTCTTATATCCATGAAGTTCTCTGCGAAAAGTACAGACCACATTAATGGCTACCACAGCTCCACCACAGCACCTAGTAGTTCTTCTGTATCCCCGGAGCATTGCAATGGCCACAGAAACCAAGTTGGGGCGAGGCTGGCAGATTAGTCGTGGTTGGGCATGAGACGTCAATATGTAGATTCAATTGAATTGTCTTGCTGTCTGTTGAAACTGGAAAGTGGCAGAAATTTCCTAGTTTAGAATAGTTCTCAATACCTGAAATATCACAAAAAACAAAACAACATATATAGCATAAAATTACATTTTTATTTTTATGGAAACAGCTATTGTAATGGCCAGACATCAGTTAAAGTAATAATTTTGTGGAATACAATAGTTCAATGGTAGGAATACAAAGAACAATATATTTGCGATTGGATTGAAATTTCTTTGTCTCATTTTCGAAAAACTTTCACAGCTAATGAGTAATGAGTAAAAACTAAGTTCTTTTTTGATTATTATGTTGTTTTTGCAATATCACATTTTTGTTGTTATATTGTAGATTCTGCGAACAATAGAAAATAAAGACTATTTATGATTTGCGAGTTAAACCAATAATGACATGAAAAAGATGGTTAGATGATAATATACTGTGGCCGACACACTGGTATTTTCGTTTGATAGCATGACTCGCAGCGGTCGGTGGTTGCTGGAGGACCACACAGCTGGAATAGACGTTACTACACCAGAGAATTTTGTTTTCATGTCATTACGACGAACTAGTTGGCCCCCCAACAGGACCCACAGTGTTTTTTCTGCAACACTTTCCTGGGTTTTGAGGGAATCGAACCCAGGGTCTTGACAAATTCCCTTGACAAGCTCCCCAAATCCTCGAGAAAAGACATTTATAAATAAAAAACAGACAGAGACAAGAAACTTTCACAATTTCTTTTTACAGTATACAGTATATTCGATTATATGCCTTCCGATTAATTGGACATTCAGTTAACCGGGATCGCAATTAAAAATTAAACAATTTTTTTCTGAAGGGGGGTGGAGGGTTTACCAAGGCCGCAAAGTGTAGTTTATTAGGGAATCTACAAGAGAAAAGAAAAACTATATATTATTAATTAGTAATAATCATAATTGTTGGTAATACTGGTAGGCCTACATTTGTTTTGTATAAATTACTTTCAAATTTTTTTTTTTGTATTGTATAACCATTTGAAATAGACCCTTCGTGATTTTTGCTTATTTGTGCTGACCTTCCCTTTCCCTAACACCCTTCCCCCCCTCACAATTACCACAGTGTTAATCAAGGTTCTGCTGAAATTATCTCTGTACATTTAATGAACTGGAAACACTTAACTTTATTGGTTAAAATTCATTTATGTATTTATAGACTTTTTCAGCACATAGCTCGATCAAATTTTTCAGTGTCTTTCACACAAACATGTGTGTTTTAAGGTGGATGTTTGAATATCTCTAAAAAACAAAGTTCTTAAAGGTAATTTCCTAGTAATTGCAAAAAATTGGAGGTATTTGCAAACTGACAAAAATAACTTAAAAACAAACAAAAAAACCTAAAAGAATTTCCTTACCGCTCACAATAGGACCACTTACACATGATAATAAATAATGATTTATTTATTTTCCCCAGGTATTTGTGATTACTTGGTCACACTGCATTTGTGATACTTAAGGCATCTTTCTGGTTAATACTAGAGAGATGTTTGCCAGCAGCTGTTATCCTCATGACCAGAGGAAGAAGTGATCCAGAACGTTCGTGTCAGATATTGCTGTGCCGACTTCAATGTGAAGTATTGTAGATCATCGCAGCTGATGGCACTTTCCCTGTAATAAAATCAATTGGAACACAATCTGTTTGTTATGAATTTTCCTTTGTGGTGCCTACCTGAAAACACATGTTATCTAAGGAACGTATTTTAGTTTTGTACAATTCAATTTACAAATCAGAATACATTCGAAAATTAATTAATTTTCCAAGAAAATAATTAAAAGGGTTGTGAGTAGCCTTGATCACTAAGGCAAAACTCCAAATAGTATGAAAAAACGATTGTTAAATCCCCACCCATTGTAAAATTAAAATTTATTTATTTGACCACCTAGTTGGTCCTTTGACAGTTGTTAAGTACAATTTATAGGTTTTTTCTAAAATATTATAGAGCAGTTGCCTGAATGCTTACTGTTGATAATTGATTTGATGAACAATATAATTGCTTTTTTAAAGTGGTAACGTCTTAAAAATCGATGAACGCCGGCTGCACGCACAAAAAATTGTCACGTCCCGCCTGAGTCAAGCGTGCAAGAACCGGCCAACCACCGTGCGAAAAAATCTTCTATAATATCAAACAGGTTAAGGCGGACTTTTTAACAAATTGTTCGTGATTATATTTAAGCAAATTATTTAAATTAAATTTGCTAAAACTGTAAATAATATTTGAAAATTAAAAAGTATGCAATTTTTCATCAATGTTTTCTTATGACGTTATCACGTAAAATTATCGTCCGTAAACTGACTTTACAGACAACCCCCCCCCCCCTTTTTTTTGTTAACTATAGATAGGCTATAAATATATATCTAAGAATAAGTTACCGAGTGGCTTGTGCCTGCTGAAGATGCTTGTCTCCCTGTCCAGGCTTCCAGGCAGGCAGAAACGGAACTGAAGCAGAGATGTTGCTAGCGCCAGGCGATTGTTCTTGGTCCCTATCCGACGACACTCCGCATCATGACACCTTCCTAGCGTTAGCTGCTCTCTGGTCCAGTTTTACAAGTACTAGAGCTGGGGCGTGGTGGCTTGGGCGTCTATCCTCTGTTCGCTCGTGTCTGAGAACACGAGGCAGAAGAAATCAATTACGGTTCTTTATAATTTGAAAACAAAAAAAAAGACTTAACTTTGCACTAGTGGTTCAGTGGCGGATCCAGAGGTTCACCTCGGAGGGGGGCACTCTAGGATTTCAGAACAGCCAGAAAAAATATGTCTTAAAATTACTAAATTTGTATTTAATCTACTCACACTACACATAACATCCAACCACCAGGTTTTATGATTCTACAAGAAATTCATTAATTATATTAAAATATTTTATTGGTTTCAGAAACAATAATTTTTTTCAACAATATTAATGTAGCAGACAACTAGTTTTTAGGATGGGGGGGGGGGGGGCACTTGCCCCTGGTGCCCCCCCTTGGATCCGCCACTGTAGTGGTTACTGCTGTGTACTGTTACTGAACTGTGTGATTCCCCATTGCCAAGATATTTAGATTTAGTCACTATACATGCAACAATAAGTCTAGAAATGTATCTACAAATTTTGTGCTCTATGCCTTGAATTCTATATTTATATTTTACAATAGCTGTAAATAAATTCATCATTTTCCTTTAGACTCTTGCAACTCCTGGGAGAGAAAAGTGAAACCTAACTGAACAAAACTATAATACTATAATATTCTTACACTTAATTAAAAATGAAGAACAGATTCACAAACAGATGAACAATTGCAAATGAATTTGAATGTACTTAATTTATCAGACTTAAAATGATGGTAAATTATTAAATTTGGGGGGAAAAAAATACATTACCAATTTTACCTATTAATTGATATTTTTTTTTCACAAGTGTTCCTTCATCTCTTAATTTTATGACAGGTTTTTAAAAAATATTATGTCATTGGTGATATATTACCAATTTAATTCAAAATTTCAACTTAGGGCAGCATTTTTTTTATTATTTATTTTCTGATAAAATTCTCTAACATAGTAGATACCATACAATGGTACAGAAATATTAGAAAAATGCAAATGATACAACCAGCATGCATCGATACAGAACAAACTTTTGTAAACAATTTCACAATACTGCAGATACATTACAATGCTTTAAGTAAATTAATGTTGCAATTTTTTCGAAATGTACCTATCTGAAACATTGTGAGTAGTTGAGAAGGGGGCAAGGGTTTCCACATGATCGTCAGTATTATTGCTAGAATATTGGAATGCTTCGCAAAAAAAAAATTAAATTCAAGTTAATTTGAAAAATCATGAATTTGTTTAAGTATATTCATTATGTCAGTAAAAGAGTGAAAGACAAATTAAGTGTACTGATTGTATATATATTCCTACCTACCTACTTCTATTAAATTTCAGGTGGATGTTAACATGTCATTCGAGCAGTACAAATTTTTTTTTGTCAAA
The DNA here is from genome assembly GCF_032445375.1 of Bacillus rossius redtenbacheri. Classification (NCBI taxonomy): domain Eukaryota; kingdom Metazoa; phylum Arthropoda; class Insecta; order Phasmatodea; family Bacillidae; genus Bacillus; species Bacillus rossius. Next base: position 6,201,930 of record NC_086339.1, on the reverse strand, counting down.
TTGGTCGTTATTAATACTTCTTTGTTTCATTTTGGGCATTTTTTTTTTTTTTAACTTAATTCAATGATTTGTGGTTTGTGCAGGAAGTGAAATCTCTACTAATTTCTATACTCCTTTGGATAAGCGGAATATGGCCACCACAGTTTTACATATGAACAAATCCTACAAAAATGTTTTAAACGTTATGACTTAAATAAAAAAAATAGTTTCACAAACATCCTTAGTTTTTTTTTTTGTGAGTTTAAACAGTTGTAAGGCAGGCTTGTGCGTTCATTGACAAAACCCGGTTCCAAAGTGTAAATTCAAGTTAATTTGAACAATTATGAATTTGTTTAAGTATTTTCATTAAGTCAGTAAATTAGTGAAAGACAAATCAAGTGTACTGATGTGTCGTGAGTTTAAATAGTTGTAAGGCAGGCTTGTGCATTCATTGACAAAACTCGGTTCCAAAGTGTTTTCAGGTGAGGCGGGTGGTGTGGAACACCAAGTGTGCTGGTAGCGTGCGAGGCACCTCTCGAGGGGTTGAGGATGTCGGGCTTGCGCTCGCACTCGGCGGCCGGCTTCACCACGTACGACGTGACGCAGCCCCGGGGGCCGTGGGCCACAACGAGGCCCGCCGGCTTGGAGCCGTGCTCGTGGCGGCAGCGCCTCCTGCGCAGCGCCAGCACGGCCGCCAGCAGCGTGGCCAGGCTCGCGGCGAGCACGGCCCCCGTGAGCAGCGCGGCGAGGGGCACCAGCCCCAGGCCCCCGGTGCCCGGCGTGCCGGTGGCATCTGCAACACCACGGCACGCCGCGTTTCATCATCTCTGCTAGTTAACCCTTTGTTTCGCAGAGGCATTTCCATGATACCACTTCGAAAAAATGTTACTATTTGCAATGTTTCAGTGGAATCTTTGAATATATATATACTGTATAGAAGTCGCCAGCCCAGGTTAAAATTTCTAATACTGTTTTGAGGTAGTTGGTTAATTCACCGCCGCAATCGCCACCATCTCTAGGGCATCGACTTGTGGTGGTCCCTAGCGGACAAGTGTCGAACTCTCAAACACCCCTTCCCCCTCCCGTTGAACTACCTTGAGCTGCAGTGAATGATAGATGGGGGGTGCGGGGAATGACAGCGGGCGACAGTGCTGCACTTTAACGTGTAAATAAGAACTAAGACGATACAGGGCGTTACGGCAGCGCACTGCAGCGGTGAAGTTCCCAAGCTGCTCATCATACGCTTCTGAAAAACGTAGTGTAAATCCTATCCACTCGCGACTTCTATACAGTATATATATTCAAAGGTGGTATTGCCGAAATACCTCGCGTGGTGCTATCTGGCGATCCTGACAAGAACAAGCAACATTGGCTGCTTTAATTTTTCCTTCCGCCACGTCTGCTGAAAAGTTACGCAATGGATTCTAATTTATTTTTAATATATTTCTGTGTGCCTCAAAGGGTTAAGGGCTGTTTATGTAAATTTAATACTATAACTTTCTCGCATTTGCCTTTCCTGTCACACATATTTTCCACAGATATTTAGTGACTGTGATATAATTGCTGCAAAAAACATATTTTCCACGGATATTTAGTAATTATGATATAATTGCTGTAAGAAGTCGCGCAATGTTAATTAAAAACACTTGCGCGACATTTTACACCTATTGTACAACACTTACTAACATATTGTGAAAACATTTGTGAAAGAATAACGAGAGCAAAAGATGTATGCTGTTAAATTTACAGAAATAGCCCTTAACTTTTCGTGATAACGAAAGAATGAAATAAACTAACATGGTATTTGAGATCCCACCTGAATCCGTGATACATGAAGGGATAGAAATGAGCTATCTTGGTTTCAGAAATTATTAGGACCACATATTTGTAATATTTTATCTTTTTAGAAATATATAATACAATTTCTTTTACTGCAAAATAATGAATATTAGTAAAATTAAAATAGTTTAGTTTTTAAAATGTAATATTTATTCTGCTAATTCATAAAATAAATAATGGTTATATCATAAACATTGATAATATATTTTATTTGTCTAGTCCAATTGTCACAAAAAAAGCCAGATCTAGGGGCCAAATGGATACAAAATTCCCGATGGATAATATTTTGATATGATGACTGGGATTATTTCGTGAATTATTTCTGTCATTTTGTCAACCAAACTTTTCCTGTTAGAGCTGCCATCTTGAAAACAACCTCAAATATTGTGTGAACTTTGTTTTGCCCATTATCTACCAAAAAATGCATCTGACAAAACTATTTGTGCTTTTCTTTCTCAAAGTGAACTAAATTTGCTACATTTTGAGACCAAATTGAGTTTTCTACCTTGAATATTTTCGGGGATACAATTTTCCAAATTGCAGCAACATTTTGCAAAGTAATCATAATGGAAAAATCTTAGCTTTCAGCCAGTTTTTGCCCAGTAGCTTTTAACGATAATTTACTTCAGTAAAATCCAGAGGAAAACTTTTAAACTAGACAAGAGGCCTTATAGTATAGCCCGAGGTTTGGTCCTTTAAAAACTACCAAGCAAGTAATTGGTGAAAAGTTCAAATTTTTCTTCTTTATCACAAAATTTTCTGTAATTCTGAGAGCTGTATCTCAAACTATTCAAGGTAAAAAAAAAACTCAATGTAGTCTCAAAATGTAGCAAATTTATTTCACTTTTCACTTTCAGAATGAAAAGTACATAATATTTTGTTAAATACCTACTGGGAAAAAAACAAGAAAGAACACACAATTTTTGAGTATTCTTTCAAGATAGTGGCTCCAGCACAAAATGTTTTTTTTTTTTTTTTTTTTTTGGCAAAATTTCAGAAATCACTCACAATATTATCTATGCATCATATAAAAAAAATAGCTCTACCGGCAAATTTGCATTCATTCTTGACTATTTGACTTGTTTATATGTTGCACAGATACATCTAATTATCTAATAACATTTAGGGTCTTCAGTGTTAAGGATCGCTGCTGAGATTTGAGAGCACATTTTCAAAGTAATGAAGCATAGAAAGTTCATATTGCTTAAGTTTTCAGAGTTAATGCTTAGTTTACACTGCATGATATTATAATTTTTTTTAAAACATGTAGCGTTAAAAAGTTTTTGACGTGATAATGTCTTATAAATCGATGAACGCCAGCTGCACGCACAAAAACGCATGACTCGTCACGTTCCGCCTGAGCCGAGCGTGCAAGAACCGGCTAACCACCGTGCGAGAAAATCCTCTATGATATCAAACAGGTTAAGGCGGGCTTTTTAACTAATTGTTCGTGATTATATTTAAACAAATTATTTAAATTAAATTTGCAAAAACTGTAAATAATATTTAAAAATTAAAAAAAGTATGCAATTTTTCATCAATGTTTTGTTATGACGTTATCGCGTAAAATTATCGTCCGTAAACCGACTTTACAGCAGGGGCGTAGGAACCGGGGGGGGGGGGGGGGACAGGGAGGACGTATCCCCCTGAACTTTTTGGGTGGAGGGGACTGTCCCCCCCAACTTTCTAGACCGTGATATTTTTATTTTATAACATTATTCTGCCCAACTTTATTTGTAATTTCTTCACTCATAAAATTTTTATCTTAAGGAAACAATAATAATTTTTAACATCAATGTATCCAATGGTTAGATACAAAAACCTGCTTAAAAAGCGCTATTTTGCACCCCCCCCGTTTTAGTAAGAGGGGAATGGGTTTACGTGACATCAGAATCATTATTTGTCCCCCCCCCCCAAATTTATGAACACAGCTACGCCAATGGACTTTACAGACAACCACCTTTTTTTTTTTTAAAGTAATTGACACCCGGATCATAAAAAAATGAACCGATGCAAGAACAGCACCTGTCCTCTTCTCGGCGTCCCCCAGCGTGATGTCCTCGATGATGGCCACCTCGCTGCGGCCGCGGGCGTTGACGGCGTACAGCACCAGGTGCAGCGTGGGCGTCTGCGCGGGCGCCAGGTCGCCCAGGGACACGCGGAAGGCCGGCTGGTCCGCGGCGGACGTGTTCAGGCGCAGCTTCATGGTGCGCGACTCGTAGGCCTCGAGCGCGAAGCGCTGGGGCAGGCCGCCGTCGAAGCCCGCCACGCAGTCCACCTGCAGCCCGGCGCCGGTCCCGTTGCCCGCCGGCCGCAGCGTGCAGTTCTGTAGCGGGCTCGGCCGCACTGCGAGGCCCGGCACGAGACACAACGCTTCGCTCTGCATCCTCGTTGCTACTACCAGGACTTACACTAGTTCACCCGAGGTTTAAAAATGGATTCAATTAATTACTCCTTTATGTTCCAACATCAAATAATTGATGGGAGTTTAAAATTATGATGTTTTTACATGTCAACATAATACATACTAGAAATGACATACTATTTAGGGTGCTCAGATAACAATCGAATTTCGTGAAGCCAGTAATCTTAAAATTAAAAAAAAAAAAAAACTCAGTATTTGTTAGAGGATATTTTGGAGAGCTGTGGTAAATCAATATTAGGATGACAGAACTTAAGACTGGAACCTGAGACTTTACCTAGGTCCTCCCGAATGTAGGCTCAATGTTTTTTTACCATTGTACTGATTCCCTAGGTTAAACAAATCTCTGTATTCAGCATACCGATGCATTGGCTTCAGTACTCAGTGACATTACTACAAGTCAAATCAGGGACGTCGGAACGTTTTCATGAGTGGGGGGGCCAAAAGATGTATCACACTTACCACAGTCCTAGAGCGGGGCGTGGCCCTCCCCCGGAAAAATTTGGAATTTTAGATGCAAAATTGTGCTATTTAATGAGTTTCCGAACCAAAATAATAAATATACCATTCCAAGAATTTGATGACGTAGTATGTAATAAATATTAACGCTCATTCCTAGATCTTGACCTCTCGACAAATCGCCTCTCTCTTGTTCTGGGCCATGGAATGGCTTGATACTCTGACAGTAGATGTAGTACAATTGAAATATAATACCATCCAGGAGTTTTCAATCATTTTACAGTATATATTGACAATCATAAATTTGATTTTATAATCCATGTGATCACCAATGCAACGTTTGTAACTACTGGTTGAGAAAAATGCTACTAGGACCGAACATTTATTCTGGGAAAAGGAGGGGGGCGAAATGCTACTCACACCCCCCTCCCCCCCCCGTGCATAACGGCACGGGGGCGACTCGCCCCTGCTGCCCCCCCTGTTCCGACGTCCCTGAGTCAAATGTAGTTCTTCAATGTCTTAGAGGCTTTGTACATCACAAATTGTTGAATGAACAGTGACCGTCTTCCTGGAAACAGCGTGGGAGATGTGGGAGCCGTGGGAGCGGTACCTGCGGGCAGCACCTGGAAGACGCAGGGCTCCGCCTGCCGCCCCACGGCGTTGCTGGCCCAGCACGCCAGCGTGCCGTAGTCGCGCTCCGAGGCGGGCGTGTAGCCGAGCGTGCCGGCGCCGCCCGGCCGGTGCCGTGCGCGCGGCACGCTCACGCTCTCCCCGCTGTGGTTGAACTGCCAGTCGAAGCGCAGGTCGTCCGGGTCGGCGCTCACCTCGCAGCGCACGCGCACCGTCTCGTCCAGGGACGCCCCCACCAGCTGCACCTCGTCCGAGCGGCACACGGGCGCGTCTGGCGGGGCCGTCACAACATGGCTGCTGCACACTAGCTGATGTACCCGGCGTTGCCCGGGCTGAACACACGGAGCTTTTCGTCTGGGATAGCGCTATGTGACAGTGTGTTGGACGTAGAGAAATGTCACACAATTACTGTTTGTATGTCTATCGGTTATTTATTATTTATTATTAATTATAAATTATAAATTAAGACCATTAATCAAAATAAAAAACCATCCTATCTCTCAAGTAGGAAAAAATTACACATAAATGCCAATTTTCATCGAAATTGGTTGACTTGGTGAAGAGTTCACTGGAAACAAACATCAGGACACTGGATTTATATATATATATTAAGATTGTAACATAAACTTATGTTAACGGTGAAATTTTAAAACACCAGAAATGGAAATGTAATAACATTTTTGCGTGTAATCGGAATAATCTGACAGTTGTTATTTTGTAGACCCGTTAACAGCAGAAGTTTAAAACACATCTGTGGATGCCAGCAGATTCAGCCCATTCACTACTTACGGCACACCTTCACAGACAATTGAGGATGCCTTTGGTAAACAGGCCCTGGCGCCACGAGAAGGCAAGGGGTTTGCCGCAAGTGTCGAGAGTCTTTGTGTTCGCATCGCACACCCTTTCCACGGTTCTGGAGTAACCTGTCTCAGGTACTGGAGCCAGCAACAGCTCCGACACCTCGAGCAATGTTAATCTTCCGCTAGACCACTCATGAAGCTGATGATCACACCGAGTGGACAAGGGAGATGAAGCAGTTTGATTAACTACCGGTGCATGAAACTCACAAGGGGAAGTCAAAAATTTCTCCTGTCTACTGGCATGCATAAAATGTTCTACAAAATAGGGTTTGTAACCATTCTTGGTTCATTTTTCGCACCACTAAGACAAGAATTCAAAACGAATTTCATATTAGAGTCATAGGCGTGCCTACAGGGGGGGCCAGGTGGGCCATGGCCCCCCCTATTGTAATCACTCAGATCGGCATTTTCTCTAATGCCTTCGTTAATATTCGTATATTCCTGGCACTGTGACACTCAAACTGTGTTTTAGTGTTGCAGTGTGATAATTAACAATATTTTTAAACATTTTATCGTTCTGGAAATACAGCCGCCTTAGTTTATTTAAAACACGAGGTCCCTTAAAATGGCCAAGCAAAAAAAAATTAAGAGGTTTGTTAAAGTCCCGTTGTCTGAATTGCTGTGTTTGCATTCACTAAAAAGAAGTTAATTTCAAGGTAGATCTGGACCAAGCTATTGGAAAATTCGAGAGGGGAAAATGTGTAAGTACCCTTTCAACATTATCTATGGAAAAAAAAAAACATATTTTCAAGATTGCTAAAATTATACGGATATAAATATTAACTAGTAAACATATCTTGTCGATACTGCACAAAAATATAAACACGCAATGAGTGAATGTATTTAGACTATTTAACATTCTAAATTCAGCTTCTGATTTAAGAATTTAGCAGGGCCCCCCCTAATGGAAATGTCTGGGCACGCCTATGATTAGAGTGTTGTGTTTTGAGTTGTTTGAGTGGAAGCTCGGGCGACCCTCCTATCGGAACATGTCGTGGTGTAGAGTACTCACACTGCACGCGGAGCAGCACTGGCCGGCTGGCGGTCTCTCCACGCGTGTTGGCTGCGACACAGACATAGCTGCCGGAGGCGTGCCTCGTCACGCCCTGCAGCACCAGGCTGTTCTGGCTCAGGATCACCCCCGACGACATGTTCTGGGTCACCACCAAGCCCTGCGCGCACGCCCCATCTCACGCCACTCCTTCTCCATTACCCTTCTCTAAGTCCCCAGCTGCAGAGTGCATTAATTACATGCTCTATGTTCTAGCACATGTATCTCATAGGAAAGAAATAAAGATTTTAGACTAATTTATTAATTTTTTTTTGATGTCAGACAAAACATTCAGAACAAAGCAAACCATACCTACTATATTAATGGTAACCGAACCTTTTTCAACCACAGTTGGAAATATCAGGATATTCTAAAAAAAAAAAAAAAAAAAAAAAACAATTTAATTAAGTTTGTATGGATATGAGTCAGGGCTTTAGTAATGTATATTAAAAATTTACCCATTATATTTGTTTATATAAGTAGAAGCTATTGTCAAAAAATCCAAAACAAAAAAAAATTCATACACAGTAACTTTCTAAATATACACTAGCACTAATGAAATTGTGCATACAAATATGTACAGTTCTGACGTAAATTTTAAAGTGATAACTCCTTGTTATTTCCAAAGGTAATGTGTCACTTCACTAATGCTTGCCCAAGAGTGAGGACTGGATTGCTTAATACTATTTCCATCCTCATCTCCATCAAATCAAATTCAAATTCAATAAGTTTATATTGACAAGGTCGGGGGATTCGGTAGTATTTATAACGTACTTTTAGTGGGCGCCACCGTGTCTAGGGGGCACGGACCCGGCGAGAAGACTCTGTCTCAGGCGTGACGTAGCCCGTGTGGCGGCGTGACTCGTTTCCCCCTTTCGCAATTACCTTAACCACGCAGTGGGATCTCAGGGCGCCCCACACGCCGACAAACAACACTCGAAGCACGCAAACACAATGTCTCTATGAAAACGCCTTCCTCGGAGAGCCGGAACGGAGCGTCTCTCTTCAGCTGGCGACGGGAAGCGACTGCGCGAGCAATGGCCGCAGAGGTAGCGTGGTGAAGAGGGGGGGGGGGGGGTGTTTGGCGCCAAGCGCCCTGAACAGTTACCCTGTCTCCCGTCGTGCCGCGGACGTGGTTAAAATGCATAAAAATTACAATAAATTTTAATATAAAAACATATGGCACTTGGGGAACAAAACAAAAGATTGCACAGTATTATTATATCTTGGGGAGCGAAGCACTGATTCTACAGCGCCCTCTTGCGGCGGCGCGCTATTTAAAACACGTCAGCCGGGAGGATTAACAGGAAGGGAGGGAGGTGGTGGCACATCGGGCTCAGATGGGCGTAGCCCTGGACGACGTCAATTGCCCCCTCCTAAAGTAGGCCGATGTGATGACATCTCCCGACCTTGAGTGGGCGTGGCATTGTTTACCTCGCGCTCCCTGTGGCAATGTTTACATTTCGCCAGCTGAGCAGCAGCTCCGTGCCCTTGGATGTCTCCTGGGTCGTAGGTTGTACCTTGGAGCGGGCTCGGGTGCTTCTCTCTCTCCTTCACCTGCCTCGGATTCTGCGGGTTCTTCCACGAAGACCCGAAAGTCTGAGTCCTCTATGGAATAGTGGAATGGCCACATCATCTCATGGCTGTCCGGCGACTCTGGTCGTTCGTCCGCTTCGTCTGGCGTCCATATCAGAGGCAAGGGCATACCGTCTCCTCTCGTCGACAGTTCGTCTGTTTCCGCGAACCCGCGGAAGGGAGAGTCCTCTCCGTCTGTCTCTGTGAACAGCTGTCTTGTCAGGCCCGTTCTGCGTGGGGCTGGAACTGGCGACTCCACTTCCACTCCTGGAAACCCGTGGAATCCTGCGCCCTCGTTCTCCATAGGGGTTGATGTCGCAGCATTGGCGTGATGTTGGTCCTCGGTAACTGTGGGGGTCACGGGTTCGCTTCCCTCTCCCTCAGGGCCTCCTTCCCTGCCTCCGTGCGCGATTCGTACATCATCCCGATGGTACTTCGCGGCACGACCACTCGGAAGTGTGACTACGACCGCGGTGGGACCTGGTATGCGCAACACTGCTATGGGGCCGATCCACTTGGGTGCAAGCCCCGCACAGAAGTTTTTGTTTCCAGCTGAGAGTGGATGTAGACGCGCGTACACCATCTGCCCAGGCGTCAGTGGCGGCGGTGGTCGTGTGGTGACGGGTGTGTGTTGCGCCTGGTAGGCCGCCTGCCTGCGACGAGCCTCTTCATGCGTCATAGCGATGTTCCGCCCGCGCTCCTCTGGGGATTCTTCCCTGTCCTCCGCGCATCTCTCTTGCACCCGGTACTGGCCGGGCAGGGGTAGGTTACGTCCTTGCACGAGTGTGGCTGGAGATTCGCCGGTAACTGTGTTCACACGGCGCCGCAGGCAATAAGTGATTTCCGGGATGTGCGTGTCCCACAGGGTGTGGTCTTCAGCCAGCCGGAGTCTCAGCTGCGCCTTTATCTCCTGGTTGCGCCTCTCGGTGGGGTTAGCGCGGGGGTGGTACAATGGCGTGGTATGCGTCGTGACTCGCCACGCCTCGCATAGCTCCCTCCACTTCCGTCCCGAGAACTGTGACGCGTTATCCGTCAACACAACGCGTGGGTAGCCCCAGCGCGGGAAAAATTCTGTGTCCATGGTGCGTGCAATGGTGCCAGCGCGGCAGTTTGACAGCGGAAAGGCCTCGACCCAGCGCGTGAAGCAATCCGTCACAACCAACAGGAATCTCTTCCCGCGTGCTGACCTTGGGTACGGCCCCATCAAATCCAGAGCGACCGTGTGAAATGGCTCGGATGGTCGCCGGGGTCTTTGTTGTTCTCGCCCATCGGCTCGCCGCACCTTTCGCCGTTGGCAGTGTCGGCATCCTCGCACGCCGTCCCTCACATACTTGTTAACCCCGGGCCAAAAGAAGAGGTCTCGTACTGCACGTACAGTCTGATCCGTACCCGGGTGTCCGGCTAGTCTGTTCACATGTAACATTGTGAATATTTCGCGTCGCGTCACTGCGGGTGCAAATGTCCGCCATGGTTGTTGAGTGCCTGCGGTGCGTGCCTGTAACAATCCCTCGAGCACACGGTACCCCTCGCACGCAGCCTCCCCGCACTGACGTATTAGCCCTTGCGTGTGTTCGTCTCTGCGTTGTGCCGCGCGCACGAATGCGTCTAGATCGTCTAGTTCCGCCCCTGGCGGTAGGGTGGGGGTATTGTTTACATCTGTGATCGCACACAGCGCCGCCGCCTGACTAAGTGTGTGTGGCCTAGGTGTCGGTGTGCCGCTCGTGGGTGGGAGGAGCTCGTCCCAGTCCGCGTCGTCCCGCGCCTCTACCGTGTCGTCTGGGTTACGCGACAGCTCGTCGGCCAGCTCGTTCTGTTTGCCAGCGACGTGTTCCACAGTAAAGTCGAGTGCTTGCAGGACCATAGCCCACCGCGTCAATTTTGACCGCCGCCCCTGCATAGTGGCAAGCCATTTCAGGCACTGGCTGTCTGTCCGCAGTATGAAATGCTGGCCCTCTAGGTGTGGCCTGTACCTCCTCAGGGCCCACACCACGCCCAAACACTCCCTCTCATTCACACTGTAGCGTTGCTCTACTGCCCCGAACTTGGCGCTCGCATACTCAATTATGCGAGGCTCGCCAGCATCTCCAAGCTGTAACAATATGGCTCCTATTCCCTGTTGGCTTGCGTCCGTTTGTACAATTATCTGCTTCCCTGGATCTAGTCGGGCCAGCAAGTGACATTGCCGGAAACGCTGTTTCAATTCCTCGAAAGCTGCTTGCATTTCCGTGGTCCACCGGTAGGACTTTTTTGGTGACAGCTGTTCCGTTAGTGGTGCGGCGATGACAGAGAACTCTGGTATGAACGCACGTAGCCAATTGGCCAGTCCGATGAACCGTTGCAGCTGCTTACGAGTGTTTGGGATAGGCTTGTTTACAATGACAGATAGTTGTTGTGACGTTGGCCGATTCCCCTCCGCATTCACGACCAGGCCCAAAAAATCTAGTTCCGTTGTACCTACGTGACATTTCTCGGGGTTACATGTAAGCCCGTGGGCGGCTAGTCGCTCTAGGATCAACGCGAGGTGGTGCGCGTGTTCGTTCCATGTCTGTGACCAAATGATAATGTCATCAAGATATGCGGCCGCGAACTTGCCCGCGTAGTCCCCTAATACACGCGTCATCATGTTCTGGAACGTGGCGGGTGCATCCTGCAATCCAAAGGGCATGGCGCAAAACTGAAACCGTCTGCCGTCCGGAGTCGTAAAAGCGGTTTTAGGGCGGTCCTCTGGGCGTATGGGTACTTGCCAGTAACCCGCTTTTAGATCTAACGAGGAAAAAATCTTTGCATTACCCAACCCCGTGATTGTATCTGCGATGTTCAACAGTGGAGGTGGTGCGTTTACTGTTACCTTGTTAATTGGTTTAAAATTAACGCAGAAACGTAAAGTGCCATCTTTTTTTTCTGCTAGTACGACCTGGAAGTTGTATGGGCTCTCGCTGGGCTCGATAATGCCATCTCGCAACATTTCCCTCACTTGATTCAGGATGGTCTGTTTCCCCGTGTGCCCGTAGCTGCCAGGAGGGATGAACATAGGGGTGTGGGGGTGAGTAGGAATAGAGTGCTCTGCGACCGTCGTACGTCTCAGCGGATCGGCAGTCGCGAACACGTCACTGCGGGGTACAATTACACTCTGGATAGCTGCCTGGTGCTCACGGGGCACCCCATGCTTGAAAGTAGCGAGACTGACCTGGTGTTTGGTTGGTGGCGGTGAGCGTCCGAGGCCATACACTGTACGGCGGCCCTGGTTGCCGACATGTACGCACCCATCGCGTACCTCGATCATGGCACCTTGGTCGTACAGCCACGGATGTCCCAGGATAACGTCGTCTCGGAGGTCGTCGACCACCAACGCCGTGGTGCTCGAACGTTGGTCGCGCACGTCCACGTGCAGCGTTACGACGCCCCTGGTGTGGCAGGCGTTCCCAGTGGTCGCCAGCTGGAGTTGGCCCGGCCAGGCCTCGAAGGGCGTCCCTTCGGCGAACTGCGATGACACACAGTTGTGGCTGGCGGCGGTGTCAATGAGGGCACTGACTGCCCGCCCGTTGACCACGACCGGGATGCGAAGTAGCACGCACTCCTCCACGCTCACGTGCCCCAGGCTTGGTCCAGCTGTTGTTGTTGTGATAGCCGGTTGCGTGGGGGTGGCGGGCCGTGTTAGCGCGTCGCCCCCGGCTGCCCGTTTCCCGACGGATCGTTCCGTTGGGCTGCTGGTCAATATCGGTTGCGCACTGGGCAGTCCTCATGCCAGTGGAAGGTGCCACTCGGGCACGAGTGGCATTGCGGTGGCGGCCCCACGCCAATCTCGCGTCTACGCCACGCCGGTGGCGGGCGTTCTTGCCGACTGTTGTTGGCGGATGGGAAGTACGGCACCACAGCCGTTGCGTCAGCGGCTGTCACGGTCTCTGCTCGTACTGTCGATTTGGATGACCGTACCGACTTCAGGTCATACTCAACGGCGCGCGCGTGTTGCGTGAACTCCTCGGCCATCTGGCGGGTTGCATGTCGTAGATGCGGGCGTAGCTCCGGACGCATCAGCTCGACGATGCGCTCCAACAATCCCTCCGGGCCGCTCGCCGGGAACAGCCGTCTATGTAGCCGGAGCTTCTTGACAATGAACGCCTCCGCCGATTCATTCAGACTCTGTTCCAGACAGTACAACTCCGTCCTGACCTTCATCTCCGCTTTCACGTCCGCGAACCGCGCCTCGAATCGCCGTGTGAACTCCGACCAGGGCATGTCGAATTCACTGACGATGCTCCACCACGTCTTCGCCTCCCCTCTTAGCGCGCCTCCCACGCGCTCTGCCCACTCCACGTCCGGCACGCCGTACCGATTCAGTCTCTCATGACACACTCGCACGAACTTCCCCGGGTCGTCACACGTCCGTCCAGAAAATTCGGGCAGCTCAATGTGACCCACAGGCGTAGGTCGCGCGCACGCATTTGTTGGCTCGACATAGACTCGCGTCCCCGTGGCGAACGCCGCCCCGCGTGTTGCGAACTTCACCTCCCGACATTCGGTGCAGTCGTACCAACTGTCGCGTGAAGAAGCCTGCTCGGTCTGGTCCATACACCGCACGTGTTTGAAGGCCCGGTAGTTTCGGCACCAAGCGTCCTTGCCCGCCTCTCCAGTACAGGTTGCCACAGTACACTTCAAACGTTCTATCCCGACTGAATTCATTCGCCCCGCAAAACCGTCCAGGCGTGGTTCGCAGCGTTCCAGACACACGCATGTGTCCATCCACGAGGCCCCCGTGACGCCCCCCACGTGCCTCGGACGTGCGCACGTGACGCAATACATACTGTTTATGTTAAACACGAGCTCTGGTTTAATTAAGCCCACTCCAGCTGCCGGTCGTCTATCGTCTGCCATGCTCGCATTAGTTCAACTCACATAAGCACTGCAACAAAATTACCGCTACCGGGATGCGGAATGCCTCTGCTGCGCCTGGATTCCTGGAAGCGCGCTAGTGGTCACTGGATCGGTCGCGACGGAGTACCGTTAGGCGCGCTGCACGGACAATGGCTGCTCGGCTCCGACGGAGTACCGTTAGGCGCGCTGCACGGACAATGGCTGCTCGGCTCCGCGCACTCCGGTTAACAATCGCACAACTCCCGCGCATCCGGTCTTGGTGGTTAAGGCAGCTTTTTGTCACGCCCCACGCTCTTGGGAGCCAATTGACAAGGTCGGGGGATTCGGTAGTATTTATAACGTACTTTTAGTGGGCGCCACCGTGTCTAGGGGGCACGGACCCGGCGAGAAGACTCTGTCTCAGGCGTGACGTAGCCCGTGTGGCGGCGTGACTCGTTTCCCCCTTTCGCAATTACCTTAACCACGCAGTGGGATCTCAGGGCGCCCCACACGCCGACAAACAACACTCGAAGCACGCAAACACAATGTCTCTATGAAAACGCCTTCCTCGGAGAGCCGGAACGGAGCGTCTCTCTTCAGCTGGCGACGGGAAGCGACTGCGCGAGCAATGGCCGCAGAGGTAGCGTGGTGAAGAGGGGGGGGGGGGGGTGTTTGGCGCCAAGCGCCCTGAACAGTTACCCTGTCTCCCGTCGTGCCGCGGACGTGGTTAAAATGCATAAAAATTACAATAAATTTTAATATAAAAACATATGGCACTTGGGGAACAAAACAAAAGATTGCACAGTATTATTATATCTTGGGGAGCGAAGCACTGATTCTACAGCGCCCTCTTGCGGCGGCGCGCTATTTAAAACACGTCAGCCGGGAGGATTAACAGGAAGGGAGGGAGGTGGTGGCACATCGGGCTCAGATGGGCGTAGCCCTGGACGACGTCAATATTAATCACAAATTTTTCTCTTTACAGTTTTGGTATTTACAACAAGACACTCCAGCACTCAGTGCTCTTTTGCCTGATCTAAGTTTACATATATATATATGATATGGTAATTGTACAAAACATAGCATTACACTTTTCGTTATGTTCTGATGAGTCATCACTTCAACTTACCCTACTGGCTTTAATAAGTTTCTTTTTTTTTATAATTTTAACTCGTGTAGTTTGTGATCAGGAAAGGGCTCTTCCTCTTTCTAAATCTTGAGAGACTACTTCAAGAACCCTTCCCCTGGAACACTCCTGGAGCTTCCGCTGGATTACAGTGGTGGATCGGAGGGTGGGCGCCAGCTAGCACCTGAGCGGTGGCTAAATCATGGGCACCAGCTAACACACGAATGCCAGCTAAAGCATGGGGTGTCAATTAACACGTCAGTGCTAGGGAAAGCAGGGGTGTCAGCAGGGGCATATCAAGGAGTGACTTTGGAGGAGCAGGCCCACCGGTAGTCTGGACATAGCATGATATCCTGTTTATTACTTCAGAACAGGGGCGCAACAACTAAATTTCCAAAAGGGGGGGGGGGGGGGGCGGCAATATACCTTTTTATAAAGAATCACCGATCCCCCCCCCCCCTATTGAAGCGGGGGGTCCGGGTGTCCTCCCCCGGGAAAATTTGTATTTCAAGGTGGAAAATGGTGCTATTTAAGCAGTTTTATTATCTAAAAATTGATTACACAGCACTTTATTTGCCCCCGTTTGCCCCCACTTCAAGGTATCAGAAGGGGGGGGGGGCAAAATACCCTTGCCCCCCTTCCTGTTGTTGCGCCCCTGCTTCAGAAGTCGTATTATCCGGGGAATATTTGACCCTTCTGGGGGGTAACATGCCCCCGTGCTCCCCTCTGAATGGGCGGGACGGCGCACTCACGTCGTGCAGCCACACGATGCGGTGCTCCCGGGGGTTGGCGCGGATGTCGCACTCGAAGTACACGTCGTCGCCCTCCTTGATGCTGTCCGGCACCATCTTGCTGCCCAGCTGCAGCTCCACCTGCGGCGGGTCTGCAACAGCGCCGTCACGCCGTGTGTGCTGGAGCACCCCTGGGTACGAAACTAGAGCCGAGAGTGGACACACGCAATGAGTAGGGTGGTGAAAGTAAGAAAAATTGAAAGCTAAGCGAAGAAAGAAATAGTAACTATATCAGTATTAACATAAAATTTTATCTTTGGTTTTTGGTTTGCTAGCCAACAATTTGGCACTTATTTCTGGCCACTGGGTATAGGATAGGAAATGTATATAATGAATAAACAGTCATCTGTAGTGAGGGTACAAAAGAAAAATTAGAAGAAAACCACCCTCTATACTGATGGTTGGAATTGAAACCACGACCTCCCAACATGAATCAAACATGCTATAACAAGACCATTGACTAATAACAATTGAAAAAAAATTAATTTTGCATTTTTTTATAATATTTTTTCTATAATTTTCATATTACCATAAGAATACGAAACTATTAACAATAAAATGATCACTTGACCAGACTTTGAAATCCGGTCAAAATTGTGTGATTGTGTTGTTGTTGCTACGGTTGGCCCGTTGACAGTTGTCATCACACTATCCTTTGCCAGAAAAATAAGTCTGATTTTACCTGTAAAACTAGAGTGTGTGAGAAGGCATTCGAAAGCCAGTTATTAATACAAACGGAATTATAAATTAATAAGTAGTAAATTAAGCACTAGTGCTAGAATGCGGGTGGCATTAGACTCCACTTGTTCGAAGTTTGGAACCCACCCGGCGGCAATGGGCCATGTTCCCTCCTCCTTGTTCTTCCTCTCCCTCTCTGCTGAGCGGTGAAACAACCGTGTTCTCGACAGAGCCTGGGGCAGCTCTGAGTATGGTCGGATTCTAGTTTAAGGCAGAGTGAGGTTTCTCTCTCCCTCCCTCCCTCTCATTGTTGTCGTTTTCTCTGTGATACTAGCCTGGCTGAGACAGTGCATTCTTCGCTGTGTCGATCATGGGTACGTAGTAAGTTTGTGATACACGAGCACACACTACCGTATCAGGAAAAGGGGGGTGGGCGGGGAAAGGAGGTGTTTGCCCCTTCCGAAGTGGAATTTTTTTTTTTTTTAAAAAGGAGCAAGGCTCTGTAATTAGAGAAAATGTGTAACTAATCCTCAATGCTATTCAAAATGTTTTAAATAAATATTTTGGCCCCATAAACTCTCCCTTCTCTATGAAAGAGGTTGAATTCCGGATTATGCAAACCCTCCTCTTTCTGGCGGATTCCGAAAAATTCCCTTCCGACTATTTTGAGCTATATACGCCCTTGTGGCACACAAACCCATAAAACTGCCTTGACGGTTTTTCAAAAATTAAATTACATTTATTTTTATAATCTAACTTAACCTAAATGTGTCTCATGCATGTTCTTAAGGGGTATTATCCCCCCCCCCCCCCCAATCTAGGATTGTTCCATATTCCTACTATAATTCTAATTTTGAACTATTAACCCAATTTTTGGCACGCCATAGGTACAAACCATATCTCCCAGATCTTCTGAACATTTACTAACCGGCTGTAGTCTGAATGTATTTCATGCGGGCGATTACAACTACAGTTCACGAGTGTTGGCTTCAACAAGCAGCCTAAGCCTCATGCCACGTCAGACCATAAGGAAAAAAAAATTGCACGGAAGCTTTATTGCACACGGTGTCCAAATATGGCAAAAATGGCGAGGCCTAATACTTCTTAAATCGGAGACTAGCCGTCAATGGCAGCGAATGTCTTATAGCGTTAAAGCTGTAACTAGTCAAGAACACCCAGCACAGCGAGTCTCCTCAAGAGAAGTAAGGGGGCGACACTTGACGTGTCCTGTTTCGGGCAACGTGACGTACCAGAAAAAAAAAATTGGGGCGGGGTCTGTGGTGATCTGAAAAATAGATGAGTTGTTAAGAATACACGTCGCGTCTCGGGCATAGAGCGAGGTGTTTGTTCGTCGGGAGAAAGACGCCGAATAGACACGTGGTTAATTCAGGACGTCCGGCGGGAAGGGAAGCAGTGGGAGGACAGGAGGAGGAACAGTCGAGGTCCTTTACGACCCGCCGCTGCAGGACGCGGCCGACGACAGCGCTGTTTCATTAATCTCCCTCCCCCCTCCTTATCCTTGCAGATCCGCCCTCGTCATGGCGTCTGTGCAGTCACCGAGTGCCTCGTCCCACAGCTACACCGTGCAGGGAAACCTCAGTAGACCACATTTAAACTATACACAGTAGAACCTCGATTATCCGAGACCCAATTAACCGGGTTCTCAATTAAAAAATACACATGGGGGGGGGGGGGGAGGGACCAAGCCCGCGAAGTGTATGTAATTAAAGAAGGAATAAGAAAAGAGTAAAACTAATAACCACGCATTAAAAAATGGACACGAACGGACAAAGAAACTGACTAGAATTGCCGCAGTGAGAAGAAATACTCGTCTCAAAAGTCGTTTTGCCTTAGAAAGAACTCAAAAATCCAAAAAAACCGGCTTAAAAGTACTTAAGAGCTGGCCGCTTTCAGCCCGCCGAGGTCATGACCTTGAAAACTAGGATGCCATGGCGACCATTTTGAATCATGACGTCACCGTTGCAACTTCCGTCACGTCCGCCATCTTGAAAATCTTTATTTATTATCCGATTTAAATGAAATATTTTTTAAAATTTATAAAAAAAAATTAATTAATAAAATTTAAATAAAAAATATTTAAAAAAAACATACTTTTTCGGTTAGGCCGCTATAGCCCTTCGGGGCCCCTCACGTGGGCGGTGTGTCTGTGGTACCGGCTACCACGTCGCGGGGACTCTGACGCCACGGAGAGGAGCATTGTTGGCTCGCGGGCGACTGGTCGGGGGAGCGCACTCACAGAAGACGCTGAGCAGCAGCGAGTCGTCGAGCTGGGAGCCGGGCACGCTGGGGTTCTCGGCGTGGCACTTGAGCAGGCGGCCGTCGTCCTCTGGGCCCGGCGCGAACACCAGCCGGCTCCACGACACCGTCTGGTTGTCCCCGGAGGTCAGCTGCAACAGCCCAGCTCCTCCACCTGCTCCCCAGTCCTCGGTCCCGTGGCAGGGAAGCCTGAGATGCACATCAAGCTCTGTCCCTGCCCGAACACGCCCGAATATTCGCCTTCGGCCAACCTCTGCTTTATTTATATTTCTCTGTTTATTTTGCGCCAGCAGTTCGAGCCGGTTTACTGGCTCGTCAGCCCACTTCTGTCTTAACTGTGGCTGCCTGGACAGCTGTGGCTGGGCCGACGAGTGAAGTCGCCCGCCCCTGGGGACGCATGCGCCCCTGGTTAATAATAACCCAGGAGTTCCCAACCTTTAAATGCTGGCCGCAAGGCCCAAGCACCCAACTCCAGCATGGTTGATTTTTCAGCCCCTCCAACTCTTCTTACCTGGACCCTTCTTCCATCTTGTCCAGTAGTTACCTGCTTGCTTAATGCATGATATTTGATCCCCGCATGAACCGGCCCAGGGTTTTCCCTGTGTCTATGCAGGTTTTACCTGGGTCACATTAGCTAGCTTTTAAGCTAGGCGACCAATGGGGCGTCAGTCATGGCGCCAATCGCAGCCATGGCTGGCCAGTAAACCTCAATAGCACACGATGCACGCGCCCTTGTCCTGCATGGTTAAAAACCCGCATGGTAGAGTGTATAGGCTTCGGCCTGAGACACACCTAGGTCCTCCCCTAACCTGGACCCTCCCCTACACACTTAGAATTAACTTAGGCTAGGAAAAAAAATCTGTTTATTTTAACGTAGCTATACTAACCTAACCAACCGTCCATAGTGTTTTAAAGTGTTTTAATGCAGCTAACCTAACCGACCACTTTCAATATTTGAATTCATTTTTCCTGCGCAAAAATAAAACAAATCCCGAGGTTGGCCGAAGGTGAATATTCGGGCGTGTTCGGGCAGGGACAGAACTTGATGGACATCTTAGGCTTCTCGTTTCAATCACAGATATCGTTGATAAAATATTTTCACAAATATCATAGATATCACTGAAAAAAAATCATCAAATATATCGTTGAAAAAATATCATCACAGATATCGTTGGAAAAAATGTCATCACAGATATCATTGAAAAAATGATCATGTTTAAGCCAAAACATAAATAAGATTTTTTTTAAAGCTTCCTAAGGTTACTTCTGCGATGGTCAGAAAGACGAAAAAAAAGTGGTTCGTGGTCTCACATTCACAAAGTTTGCCAGTACATTCTTGAAGCCTCATACACGATGTAAATAACAATAAGTCCAACACTTATTCAAAAGTTGTGAACTTTTCGGGAGGAAAAAGAGTACATTTTGTAAAAATAAAAACTATCCTAAGATGGAGATGTGCTATAATTAATCATAATAATTAAAACCACAAGTTATGTTGCACAAACGAAATAAATAAAAAAAAAATTAGAATTCAGACAGAAGACTGGAATTATAAAAACATTAAATCATCTACAAAACCTGTGGAGACAAAGTCCTCTATGTCTGGGTCCAGAAACATTAATTCTGTAGTGCAGCTTCTTAAAAATATGTATTTTTTTTTCTTAAAGAAATGGTTGTGATACAAACAATATTATTTAACAAAATATAAACTATGCGTGCTGTTAAATAACGCTTGTATGTATCAAAACGTACTGAAATGTATTCATGAACTCATACGTTTGCCCATGTGGCGTGTACATTTAGTAATGAAGGCATCGCTGTGCAGCTTCATACATGAAATATAATGGATGAGTTGCGTAGTTTCGACAGCTCAGTACAACTTACATCTTCAGAGTCTGGATTAGCTCCAAAAGTAAGGAAAACGAGAGATCTCTTAACAAAACAATTCATTATTTAATCTGTGTAACATATAACCTTGGTAACAGCAAATCTTCACGTTTAAAAAACTTATAATACGAAACTCGGAGACGAAAATTAATGTATAATTCTTCAAAATAATGCGTAAATATACGCATATTGTGTTTTAAATCACATTTCATGCTAAGGTTATGTTGTACAAAAATAATTTTTTTTTTTTTTGCAAAACTCCGTTCCCCCGGAGAAACCCCCGGAATGGCCACCGCATGGGGAGCCCAAGAAAAGAAACGGGCTCCCCATTTGGAAGCCATCTGGAAGGTTTTTTTTTCTGTTCCACCCACCGTTTCTTTTGGTAGCCTGACTTGTTACAAGGGATTGTATTCCTACCAGAGAAAATGTCACCATTTTGTCTGGGCAATCCGCCTTGGAGGAGCCGGGGCGCGAACCCGGGTCCTACAAGTCACAAGGCAGGCGCTCTACCCCAGAACCAGAGCGGTAGAGCGACAACATGTGAAGTCTTCTTAACACTTACACGATGCTATCACACGTGTTTACTTCTGGCAGTTGATTTGGGAAGCAACCACGTACCAACCGGCGTTCCTCACGAAGGAACACAATTAAAAAAATTGGTTGTCTGTAAAGTCGGTTTACGGACGATAGTTTAACGCGACACCGTCATAACAAAACAATGATGAAATGATTGCATACTTTTATGAATAAAATTGAATCATTTTTATTGAATTATCACTATTTTGTATGGCTACAAAGAAGGAGTGAAATGAAATCTACAATTTAATTGATAAATTTACTTTTATTTGCACTCATTAATTCAAATATGTTTATTACTTTAACGAAGAGATTATTTTAACTATAACTTTTATACATGTTTGCTATTTAACTTCTTCCAATCCGTGTTATTCTGTTAAGGATAGGACGATTGTAGGAAAAGTAGGAAACGAATGGGAGTGTTTCAAGTTTAATGTGCCTCGAAAAAGTCAAATCGATGGTTGTTCCAATCGAGTGGAATAGAGTTAGATGCGGCGCAAGCGTACAATGAGCGTAACGGGACACAGCGTAACGGGACAATATGCGCAACGGGACACTTTTTCGTGCGTGCAGGCGGCATTCATCGTTTTATTAGACATTGTCACGTCAAAAAAAAACACTCGCCAGAGATGTGTAACATCTAACCTCGGTAAACGAGCAAATTCACGTGTTATCACGTTCCAAATACAAAGCTATAACAGGAAATGTAACGAAGGATTGTTATAAATAATGCCGAGCGTCTTATATACACGCAAAACGTGTTTTCACGTGAATTTCTGGACGCGCGGCACCCGCTGACGAAGCTACCTCTCCTTTCGAGCCGTTACACTCGCAGACCGCAATTTTAAACTGTAGAATAAAACGGCCGCGATAAACGCGAACGAGACTTGAAAATATACTAAACCCCGGGTCTATGGACCTGATATTCGACAAGGAATTTCAACGGGATACAGCCCATCTCATTAAAAATTTCTCCCCGTGTTAAAAGTATAAATCCATGACATTTAAAAAAAACATATAATAGCACTAATAATACGTTTGTATACTAGTTTTTGCTTAAATGACTGTGATCAGTCTGTAAATACTTCCTACAAACAAACTTTAACTTTACTGAGCTAATTCAAAATTTTATAATATAAAAAAAAAATAATTATTACATCGACGAGATTCGAACCACGCCCCCTGAAAATACCAAGCGCGCCCTCTTCCACTGTGCTTCTAACCCTATTGGTAAATTGAAAGAAAATGTATTTATAATTATTGTAATGCCAATTTTCTTAACTAATTTAAAGTATCGTGATTCCTTTTTACTAAGACTATTTTAGTCTACCAAATATAATTCAGGGTTGTTTCACCATCACAAAGTTTCATTTGGCACACCAATAAGTTTTGATCATGTCCCCTAATATTCACGAAAGCGGCTACATACATGTTTAATTTGCTATTGAAACTTTTTGCTTCCGACAAACCTGGTAAACAAGGGAAGACTTCTTTTCACAGACGAGAGAGCCAAACTCCCGATCGTGCAACTTCGGTTTTTTTTTGTTCATTGTAAATAAATATGGCGGTGTTGATAAAAGGATACTAATGGTCAATTAGGTTAGGTTAGCTACATTATAAATACTTTAAAACATTGTGGACGGTTGATTTGGTTAGGATAGCTACATTAAAGATACGGAAGAAAAAAACCATGAACTTCGGGGGAACTTCGGGTTTCGGCTCTCTCGTCTGTGAAAAGAAGGCTTCCCGTCAAACAATGCTGGAAAGTGTCACACCGACACCATAGCGCAGCCGAAGTGCGGTTTTTTTTTGTAAAGTTGGACGACTCGAACAGATACTTTGTGCGCGTAAAAGGGCAGAACGTCGGAGGTTCGGGAGGGATGAACCATAGTCCGGGCAACCACCTTCGGGAGTTTTGAAATACGACAGTGAATCCCAGGAAGCGACGTGGTGGTGGTGGTGGTGGGGGTGGGGGGCAGGAAGACCCATCCAGATGTCGCCGCTGGGACCTCGCCCCATTTCCCGCCTTGTCCCGAGGGAAACACTTCTTTTCCTGCCGTTTGCCCGCTTTGTGAACTGCTCGGTCGTCATTCGGGAAGCATTCCGTTCCTTCCCCTTTTCCCCTTTCCCACATCCCCCCTCCTGCACCGCAGCCACCGCAGCCGGGGTCGTTGTCGCTGGCGGCGCTCGTATCCGGGACTACCAAAATGGCGGGCGATAACGAAGAAGTAAAAAAAAAAAACCCTTCTGTAACTCGAAGGCATAAGGCACTAGTAACATAAACCATATATTCACGAGAGCGGCTTAAAAAACTTTAAATAGTACCTCACTTACTTACTTAAATATTTTATACCCAAAATAAGTGATTTTTTTTTTACATACATGGTAGATATTAGTATTGTATGCCACTTGAAAGAACGTCAAACGGCGTGTCAACGTTTATGGTTAAAATTCAATTTTGCCCAACAAAAAAAAAAGGGACATAGTGTCATATGCCTCTGAGGTACCAAATATACGACTATGAAAAGCAACGCGCATATCTTCCACAACAAACCTTCGAAACTACCCCCCCCCCCCCCCCCACGGCAGACTTCAACTGCCGACAGTCCCGACCCACCCATGCACCCATGACGTTTCCGGTCACGCCATTTCCCGACGCAACCGTCTCTTCACCCACTACATATTTTTTTTCGAACACGTACAAAGCCAGTGTTACCTGGGCACATTAATAAACATAATAAAATAAAATAAAGTACAATTATTGAATGTTCGATTATAATTTTCATTGTTTTAAAAAAAAATTGAGTTAGTCTTTCAGTTCTCGTTGGAATCTCCTTGCACGAGAGTGGTTGAACGTGGAAGTTCCTGACCGTTGGATTGGTTGTAATGGCGGAGACGACAGAGCTCCACGTTCACATGACATAAACAACGGCATGCGATTTTCTTTTTGACGTGACAACGTCTAATAAATCGATGAAAGCCGGCTGCACAAACGAAAAAATGTTCCGTAACGCACATTGTTCCGTTACGCTGTGTCCTGTTACGCTCATTGTACGCTTGCGCCTCATCTATCTCTCTTCCACTCGATTGGAACAACCATCGATTTTACTTTTTCGAGGCACATTAAACTTGAAACACTCCCATTCGTTTCCTACTTTTCCTATCATCGTCCTATCCTTAACAGAATAACACAGATTGGAAGAAGTTAAATAGCAAACGTGTACAAAAGTTATAGTTAAAATAATCTCTTCGTTAAAGTAATAAACATATTTGAATTAATGAGTGCAAATGAAAGTAAATTTATCAATTAAATTGTATATTTCATTTCACTCGTTCTTTGTATCCATACAAAATAGTGATAATTCAATGAAAATGATTCAATTTTATTCATACAAGTATGCAATCGTTTCATCAATGTTTTGTTATGACGTTGTCACGTTAAACTATCGTCCGTAAACCGACTTAACAGACAACCAATTTCTATTTTATTTCGGGGGTTTGTAAAAGTTGGTGTGTACGTGAGGCTACCGGACGCCCCTCCAGACACGCGGCCTCACCTCGCCGCGGTGGAACCTCCTGTTGTCCTGCCACCAGGTGAGCGCCGCCGCCGGGCGAGACCCCGCCGCCTCGCAGGTCAGCGCCGCCTCCGCCCCCGCCTCCAGGGAGCGCGGCTTGCTCGCCAGCCGCACTGACAGCGGCCTCACTGCCGGCACAAACCCCCGCCCCCGTATCCCTCCGCGCTCGCTCGGGCAGACCTTTGAATATATATATATATATACTGTATAGAAGTCGCCAGCCCAGGTTAACATTTCTAATACGGTTTTGAGGTAATTGGTTAATTCACCGCCGCAATCGCCACCATCTCTAGGGCATCGACTTGTGGTGGTCCCTGGCGGACAAGTGTCGAACTCTTCAAACACCCCTTCCCCCTCCCGTTGAACGACCTTGAGCTGCAGTGAATGATGGGTGAGGGGTGCGGGGGAATGACAGCGGGCGACAGCGCTGCGCTCTAACGTGTAAATAACAACTAAGACGATGCAGGGCGTCACGGCAGCGCACTGCAGCGGTGAAGTTCCCAAGCTGCTCATCATACGCTTCTGTAAAAAGTAGAGTAAATCCTATCCACTCGCGACTTCTATACAGTATATATATTCAAAGGGCAGACACAACCCACCAGCGCACACACAGGCCCGTGTGCCAAACCCATCCCACGAGACACGCACCCCCGCTGTCTACACCAGTGTGTGGGGTGCGCCTGAACTACCATGCACTTGGCGAGTTACAGAAACTTCGGTTTCTGGCCTCGCCCACGCTTGCCGCCCCGGATGGCAATATGATGAATCGGCGGCGGCACAGGCAGCCTTCTTTTCACAGACGAGAGAGCCCAAAACCCGAAGTTCCCCGAAGTTCATGGTTTTTTTCCCCCGTATCTTTAATGTAGCTATCCTAACCAAATCAATCGTCCACGGTGTTTTAAAGTATATTTACAATGTAGCTAACTTAACCTAATTCATAGAGACCTGAAAAATTCGCGGGTTCATTTCTCGATAGGCTAGAATCCAAATACATTTTGCCTTTTTTTTGCTGCTTCAGTGATTGGGCAACAGTTTATCTGAAGGACTCTGGACCAATGGAAAAACGTTCGACAGAAGAAGTATCGAATCACAAGCTTCCCCGTTAACACGTGTCACGAGTCAGTAGCCAATCAGCAGGTGCAATCTGCACAAGTACATAAGAGGATCATGGAGTCTATCCTAGAGGTCATTGAAAACGCGAATTTTTCCGGTCCCTACTAATTTATCAACACCGCCATATTTATTTACAATGAACAAAAAGAAAACCCGAAGATGCACGATCGGTCGTTTGGCTCACTCGTCTGTGAAAAGAAGGCTTCCCCCACTCGCACGCTCTCCCTCCCAGCAGACACATGTCCAGCCACCGCAGTCGACCAACTGCTGGGGGCGCGAAACAAACACAACACTGAAGTATAGCTTTGGCTCCTGGGTTGTAGCCGTGTCCTTGGCGGTCGACACTGCAGTCGCCATCTGGTAGGTAAACTGCTTCCTGATGATGGCGACTGCAATGTCGACCGAAACATCGGTGAATTATCCCAGCAAAGGACACGGCTACAAATCCAGAAGCCAAAGCTACTTCATAACACAAATTGTTTATCAATAATCAAACTGTATCTTTTAAAAAAAAGAATATATATATATTGATGGTAAATGATATATACATAAGGAAAGGGATACGATACAAATAAGTTTTTTTTTACTCCAGCATGGACCGATGGACCGATGGATCGTGGAGGTATTCCTATAAGGCAATGGCGGCTTCAGGATGACTTTTCGGGAGGGGCTTATTGCAGCACAAAGACAGGTCGTAGTTGCAAAAAAAAATGAAAGTGGTCAGATATTGGCCTTGGAATATTATTTACAAATTACAGGTTTCAAATACAGATACTTAGTAGCCCCATGCAACTTTTGATGAGATAAAAGTTTAACACGTGAAATTAAATATTTAAGTAAACATAAACGTACACTAATCAATAAAACTGGTCTCGGGAGGGGCTATCGCCCCCACCGCCCCCCCTTCTGGAGCCGCGCTTGCGTACAAGGAAAGGTGGGTCGCCAGTTTGAAAAGGTTGGGGAGCACTGTGTGGTTGGCGGCAGTGCGGCTGCGGCTGGTACTCACGGTACATCTCGAGGCGCGCCGACTTCTCCAGGGCCGGCAGCAGCTGCGTGTTGCGCGCGCGGCACGTGAAGGCAGAGTGCAGGTGTCGCCGGCGCACCCGCCCCACCTCCAGGCGGCTCACCACCACCCCGCGCAGCCCCGGGGCCAGCTGCCCCTCCGCCGGCTGCTCGTCCCAGTGCCACGTCACCCGGGGCGGCGGCTTGCCTGCCACCCGCGCACACACACTCACACACTACAACCCTCACACTCGGACAGCCTTCATGTCACACACGAGAGAGCCAAAACCCCAAGTTACCCCCAAGTTCATGCTCGCTTTTTTTTCCCCGTACCGCAACAGCTGTATTTATTTGGTGGGGGAAAAAAAAAAAAAAACATTCGCGGGCATTTATTTTCCAAATGCGCGCGTTTAACTACTAAGATGTCATTCTTAAAATTAGCAAGAAGTAATTTAAAGAATTATTCAGTAGGTTAGCTACATTATAAATACTTTAAAACATTTTGGATGGTTGGTTATATTAGGTAAGTATAGCTACATTAAAAATACTGTAAAATCATTTTATGGTTGCTTAGCAAATAACTTTTTAATATGTAGCTATCCAGGGCTAGGAAACCGTTTACATGATTTCACAGTATCTTTAATGTAGCTATCCTATCCAAATAAACCGTCCACAATGTTTTAAAGTATTTATGTATAATGCAGATAACCTAACCTAATTGACCATTAGTTATCATGAGTTGTCAAAAATAAACATTTTTAATATTATTTACAATGAACAAAAAAAAACCCGAAGGTGCACGATCGGGAGTTTGGTTCTCTCGTCTGTGAAAAGAAGGCTTTCCACAACCCTCGGGCCCGCCGGGCGATACACACTAGATAGAGAGGGAGAGCACAGCATTGAGCCCTTTCCAGGTTGGCTCTGTTACGACACACCCCTTGTCGAGAGGCCCCCACTCATTCCCGCCAGAGTGCCTGGTACCACTCCACCGCGAGCACCTTTAACTAACAACAATTACAATCTTGGAAGAGAGTCCTTCTATTAGATAATTACTGGGGTAAAAAAAAAAAAAAAACACTGCCGATTGATTAGGTGAGGATTTTTTTTTTTTTTTAAGGAGCGGCGAACTGAGATCGGAGCCGTGGGCTCTGAGAGCGCTCAGTCCGAATTGCCGTGTGTGGGAAACACGTATCGCCTGTCCAAACTGTCGAGTCCAAACAATCAGTCCATAAGCTGAGAGAATAGTGGCAGACATATTTGTTCGTACTCTAAAAGAGCAGCATGAAAAGTTTTCTTCCGCATTCTAACGATGAAACCATGCATCCAACAGTGACAGCAACACCAAGACTGATCATGTGTGTGTGTTTGTGTGTGTTTGGGGGGGGGGGGGGAGGGGGAAGAATTTCGGCCGTTATTCCAAGACGTTCGGGTGAGGTAATGAATATGCACTGCCTTGGTTGGGTCACAACCGTAACCTGACTCGAGGGCCGTATTCCAGAATTTGTACAAACCGCATCCCCGCATCGCCGTTTCAATAAACGGTCAAGGAACTTTTTTTTATTAAAATACTACTCAGCCACAGATGGACAGCACAGTGGTTACAAATTTCCGTTCCATGCGACTTCCAGTCCGTTCGCGAA
Source organism: Bacillus rossius redtenbacheri (assembly GCF_032445375.1). Lineage (NCBI taxonomy): Eukaryota > Metazoa > Arthropoda > Insecta > Phasmatodea > Bacillidae > Bacillus > Bacillus rossius. Next base: position 6,173,599 of record NC_086339.1, on the reverse strand, counting down.
AATTACTCCTACAAAATACCTGTACCGAGAGCTAAGGGGTTTGTCTGTAAAGTCGGTTTACGGACGATAATTTTACGTGATAACGTCATAAGAAAACATTGATGAAAAATTGAATACTTTTTTTAATTTTCAAATATTATTTACAGTTTTTGCAAAATTTAATTTAAATAATTTGTTTGAATATAATCACGAACAATTAGTTATAGAAATAAACTGAAATCAAATCAATGTCAATAAATTGTTCATTTGAAATGACGAAATTGGACAATTTAAATAAAAAAAATTTAAATTGCTGCTTTTAAAAAGCCCGCTTTAACTTGTTTGATATTATAGAAGATTTTCTCGCACGGTGGTTGGCCGGCTCTTGCACGCTCGGCTCAGGCGGGAACGTGACAATGAGTCATGCTTTTTCGTGCGTGCAGCCGGCGTTCATCGATTCAATAAGACGTTATCGCGTCAAAAAAAAACCTATTTTAACTTACGGTGGTCTCAAAGTAATATTTCAAATGTTGACGAGCCGGGTGGAGTAAGGGGAAGCCTACGATTCACGCCGAGTATTCGACATGCCCGAACATTACCGAATACCTGCCTTCGGGTGACTTCGGAATTCTTTTGTTTAGGTGAAAAAACTCATTTTTTATTTTGCCATGTGTTCGTGAATGCCTAATTAATTAAAATGGTCGAACAGGTCAGGTCAGTTACATTATAAATACTTTCAAACTAAGCGGACATTAAAAATAATATGAATTATTGTTAATGGTTGTTTAGTTTTAAAATATTTATAATGTAACTGACCTGACCTAACAAACCGGGACAAAAGATGAACAGTAGGATCTCACATATATTTTTTTACTTATTACTTGCGCAACAATATCCAAACAACAAATAAATCTTAAGTTAATTACATACCTAGCATTTTAATTTGATGACATTGCAAGACGGAATCTAAAAGATAAGAATGTTCGTATATTTACTCAAATATTAGTCTTGGTTTTAATGGCTTAATTTGTATTGTTATGTAACTTCCTACCTTTATTTGTTTATGTCCGGCATTTAAAACAGACGTTTTTTTTCACCTAAACGAAAGAATTCCGAAGACACCCGAAGGCAAGTATTCGGTAATGTTCGGGCATGTCGAATACTCGGCGTGAATCTTTGAATATATATACTGTATAGAAGTCGCGAGTGGATAGGATTTACTCTACGTTTTTCAGAAGCGTATGATGAGCAGCTTGGGAACTTCACCGCTGCAGTGCACTGCCGTAACGCCCTGTATCGTCTTAGGTTGTTATTTACGCGTTAGAGCGCAGCACTGTCGCCCGCTGTCATTCCCCGCACCCCCAATCCATCATTCACTGCAGCTCAAGGTCGTTCAACGGGAAGGGAAGGGGTGTTTGAAGAGTTGGACACTTGTCCGCTAGGGACCACCACAAGTCGATGCCCTAGAGATGGTGGCGATTGCGGCGGTGAATTAACCAACTACCTCAAAACCGTATTAGAAATTTTAACCTGGGCTGGCGACTTCTATACAGTATATATATTCAAAGCCTGGAGTAAGCGCGGCAACACTGCGAACTACGCGAGCAGGAGCAGCGTGCGAGACGCGGCGGCTGCTGAATGGCCTCGGTAACGTCCCAGCAGTTCGGCGCGTCGCCGCCAGGGGCGCCAGCAGTCCCTCGGCGACAAAGTCCTCGCCGCCGCCGTCATACATTATACATGAAGGGGCCCAGCCTCTCCTGAGTGGCCGAAATTGATTTTCCTTAAAAGCAGAGGAAATTCCTCGCGAACACCTGCGTAAGAAAAAGTGACGTGGGGGGGGGGGGGGGGGGGGGCATAGAGCAGTTTTGTAAAAAAGAAAAAAGTTCGCGGGCTTAATAAAAAAAAAGGCAAGGGAGCTGTTGTGAAGATATGGCTTCAAAGAACTTCCACCATGTCTGGCCACAGGATGTTTTTACTTTACATGCCCTGAAAGCATGTTTAAACAACGGAAGATCGTGGACAAAAAAAACTTTATGTTCTTCAGACACTTTTGATGTTTGCATTCATCGAATTTTACCGCTTGTGATAAAAACTACAACTACTATTTAACACGCCCGCCTTGTCCTGGGTGTATCTGTGTCAGTGAGGCGGGATGATAAGTGTGTCTCCCCTGAACTGGCGCGCAGTCTTCTCGTCGTACGAGATCTGAGTAGTAACTGTAGCACTAGCACTACATATATGGCGGAGAAATGAAGGTAAAGGTGTGATGCAAGTTCCTTTTAGTTATTTCCAGCGCCGGTTGTTTTAAACTTTACGGTTGGAAAAATTTTACGTCAATGCTCGGGTCTCACTCGCCATGTTGATTTTTTTGTCTCTCCTTTTTTTTTAACGGCTATTCATAAAGTTTTAACTCGATACCTCGCATTCGATACTCTGTCGCAAATATTTTCAACACACATTACACTAAGTGAGAATCTGTTTGAAATATCAGTGGCGGTGGCAGAGCCAAAAATCCAAGGGAGGTATCGATGTACAATTTTTAGAAATAGTCCTTAAATAAAAGTAACGAGAAGAAAAATAGCAACGTGAGGGAAGAACGCCCGAGCGTCCCTTAGCTTCTCCGGGCGGCCCCGGAGTGCGGATAAGGCAAAGACTGAGCCCACCAGAACGTGGGAAGCCTTCATTTCACAGACGAGAGAGCCAAAACCCGAAGTTCCCCGAAGTTCATGGTTTTTTTTCCCCCGTATCTTTAATGTAGCTATCCTAACCAAATCAACCGTCCACAATGTTTTAAAGTATTTATAATGTAGCTAACCTAACCTAATTGACCATTAGTATCCTTTTATCAACACCGCCATATTTATTTACAATGAACAAAAAAAATCGAAGATGCACGATCGGGCGTTTGGCTCTCTCGTCTGTGAAAAGAAGGCTTACCACCAGAACATGTCCAGATGGAATCACAACAAGATGGCGGATCGGCAGCCGCTTTGACAAACGTTGCCTTGCGTGGGGCTGGAATCAGTTGTACCTACACGGCAAGACCACTCGGCGTGGGGAAGCCTGCTGTTCATTTAAGTCTGTTCAACACGCCCGTATAATTACTTTAGTGTAACTTTTTTTGAAGTTACAAAAAAAAAAAGAACGCGTGTAACTCAGTACACGTGATAGAAGTGAAATTTCTTTGGCAATTCATACCTGGACTCGTAAGTTGTTCTCTTTTTATTTCTTTGGCGTCAGAAACGTGCCAAAAAATGTTTCTCTAAATCGTTGCGTTAAAATTCGGCCTTGTAATATTACTCTCATCGCGCCCAAAAAAGGTTTCACTTCAACAATGCGGGGGAATCAACCATTTAAAAAAAAAGAGAGAAAAAAAATTGATAATTGCAGCAGGAATCTTAGTTACGTCACTTGGTACCTGACAGGTAAACAGTAATGCGGGGATTAGCAACTAACTATCAACCAAGCCACCAGGCTGAAACAGACGCCATTATGCTACTGGATATGCTTCAAAGGACAAAAAAAAAAAATCAAGTATGTGAAAATGCGAGTACGATCGAAATATAGAAAAAAAAAGGTAAAAAGTAAAATTTGTTTATACCTTTTATTTTAATCAAAAAGGGGAGAAAAAAAACCAAGCTGTCGTCAAAAGGGCGCTCTGATCATTGATAAACAAAAACAGGGCCGTCCTTTGAATTCCCGTTTTCAAGAAAAATACTTTTTTTTTTTTTTTTTGTAATATCCTTTCCGAGGGCAGATTAGCGTGGAAGTCTCTCAGAATCTGGTTAATATGACATCGCACGCACGGACCGTAAAGCAGTAATCTTCGCGGAAGGAGAAATCTGGCGAAGGGCCGCGAAGAGAGAGAGAAAAAAAAAATACCCGTTGCGCGTGTCGGACACGGGATTGCACTACTCGTAATTAGCCGCGTCCCTTTAAACCCTGGCGAACGCTAGCTCGGCGCAGCTTAGGCGCCGGTAAATAAGGGCTCGCGCAGGATTAACTGCGCCGGTTGAACGAGACCTACAGACCCGAAGGCGAGCGCGGCCCCGGAGAGAGGATAAAAAACCCGCGCCTGTCGCGCTGCCCGCTGGGTTGGTGCCACTGCGTTATTTCCGCGTTCGCAGTGTTACCGCTCAAACAAAAAAAATTTCTCCTCTTCTTAATTTCACACACCGCATTAAAAACATTTTGTAAAATGAGTTTAAATACACCTATATTTTTTTTTTCCTCGCTATCACATAAACGTTACCTGACTTACGAAAATGTTTTATTTATACTTTTTATATTTTTATGTTACAGAGATATTGCGAGATTAATCAAGGTACAGGGTAGGTAACCGTCAACAATGAAACAATCTGGTCATTTTGCACGTAGGTTTGGAGCATATTTTGTCGAATGTGATGCGAGGCGAAAACGATCTTTATTTAGTTAAAAATATGACACAAACAAAAAGCCAAGTTCTTTAAAACCAACGAATTAAGACACCACCACAAAGCAGAACGCATTTTCGTAACAAGAATAACCAAATCGGGAATTTGTAATTTGTTTCTACCTTATTGCAGATAAAATGTAATGACACTAATTATTTTTTTCAAGCAGTTAAAAAAAAATGTTCCGTTAGCATATATATTGCCTGCGAGTGGAGCGCAGTACATTAACGCCACACGCCTAATCCGATTAGAAACGGCGCCTCATTACATCCTTTCCTCCCGCTCACCCCTTTCCACGGCGCTTTACCGTTGATATCGGAGAACTCTCGGCGACTCTGCAGGGTTCGGAACATTCCCTGCGGGAAAGTGGCGTAATTAGAACTCTAATGTTCTGGGAGCTTCGGGTGTCAAGTTCAACCTCGATGGCGCGACGCTTCGAAGGGGTACGAGACCATTCCAGAAGTAGGCCGAGGGGTGTAAAAACGGCGACGCCAGCCTCCGAGGCAGAGGAGTGACCCCTTTGGTGAGCTATGATGGACGACGGGCGACGGGCTTCGAAGACAGAAAGATCCGGGACTGTGGTGGGTGTGCGGCGGTTGAGTGAGCAGTGCGATGCAGTGTGCTGGGTCAGAGGTTAGAGGTAAGAGACGAGCAGCCGTAAGAGCCATTGTCGAGCCGAGCTCCATTGGGGGGAGAGCGAACTGTGGACCTTATGAAAGAGCGATACATTTGTGGATGGACCATATCATTGCTAATAATGTTCGCAGGCTTCCACGGCCATTGTCTGAAGTAGCTTGGCTTCTGGGTTGTAGCCCGTGTCCTTGGCGAATACATAATTCAACAATTATTTGCTAAGGACACAACTACAACCCAGAAGCCAAGCTACTTCTATATCATTACTATAAGTTAATAGTGTAAACATTACGTGCTATATAAAACTGTATTTAATTAATTGGGCTATACTTTTCAAAACCTGATTTTCCACTCGTAACTATATATATATATATATATATATATATATATAGAAATATAGATATATACACATATACACACACAGTAACAAGATACATAGGTCTTCAGCAGAATTGTAGAGTCATTCGCTCTAGTCACCTATTAAGTTTTTAAGGTTGGGCTTCAAAGGTAATGATTTTGAGGTTTTTCATTATCTCGTTAGTAGTATTAACTAAGAGCTATGTCTGTCAGCTTTACACTACGCCTCTATTGCATTTGTGGTTTCTTTCACAAATATTTTAAACGCATTATACTAAGTGTAACTACGACACAGAGCATTACAAGAATTCTGCGTGTTACGGGTACAGTTATGTGTGGACATCTAAGGTAGACTCCACAGTATTGTACATATGCTTGGGCAAATGTACCCTGTTCATTGCCTGCTCACTGCACATTCAATACTTACTTGGTCGAGGATTCCCCACTGCACCAGAGTTCTCAACATTAACTTGTCAGATCACAGAAACAGGCCGAAGGTGAGATTGTTTGAATTTTTGCCCAGTGTGAAATGTTAAGGTGAGTTTTTCCATTTTATAGTTATGAGGGACCTCAACATAGCTGATACAGTAAAATCTTGCGAGGTTCCTCATTGCAAGAGGGATCCATGCTTTACTTAGATAATAAAATTCAGAACTTAGAACAGTCATAACATAAAATCAACGTAAGTTAAAAATGTCATAACTTAGAAACAAACACGTTACAACAATCGTAACTTATACACTCAAAAATTAAAAACTTAGTTAGAAAAACATCATTAGAACTCCCACAGCTTATAAACACACAATTTATAACGGTTGTAAGTTTGAAATTTTTAATTGAAAAACAAACAAATCCGAATCATAAAACTTAGACACATCACCTTAGAAAATCACAACTAACAACTACTATAAATTAGAAACACACAACATAGAAGTCTTCTAATTTTAATGTTGTACATAATTAAAAACAACAAACAACGCCTAATTACAAATTTTAGAAACGTCAATTTAGAAAATCTTAACTAAGCACTATCGCAACTTAGAAACGCACAAAGTAGAACCTACATAGCTTATAAACACACAGCTAAGGGCTATCACGAGTTAGAACAACATAACTAAGAACTGGAAATTCCATCGTGTGTGTTTATTAAGTCTTGTGCGTTCATATTCAGTCGTGCGTTTTTATTAAGTCGTGTGTGTTTATTAAGTCTTGTGTATTTATACTCAGGCGTGCGTGTTTATTAAGTCGTGTGTGTTTATTAAGTCTTGTGTATTTATATTCAGGCGTGCGTGTTTATTAAGTCGTGTGTGTTTATTAAGTCTTGTGTATTTATACTCAGGCGTGCGTGTTTATTAAGTCGTGTGTGTTTATTAAGTCTTGTGTATTTATATTCAGGCGTGCGTGTTTATTAAGTCGTGTGTGTTTATTAAGTCGTGTGTGTTTATATTCAGTCGTGCGTGTTTATTAAGTCGTGCGTGTTTATTAAGTCGTGTGTGCTTATATTCAGCTGTGTGTGTTTATTAAGTCGTGCGTGTTTATTAAGTCGTGTGTGTTTCCTAGTCGCGTGTGTCCTAGTCACGTGTTTCCTAGTTGCGTGTTTCTAAGCGGCGCGGTTCTAAGTCACGTGTTTCTAAGCGGCGCGTGTGCCCTAGTCGTGTGTTTCTGAGTGGCGTGTCTGCTGGGGCTGGACGGCACGTACCTCCCCTGACCTCGCAGGTGAGGGTCAGCTCCGCGCCCTCCGTGAGCGGACCAATCACCTCCGAGCTGACGGGGCGGCCCGAGTTGGCGTACACCAGCATCTGGTGCGGCGGAACTGCGCACCCGGAGGAAACCCCGGTCACACGCCGCCCCCTGCACACCTCTCCCCGGAGCCCACAGAGCGTCTCCCTCTTAGCAGCTCGGGGACATTGCTCAACCATGTGGATGTCTGCTTAACTGTCTGTCGATGTCTGTCAAATTTGAGACAGGTTACAAGTACAGACTACCTTAGCTGGGGGAGAACCCATCAATAAATTGCCTATCCTTCGTGACATAGTCGGTTGCAACACTAGCATCGGTGCGAAGGGGTTTCTGAATTCGAATTCCGTGAAAGCAGTGAGTGCCCTGATGAGCTCAAACCAGCATAAAGGCAGGGCATTGATGAGGCCAAACAAATATATTTCAAAGGGAAAACACAAGTTCTAAGCAGTGAAGACAATTCACCGGGAATGTACGATAACATTAAAACGGGGTCGTTACCACAACGCAGAAATACCATAACGCCGAATGTCAAAATTGACCACAAAGCCGACAGCTAGAAAACTGCTGTGAAGGTACCACAACGCCGAAATAACAACTGAATGAATTTTGTGTGTGTTTATTAAATGTACCTTAACGCCGAAATATCACAATCAAACCTAACCTAACCTAGCGTAATATATCATAACCTAACAACCTAGCCTATCCTAGCCTAGCCTAACCTAACCTAGTCTAACCTAACCTAGTCTAACCTAACCTAACCTTTGTGGCAGTCCTGCAATGACATTTTTCGGCGTTAGTGTATTTCGGCGTTGTGGTAAATCGGCGTTGTGGTACACAGCAGTTTTCTAGCTGTCGGCATTGTGGTCAATTTGGCATTTCGGCGTTGTGGTATTTCAGCGTTGTGGTGCGTCCCCATTAAAAGGCACCGAGTACATAGGCTAGCGGTTCAGAGCCTTCTGAAAACTTTAAGTTACCTTAAGGGGCCCAATTTTTCAATGCAGATTTGTGAAACCAAAAAATGTTCTGGTCCTGGCATGACGCTAGGCCCTAGTGCTGATGCCGTCAGCTACACACGTCGCGCCGACGTCACCCTCCGTGTAGCCGAGCGACGCCGCGGAGAGGCTGCACGGCATTAGGTCGAGGTTCGCGTGCCCGAGAACACAGTCGTCCGGGTGTCGGGAATGCGAGGGAGAGAAAGGAGGGGGGGAAAGCCCTCGAACCGCGCCGAGGCGAGAATGCCTGCTCAAGTATGCCCCGCTGCTCATATCGGCGCGAGATATTGCCAGCCCATCTCCGCGGTGCCGCCGCAGCATTATGAAATTCTTGGATGAAGTTTCATTAATACCCTCTCTCGTTCCGAAACCCGAACCCCCCCTTTCCCCTCCTCCTCCTCACCAAAACGCTTGGCTATCTCCGCACCTCTTTCGGCGGTGATATAACCGCACTGCGTGCGGAGGTGGGTCTTGTACTTCCACCCCTCCTTTCCCTTCTCTCGACCCCATAGCCGCGGGTGGCTAAATGACCCGCGCTTTTATCCGCTTCTTGCCAATGACCTAGCAAATTTTCTCCCACCTTTCTGCAACATCTTCGCTTCTTTTATCCGCGATGATCATCCGACCCTTCTTGGTGCAAGGCCGGCTGCAGTGTCATGCATCTTTCGGCGAGAGAAGACTGCATTGACTGGAGTCTTAAAATGAACATCTGTGACTCGCCCTCTCGCGCACAGTTATACCAACCACAAGAACAACGAGCTACTGTATCTAGAGAATACAAATTCCCCTTCTACTGATACAGGGATACATCACTTTTGAAGGTGTAACCAGATTTGCACAGTCAGAGGCGGAAAAAAAAAGAAAGCCGAATCACACGTGTTCGGGATCGATGATAGAAAATAAAGAACCAACCTCAAATTATCTAAAAAAAAAAGAGACGATGGTTGAGATAGGTCACTCTCATATTTTCACAGGATGAATAATTGAAGAAGTAAGGTCAGCATCAAATGTTGCGGAACAGGTTATGGAGGACGAATAACTAACTCCCTAACATCACGGGTGATTAACAAAATGACGCCTAACGAGGTCACAGGATGGATGATGGAGGAAGTAAGTTCATCTACACAATGTTTTGGGACGAGTGTTGGAGGATGAAGAACTATCACCGGATGGACGAAGCAGGAGATAAGAAAGACATCACCAGATCACACTAGTGGGGATGGAGAAAGTGAGGTCAGCATGAACTGTTATGGGAAGGTCTACGAAGGCCTCACCTGTGGTCACACGATGATTGATGTAGGAAGTAAGGTCAGCATCACACTCTCATAGAACGACTGATGGAGGATGGAGAACTAGCACCACAAAATCATGGAAGGATGATTAACGAAATAAGGACAATCTAACGAGGTCACAGGATGGATGATGGATAGGACCCTGAAAAAATTCGCGCTTTCGATGGCCTTCAGGATAGTCTACGCATTCCCCTGTGCACTTGGGCAAATAACGCAAGTTATTTTGGCTGCTGACTTGTAGTCGTCTCATCTGGTTTTTCAGTGATTCGATCCTTCTTTGGCTGAGAGTTTTTAATTGGTTGAGATTCGTCCAGATGAACAGTAAGCCAATGGCAAAATCATCTAAAAGGTATATGCATTTGAATTTTAACCTATCGTCAAATAAATCCGCGAATTTTTCCGGTCCATAATGATGGAGGAACTAAGGTCAGCATCACACTCTCATGGGATGACTGATGGAGGATGAAGAACTAGCACCACAACATCATGGGAAGGATGAATAACGAAATAAGGACAATCTAACGGGGTCTCAGGATGGATGATGGAGGAACTAAGGTCAGCATCACACTCTCATGGGACGACTGATGGAGGATGAAGAACTAGCACCACAACATCATAGAAGAATGACTAACGAAATAAGGACAATCTAACGGGGTCACAGGATAGATGATGATGGAGGAACTAAGGTCAGCACCACACTCTCATGGGACGACTGATGGAGGATGAAGAACTAGCACCACAAAATCATGGAAGGATGATTAACGAAATAAGGACAATCTAACGAGGTCACAGGATGGATGATGGATAGGACCCTGAAAAAATTCGCGCTTTCGATGGCCTTCAGGATAGTCTACACATTCCCCTGTGCACTTGGGCAAATAACGCAAGTTATTTTGGCTGCTGACTTGTAGTCGTCTCATCTGGTTTTTCAGTGATTCGATCCTTCTTTGGTTGAGAGTTTTTAATTGGTTGAGATTCGTCCAGATGAACAGTAAGCCAATGGCAAAATCATCTAAAAGGTATATGCATTTGAATTTTAACCTATCGTCAAATAAATCCGCGAATTTTTCCGGTCCATAATGATGGAGGAACTAAGGTCAGCATCACACTCTCATGGGATGACTGATGGAGGATGAAGAACTAGCACCACAACATCATGGGAAGGATGATTAACGAAATAAGGACAATCTAACGAGGTCTCAGGATGTATGATGGAGGAACTAAGGTCAGCACCACACTCTCATGGGACGACTGATGGAGGATGAAGAACTGGCACCACAACATCACGGGAAGAATGATTAACGAAATATGGACAATCTAACGAGGTCACAGGATGGATGATAGAAGAACTAATGTCAGCATCACACTCTCATGGGACGACTGATGGAGGATGAAGAACTGGCACCACAACATCACGGGAAGAATGATTAACGAAATATGGACAATCTAACGAGGTCACAGGATGGATGATAGAAGAACTAATGTCAGCATCACACTCTCATGGGACGACTGATGGAGGATGAAGAACTGGCACCACAACATCACGGGAAGAATGATTAACGAAATATGGACAATCTAACGAGGTCACAGGATGGATGATAGAAGAACTAATGTCAGCATCACACTCTCATGGGACGACTGATGGAGGATGAAGAACTGGCACCACAACATCACGGGAAGAATGATTAACGAAATATGGACAATCTAACGAGGTCACAGGATGGATGATAGAAGAACTAATGTCAGCATCACACTCTCATGGGACGACTGATGGAGGATGAAGAACTGGCACCACAACATCACGGGAAGAATGATTAACGAAATATGGACAATCTAACGAGGTCACAGGATGGATGATAGAAGAACTAATGTCAGCATCACACTCTCATGGGACGACTGATGGAGGATGAAGAACTGGCACCACAACATCACGGGAAGAATGATTAACGAAATATGGACAATCTAACGAGGTCACAGGATGGATGATAGAAGAACTAATGTCAGCATCACACTCTCATGGGACGACTGATGGAGGATGAAGAACTGGCACCACAACATCACGGGAAGAATGATTAACGAAATATGGACAATCTAACGAGGTCACAGGATGGATGATAGAGAACTAATGTCAGCATCACACTCTCATGGGACGACTGATGGAGGATGAAGAACTGGCACCACAACATCACGGGAAGAATGATTAACGAAATATGGACAATCTAACGAGGTCACAGGATGGATGATAGAAGAACTAATGTCAGCATCACACTCTCATGGGACGACTGATGGAGGATGAAGAACTGGCACCACAACATCACGGGAAGAATGATTAACGAAATAAGGACAATCTAACGAGGTCACAGAATGGATGATGGAGGAACTAAGGTCAGCATCACACTCTCATGGGACACCTGTATTTTTGCGAATACATTTCGTGTCATGGTATTTCACAAAACACTGTAGCTTTTCTCCTGTGGTTATTGGCTGAGGTCGGTGAGAGGTGTCGTCCCGCTCTTGACGGGGCCAATGAGAATGTGGTCACCGTACTGCTGCACCCTCACAATTTGCCGTGACTCTTAGAAAAAGCTACAGTGTTTTGTGAAATACCTTGAAATGAAATGAAATTGCGAAAAACAGGTGTCCTTACTGATGGAGGGTGAAGAACCAGCTCCACACAGTCATGGAAGGGTGACGACGTCCCGATGGCCCACGCACTCACCCACGACGACGAGGTTGACCTGGTAGTTCCTGGTGGGCGAGTTGCGGAAGTCGACGCGGCAGCGGTAGGTGCCCTCGTCGTCCAGCTGCAGGGCGTCGACGGCCAGGCCCTGGGGCGCGCCGCGCGGCTCGAAGTGCGCGCGGGGCCCGAAGGCGGCGGCGTCGGACCAGTGCAGCGCCTTGGCGAGCGGTCGGCCGCGCACGTCGAACCTGCAACCAGGGTCCGCGCCCCCAGGGCTGGTGCTCTAGCTCTAACCTTTGAATACATATACTGTATAGAAGTCGCGAGTGGATAGGATTTACTCTACGTTTTTCAGAAGCGTATAATGAGCAGCTGGGGAACTTCACTGCTGCAGTGCGCTGCCGTAACGCCCTGTATCGTCTTAGTTGTTATTTACACGTTAGAGCGCAGCGCTGTCGCCCGCTGTCATTCCCCGCACCCCTCATCCATCATTCACTGCATCTCAACGTCGTTCCACAGGAGGGGGAAGGGGTGTTTGAAGAGTTCGACACTTGTCCGCTAGGGACCACCACAAGTCGATGCCCTAGAGATGGTGGCGATTGCGGCGGTGAATTAACCAACTACTTCAAAACCGTATTAGAAATTTTAACCTGGGCTGGCGACTTCTATACAGTATATATATTCAAAGCTCTAACTGTGGGTACTCGGCGGTAACCATGACATTATACAGCGTAATGCTAGTCCCTTGGGTGCTTTCGAGAATCTTTACCAGCCATTTTAACCTTCCAGAAATACAGTTTGAATTCAAAAAAAGGCAACATACCCTCAGCTTATTCACAAACGCTTTTCGTAACCAGATCCCTTTTCGGATATCTCGATCAGTTTTCAAATAGCGTGGTTTCTTGTGAAGCTCTGCACACCGTGTGCGTCATCTTGTTTGAATTATCACTAGAGACCTGAAAAATTCGCGGGTTCATTTCGTGTTATGCTAAAAATTCAAATAATTATACCTTAGTTCTGCTTCTGTCATTGGTTCTTAGTTAATCTGGAGGACTGAGGGTCAATTAGAGACCCTCACTCATAGAAGTGTCGAATCACAGGCCACCCAGTCGAGACGACTCACAAGTCAGCAGCCAATGAACAGTTGGCATTTGCCCGAGTGTGTAGAGGATATTGGAGTCTATCCTGAAGGTCATTTAACCCACGATTTTTTTCCGGTCTCTAATAATAGTGTAATGCTAGTCCCTTGGGTGCTTTCGAGAATATTTACAAGCCATTTCAACCTTCCAGAAATACAGTTTAAAATTAAACATGGCAACATTATAACTCACCCACCCTCAGCGTATTCATAAACACCTAACCAGACCCCCCCCCCCCCCCCGGCACTCTAATCTCGAGCAGTTTTAAAATAACGAATGGTTTCTTCTGAAGCTCAGCACACCGTGTTATAGACCGCTTAAATAGACGCTATTATCTAGTGAAATTATAGCACGGAAATGTTCGTACAATGAATGACACTAAACACCAGTAAAAAAATTGGTTGTCTGTAAAGTCGGTTTACGGACGATAGTTTAACGTGACGTCATAACAAAACATTGATGAAATGATTGCATACTTTATGAATAAAATTGAATCATTTTTATTTTAATAATAAAAGAATAATTACTTAAAATTATACTAGTATTCATATTTTTAAAATGCAAGAATATTTAACCTTTATTGCCGAAATTGTTGTTGTAATAAGCAATGAAAACCACATTAACTTTTTTCACTTCACTTTATAAACAGTCGACGAAACAGTTCACGTGTACATGTAAGTTGTGTGCTGCCGCTGTCTTTCTTCTCCTCGGACGCATACACCAATCGAGTGGAAGAGAGATAGATGCGGCGCAAGCGTACAATGAGCGTAACGGGACACAGCGTAACGGGACACTTTTTCGTACGTGCAGCCGGCGTTCATCGATTTATTAGACGTTGTCACGTCAAAAAAAGTTTGCTGAAACACGTTTCGGTCTCCTTCCGTGCTCTTCGCCGTTCGCTGATGTTCAGCATGCCGTGTTGCGCACGAGTTGCACCACGTGACTGCACACGGCTGTCTTTGGTTCCTGTAGCGGCTCCAGTGATTAGTGCTTGTGCAGTCCATCAAATGAACAATGTCCTTTTCGTTGTAATGCATTTTTTTTTAATTCGTCAAATTACTGGGGACTGGAAAAAAATTCACAATTTCAATAATCTCTAACATGGACTTCACAAAAACCCCAAACGCCACCTTTTTGTAGGAAAGACTCAGTTATGCCTCGATAAACCGTATTTCAGATGTGCAAAAATAACCAAAGCTATGTGGTGTACAAAGTTATAATATCTTTCTTTTAGTATTGCAAACTATTCCATGTCAACTGTTTTCCAATATAATCTTCTGTAAAAGTACTGAAAAAAAAAAATTCTGTGAGTTGTCCAAAGTAATTATCATCTTTATTTTCTGTTCTTGTTGCTAAGGTCTCATCGTTGTTAGCCTATTGTGTTCTACGTAATTTTCTGTCTATGTTTTAAATGTTTTGATGTTACCTGAGTTTCGCTTGTTTTCTGTATGTTTCCTTGTCTGTATTGAGGTTTCTTATGACATAAATTATAATCAGCAATGGTGTGTGTCCTAAATTATATATAATCAATCTCACCAATTGCAAGAACCATTAAAAAAAGAAAAAATATATTGTATTTATTTTGTATTTCAAACCCGTACGTTTGCAAAAAAATATATATATTTGAAATAAAATGTTATATTATTTCGTAATAATCTCAAAATATCAAGTGCAATAGCTTTCCAGTATTAGCTGCACATATTAAGCACGGTAAAGCAAAAAAAAAAAAAAATTGGTTGACTGTAAAGACGGTTTACGGACGATAGTTTAACGTGACGTCATAACAAAACATTGATGAAATTATTGATCCAGAAGAAAATGAAATATCATATTCGGTCTGAGACTGAGCCGTAATAGGTTTTTGCAACCAAACCATTTAGGCATTAAAAATATTATATTCTTTGAGGAAGATTTTTTTTTTAATTTTTCTATCTTTTGTATGATAAAATATACCTCTGCATACTTTAATGAATAAAATTGAATCATTTTTATTGAATTATCACTATTTTGTTTGGATACAAAGGAGTGAAATGAAATCTACAATTTAATTAATAAATTTACTTTTATTTGCATTCATTAATTCAAATATGTTTATTACTTAGTGTCGCGCGCGCCGTATTTATTTTTACAAGTACAAAAAAAAAATTGCCACGGCCGGGATTCGATCCGGTAACCTTTCAAATGGGAGTCAGCGATGCTCACCGCATGGCCACGAGGGTATATATATCAAAATTTGAAAATAATTGTTTCAGATGTATTTGAATATTCAACATTACTTTTAAATAACCATACCGATTGTGCTGAAAATCGGCGGACGATCGTTAAATTACATAATATTAATAATTCAAACGACGAAAATGTGATTGAAAAGTCAAATCGATGGTTCCAATCGAGTGGAAGAGAGATTCCACGCATGCGTACAATGAGCATAACAGGACACATCCGTAGTGGGACAATGTGCGTTACGGGACACTTTTTCGTGCGTGCAGCCGGCGTTCATCGATTTATTAGACGTTGTCACATCAAAAAAAAAAAAAGAAGAAGCCAAAAGTGAATAACAAGGTTAACTTTTCTGTGGCTTTAAAACCAAATAAATAAAATGTTATACAATAACTTCATGCTTGTAGGCACACACATATTTTAACTAAACACACTCTTTTAATATCTAACATTTATTTCAAAATAACTTTACCATTGACATACATAAATTTGTTCGTTACCGAGGTTAGATGTTACTTCACGCATTGCACATGTTATTGACACACGAAACTGCAGTGAACGCGAGTGAATGACATGATGTCAGTGTTAAGAAGACTGCAAGTATCCGCTCTACCACTCTGGTTCTGGGGTAGAGCGCCTGCCTTGTGACTTGTAGGACCCGGGTTCGCGCCCCGGCTCCTCCAAGGCGGATTGCCCAGACGAAATGGTGGCATTTTCTCTGGTATGAACACAATCCCTTGCAACAAGTCAGGCTACCAAAAGAAACGGTGGGTGGAACAGAAAAAAACCTTCCAGGTGGCTTCCAAATGGGGAGCCCGTTTCTTTTCTTGGGCTCCCCATGCGGTGGCCATTCCGGGGGTTTCTCCGGGGGAACGGAGTTTTGTAACTTTTTTTTAGTTTTGTGGCGTTTTAGGTTTTAGTAACTGTAGCATTATCATGTTATAATCCTTTTCTACATAAAATATTTGAATTAAATGTGTATCAGTCAGTGAGTTGTATACCATTTATCGGTATATATTTTCTTAAAGTATTATTGACAAATTTTAGTCACAAACTATTGACAAATACCTCTGTTATGTAGTTTCTTTTTAGACTTTTTGACAAAAAAATATTTATAGGCACATGAATTTTAACCCTAAAAATATTTTTTTCTGAAAAATGTAGTTTTCAATCAGGAAGATCGTCTTTAACACACACAGTATTACGTATATATATATATATATATATATATATATATATATATGTGTGTGTGTGTTTTATTTATCTTACAAATAGACGCTTTGCATATGCGATTTTAATTTCATGATATTAGGTGTTCCGCGAAGTAGTAGTTTATATCAACTACTCTTTAATATTTAATAAATGATATTCAAACTTTAATAGGAATTGATCAAGAAAATATCAAAGCAGTCATGAGGACTGCCGACAGAAGTAAAAACATTTTCGCTATTTTTACGAAAAATTTTGTTTTATCAAGTTAGTAAAAATAACTCCTAAATTGCTATAAAATACGCATTCATAGTAATTGTAGGTATTAAAACAATAAATTATGATGTTCTTAATTTTTAGGAAATATTGCTTTAAAGACTCCGTTATTCAAACTTTATAGCTGTATCCAATATTTTGTGTGGGTCTTCTTGGCTTCCTGTTCCTACCACAGCTTTTGTTATTTGATTTATTTATTTATGTTTTGACATTTTTAAAACGGAGTCAGGAAAAAATCACGAGTGTTGTTCTCCTGCGCTAACAGAGAACAAAAGATTGAGACAAAAAAAGTTCAAGTTGGCACCACCCGATGACGTCAAGACGGTCACGCGGGCCAATCAGCGATCCGATGTCCTGCGGACGCAATTTAAGGACGTTACAATTATTGTATGCGGGCCTTGGTGCGCCATGACCCGCAGGGCCAGAACGAAGGGAAAGGAGTAGCACTGACAGGAGTGCCAACTAAAAGTAAAATAATAAAGCTGCTGGCTGATGCGACGGGATGCTTCAGTGTTTCGGGCGGGGGAAGGTGTTAGAGGGGGGAGGGAGCCTTGCGCGTGTCGGCCGTAAATCGCGCGCGGACAAATCGCCCAAGCGAGCGGCAGAAGCAATTAATTTTCCTCGCTCGATCGCCGTCAAAGCTGCTGCGCGCACACACGCGTTGAGCCAGGGACATTTTTTTTTGTCCCTACGCGTCGGCCCGGGCGGCGGAAACATCCCCCCCCCTTACCTACCCCCCCCCCCCCCCCCCCCCCCCCCCGCGCGAAACGAGGCATCTCCAGCCGGTGACCGGTAAATGCCAGAACATTTAAGAGAATTTCAATATGAAATTGTCAAATAACTTGTAGGCTATCGTTCCTTTTTTTTTTTGTTTTTAAAAATTGATAGGCCATTTTTTTGACTCTCGCTCTGTGATCCAACTTAAACGAAAACTCCCGTAAATAGTTGTAAAAAATTAAACGTAACTTTGCTACCCAAACGACCAAAGAGCGACTAAAACATCCAGGTTTAAAAATGTGTGTTGGGCCCCAAAACAAACTGTAAAATATTAGCAGCTAATGGAGCAGCTAATTACCAAGCTAATGGAAAACTGAAATTCTACCAACTGTAACAAAAAACCAAACAAAAGTGGTCTAATGGACCACAAACTTAAGTACTATAACTGGGGACCAGAAAAATTCTCGTTGTCAATTTCTAGGATAGACTCCACAGTACTCTGAACACTCGGGAAAATGTCACCCGTCAATTGTCTGCCGACTGGCAGGACTTCTCACAATTCTTTGCCGTAATCGGCATTCCTACTGATATTTGAATTTTGATCTGCAAACAAACGAGTTTTATTTATTTATATGTGATACCACCTACGATATAATTGAATTTTTTTTAAAACTTGGCAGTTAATAAAAAAACAAAGATGCATAAAAATGTAAATATCCGAACCTTAGTTTTGCAATCGAAAAAACACCGAAAGTATATTTTTAATTAGGTGCATATTTTTTAAGATGCATATAAAATCGTCTCGTACTAAACTGTAAATATCTAAAGAGTCGTTGGTTTAGAGATACTCGTATGTTCCTTGGTGAGTTTCAGTATTAATTTATTTTCCAAGCTTTTGGTGGATAACATTAAAATCCTAGTAAAAATAATCTCTACTTTCCATGTAAACTGAATTTGACTTAAGCCGATGTGAGAACACTTAACCAGTAACGTACGAATTTAAAACACGGTTTCAGGGCTATCAAACTGTTCTTAATTGCCAAACTTGAAGAGCTCCTAAAAAAATAATAATCTACATTAACCAAGAAGCCGTAATAAGTCGTGATCATCTTTTAATGGTAGGTCGGAAAATAATTAAAAGTTGTTACCGAAGTTTGTTCCCACCCTTTGTTATCTCGTGGAGGAATTATTAAGTTACCAAATGGATTCCGCCAGCAGATTTCTTCTACGCTGTAAAAATAAATTGAAAAGGAATATTAGCCAACGTGGCCGAAATCACCAAGGCAGTGGAGGAAAAGTTTTTCGTGGAAAAAACTAGAGCTCACGATAGATTTCAGTACTGTTTTAACTCAATTCAGTGTCTTCTGTCTACGTGAGGATTAATTGGCTTACTTGACCTGGCCACTGAAAATGCATAGCTTCAAAATTAAATGGTGTTGCCAAAATTGAATCCGCCTTGTCAATCTTATCTATTTATTGCAAGAGTCATTCAAAGAAAGTAGGTACATAGTTTTTTTTCCATCTCGTAAATTACTTGTATGAATTATTCTGTCCTCGCGAGCATAAATATTACAAACATTTATTTAATTTATAGTACATACATTTTTTTGAATTCACTCTATATTTTTTGTTGCGATTTACATTAAATCCTTGGTCTAATAACTATTTCAATCAATTTCTTTTCAGCTGAAGAAGTTTTCGAAGTACCCGTGAAGAAAAGAAACTACCTTTTGCGGTTTCGTGTAATATAATTTTATGTAAGAGTATACGTTTCAGTGTTTTTTTTTATAGCTAAATGGAAGCTGTATTAGCTGGAATGCGTTCCGCCACCATGTGGAAGTTAACTGATATTTATCATGCAAAACATTTTCCATATAATATAAGTGCAAATCAAATCTCCAGACTTGCAATGAATTATTTTTAAATTATCAGTTACAGAACGAAAATATAATTATTTTTTTCCACGTTTCAACAAAGTACAAAATAACTTAACACCGAACATGTTACAACAAACTTCTGTAAAACGTTATTATAAAGATTACAGTTCTAAAAACGAAATTACCTTCAAAATTGTTCCGTATAATAAAAATACACAATGTGTTTTAAACGAAATTCACTTTATAACCATAAACTTGACCACCATTTGACGTCAAAAATTCACATATTTTGTATAGAAAATAGTTGAGTAAATAAGTTAGGCAGTATTTAAAATTCTTTAAACTGCTCTCGTGAGAAATATGGCTTATGTGACATTTGTAGTCCTACGAGGTACAGATATACCATACTTACTGCTTGTTTTTTATAAACGAGTTTTTGTTTGTTCTTGTTAATCATCAATTTTTAGAGGAACGATTATTTTACTGATTCATTTCACTCCAATATAAAAAGCCTTTATAGGATGGGTCGATAATAAAGACACATCCTTTGGCATAATTAGGGAACAACTTCTCCTTGTTTCTAACTGGGCCAGGGTCATCATTGGGTCAAGAGCATTGTATTCCAATCATTAAGGTGAAGCTGATATATGATGAATGAATACACGAAAGATTAGATATCCCATGATAGTAAATTGCCCAGAAAATATTGCGCGCAGTATTAAACGAAAGAGTTATTAGAAGAAAACAGAAAACTTCGCGATATGCTTAAAATTGAGACAAGTCAGCAGCAAATGAGCACTTACTAAAAATTACCCCTAGAAACTTTGTACAACATATGGCTATGATTATTTTCCATATTAGAGTCGATGTTTATATAGGCATATATAATTTAATATTCAATTACTGGAAATTATTTTATTTTATTGTGTTTATTAATGAATACAACTAATAATGGAAAGTCATTCAGGGAACAGTTAAAAAATAACTTTAATTAAAGTATACAAAAAGCATCCGAATCCAGTGTTACAAATATCAGTTTCATTTATAAAAAAAATAAAATACCTTGCAGGAGACTTTTTCCCGAAGTCTTAGAGGAATTTGGGGTCCATCACGGGGTAACGCAACCTGGTGCCTTTTTTACTGCGTGGTTGGCCATCCTGCGGCGGCCTCCTCGAGACCTCGGCAGCGGACTTGGAGAGCAAATCCGAGCAGATCCGAGCAGATCCAAGCGCTGCCGGCCGGACGGTGGATCCGGATTTTATAAAGTCGGCGCTCTTCAATCGAGTGCACTCTATCCCCTCTTCAATTCCCCCTCCCCCTTTTTCGCTGACCAAAGAACGGGGTTGGCCGGAGGGGTGAAGAGGGGTGGGGGCAACAAAAGAATCGCGGCCCGGTCGGACAAGGGGCAGGGCGGGAAACATGACGGAAAGTGACAACAAAAACGGGAATAAACGCAAAAAGGGGAGAAAGTTTCCCTCTTCTCCGAAATCGCTGGCGTCTGCGGTACAGGCGGAGAGAAGACCCGGGCATTGGTTCGCTCAATATCACTCGAAAAGCCGTCATATAACTTCTCCCGTAGAGAATTCCTTTCCATTGTGCCAGAGGCATTGCGCAGTTTTCGCAGAATTGCGTGTTTAATCCTTTTTTTTCCCCCTTTCCCATTTTTTTTTTCAATGGCGGACTTTTCGTCAGTCACGAACGCTAACTTTACGACTTTGTAAGGGTGGTGTTGGAGGAGGTAGGGGAAGAAATATATATAAAAAAATAAATACAGGAACAAGAACTGAGGAATGACAGATTCCGCAACGCCGGTCTGAACTTTCTGCTTTTCACACGATCTCCAGAGGAAAGAAGAAGAAAAATAAAAAGTCGTTTTCCAACCGCAACGGTGACAAAGAAAAGTTACAGGTAGAGACCAGCTAATTACGCGTTAGTTCTTTTTTTTTTTTTTGTAAATTGAATAAAAATAATCATTTCTAATTACAGATATTTGTATATTTACAAGAAAACAACTGTACCACTACAAAAAAGTGATCGCAGTAATACTGGATTTGATTCTTAAACGGGCATTAATGCTTTTTATTGTCCCAGTTCCTCCAATAGTTAAATTTGTGTAAACCTTTCCCTAAATAGTTTTTTAATATTAACTTCGCACATTAATAAGCACTATAGAACAAAATAAAGCCCAAATAATGAATGTTCGAGTACCTTTTCGTGGTTTAAAAAATGATTCTTGAATGAAAAACATTAATCAAAATATAAAATCATGCACCAATTTTACGTAATAAATAATGTTTTTTATCTCCAAAAACGTTTATTATATAAGTAAGGGCAGGCACTTTTCGCGAACAAATCTGAACGCCTATTAGACTGCAACAAGGTATACCCGCACCTGTGGTTTCTTCCTTGTGATTGGCAGCCGTCTGCTAGAGAAGTCGTTGCCTTATTTGACCGGGCCACTCAGGACGCGTTTGCTTCCGCACTGAATCACTGTGATTGGTGGTTGTAACAATCGATATGAACCTGAAAGAAACTCACACAATCACGGCGCACAGACGATGCTATAGTGTTTTAACTTATAACAAATCTCGGAATCTTTTCGCGAAATATGCATGGCCCTATATATAAGCAAAAATAACCATATCCCCCACGCAATTAGAGCTCTTACAACCAGGCCAGAGAGCAGGCACCTTCGAAATACGCTCATTACGTTTGCCAATACACGACGTGAGAGAAAATATTGCTAGAACCGGACTATGGTTTGGGGTTGCTAGGCTTCTTTGTTGCAGCCGCGTCGAATGCGAAGATACCACAGGCAGTTTCCCCTCAATAGTGCAGCGGGTGACTGCTACCCTGAAGATGGCGACTGCGATGTCGACCGAAACGTCGGTGAAATCTTCCGTCTTCGACGCGGCTACAACCCATGAAGACGAGCAACTCCGGACGATGCCTGTGTAGAGAGGCCTGCGATCTTTATGGACTAAAGTTTGTCTGCTTGTTTGTCTCTCCGAGGAACTGAGGGTTTAATGGCGCAACCTTATACCAATCTGCGTCAAACCGCTTGGGATTTGTATGGTGGTGGCGGGGAAGGGAGGGGGTAAACGGGGGTTAAAAAGGGGTAAACGGGGGTTAAAAAGGGGAAGGGGGGGGGGTGGATTGTTATTTCCTTCAATTTCCATTCTCCCGTCGGGCGGTGAAGTATTCGATTGCCGCGTGGTTTAATTTCGTTCCCTGGCCTTCAGAAATGAAAATCACAGCTGCGGCCCCGCACGGAAAAAGATGGAGGGGGGGGGGGCGAACTAAGTTCGTAATTAATATTTACGATAAAATCTGGGGCGGCGCGCTGTAATTAAAGGCGGTCGCTTTGCGAGAGGGGAAGGCTGTGTTCGGCAAAAGGAAGGGGGGGGGGGGGGTGGTTTACCCCATGCAGCCTCGTGTCGTTGTTTCTCTGCGGGAATTCCGGCTGTGAATGGGCGGCATTCGACGGCGGAGTTGAGGCACCGCCAGCCACGAGGCGCACGGCGCGGACTGCTCTAAGTCGTTCGAAGTTAAACACTGTTTGAAATTACAGTAAAATTATGGATTTTCCCAACGAGGAATCAATAGGGACCGGAAAAATTCGCGTTTTCAATTACCTCTAGGATAGACTCCATGACCCTCTATGTACTTGTGCAGATTACACCTGCTGATTGGCTACTGACTCGTGACACGTGTTAACGGGGAAGCTTGTGATTCGATACTTCTTCTGTCGAACGTTTTTCATTGGTCCAGAGTCCTTCAGATAAACTTTGTTACGAATCAAGTTCCGAGCACTTTTATATTTACATTACTGAAATGTACTGTATGTTAATTATTCAGTATTTTAGCATCATTTAAAATTTTTTACTGTTAATTGTAACTTTTACTGTACATAAATTTTTAGATTTTAAATTTGAAATTCATGTTTTCTTTTTTGTTTCCCATTTTCGGCTCTTTTGCGGATTATCCGCGATTTTCACCATCCGCGGTGGCCCTGCCACTTAATTTCGCGGATAATCGGGAGTGTACTGTACATTCTTTTGATAGTCTTTGGGATTCGTGTTAAAAGAAAGTGGACTCAAGTGTCCGCAGATAGTCGTAAATTAACGAAGATGTTTGGATAGTTTGTAACCACTGTTCTTCGTAAATTAATTTTGAAAAATCTTTAACAGATGCTTCTTTGATTTAGTGTTTTCAATTGGCCAGTGACCTGCAGATTAAATGTGAGCCAATAGCAGAAACAGTACAACAGTATAAGTATTTGAATTTTAGCTAACCTATCGCGAAACGAAACCGCGAGTTTTTCCCGTCTCTAATCATAATGGACCGGGAAAGATTAATATTTCAATGATCTCCAAGATGGACTCCACAGTCTATGTAGCTTGGGAGACGTCAAAAAATGGGTGGCTTGCAATCAAGTACTTCTTTAGTTGAAAGTCTGCCATTGCCCCAAAGTCCTCAATAGCCCCAGAGTCCTCCATAGCAAAACCAGCATATCGGCATAGGTAGTTTAATTTTCATTTAGGATCTCTCTTTGGACATCCGCCATTGCTGGTTGTACTGTATTTCACAAGAAACTTCTAAAAAAGAACCTAAAAAATTACAAATAATGAATATGCAAACACACAAAAAACAAGTCGGAATCAGCCAATGTCAAAAGTTAAAAATCATAGACAGTACCTAAAATTCTGTGGAAGAAATTAAACGGGAAAAAAATATTAGAGGACAGACGGACACACTGAGCTGAGGACGAGATATCTGCAGCTAGAACAGTAAATAAAGACAAAAATTAAACATCCTATATAAGTCTTACTCCGTTTCAGTGCCCATTCAAAGAACATAGTTGAATTTTATCTTACCGCGAAATGTAATCGATAATTTTTCCATTGTAGCTGCTAAGGAATAATATAGAGATGCTATCGTTTCGCGATGAAATTTTCTCGAGGATGTAGAAGATTGTGTTGTCTATCCTAGAAGGCCATGTTCAGACCCTAATATAATAATTTAAAGGGAAGGCAATGAAAAAAAAAAAATTAAGAAGGGCGATAAGGCGGGAGGTAATGAGGAGAAGGTAAGTAAGGAAGTAAGGAGGAGGGAGAATGTGCTGGAAAGTAAAGAGTGTAGTGAAAGGGGATGCAAGGAGAAACGTAAGGAGGGATGAAATGAAGGAAGTAATGTGGAATGTCGTGAGAAAAGAGGTAAGAAAGAAGGTAAAGAGAAGAAAGTTGAGAAGGGCGATAGGAGTGAGCTAGTGAGCGGGAAGGGAAGTAAGGCAGCAAGGAGGAGGGAAGTTATGAATAGAGACCTGTAAAATTCGCGGATTCATTTCGCGATAGGATATAGAGTCCAAAAAATACTTTTGACATTATTTTGCTTCAGCGATGGGGCCACAGTTTATCTGAAAAGGATTTTGGGCCAACGAAAAATCTATTTAACGGAAGAATTAGCGAATCACGATCGTTTCAGTCAACAGGTGTTACGAGTCGGTAACCAATCAGCAGATGTAATTTTGCACGAGTGCGTGGAGGATCATGGAGTCTCTGGACTTTAGGGATTTGAAATTGCGAATTTTACAGGTGTCCAGTTATGGAAGGTAAGTGATGCTTGGAGAAGGGCAACTGGCACGAGGGGACGAGACAAGGAGGAAGGCACAGCACCTGTAGAGTGGCCTGCCAGCGCCCTGCCGGAACCACAGCACCATGTAGACCCGGTCCTCCCTGGTGGCTGGCTGCACGTCGCAGGGCAGAGTGGTTCCGCGACCCAGCACCGCCTCCACGTCCACCGTCGACACTGCAACAACCACCACGCACCCACCCGTCAGCCCCTCCCTTACACTGGCTCCCACCCATACCGGCTCACGCCGCTGCAGTTCATCATGCGTAGAGACCCGTGAATTTCGCGGGTTCAATGACCTCCGGGATAGACTCCCATATCCTCTACACACTCGGGCAAATGCCACCTGTTCATTGGCTGCTGACTTGTGAGTCGTCTCGACTGGGTGGCCTGTGATTCGACACTTCTATGAGTGAGGGTCTCTAATTGGCCCTCAGTCCTCCAGATTAACAGTGGACCAACGGCAGAAGCAGCACTAAGGTACAATTATTTGAATTTTTAGCATAACACGAAATGAATCCGCGAAATTCACGGGTCTCTAATCATGCAGAATGTATGTATGCACTGAATATTCTGTCTCGTCTTGCTGAAGTCCGGCCACTCCCAAAAAAATCTACAAGTTTTAACAAGTGCTCAACGTAAATATAAAAATTACGACCCGGGACAGGACATAGGTATCACCTCACGGACGCCAGGGGAAGGTATTGGAAAAAAGTTTCACTGTTATATAATTTTGTAGATAGAAAAGAAAGTAATTGTTGCCAAAAAAGGTTTCTATTTTTTTTTTTTTTCGAAATTCGCGAAGCCATTGTGCCTGTTTATTCTTGCGGACTGACGCCGAGGGCTGCGGAAGAAGTCCCTGAGGTCGCATGTACGTGTGTGTGTGTGTGTGTGTGTATGTGTGCGTGCGAGCACGCATGTGCGCTGCGTCTTGGAGTTTCGGTTCACGTAGAGGGCGGAGAGGAGTAGAGGCCGGGAGGAGGTAGGAGACGCACCCCGCACCCCGCACAGGGGCCTCGTGATTGCGAGGGACTCTTCCTCCCCCCCCCCCCACACACCACGACAATCAGCCCACCGGCACTGGGAGGGGCTGCTGAATATCGCTCGCTTCCGTCACCCGCACTTCCCGGGCCGCAGAGCGCGCGTGAGTCACTCGGTCCACAGATGTGTTGCGTGGTTTGGCAACAACAAATAAATAACACATTTATTCTTAACGAATTCATCTTACAAGGTGTGATAAAAAAAATAACGGCCAACAATTTTATTACGAACAAAGAAATAAGCTTACATCATATTTGCACTTATCTCCTTCAGATAATCTCTTTGGCTAGCCATGCGCACTTATCGCAATGTTGATGCCATGGTTGAAGAAGCATCTCTGGATGTGCATTCGGAAGCGAGGCGTGACACGGCGCGTTGACGTGATGTCTCCGTTTCGCAAGCAAACCTTAATTTTAACGCGTTGTTCGATATACGTGAACATGACGCGCGACAGACACGGAAAACACATCTGTTTCCCGGCTCTGGAAGCCGACTGACAAGTCACAACTTGTTCAAACTTGACACTGTCTATCTCAACGGATCAGGCTATCGGGTTTGTCAGCAGTTGCTGTTATAAAAATACATTCTTTTTTTTTTTTTTTAATATCATTCGTATACACTGATTAGTTTTGCAGTTTTTGTAGATCTCTGGTCAGTTAAATATTATCCAGACGCACTTCCTGTATTATTTTGCAGTGAAGCAGTTGTTCATCTCTAGCTTCAAAGTAGATAACGAAAAAAACAAAAACAATGTGCGTACAGCCTTTTTTGTTTTCTCCCGCGAAAAATGCCGGTCCCTAGTGAAAGGTTAATAGTTCAAATGTGAGATATGTATACCTCTAAGCTACTTCCACTTTTGGCACACAGTTCAAAGGGAATGGAGGAACCATCAATAGAGGCCCGGAAATTTCGCGGATTCATTTAGTCGCAAGCTAGAATGCAAACCTTCACACTCTCGCACTGTGTTCATGATTGGCACGCAGTTGTTTGGACACGCCCGTCTACGACCGTGAGCCAATGATGTCCAGCTAGGAGAGAAGTAAGCGAATCAGGTAGTGCCAAATAACAAGGATAAAAATGTTCTCGCTAAGAAATCAACCAATGGGAAAGTAAACATGGGTCGAGCACACCTATAACTTGGAATTCTATCCTGAGGCCAGAGGAATCCGCGAAATTTCCGGGACTCTAACCATCAACTATAGGATTGTCGAATCGCCAGGACGAGACGTCTCACCAGCCGGCAGCCAATGAACAGGTGACATTCGCTCGAGTGTGTGGAGGACTGTCTATCCTAGTCCGTGCTAGAGGTCGTTGCAAACAGCGCATATTCTCCGGTAGCGCAGGCAGCGCAGGTAGCGCCTGCCACGTGTAGGCGCGCGGGTCGAACACCCTCCCACCAGCCCTGGATCCGTCGAGCGCCTCATGAGAAATACACGCGTGTCGCCGGGCCTGGGAGGGCCTTGTTGGGGGGGGGGGAGGTGAGGTGGTGGTGGTGGGGGTAATATTACACTCGGCAGCTGCTGCAGTCTGCCAGACTCTGCGTCTCTGCGTCTCTGCGTCTGCCGGCGCGGCCCCGTTCAATTATTACAGCACCGCCCCCCTCCCCCCCCATCCACCCACTTGCGAGCCATTTTCCCTGGAAGGGCAGGGGTTCCCAAACCCTTCAAGACTCGCAGCTACTTCACTCCACACATTGTTGGACACTGGAGAAGTTCGCAAGTTCGATGACCTACCCGGGCAAATGTCCCCTGTTCATTGGCTGCTGACTTGTGCACTGTTAGAAATTTGCGGTAAATTTCCTCGATGAATTTAACTCAGATAAACCAAAACGTCTTCGTAATAAAAAAAAACGGAATATTCGTATAAACTACGCCGAATTTCGACTTTCGAGTTGTGTGTTTCGTTTGAAATAACGGTGGGATAAAGAATAGAGCTCTTGCTGCAGACTTAACCATTTTTTTTTGATGTCTTGCTAATATACCAAGAAAAATCATTCGGAATTAATGTTCAAAGTAAGTTAACTCGGTGAATGTAACCGTTAGTTTACGAAGATCCTTGGATAATTTGTAACCATCTTTCTTTGAAGGTGAAATTTTTGAACAATGTGAGACATATGAACTGGGCAGCTAGTGATTCAACGCGTCTTTGATTGAGGGTTTCTAGATTTACAGCGAATCGATAGTATACGCAGAACAAAGATATAGTTATTTCAATTATAGCATATCACGAAAATAATCCGGAAATTTTTTCGGTCTGTAACACATTATTGAGGGCAGATATTGGACACAAGTGTTAACCAATTTTAATCAAGTATAATTATTTTCGGCATGAAATAGTGAAATATTTTAAAAAGTTTAAGATATAGCAAATGTGAGGTGAAATTATGAAGAATATTTGTAAATGTTACAATGTCAAGGCATATGGCGAACTTACACTATGGGAATGGCAATAAACGAAGGTTAGAAGAAGGAACAGCCTTTAGGAGACATCAAGACGCCGAACATACCAGACTCTGCAAGGAAGGGAAGAAAGCTAAGATGGCGGACGTCACCCAGCCTAGTTTTAAATTAGTTTCGAACGTATTCATAGAGACCTGTAAAATTCGCGATTTCAAATCCCTAAAGGATAGACTCCATGATCCTCTATGCACTCGTGCAAATTACATCTGCTGATTGGTTACCGACTCGTAACACCTGTTGACTGGAATGAAAGTGATTCGCTAATTCTTCTGTTAAAGATTTTTCATTCGCCCAGCGTCCTTCAGATAAACTGTGGCCCAATAACTGAAGCAAAATAATGTCAAAAGTATTTGGACTCTATCCTATCGCGAAATGAATCCGCGAATTCTACAGGTCTCTACGGTATTCACTTAAAAAAATAAGAACTTACGGCCGTTATCCGACACAGCCACCCAAGTTTGATTTGAACACCGCGCTAGTCTAGAACTATTTTCGCAAGAAAGAAAATGTCCGCGCCCCTAGAGATGCGCAGCAGCCAGTAACGCCGTGGCGACGCAGTGCGATCATTCTTCCTTTTGCCGAGCGAGACCGGAGCTTCGACGTGCACGGAGGGGGGATGGGGAGTGGCGGTTGGGGCGTCGAGCGATGTCAAACCACGGCCCGAAACGGCGGGCCCCCCCCCCCCCCCCCCCGAGAAATTGAAAAAGCCGCAAAATGAATGACACGTCACGGCACCGGGAGACGGATAAAAAAAAAAAAATGAAACAAATGAAAGAGTCGGCGATGCGGCGGAAGCAGGGGAAAGGGCCAATGAAACCACGTGTGTGGCTGGAATTTGACGTGGAGGCTGTCGTTCGTGAATAATTGTCACTGTCGAGGGGGCAGAGTGCGTGGTTCCCCCTTTCCTCCCCTTCATCACCCACCGCTACTTGTGACATTTGACAGGCGCTCAGGTACGCCGCGGTGAGTGGAAATTGCTAACCCCTCCCCCCCTTCACACAACTTTAGTCGTTTTATTTTTCATCACTTTATCCTCCCACCTTTGACGTTATCGATTTTTATCGCTTGTTTGACTTGCGAAGTGTTTGGTGCCTCCCCGACAGCCGACGGTTAAAGTTGGCTATATCGCACAACGTGTTGGGAACGACCGCAAACGCGACAACGTCGCGTGACCGAAATGCGCGTGTACGCGGACGGGACACGTTGCAACGTTGCGTGTCGAGACTTGACGCGGAGACGCGGTCTTCCGCCGGCACATCAAAGGAAGTCGCGGCTCGACGCAAGAACACGTGTGGACGGGCGGCAAAGCTTGTCTTTCTACTTTCATTTTTTTTTCGGCCCGACTGAACACAGAAAAAAGAAATAAAAAAAATGGTTGTCTGTAAAGTCGGTTTACGGACGATAGTTTAAAGTGACAACGTCATAACAAAACATTAATGAAATGATGGCATACTTTTAAAATAAAATTGAATCATTTTTATTGAATTATCACTATTTTGTATGGATACAAAGAAGGAGTGAAATGAAATCTACAATTTAATTGATAAATTTACTTTTATTTGCACTCATTAATTAAAATATGTTTATTACTTTAACGAACAGATTATTTTAACTATAACTTTTATACATGTTTGCTATTTAACTTCTTCCAATCTGTGTTATTCTGTTAAGGATAGGACGATGATAGGAAAAGTAGGAAACGAATGGGAGTGTTTCAAGTTTAATGTGCCTCTCGAAAAAGTCTAATCGATGATTGTTCCAATCGAGTGAAAGAGAGATAGATGCGGCGCAAGCGTACAATGAGCGTAACGGTACAATGGGCGTAACGGGACAATGAGTCAACCTTTTTCGTGCGTGCAGCCGGCGTTCATCGATTTATTAGACGTCACGTCAAAAAAAATTCGAATTCCCTCGGACGCGTTCTCGGAAAGTTCTCGTACAGTCCACTCACAGCCTAAAACTTGGGATCAGCCATCAAACTCGAATAATCGTACAGCTCTCTATTTGAGAATTACTTTTCACATCCACCGACGAGGTGAAATTACTCTCCTTTCTACATTTGAGCGAGAAGTGTGTAAAAATGTTGGCGGCCACTGCAAGTGAAACCTGTATGTAATCTGGACGGTGTAATTTACTGATTGGCTGCTGCATTGCAATGGGTGGTTTATGCGTTGTATTGTTTACATATGACTAGAGACCTGTAAAATTCGCGATTTCAAATCCCTAAAGGATAGACTCCATGATCCTTTATGCACTCGTGCAAATTACATCTGCTGATTGGTTACCGACTCGTAACACCTGTTGACTGGAATGATCGTGATTCGCTAATTCTTCTGTTAAGGTTTTTCATTGGCCCAGAGTCCTTCAGATAAACTGTGGCCCAATCACTGAAGCAAAATAATGTCAAACGTATTTGGACTCTATCCTATCGCGAAATGAATCCGCGAATTTTACAGGTCTCTACATATGACTATGAGCAGGTCAGCTTTATATATTAGGGTTCGTTATTGGCTTGAAATCCTTTAGGGCGTGTCAAACAACACAGGGACCAATGATAAGAGGTGGTCATCCATTAACACAGCAGATTGAATTCTATTCTCTTTGCCGAATAAACTAACGCGGATTTGGCAAGTTTCCCTACAATCGACCTAAGTTTTTGTAAGGCGACGCCTTAGCCGATACACGGCCACCGATAACTCTCCAGAAAAAGGCTCCGCGCGGAGTCAAATCACTGATAAATATTTCATGCCAGATCGACGCAGCCATTGCTTTATCGCAACAAAAAAAAAAAAAAAAACCAGACCTGGCGAATAAATGGCTACCCGTGCACAGCTCCCTCCACTACCAGATTTATTTTTTTCCCTTTCGAAATATGGTCCGCTGCCGAATAAATAATGCGAAATTTGCATGCCAGTAATTTCGACGTCCCTCTTCGAAATCACGTCACGTCGAAGCTCTCTCGCCCCCCCCCCCCCCCCTTCCCCCCCTCCCCCCTCACTCATTGTGTGCAAATGTGAAAAATCCACCAATGGCCCCCACGTACACAGACCTTTCGAGCTCATCTAAACATTTTGGAATCGAATCCCGAAAGCCATCACTGCAAATATGTCCACAGATTAACTTGACTTAAACATTTCCCTAACTGAAAACATTCAATCTAAGTGTCAGGAAATGCAATTTATTATTTTTAACGCGATTTGGACTGAAATAAAACATTTGGAAAATTTTCAAAACTTTATAGAGTATCAACTGTAGATATGGTGAATTTAGCAGGAATTATTATTTTTTTTAGTTATTAATACGTAGAGACCTACAAAATTCGCGGATTCATTTCGTGATATGCTACAATTCAAATAATTATACCTTAGCGCTGCTTCTGCAATTGGTTCACTGTTAATCTGGAGTAATGAGGGCCAATTAGAGACCCTCGCTCAAAGAAGTGTCGAATCACAGATACTCGGTCGAGACGACTCACAAGTCAGCAGCCAATGAACAGGTGGCATTTGCCCAAGTGTGTGGAGTGTAGTAGAGTCTATCCTGGAGGTCATTGAATCCGCGAATTTTGCATGTCTCTATTAATACGTTTCACGTCTTTTTTAGTATTTGAGAAATTTCTTTCTGTTGCCCTGAACACCGTATGTACGTGTGCCAGGACAGGCGGGGCCCTTAAAGGACGTTATCGTCGGCGAAGTCAAGACGAGGTCCCTAGAGACGACTCTCTGTCCTGCAAGGCGCGACGGTTCACGCCAGAGAGGACAATAATATTTTTTTTAATGAAACTTCTTTGGGCACGAGGAGAGAAAAATTCCAATTCCAATTTCAAGGCCTAATTTTAATGCAAAGTTTTCGTTAAACATTGCCGTGAAACGTTTCCGACGCGAAAAGGTCAGAGAGTACCTAGGTACTTGGCCAAAGAGACGTAAAAAAGAACACTATGCTATTACCTACACGTTGCTTGGCTCGTTTACGTTCTCCTCTTTATGCGTTGATTCGTCACACGCAAAAAAAAAAAGAGAGAACAGAACCGAGAGAGATAGATGAACGAAAGAAAAAGATAGCGAGTGTTCACATGCGCGTTTTTTCCCCCCAGAAAATAGATATAGGTATCCTATACAGTCAGATGTAAATGAACTTGAATTCTATATTTGCGACCAGCACAATCGCGTTCTTCCTTGTTCAACCAGCAGCGTAGAGAGCGCTGTTGAGACAGTCCCTGCATTTCCCGCATATATAGCACTACCTATTATGAATTTCATATTTCCCCCCCCCCCCCCCCCCCCCAGAGATTTGGCGTGCTCCAAATGGCAGAATTGTTTGAAGAAACAGTAACACGCACAATTTAATTCTTTATGGTGTGAGAATTTCATCAGCGAGTTATATTTATTTGGAAAATTGTCATATTTTTTTCTCTTTCTCTCTCTCTCTCTCTCGGCCGTTTTACCCCTTACAGTATTCTCACGAGTCGCTGCTTGAATTGCCAAAGAAGTTTCGCTTCCATCGCGTGTTCTGGGTTACACGCGCTTTTTTTTTCTTCTTCTTCACAACACGGAGGTATGACGGCGAGAGGTCGATTAGGGATTCCGCGGCGTTATTCGAAACGCGAAAGAGCCCGCGGGGGAGGGGGGGAAAGGAAAGGAAGGAATCGGTGAAGGAGGGGTTGGAGACGGAAGGGCAGAGGAAAAAGGAAGAAAGGGAGGGGGAGCAATGCCTGCAATCCAGCAAGTTCCAGGGGGGCTGTGCATATTTCCGAGTTTTGGTGGGGGCACAGGGGGCCCCCCAGGCCGCGGCTGGATCAGCGCGAAGTATCGGGATCGGCCCCAAGGGAGCGTCGAAGGAGTTGGAGGGTAAGGGGGCTGGAAGAGCTCCCTTGGGAACAGCAGGAGGGTGTTGAGGAGGGGAGGGAGGAGAAAACTTGCTAAATCTCCCGGCTCTGCGCCCGCAATACGCTGCTCATGAATACGATAATTCATGTTTACCTGCGCGCGGGGTCGCAGAAGGCGCGCATGCGCCGCGGGAAACCCGACCTAAAGAGCGACCGAAACAACGAGTCCAGGCTCTCCGGCCCCGTGCGTGGTGGCCTGCTCTGCCCAGACCTGCTCTTCTCCTGCTCAGATAAGAAATACAGCTGACAAGAAATAGTTTGTAACACTATAAGAAATATATAGAGACCGGAAAAATTCGCTGATTCATTTCACGACACGCTAAAATGCAAATAATTGTATTTTTATGCGACTTCTGCTATTGGTTCACTGTTAACCTGGAGGACTGTGGGCCAATTACAGACCCTCGGTCAAAGCAGTGTCAAATCACGAGTCTCCCAATTGAGACGCCTCACACGTCAGTACCCAAAATGAACAGGTGACGTTTGCCCGAGTATGCACAGGATCTTGAGGTCTATCCTGGAGCTCATTCAACCCGCGAATTTTTCCAGTCCCTAGAAATATATCGTGTCTTTATAAAATCACATGGGTACTGAGTTATTTCTTACAAAAATTGGCTCACAAAATTACATATTCATTGACGTATCATTCATTCATATTATTTTTTCAAACATGGATAATACAACCAAATATTCAACTTAATGGTTGTTTTTGTGCAAATGTACAAATTTACAAATACGTGTAATTTTACAGTATGGACTACACTCTTATTTCCTGTATTTTTAACTTTCCTGCTCGGTGCTTGCCACATGACTGTGCCCAGGGTTTTCCGTGTGCCCACGCAGGTTTCACACGGGGACCAACTTAACCAGTTACAGTCTAGAGTTTAAGACAGGGGAGTTAGTCATGACATCAATCGGAATCGCTGCCACGACTAGCCAATCCCCCCCCCCCCATACAAAGCACACGGTGCGTGCTGCCCTTTCTGCACGGCAGAATCCTCGCTTGACCAGGCGTACCAACTTCGGCCTGGGATGCACACAGTCTCCCCAACCCGGACCACTTCCAACTCAGTATGCTCACACTGAGTTAGGTTATGAAACAAAAAAGTTGTTTCTACTTATGTACGCGCATTTTAAGTTATACTCACTTGGCATAGTAAAAAAAATTTTTTTTATTATGTATGCAAATAATTAATATAAATAAAATAATGAAAGGAATGTACGGTTTTTATAAATACAGTTGTTAAAGTATTAATTCCACCAACACGTGTATAAAATTAATTAGCCTATTTACCTTAATAAAATAAACTAGATAAATAAATTATTGATTGAAGATCAATAAACATGATTAATGTTTATTCTACTTTCTTATTACTATTTGTAACATCAGCACAATGTTAGGTCATGCCTACAGACCGGAAAAATTCGCGATTTCAATGACCTGTAGGATATACTCCATGATCCTCTATGCACTCGGGAAAATTACATCTGCTCATTGGCTACTCATGACACCTGTTAACTGGGACGCTAGTGATTTGATACTTCTTTTGGTTAAGGTTTTTCATTGGCCGAGTATCATTTGGATAAACTGTGGCCCAATCACTAATGCAGTAAAAAGGCAAACGTTTTTGGATTCTAGACTATCACGAAATGAATCCGCGAATTTTTCAGGTCTCTAGCTCATGGCCTAAAATGCCATCAAAATGTAGTACAACTGTCCTGTGTATAACCTGGTTAGGTAGGGACTATTATTAGAGCCAAGATTATTTCGCGAATTAAAGTGCATATGTATGCATGCTCAAACATTTCTAGAATAGTTATTGGTGGATACAACCGTTGCCAAGTTACTCTTGATTTACTAACCACTCCTTGTTTATAACTGGCTGAGGGTCGCACTGCAGTCCATGAAGCAGATACAAGTATGCGATATTTGCTACCGAATGAATCCACGTAATATTCATTAATTTAAATATAATTATATTCTTCAACTTCCCGCAAGAAACGTTTCCGTATCTTCTTTCATAACCTGAATGCATGTCAGCAGTGTGCGTATTGAAAAAAAGATGTGAAAGGTGATACTTTTACCGAATGGTTACCACTCTGATAGTCCTCCGTGTAAGCAAATGATGATGAAAGATATACTAAAAATACATTAAAAAAAAAACAAGCAAAAATTATTTTCACCCGCTATTCGGTGTTTTTATGCACGCCACCCTGTCAAAGAGATGATCTTCGTAACTTTCCTGTTACTAATCTATTTTAAAAAAAACGCGAAAAAAAAAAACTTGAATAACGTTATCTCATCGACGAGCAAAGTAAAAACTCCATTATCCACAGTGGTGCCAAACCACGATGGTGAAAAAAAAAAAAAAAAAAACAACCTTCAACTCTTTCCGTTTCGGCGGAACCCAAACGAACGCGGGAGTAAACTCGATGTGTTTATCAGCCCTGAGCGAATTGCCGTCCGATCCCCGGTGTGTTCGAAGCGGAATTTAAAAAAAAAAAAGAAGAAAAAAACGTCCCCGAACGACATTAAAATAAAATAATAGAACAAAATAATGTTTATTCATGCAGCCGTGAGTCCGTGGGGTGGCGTGACGAACCCGTCGGGTCGTAAATAAAGAGTTGATAATTGCGCCGCGTGGGCGGCAGATGGCAGCAGCGGCGCATGTGTAATGAAGGGGGGGGGGGAAGAAGGGATTGAAGGGAGGGGAGGAGAGAAAGGAGGGGTGGAGTGGTTAGTATGAGGAGGGAGGGGAGGAAACGCAATTACCTGGCGGAATACGGGAGCGAACTGTATGTAGGCTCGCGGAATAAAAACCGCCGGTGAACGCGGTTCCGCGCTTGACAGAGAAGCCATGGGAGGTCGAAGAGTTTCACAGAGTGACGCGACGGCCCATTTTGTTTTCCGCGCGCACCTGGCGGGCGGAAGTGGGAACCGACGCCAATTATCGAAAACAATTGCCGGGAGGGACTTCCCGAAGAGCGGAACATTGCACGACGTAATCACCGGGGAAAAAAAAAAGCTGACCGTTTAACTCCGGCGCGGTCCCGCGCTCACAACGAAGCGACATCGTCGTACCTCCCAGAAGGACTCACAACGATCAATTTTTTTTTTTTTTTCAATTAGTGAGTTAGCCCTGCTAGGTTTCCGATCTGTTCCCAAACTTTCTTTTCCACGGGCAATTCACTGTAGGTTTTTTTTTTCTTTTGACGTGACAACGTCTAATAAATCGATGAACGCCGGCTGCACGCACGGAAAAGTGTCCCGTTACGCTGTGTCCCGTTACGCTCATTGTACGCTTGCGTCGCATCTATCTCTCTTCCACTCGATTGGCCTATGCGTCCGAGGAGAAGAAAGACAGCGGCAGCACACAACTTGCGTACATCTACACGTGAACTGTTTCGTCAACTGCTTATAAAGTGAAGTGAAAAGTTAATGTGGTTTTCATTCCTTATTACAACAACAATTTCGGCAATAAAGGTTAATTATTCTTGCATTAAATAAATCTGATCACTAGTATAATTTCAAGAATTTATTACTTTATTATTAAAATAAAAATGATACAATTTTATTCATAAAAGTATGCAATAATTTCATCAATGTTTTGTTATGACGTTGTCACGTTAAACTATCGTCCGTAAACCGACTTTACAGACAACCAATTATTTTTTTTTTGTTAATGAAACAGAAATATTCATGAAATATTACAGATATTTGTACATTTACATTAAGACAAGCTGTGTTCGCAGTAATGCTGGGTTCGGATTCTTACCCGGGAATTTATGCCATGTGTTGCCCCAGTACCTCCAATAGTTATAGTTGTATTTGTAAACCGTTTCCTGAATAGCTTTCCAGTAATAACTGGGCACATTAATAAGCATAAAGAAACAAAATAAAGCCCAATTATTGAATATTCGATTATATTTTCCATGGTTTAAAAAAAATATATGCTTGAATGAAACATCAATTAAAATATAAGATTATGCGCCAATTTACGCAAGAAATACTCAGTATTATCTCAAAAAACATGTTACATTAATGAAAAAATATCCTTAGCCATGTGTTGTTTTAAGTTACAATATCTTTCTTGTAACGTTACAAACTTTCTTGAAAACTGGTTTCAAAAGGAATCGTTTGTAAAAGTACAGAAAATTTTTTTCAATGTTCCCAGACCCCCGCAGAATTGGCGTTATTTTTTTTGTAACAAGCTATATCGCATAACCTTGTATATTTGAATGACCATTATCATTTGATACCGGTAAATTTCACACTCCCATAAGTAGGGGCATGCGTTTGTCGCGAAATAATCTGCTCGCTCATTAGACTGCAACAAGGTATGCCCTCTCTAGCGATTTCTCCCTTGTGATTGGCGGCCGTCTGCGAGAGAAGACATCGCCCTGTCTGGCCGGGCCATTCAGGACGAGTTTGCCTTCCGCACTGGATAGCTGTGATTGTTGCGCCGACAGTAGACATGCACCTGAGATAAACCCAGCCAACCACGAGAAACAGAAAATGCTACAGAGTTTTAACACACAGCTGGTCGGAATATCTTTTCGCGAAAATTGTAATGGCCCTATCCATAAGTAATATATAGAGACCTGCAAAATTCGCGGATTCATTTCGTGATATGCTACAATTCAAATAATTATACCTTAGCGCTGCTTCTGCAATTGGTTCACTGTTAATCTGGAGTAATGAGGGCCAATTAGAGACCCTCCCTCAAAGAAGTGTCGAATTACAGACACTCGGTCGAGACGACTCACAAGTCAGCAGCCAATGAACAGGTGGCATTTGCCCGAGTGTGTATAGTGTAGTAGAGTCTATCCTGGAGGTCATTGAATACGCGAATTTTGCAGGTCTCTAGTAATAGAAGCTAGTAACAAATTCAAAGGCGCCGTCTGCCCGGGCACACACACGGTGCTTCAGGAAAAACAACGTGATTTTAAAACCGCTCAAGATATCCCAGTGGGGTCTGTTTTCTAAAAGCATTTAAGAGGTCCGAAAAAGTACTTTTGATTTTGATCACAGACAACCAAGTTGAGACGTCTCACAAATCAGCAGCCAACGAACACGTGATTTTTTTTCCCCCAAGTGTGTATAGGATTGTGGAGTGCATCCTCGTGGTCTTTGGAAACGCGAATATTTCAGGTCTTGTTGTTACTTCGACAATGGACGAATGTGATAGATAATGGGAAGATAGTTAACGTCACCAGTCAGGAATTACTAGAGAATGGAAAAATTCGCGGATTCATTTCGCGATACGCTAAAATCCTATTACTTAGTATACCTTTAAACTGCTTTTGTTATTGGTTCACTGTTCATCTGGATGACTCTGGGCCAATGGGAAACATTCAACCAAAGAAGTATCGTGTGAGACGACTCACAAGTCAGCAGCCAATGAAAAGGCGTTATTTCCCCGAGCATACTGAGGACTGTGTAGTCTATCCTGAAGGCCATCGAAAACGCGAATTTTTCCAGTCCCTAGGAATTACGGACGAATCTACAGCATTTTGAAGTACAGCTGGAGACAAGAAATCTTTTCGCGAACGAACTCCAGACTTTCTAGTGTAGCGTGAATATTGGAAGATCGGTTAGTTTTCTAAAGTAGACACTCATTAAAATTTTCACAAATTTATGTAGACCTATGTATAAATTTTCACAAATTTATGTATAACTTATATAAATTTTCATTAATTTATATATATAATTAAAGCACCTAGTCTAGAAAATTACGGAGGACCAATGAAAATTGCAAATAACTCATATGACAATGACGGTGAAAAAAAAAGGGGGGGGGGGGCATTTCCCTTGTGACGGGTTCGCTTCGCAGCGCAGGTGCTACTCATTCGTAACAACACAGCGCATTGCTGCCAACTGCGTCCTGCGCCAGATAATCGATTGCTTTTCAATCGAGTCATTGGGTGTGAAATGAATGCATTAAACTCCATATACACATTTCCCACTGACAGACGGTGTGCAGTGAGTGTAGTCCAGCCAGGAAGTGTCCACACTGTACAGTCCCTGTCAAATGTAGTTTGAAAGGAGTTTCGGTTGTAACTGAACTTTTGATAGTGTAAAGCTTACTGTTTTTTTGTCTTAAACTGCGAAAATTCAAGTAAAGTTGAAAAAAAGAATCTTTTTGTCCTATTTCTATCTACCAGGTAATATAATTACGAGAAAGGAAAATAAATATTTACAAAAATGTACAATGTGGTTTACTGGATTTTGTACAAAATGTATTCCTCCTAGAAAAACATTAAAAAAAAAGGAACATAATTTTATGCCCGGCAACAACAAAATTCGTATAAACAATTTGAAACAGCAAGTATATAAACAGGTAATAAACTAAATATATATTTAGAAAATATATTCCCTTTATGGTGACGCAAGAGTCCTTTTAAAATCTGGTTTAAAATTTAATGATGTGTATTGTTTGAAATAGGGAAAACGTTTTTATATAAACAACTAAATATTAATATAATGTTTGTCACTTTTGAGACAATATGACACTGCTGCTAACTGTTGTCACTGCCATGAACTACATGTTTATACAATTTTTTTTTTATTTTGTAGCCTTACAAGTAGAGACAGGAAAAATTCGCGGGTTCAATGACCTCTAGGATAGCCTCCAAAATCCTCTGTACATTCAGGCAAATGTCACCTGTTCATTGGCTGCTGACTTGTGAGTCGTCTCGACTGGGTGGCCTGTGATTCGACACTTCTATGGCTGAGTGTCTCTAATTGGCCCTCAGTCCTCCAGATCAACAGTGAACCAATGACAGAAACAGCACTAAGGTATAATTATTTGAATTTTAGCATAACGCGAAATGAACCCGCGAATTTTTCAGGTTTCTATCTAAAGTGCATCCCAAATCTGGCATAAGTTTTGAACTAGTTATAAACAATTTTTTTATATAAATAATTAATAAAGTACTTTTAATGGGTCGTTGACCGTCTGAATTACGTTTAATTTAACGAAGTTCTACAACCACCGCAGATTTTGTCACCGTAGCAGAATCATTTCACTGAAATAATTGGGGATAGTATCACGCTACAAATACTCGTGGAAAATAAGGCGTTATCCCGAATTATTTCAATTAAATAATTTTGCTGCAGCGAAAAAAAAATCGCGGTGATTGTAGAATTTCGTTAAATTAAACATAATTCGGATATCATAAATACTTTCTCTGTTATTAAAAATAAAAAAAAAATGATTTACCCTACAGCCTTAACTCAAAGACGTATATCAGCCTTGGGCAGCAGTCGTATGTGTGTTTTTCCAACTTATTTTTGTCGTGATGAAACCGCAGGCGAAGCTTGACGGTCGAATTCAGACTCAGACTGTACATTACAAAAAAAATTGGTTGTCTGTAAAGTCGGTTTACGGACGATAGTTTAACGTGACAACGTCATAACAAAACATTGATGAAATGATTGCATACTTTTATTAATAAAATTGAATCATTTTTATTGAATTATAACTATTTTGTATGGATACAAAGAAGTAGTGAAATGAAATCTACAATTTAATTGATACATTTACTTTTATTTGCACTCATTAATTCAAATATGTTTATTACTTTAACGAAGAGATTATTTTAACTATAACTTTTATACATGTTTGCTATTTAACTTCTTCCAATCTGTGTTATTCTGTTGAGGATAGGACGATGATAGGAGAAGTAGGAAACGAATGGGAGTGTTTCAAGTTTGATGTGCCTCGAAAAAGTCAAATCGATGGTTGTTCCAATCGAGTGGAAGAGAGATAGATGCGGTGCAAGCGTACAATGAGCGTAACGGGACACAGCGTAACGAGATAATGTGCGTAACGGGACAATGAGTCATCCTTTTTCGTGCGTGCAGCCGGCGTTCATCGATTTATTAGACGTCACGTCAAAAAAAAAAAAACAAGAGGGAGTTATTGGTTTTGCGCTGACGCGTGGCTAATTTCCGGCAACGCACCGTGAAACACGGTCGCAGTGAGGGAATGCGTCCGGGAACGCACACAGCCGTGTGGGTGAACTCCATCGTGCAGAGCGGTCACGCGCCGCCAATTGATTAAGGCGGGACCGCGGTACGGCCATTAGAATGTGCGTCGCATTTGCCGAAAGAGGAGGGGAGGGGGCTAGGAACGTGTTAGCCTGAATTCGCAACCATACGTGCATGTCAGGTGACGTTATGTTACCTTCGTCCGCTGCCCTTCCCTTTCCCTTTCAAACCCAACGACCCTCCCCCTTTTTGTCAAGAGCCATCCGGGTTGAAGGGCGGACAAGGGCGGAGCGACAAATTTGTACGCGGGCACGTCTGTGTTCGGTCCGCGTTCAATTTTATTTCCCCCTCTACTCCTCCTATTCCGCGTCGCTGGGGTGCCTAGATCTTCATTACCTCGAGAGGTCCCCGATCCAAGATCTAGGTCCAACACAGACGGCCACGGCGACGCTTGCGGCCAGAGACTGGTCGGGAGCTTCGCGCGTGCTCGGAATACAGACAATAGGACAGACACGCGCGACGATAATGGGGGACGACGAGATCTCGCGGATTAATTCGGGCGAAAGGCTCATTTGCGGGCTGCGCCAGCGAGAGGACCGCTGTTTGCGTGACGGCCCCAGGGAACTAAAAACCCCCAGCAATAAAACAAGGAGTTGGGTTGCCAAATGGCGAGCACAATTTCGGGTCTTACAGCGAAATTTACAAAATCACATTATATTTTTTAAGTTATACTTCTTTAGGCACGTTTAAAAAAAAAAGACGTGAGTGAATATTTATTATGCGTGCGCGCGCCATGCAACGAAATTTTCACAGGATGGAAAAAAGTCTGCATGCAAATAAAAATTATATATGTGCTTTTAAATCTTACAATTTAGTGCTTGATACTGAATACTGGTACATATAATTAAAACATTTATTTATTGGGAATATTGGTGATGGTAATTGTGTTCATAAACCTTTGAAGTGAAATTTCTTGTTGTGCGATGGGAGTAAAATTCCAAGGCCGAATTTTAATGCAACGTTTTCGTGAAACTTGATTTTGAAACGTTTCTGACGCCAAAGAAATACAAAGAGAGTCGAGGTATGAATTGTCAAAGAAATTTTTTCTTCTATCGCGTGTACTGAGTACGAGCTACATGCGCTCTTTCATGTACATTTCACAAAAATACTATATATTGTAGCCGTTACCATGGTGCGACTATCGGAAATTTTTTTTACACAGATTCTGATTCTTGGTCCATAGACCCCAAAACCATCGTCAAATCAAACGTTTGTTAAATATATATATATATATATATATATATATATATAAAACTGCCGCAATTTTTCACGAATCACTTCCAAACTGATACATAAAATCTAGTAGTAGTGGAAAACCACGGTCGAGTTCGTTAATAGGCAATATACGACCAAAAGGGGTGGAAATGGGGAAGGTTTTTTGATGAAAAACAGAAAAAACGTTGTAACTCCCATAATACTGAAAATATCACACCAGTTTGTAAAAACAAAAAAATTTGATAATTTTTATCATTTGATGGAGCAAGTTGCTTCTGAGGACGAAAACAAATTCATGGATTATTTCAGGGTAAATTCAACTCAGTTTGATTGCATTACCTTGGAATCAAATCCCAGGCATATTCTGCCTTGTATATTCTTCCACGAACATGGATATTTACGTAATATTTCAAATAACCTTTTTTTTCCCCCGTAGATTTGACTATTTAAAGCACAATAGGCCTACAGAGAGAAAATAAACTTCATAAAAAGCAAACTCAGAAGTTACAGCCGCACAGCCGCGAGAAAACACATGTTTATTGTTTATCTGCGCATGCGCGAAGTCAGCGACGTTAAAAAAGAAAACAATAGCCGGCGACGTCGCCAACATAGCGAACGTAACGAACACAGCTTGGTGTGGCCGGTGGCACCCGAGGTGCAGTGTAACGAACATCGCGAACACAGTGAACGTAGCGCCCCGCGTGCTGGCCGTGGCTTTAAATGCACTCAAATCTGCGTTGTAAAATTTAATCTGGGCCTTCTCCTGATCATCGTACAGCATCCGCCCCTTGCGGCCATGTCCACAACAGCTCGGGGGGCCTGGATTTATGACCGCGTCGCTTGTTTTCCCCCTCCTGCCCCCTTGTGGCCAAATCAATTCGCAGGAGTTTCCGGGTGCGTGATGATGATTGGCCAATTATTCCGCCGCCGCTCGGAGCCACTGTCCGGGGGATTGTCCCGAGGGGCAATAACGGCCGGGGAGTTCCGCTGCGCGAAGCAAAGCTGTGGCCACTAAATCCTCACCCTCCCTACCTCCCCCCCGACCCAGGAGGCCACAAGTCCCGCGGCAGTAACGTTCTGTGTTTTCATTTGTTAATGAAGCGCCGGCCACACAACGCTACACCCCCCTCCACCCGCCTTCTCTTGTCCGGCCACGTGGTGTGGATCCCTGGGGAGGGGGGAGGGGGAACAGCTGACCGCGTCTGACGCGCGGAAAGGAATCTCCACTGGGGGCGACTGAAATGCTGCCCCTTGGAAGGGCAGCCTTTTCAGGATTTTTCTGACAGTGGTTTAGTTTGTAAAGTGACCTAACCTAACCACTGTCAGAAAAATCCTGAAGGGCTGCCCATCCAAGGGGCAAAAATTCAGACAACCTTTCAAAAACACTACTGTCAGAAAAATCTTAATGGGCTGCCCTTCCAAGGGGCAACAATTCAGCTCACCCCTCCGCTCGACGGGAGAAGTCGCCAAAGACGCGAACTCTCTTGACACCTCTTCAACAATTTCAAAAAACTACCCTAGAAAAGTGGCGGCCCCAGGCTTTCCGGGGCCCTGTTATATTTATACTTTTACGGACGACCTTCCGTTAGGAAAAAAAAACTGTTCCAAAAACATTTTTTTTTAAAAGAAAACTTGGAACTTAGGTTTCAACGTTTGTTTCTCTAATTCGTTCCCGGATAAAATATAATCAGGTCATTTTTATAAATACGGTTGACTTGCGTTATTACACGTGGCAATAACATATTTCTTAATTTTCTTTAGTATGATATTTATCAGAAATATATGTAGCGTCCGTATTTTTGCTATAAAAAAAATTCATTCACAGTATTTTTTTTGACGTGACAACGTCTTATAAATCGATGAACGCCGGCTGCACGCACGAAAAATTGATTGTCACGTTCCGCCTCAGCCGAGTGTACAAGAACCGGC
The DNA here is from genome assembly GCF_032445375.1 of Bacillus rossius redtenbacheri. Lineage (NCBI taxonomy): Eukaryota > Metazoa > Arthropoda > Insecta > Phasmatodea > Bacillidae > Bacillus > Bacillus rossius. The sequence goes on along the minus strand of NC_086339.1, from coordinate 6,128,845 downwards.
CAACCGCCGTGCGAGAAAATCTTCTATAATATCAAACAGGTTAAGGCGGGCTTTTTAACTAATTGTTCGTGATTATATTTAAACAAATTATTGAAATTAAATTTGCAAAAAATGTAAATAATATTTTAAAAATAAAAAGTATGCAATTTTTCATGAATGTTTTCTTATGATGTTATCACGTAAAATTATCGTTAGAGTCCCGGAAATTTCGCGGATTCTTCTGGCCTCAGGAAAGAATTCAAAGTTATAGGTGTGCTCGACCCATGTTTACTTATCCATTGGTTGATTTCTTAGCGAGAATATTTTTATCCTTGTTATTTGGCACTACCTGATTCGCTTAATTCTCTCCTAGCTGGGCATCATTGGCTCACGGTCGTAGAGGGGCGTGTCCAAACAACTGCGTGCCAATCATGAACACAGTGCGAGAGTGTGAAGGTTTGCATTCTAGCTTGCGACTAAATGAATCCGCGAAATTTCCGGGCCTCTAATTATCGTCCGTAAACCGACTTTACAGACAAAACCCCTTTTTTTTTATTGCACTTCGTATCGTTTAGTAATTTAACTTTCGCGCAGACACGCGTCGACAGAACACGCGGCGGCGAAAGGCTGTCGGCGGATCAGCGGGGAAGTCCTTGACGAATCGGCCCACGTCGCTGGACGAGGAGGAAAAACCTCGGTCCTCTTACCGGCGATGGATCGGCTCGTGTCACGTGGGCCGCCATCACTCATCCGGAAATTAAATTGTACGAATTCCCCCACCACCTCCACCTCTGAAACCGGTCGCCACGCCCTCGACCACGGGAACACTTTCACTTTTTTTACCCCCTCCACCGGCCTGTACCCCCAGACAGGAGGGGATTAACTTCTTTCATTCGTACAGTCCATGCACGCTGTAAGTTGAGCATTCCAACTTCATCTCTATAAAGCCACATCTACAATAGCAGTATTACAAACTGTTAGGGGCAGGCATTTTTCGCTAATAAATCTGAACGCCTATTAGTTTGCAACCAGGTAAACCCACACCAGCGGTTTTTTTCCGTGTGATTGGCGGTCGTTTGCGAGAGAAGTTGTTGCCCTATTTGATGGGGTCACTCAGGACGAGTTTGCTTCAATGGGTGGGTGACATTCGACCGAGAGTACGTATAACTATGGAGTTCATCCTACAGGTCATTGAACCCGCGAATTTTTCCGGTCCCTATTCATGACCGAATTGTGTCCGACGGACACTGAACGCTAATTGGCAGGGTCTGGAAAATTCACAGGTTCAATGACCTCCAGGATAGACCCTAGAATTCTCTTCATACTCGGGGAAAATATCAGTAGGCCTATATCACCTGTTCTTTGGCTGCTGACTTGTGAGGCGTGTTAAATGTGATTCTAAACTTCTTTGATCGAATGCCTCTTTTTGTCCCACAATCCTTTAGATTAACAGTGAACCAATAGCAGTATCTGCACAAAAGATATTATTATTGGAGTTTAGCATAATCATCAAATTAATACGTGAATTTTTCCAGTCTCTATTTATTAGTCCATGCTCATCGTCTCTAATGAACTGGGATGTCGACGAGACGTTAAGTACAAATTAATGAATTCACTAATTAATTAATTTAGTAAACTTTTATACCGACAGAATCCTTGTGCTTCCGTGTGCTGGGAGGAACCTCGTCGACCATAATCGTTGTGGCGCGGATTTTACTTGGCGAGGGGTCGTGACTTCGACCTTAATGCAACCGGCATGACACAAGCAGATGAGCTCAGAGTCTGTACTCGAGCAGTTAGACTAGACTTTGGTAGCCCAGCCGCCTTAAAGAGGCAGTGCCCTTAATTGTCCTGTTTCTAATATTTGTGATTCACGCATGAATTTCAAACAAACTTATATTACACCCCTATTTAGAGACCGGAAAAATTCGCGCATTCATTTCGTGATAGGCTGAAATTCAAACATGTGTATAATTATGCTGGTTCTGCTATTGGCTCGCAGTTTAACTGGAGCTCTCTGGGCCAATGAGAGACTATCGACCAAAGAAGCGTCGAATCACAAGCTACCCAGTGGAGACGACTCACGATTTAGTAACCAATGAACACGCGTGTTTACTTGAGAAGTGCAGAGGATAATGGAAGCTATCCTAGAGGTCATTGAATCCGCGAATTTTTCCGGTCCCTACCCATATTCAACTGTTCATAAAAAATTCTACCAAACAAGTTATTTATTTAACAGTTTTTATTAACTTCGAGGCGCGGAAGCACATCAAAACATCGCGGGCTTTTCAACGAAGGACGCTCCTCAAAAGAACGGAGACATCTTGGTTCCTCCAGACAGCTGGATCTTTGTAGGAACTACGCTATAACTAGAGACCGGAAAAATTAGCGAATTCATTTCGCGATAGGCTAAAATACAAATAATTATACCTCAGTGCTGCCTCTGCTATTGGCTCACAACTCACCTGGATGACTCTGGGCCAATGAGAAACACCCGACCAAAGCTTTATCGAATCACAGGCTGCTACGTTGGGACGTCTCACAAGACAGCAGCCAATGAGTGGATGACATTTGACCGAGTGTACGTAGAACTATGGAGTTCATCCTACAGGCCATTGAACCCGCCAATGTTTCCGGTCTCTAGCTATAACTGACTAACGGGTCCTGTGCTTCTCTGGGATCAGGGCGAACGTGAAAGCGGAACGAGAAAGTGTGTTCTCGTCCCAGACATAAAACAAAACGTTATTATTTCCAAATGCTTCGAGATGATTCTTCTACCTTCCTGATGCCCACAGTTTGTTGACTCGGTGCATGGTGTTTCAAGAAAGATCCCTGGTCGAATTTTGACGGCGTAGCACACGGAGCAGGTCGTTAGTCGGGACAACCGGACAAATGTACCCCCGCAGGTGTCCCAGGGGAGGGGCTGGAGAGGAGGGAAGGGGGTGGACTTGCTGCGTGCAGGAGGCAAGGGACCGGCCCACTCCATCAATCTTCGGGAGCGACCCTGTAGGCAGTTTTTTTCTCCCCCTCTGCTCAGGGGATGGCTTCGCCCCTGGTCGCCCCACCTGAGTCACCCCTCCAGTTCCCATCTGCGCACCCTCCGTGTATTTTTTTTTGTTTTGTTTGGTTTGCATATATATTTTTTGTATATTTTTTTTTACCTTAAGGCAATTACTAGAGACCCGGAAATTTCGCGGATTCATTTAGTCGCAAGCTAGAATGCAAACCTCCACACTGTCGCACTGTGTTCATGATTGGACCGCAGTTGTTTGGACACGCCCCTCTACGACCGTGAGCCAACGATGCCCGGCCAGGAGAGAAGCAAGCGAATCAGGTAGTGCCAATTAACAAGGATAAACATGTTCTCGCTAAGACATCAACCAATGGGAAAGTAAACATGGGTCGAGCACACCTTTAACTTTGAATTCTACCCTGAGGTCAAAAGAATCCGCGAAATTTCTGGGTCTCTAGCAATTACTTAGTGACTTCGGCTTGGATACTGACATACAACACTCCAACTGCTGGTATAGTGATAGTAGTAATAGATAGGGACCGGAAAAATTCGCGGGTTCAATGACCTGCAGGATGAACTCCATTTTTCTACGTACACTCGGTCAAATGCCACCCACTCATTGGCTGCTCTCTTGTGAGACATCCCAACGTAGCAGCTTGTGATTTGATAAAGCTTTGGTCGGGTGTTTCTCATTGGCCCAGAGTCATTCAGGTGAGTTGTAAGCCAATAGCAGAGGCAGCAGTGAGGTATAACGATTTGCATTTCAGCATATCGCGAAATGAAGTTGCGAATTTTTCCGGTCTCTGGTAATAGAGACTGATAACTAGGGCCTGGAAAAATTCGTGGTTTCGATGACCTCCAGGATAGACACCACGATACTCTATGCACTCGGGAACATTACACCAGCTCATTGGCTACTGACTCGTGACACCTGTTAACTGGGACGTTTGTGATTCGATACTTCTTACGTTGAGGGTCATTCATTGGCTCACAGTCCTTCAGACAAACTGTAGTCCAATCACTGAAGCGGCAATAAGTTTACACGCACTTGGATTCTAGCCTATCGCGAAATGAAACCGCGAATTTTTTCGGTCTCTACTGATAACTCCACCAGTCGAGTCTGTCCGCAGAACATCGTCGCAGGACCAGAGACGTCGCCGTCGAATATTTCAGAATTAAAGGCGCAGCTGAAGCACGGTTGTAAAAAAAAACAGCTTCATGACATGAGTAAAAAATACGGCATTCCAGAGCGCACATTTAGCGAATTACGGGCGTAAAAGATGGAGCTGAAATGAAAAGCGGGGGGGAGCCGGGGGTAGTCATAAAAGCAGACTGAAGCGAAGGGGTGAGGGTGTTTTTGTTGGCGGGGTTTTTTTCGGGAGTGGGGTGTAGTTAAATATACGACCTGCAGTTAAATTAAAAATAATTACAAAGCGCCGCAGAATAAGCAAGCAAACGAGTCACTGTCAAGTCTGCGGAGGGGAGGAAGAGAATGTGGGTTTATGGAGGGGGGGGGGGAGTTTCTCGTAGCTGGACCTAACGGGTAGATGACGAAGGACGAAGGACGAAGGACGAAGGAAGCTGGTTGCTCCTGGGGGATAATGAATGGCTGCCACTAGGGTTCCATGGTAGGGGGGTGGGGGGGCTATTCTTTTGGTCCTTTTTCTGCGGGAGTAGTTTTATGGGGTCCTACAGGGTCGGGTTAATTGGAAGGAGTGGCTCTTGGGGGGCCTCGTGCAAGGGGGTTTGGAGGGCTGGAAGAAATCCCTCCCCCTACTTCCTCTCCCGTCAAGAAAATCACGCATCCACCGCTCCCCAAAGCCTCGCCATAGCGGGGAAGGGGGAGGGGGTTGTGGATCCACACATAATATCAAAAACATACAACTTAGAACAGTAATAACAGAGAATTCTCGAAAAAAATCCAAATAACTTACAACTGTACTTAGAACGACCATAACTAAGAATCGTCGTAGTTTTTAAAAAAAAATCTTTGCTCGTAAACACACAACTAAGCACTATCTTAAATTATAAACACACAAATTATCACTGTCATAACTAAGAAACACATTACTTAAAAACATACAGCGACGAACCACAATAGCTTATAATCGTCCCAACTTGGGAACACGCAACGTAGAACACGCATAACTGAGAAAATTCTGTATTGTACGATTGCGATAAGTTTTGAAATAACTGTGTAACTACATCGAACCAAACATTATCCAAGCCATTTTAAATTTACATTTTTTTTAAATTATACCCGATAAAATAATTGTTCGGATCCAACTTCAAAGGCATATACCAGCATTTGGAGGCACTTCAAAGCAGGAGTCGTATATGCTTTTAAAATAAATATATATGCATATGTAAATATATTTATTTATTTCAAAGTGCACCTCGAACCGAACGTTGTCGGTCGAATCCTGACAAATTCTGTATATAAAATGTTGCGAGCATGCTGGAGACGGGACGGCGGGGGAGGCCGGTCGGCCTGCTGGCTGTCAACTGTACCGTTGGCCCCCCGGGTGGCGCGCGAACTATTAGCGCGACATATTCCTTGTCGGATAAGCGGCGGTCATCGTTATCCCCCTCTCCTCCCCCCCCTCCACCGAGATTACATTTTCCACGACGCTTTGTCATCGAACTCTCCATCCTTCTGGAGGATTCCACAGGCTACCAAGAGCGCGGAGTGGCGTAACTAGAACGCCATCTTTCTGGGAGCTTCGGGTGTAAAAACGAAACCTGTTGACGCCACACTTCCAAGGAGGTGCGAGACAAGGGTTGCTGAGGAGGTACAGAAACAAGTGACGGGGCGACCTCCTTGGCGAGCGGAGTCGAACGACAAGGGACGGGTCTCGGCGTGCCGAGACCAGTGCCGCGGAGGGGTCGCTACCACAACGCCGAACGTACAATAACGCCGAATACCATAACGCCGAATGCCAAATGGACCGCAACGCCGACAGCTAGATAAACTGATGTGTACCACAACGCCGAAATACAGTAACGCCGAAAAATGTACCACAACCTAACCTAACCTTACCTAACCTAACCTTACCTAACCTAACCTAACCTTTGTAGCATGAATGAATGACATTTTTCGGCGTTAAAGTATTACGTCATTGTGGTAATTCGGCGTTGTGGTACACAGCAGTTTTCTAGCTGTCGGCGTTGTAGTCAATTTGGCATTCGGCGTTGTGGTATTTCGGCGTTGTGGTAACGACCCCGCGTCGGAGCCGTGTTGCGAGCTACGGACGAGGCGGTGTGTCGGGACAGAGCTGCGAGCAGGGGGCGGAGCCACCGTCCAGCCGAGCTCCAGTGGGCGGAGTGAACCGCGGGCTGAATGAGCGAGTGGCATAATTACGTGGACAGACTTTTTTAAGTTCTGTAACACAATTACTAGTACTTATAAAAAAATACCGTATTTTGTTAACTTGGCTATCCTTTCCGAGCATTGTTTTACCCAGTAGTAATTTTCTAAAAAAAAAAAAAAAAAAAAAAAAAAGAGGGGGGGTTGTCCGTAAAGTCTTGTTTACGGACGATAACTTTACGTGATAACGTGAGTGGAAGAGAGATGGATGCGTCAAAAATCCGAACGCTTAGGCTGGATTCGTTCGTGCCTCTCTATCGCTTGTTCCGCGCTCTCGCTTGCACGCTCGGCTCAGGCGGAACGTGACAATGAGTCATGCTTTTTTTCGTGCGTGCAGCCAGGCGTTCATCGATTTATAAGACGTTATCACGTCAAAAAAGTAGAGCCCTGGTAAATAAGATAGCTCATTTTTAAATTTATGCGAGGGGGAGAAAAAATTTTTTTTTTCCTCGTTATAAAATATTATTAAACGAGATGAAATGTTCGGGAAAAGAGTGATGAGGGTGGGTGGTCTGAGGATGGGAGTATGGTGTGGGTGGGGGTGAAGGGGGGAGGGGAAGCGGCGGGTTTTCGTAAACACAGCCGCGCCGCGCGGGAACAATGGAGAAAATCAACACCCGGCCCCGAAAACTGATGGAACACAAACAGACGGCAGTTATCACAGGTACAGCAAGCGGCGGCCTCTAATAAATTACCATCTTGTTTGTACACACGGTTCCGGTCGCAAGTAGACGAGTGTAAGCGAGAACGGCGCGAGTTGGAGAATTACATCAGCGAATTTTTTTTTCTGTACTTTTACAAAATATTTTCTAGAGACCTAAAAAATTCGCGGATTCATTTCGTGATAGTCTAGAATCCAAAAACGTTTGCCTTTTTGCTGCATCAGTGATTAATTCACAGTTTATCTGAATGATACTCGGCCAATGAAAAACCTTAAACAAAAGAAGTATCGAATCACTAGCGTCCCAGTTAACAGGTGTCACAAGTCAGTAGCCAATGAGCAGATGTAATTTTCCCGAGTGCATAGAGGATCATGGAGTATATCCTACAGGCCATTGAAATCGCGAATTTTTCCGGTCTCTAGATATTACTATGGAAACCATTTGCCAAGAAATAGTTTGTGACACCACAATAAAGATATTGTGAATTTAGCCAACACATAGCTATAATTATTTTTGCGTATATGAAATTAATTTTTTTCGAGATAGTACTGAGATTTTCTTACGAACATTTCTTGGCATATTCTAATTGATTTTTCATTCAAAGCGTAATTTTTTTAAACCACGGAAAAGATAATTGAATATTCAATAATTAAATTTTATTTTGTTTTGTTGTAGGCTACATATTAATGTTCGCAGTTAATATTGGAAAGCTATAATGGCTTATCAGCTTTTGAAATTTTTTTCGGTCACTCTTAAACCAACCTCAAAAATGTAGTTGGTTCAGAAATATAAAATTTCTAACTTTTAAAGTTGACAGGATCATTAACATCTAAGAAGAAAAAAATAGCACTGCTAATGAATATCTCATTTTCAGGCCTTCGGGAATATTAGTTTTTTAGTTTAGCTGGAACTGAAATTCAAATATAAAAATATTCTCGAAATGGAATATAGAATATGAATAGCAAAAGGGCAGGAAAAAATATTTAAGAATTTATTTCTTACAATATTTTCTAAAACGTAATATAACCAATGCTTGTACATGGTTTCGTGCAATGGCATTGGATATTTCAGGTTTTTTTTAACCTTAGGTTTATTTTTGCATTAGTTGAAAACTGCTTATTGCTTGCTTCTATTTTATTTCGGTTTACAAATAATTTTAACTACTGGAGGTACTAGGAAAATCCATTGCATAAATGCCCTGGTAAGAATTCGAACACAGTATTACTGCGAACGTTATTTTTTTTTAATTTTTACAGTTGTTTTCATGTAAATGAACAAAATCACAAATATCAGGAATTTTACACGACTAATTCTGTTCTATTTAGAAACAAAAAAAAAAAACCAGTGCAAGCGAGATCCCAAACACTTGCATCACTCGTGCGAATGGCACAAGGTTTTTTCTGTTTACAAACTCGTGGGAAAAAAATCGCTTAACCAATAATAAAACTCGTGAAGGTAGGTGTCAAAAGCCAGAGACCGGGAAACATTCCCGGATACGTTAAAAATCAAACACTAGTTTTCGCGCTACTTCTGCTGTTGGCTATAAGGATGACTCTGGGGCAATCAAAGAAGCATCGACCAGCCACTGGCGAAGCTTCCACAGTCGGCAGCCAATGAGCAGGCGGCGTTTGTCTGAGTATGCAGAGGCCAATGAACCCCCACGAATATTTCCTGTCCTTAGCAACGATCGATTGAATCACTGAAGCTGCGAAAAAGGCAAATGTATTTGGATTCTAGCCTATCGAGAAATGAACCCGCGAACTTTTCAGGTCTCTATAGATTGATCGATGATATGTTAAAATTTTGGTCAGGCTTTGATACACTTGTTCGTTTACTGCCAGGACTAGTTTTGTTAGTGTGCTTCTTGTGCGGGACACCATATACAACATATACCTTGTAGATGATTTTGCTATTGGCTTACTGTTAATCTGGACGAATCTCGACCAATTATAAACCCTCAACCAAAGATGGATCGAATCACAGTCAAACCAGCTGGGACGACTCACAAGTCGGCAGCCAATGAACTTGCGTTACTTGCCCGAGTGTACAGGGGAATGCGTAGACTATCCTAAAGGCCATCGAAACCGCGAATTTTTCCGGTCCCTACAAACTAGTGACGGTCCAATCACACGAGGAGAAGAAACCCACAGCAAGTTTAATTCAAGTCAGTGTTAAATCTTGACGGAAGCCAAAATGCTATGCAAGTAGGGCTAACGGTAGCCGTGACAGCGTGTGTGGATTCCTAGCACGGAGTCAGATGCATCAAGGACCAAGTTTTATAGTATCTAGAGACTGTATGGAGGCGTATTTGCAGAGGGAAAACATCATTTTTCCTTCTGTCCGTCATGCGAGATAAAAAAATAATATTTTCTTCTCTCCTGTTTTGTGTTGTTCCTCGTCAACTCTTGACAAACAAATTTCGCGCGTAAACAAGAGAGTAACAACACAGAACCAGTTGTATTTTTTACGCACGGGGCTTAAAAAAAAACTGGCAAGCCTTTTTCGGCTGTTCACGTCCTCTATAACTACACAAGCGTATTTCACGCGTTTTTTTTACAGCAGCAAAAAATTCTTGCACAGAGCTATACGCTAAAGCAATAACGCGATTAAAAATTCTGTGGGATGGAGCATCAGATAAGATTCTTGTTCCTAAACCGTAAAAATATTTTATAAATGGAACAGCAAGAATAATTTAAAATTATAGATGTATGTAAATTTGTACATTTACTTGAAACAAACTGCATCGCTACAAAAAAAAATGTTCGCTGTAATACAGGACGGGTCAAAAACACCGGAGTCCAGAAGCAGATGTGTATGTGCTTCAACACTACTTTGCTATCCAATGCATCCATGATATATTCGTGGCTCTAATTATCCTGTGGAAGCCGGTCGCTTAGTTTGCAGTCACCCTGTCGTCTCGCGGTAGGTACATTTTAGCGCCATGATAGACTGAGAGAAATTATAGTAAATTCTCGAAATTTTAAACGAAAAAATTAACCTGAAATAAACGAAGAGATTTTCGTAATCTCAGATAAATATATCTTAGTAGAAACTGCGCGTGGATCTACTTCCTGGTTGTGTGTTACGTTGAAAACAAGGTAAAACACACACGCTGAAAAGACAATAGGGATTTTGATGAAGAATCAAAGTTTCGAACGTTTTGTTAATACAATATAAAATATATAACAAAATAATGTGTAAGTAAAGACTGATAAAAGTTTAAGAAAATAATATGATTTGTTTGTTTAAATTATATATTTTTTTGTTTTCTAATGAAAATATTATTTATAATACTAAGTCTAAATTTTTTTAATCTATTACTAGGGACTGGAAAAATACGCGGTTTGAATGACCTCTAGGATGGACTCCACGATCCTCTATGTACTCGGGGCAACTATCACCTGGTCATTGGCTACCGACTCGGGACACCTGTTTACTGCGATTCTTATGATTCGATACTTCTTTTGTTGAGTGTTTGCCATTGGCTCAGTCCTTCAGGTAAATTGCGGTCCAATCACTGACGCAGCATTAAGCTAAACGAGTTTGGATTCTAGCCTGTCTCGAAAGGAATTTGCGAATTTTTCCGGTCTCTAATGATAAAACACGAGGAACTTAAAATCAAAGATGGCGAAATCCAATATGGCGAAATCTAAGATGGTGAAATCCAAGATGGCGAAATCCAAACTGGCTAAGGGGGGGGGGGTAAATGATCAAGGTAATCTAAGATGGCGACAGGGTCAAGGATCTCCAAGATGGCGGTGGTTCCTAGCTCCTGTCCCCGAACACATGCTATCTCTCTACTACGATGGTCCGGTATCTGAAGGAGAGGAAACACACGCGCATGTTGGAAGGGTAGCACGTCGCAAAGCGCAGAAGGATATCTGAGACCAAGTGTAGCGAGATGCGGGCTCTGCCCTCAGGGCTTCGGGCCAGCAACAAAGTTCCCCGAGAACAATGGCAACTCTTAGCCGAGTGCCTGCAGGCGCTCCTTGTGTGGGCGGGGTCGGGGTAGCGCGTCGTTCCCTCGGCGAGATCTTTCGCTAGGCCGAGAGTCACTTCAACCACATTTCGTTATAGTGCCTGTCAGCCCAGTGCACAAATAGGGTAAGTCCGGGGTAGATGGCCATAGTTTTTTTAAATGCCCAAATTAAATAAATATATTAGGTAAAATTCCTGATTTAATTGGTAAAGCATTCATTGTATACTAAATTTATGAAGTAATATTTTTATGATAGTCCCAATTGTATAGTTTAGAAGAAAGTTCATTAAAATATTTTTAGACAACCTGGGCCATCTCACCCATAGTACCGGTAGAGATGGCCATATGCTTCAGGGACAGATGGCCAACCAAAGAGTCTGCCGAAATAATCTGTAAAGAACAATACATACACATGTTTAAAGACATAAATCAAGTGGAACCCTTTTGCTAAGTTATGAAATGAAGTGTGCTGATTGGTAACATAAAACATGGACGAAAATTAAACTTAAAAAACACCTACAGGTTCATTACACAAAATAAAACGAAACTAGTCTTTCACTGCTTTGTTATAGCTTTTCCACAGTTGTTGCACACATCAGTAAAGTTAGTACAGTTTTCGTGTAACCAACGACGACAGCGAACACATTTTATCCAGTCACATGTCAGTACTGTAAGGTTGTAGTCTTCACCACAACCGATGCACTCCTCGTCTTCTTGATCAAGATCGTCACTAGATTCATCCTGCAATGTTACTTCCGATTCTGAACTGCTACTTGACGAAGTATTTCTTCTGGGTCGAAGTACTTTCCTCTGCTTTGATTTTGTGTTATATGCCTGCATAGGCATAGCCTTCTTTTGCTTCCCTAGAAATATTTTGTCCATCTTCTTTCTTTTCGTTTTCAATTGTGCAATATTTTCAGGAGATGTTAGAAGAGTAGCTTTCTGTTTTTTACGTTTCGGCGTCTGTTTTGATGTTTTTGGAATGGGCAAAATCTCAGTCAGGACTTTGGTAGGCGAGATAGCATCGGCACCACAAGTAGACGGTGAAGTAACGTTTGTAGTCATGATGCGATCTACAGTTGTGCTAAATAAGCATTTGTCTGCAGTCTGACATGATGTACCGGGATCTTCAATGGCTGGGTAAGTGTCAATCTGTTCTATCTCCATGTTACTTACACCGGAAGGCGAATTTTCCTCGGTATCTTCGTTGGGAACACCAGAAGAATTTCTGGAACAGCCAGGTTCTTCTAAATTAGTTTCAAGCAAACTATGTGTTGCATGTTCACGATTTTCATTGTCTCTAGACCTGGAGTTTACAACAAAAGCATAGTCTGGAATAGCATCTACGTTGAAAGGGTAGATTCCAGTGGCTCTGAAACCTGCTATCGCATTTTCAGGTGTTGCTGCTTTTCCCCAAGTTTCACTCAGAAGCTCACCAAACTGTATCCTAGTTATCTTTCGGTTCGGATGGTTTGTTAGCCACTTAGAACAAGCAGTGTAGAAGTGATGTTTCAGAGATTTAAATACAGCACGGTCTAGTGGCTGTAAATAATGTGTTGTATGGCTAGGGAGACACAGTAATATGATATCATTCTCGTCTGCGAATTCAAGAACTTCCACAGAATTGCAGTGAGAAGAATGGCCATCCATAATCAACAATACTTTCCCTGCAGGTTTGCGAGGAAAAAAATGGTTTTTAAGCCAATTAAAAAAAATAACTGTGTTAACATAGGCATATTTTACAGACATCATTACAATGCTGCCTGGTGGCATGTTATCCTCCCATTCTGGTTTTTTGTTTTTCCCCTTCATTACCGAAACTGGAGGGAGGAACACGCCCTCTGCATTACAGCATGCTATGACTGTTATTGTCTCTCCTTTTTCTCCTGAAGTAATAGTGTGAACTACTTTGGAACCTCTCTCAGCTAGAACTTCACCAGGGCGGTTATTCAGCTGCAAGCCTGTTTCGTCCATATTGAATATCGCTGATGGCTTATTAATAAGTTGGTTTTCCTCCAAGATAATTTTCAAAAGAGAAAAATATTCTGCCACTTCATTACGGTCCATACCTTGAACTCTAGCAAGTGAAACACCCTCAGACTTGCGCACAGATATATCTGGATGTCTCGAAAGAAATAGTTGCAACCAGTCATATCCGGCCTTCTCGTTTTCATTATTGAATCTATGATGGATTCCTAACTGAGTAGCAAAATTGTATGCTAAACTACGAACATCGTCTCTAGTCAGAGGGAAGCCACTCATTTGCATTTTTTTTATGTGACGCACAAGTCTTTCTTCATTGTCTTTGCCGAAACAAGAACTCGGTCCCATTGACCCTTTTGTTATATTTCCTTGTTTTATTCTTCTTTCAAGAGTTTTTCTGGGTATATTAAACATTGCAGATGCTTTGCGGACAGATGTACCACTTTCGACGGCTTCGAAAGCGTGTTTTAAATCCTCTGCTTTCCATCTACCACGAGTACTCCCCACCTTAGGAGTGTATTTATTTGGCATCTAGAAAGAAAGAACAAAAAGAAATTGCAATAATTACACGACCCTTCCTTGTTTACCAGAGTATACTCGGCCACTACCGACTTGGTGGAATATAACTACCCAAGTTATTTCGCGTGAAATATTTTTCTGTTACATACTTTTTTAGCAGAGCTAAATCGTTCTTTTAAAGTAGTTCAGTATTTCCACGACAGATTGGGCTGCAAGACAGTACCACGGCGCAGTTTGCCTTTATATTCTACACTACATCATAGATAGCACCACGTTCAAAGATGACGAGTGAGCAATCACATAGACTACATCTCGACTAGGTATCTCGGTGGCAAGAGTAACGAATTTCGTTGCTTTTAAGTATGTAGGTAGATTTGTTACACCCTACTCTATCTGTAAACTATTTACAGCATTTTGTGTTTTAAAAAATGTTTCTTTGGTGAAAATATTTTAAGTGATGATGTGCGTGCACGGATTTTCAAATAGCCTATATTATAAGCAAGAAAATTCTTTTAAGAAATAACATATTTTCATTATTATAATTGTTAAAATTTGTATTGTTTTTCCTTACATTTTAAATTTTTTGTTAAACAGTTTTTAACATCAACAAAAGTATTTTTACACAAAATTAATAAATTAATATAATAAAACAATTGTATTAAAATATATGGGTGGCCAAGTATACTTTGGTAAGAAAACCATTTCAGTAAAATAAAGATTTCATAAATTTTAAAAATGTAAGTTTTTCGTTATTCCATTAGACAGATTAAAAATTTATTTTCATAATAGAAAACGCAAGAGGTTAATGGGTGGCCAACTATCCCGAATAAAACATGGCCATCTATCCCGATTGTACGGGTGAGAGGGCGAAGGAGCATAAAAATAATGGCGAATGATGCTTGGAACCTTCAATGATTACATATGTCCGGGAAGGTATAAAAATACCTACAAACAAGTTTATCCCTTTTTTTTACTTATTATCTTTAATTTTCAGGCCAAAATGGTGACTAGGAGAATTATTTTAGACAGAAAGTAAAAAGAAAAAGGCAAAAATACTCACAATTATAGCGCTTTTCCGATGCGTAAACAACACCTTCCACGTAACTCATCACCAACTCAACACACAGTGAATTGGGATGCATTCTAGCGCCCGGTTGCCGAACTATGACGATTGGCCATCTCTACCGTATGGCCATCTACCCCGGACTTACCCTATGTAATTTTACGTGAATATGTCTGTTCCAATTACAAAAAAAAGTGTTAGTATTATATATATATATATGTATGTATATAGACCTGAAAAATTCGCGCATTCATATCGTGATAGTCTAGAATCCAAAAACGTTTGCCTTTTTACTGCATCAGTGAATGGGCCACAGTTTATCTGAATGATATTCGGCCAATGAAAAACCTTAAACAAAAGAAGTATCGAATCACTAGCGTCCCAGTTAACAGGTGTCACGAGTCAGTAGCCAATGAGCAGATGTAATTTTCCCGAGTGCATAGAGGATCATGGAGTATATTCTACAAGTTATTGAAATCGCGAATTTTTCCGGTCTCTATATATAGTATAATATAATATAAAGTATAATATATTATTAATAGTATATATAGTATAATATATTTCCACGATGAATCACCATCTTTACTCCGGGTGTCGCGACGTCTGCAATGGTTGGTTGCGCTTCTACGCGCTCAGGTACTCTATGGCGCAGCGCCGACAGGGCAGCTGACTAAACAAGAAAGTGGTAGGGGAATGAGGTTCAGGGGGGGGGGGGGAAGTGGTGGTCGTGGTTGATAAGGGGGGGGGGCGGAGATGATTTCTGGAGATTTCCTGCCAGAACCAGGATGTAACCCCCCCCCCCCCCTCCTTTTCAAACCCCTTCCCGCACAACCTTGCGCCAGAAACGAACTGGAGTTCCGCGCGTCTGTTTCAGGCATCCATCCCCCCTACCCCACACACCCTCTACCCGTGGGTCCATTCCCTAAACTTTACGTGCAAACTTCAACGCAACCTGAGATTAATGGTGCATGCAATAAACTCATTCTGCCCCACCCCCTCTTTTCCTTTTCAACCCTTTTCACCCTACCCAATCCTTCCAGAATCCTCGGCCGTGACGTAGCTGGCTATCAGGGCAGATGTTCGTGAGAGCTGCATTTATTTTCGGTAAGCGAAAAGTTTGGTTAACGTCTTCACAGCCTTGCATTATTGTTTGTCAAGAAAAAAAGTATCACATGCTCTATTTCGGTCACTCTTCTGTCGATTGGTTTTCTTCGAATCAATTGATAATGAAGAGAGAGAAAAAATCGTGGTCTTGTTCGGCGAGAGCATAAAATCCAAACACCTGTAACCAAAACAGTAGGTATTACAAATATCAAGGTTTTCACTACTTCTGAAGTCAGTTAATTAATTGATTTTGTTCATTCATTCACGGCACTATCAGTAGAGACCGGAAAAATTCGCGGGTTCAATGACCTCCAGGATAGACTCCAATATCCTCTACACACTCGGGCAAATGCCAACTGTTCATTGGCTGCTGACTTGTGAGTCGTCTCGACTGGGTGGCCTGTGATTCGACACTTCTATGAGTGAGGGTCTCTAATTGGCCCTCAGTCCTCCAGATTTACAGTGAACCAATGACAGAAGCAGCACTAAGGTATAATTATTTGAATTTTAGCATAACACGAAATGAAACCGCGAATTTTTCATGTCTATAGTGTTAAGGTAACAAAACGATTTACATGACACAAAGAAAACTTTAACAAAATGTACAGAAACAAAAATGATTACAAAATGTTACTAATATATCAGCTGACAAGCACAAAAAAGGAAAATCATTTAGATAACTGCAAAAATTTTGTATTTTTATTGGACGCCACGCCAGGACGGACAACACCACACATTTGAATGACGTCATCGGGTTTGTTTGATGTGCTCTGAAGGGTGAAAAGAAATTCAGTAACAGCAACAAAAGATTCACATGACACAATCATACACAATTCGGACAGAGGGCAACAACCAATGAACAGAACACACCGAATTATTATTGCACCATCGTGGCGTTTAGCCTGACGGCAGAAGAAAAAAAAAAACACGCAAATCCGGCCAATGATTTCCATACCACTTTTAATAACCCCGGCTTTGAAGTAGCGATGACTAGGAACTGGAAAAATTCGCGGTTTCAATGACCTCTAGGACAGACTCCACGATCCTATTATGTACTCGGAAAAATCACATCTGCTCATTGGCTACTGACGCGTGAGAACTGTCAACTGGGAGGCTTGTGATTTGAAACTTCTTTCGTCAAGGGTTGTTCATTGGCTAAGAGTCCTGCAGGCAAATTGAGGTCCAATTTCTAAGCAGCAGAAAGTTAAACGTATTTGGATTCTAGACTGTCACGAAATGAATCCGCGAATTTTTCCGGTCTCTAGCGATGACTCCAGCCCACTCCTCAGTCAAAACGCTAAAAAGCTAGCCTTACCACAAGCGCTGCTTCTGTTAGTTAAACTAGTCCCCGCGAGGAAACGTATATTTTTTAATTTTTGTAGCCGCTCTGATCCCTGTAGGGCTTCCGGGGGGTGGGGGGGGGGGGGGGGGGAGCCCTTTAACTTCTTATCCCCATCTTTTCCTCTAACTCCTGTGTCCTGATGAGCTTTTACCCCCACAGCATCTTTCTCCGGAGCCGGAGTTGCATGGGAGTGACGCTAAAAGCTTCAATGTGATAAATATTTCAGAAACATTAGGCAGACTTGAGCTTCCTCCCGATGAACACCAGGATTCTAGCGACGTGTTGTCGAAACAGTTGAAAACAAAAATGTAAATTATTGAATTAAAGTTTTAACTCACACCTTAATTCCATTTAAGCTACGAGGTGATATAAAAAAAAATATTGTGAAAAATTGTATTACGAACAAAGTAATAAGTAGAGACCGGAAAAATTCGCGTTTTCAATGACCTGTAGGATATACTCCATGATCCTCTATGCACTCGGGAAAATTACATCTGCTCATTGGCTACTGACTCGTGACACCTGTTAACTGGGACGCTAGTGATTCGATACTTCTTTTGTTTAAGGTTTTTCATTGGCCGAGTATCATTCAGATAAACTGTGGCCCAATCACTGATGCAGTAAAAAGGCAAACGTTTTTTGATTATAGACTATCACGAAATGAATCCGTGAATATTTCAGGTCTCTAGTAATAAGTAGAGACCTGAAAAATTCGCGGGTTCATTTCTCGATAGGCTAGAATCCAAATACATTTGCCTTTTTTTGCTGCTTCAGTGATTGGGCAACAGTTAATCTGAAGAACTCTGGACCAATGAAAAACGTTCGGCAAAAGAAGTATCGAATCACAAGCTTCCCCGTTAACACGTGTCACGAGTCAGTAGCCAATCAGCAGGTGTAATCGGCACAAGTACATAGAGGATCATGGAGTCTATCCTGGAGGTCATTGAAAAACGCGAATTTTTCCGGTCCCTATTCATACCTCGTATATCTTAACTTGTGCCACGCTAAACAGTAAGTAGTTACTGGAAACATTCGCTTGTTCAATGACCTCCAGGATAGACTGCACAGTCCACCACATGCTTACGAAACACCACCTGCTCATTGGCTGTTGACTTGTGAGGAGGCTCGTTTGGTTTTCCCGTGATTCGCTACTTCTCTGGTTGAGGGTTTCTCATTGGCCCAGAGTTCTTCAGACGATCTGCAAGCCAACAGCAGAAACATCACAAAAGTCTAAGTCTATCAAGGAAATGAATATGCGAATTTTTCTTTTCTCTAACAATAAGTGAAGTTTCTTTGTTTTATTTACATATAGGTATGTTATTTCACGATAAGTAGAGACCTGAAAAATTCGCGGGTTCATTTCGTGTTATGCTAAAATTCAAATAATTATACCTTAGTTCTGCTTCTGTCATTGGTTCACTGTTAATCTGGAGGACTGAGGGCCAATTAGAGACCCTCACTCATAGAAGTGTCGAATCACAGGCCATCCAGTCGAGACGACTCACAAGTCAGCAGCCAATGAACAGTTGGCATTTGCCCGAGTGCATAGAGGATATTGGAGTCTGTCCCGGGGGTCATTGAACCCGCGAATTTTTCCGGTCTCTAACGATAAGTGGTTACACCACGAAAAATAAAAATCGGCGTCTTTACATTGGGAAGAGGGAAAGGGGGGGGGGGATGTTTTCCCCACACTTGCACGGCTTTAATTTTCCGCGGGATATTAAACCCTCGACGAAGGGTGTACATGTGGCTGTTATTGGTCCGGGTGTTGAAGGAGCAGGGTTGCGGAGCCTCTGATCGCTGGCTGGAGGATGTGCCGCCGGCAGCGCGGGGGGTGCAGCAATCCCCCAGATGCCAAAGGGTTGTGTGTGCGGTTTGTTTTGAGACGGGTTGGAACGCGCGGAGTTATTGCGCGCCTACACACATCCCGCCCCTCCCCCTGCTGAGCAAACATCCCCCCCCCCCCCCGGCCAGGGCCATGCTCCTGGTGGCTCATTACACGCCAACCGCGCGTTCACGTCGCTGCCTCGCCGAGGTGCCGCGTTCAGCGGGCTGCGACTCCAACGAGAAGCCTGAGATGTCCATCAAGTTCTGTCCCTGCCCGAACACGCCCGAATATCCTCCTTCGACCAACCTCGGGATTTGTTTTATTTTTGCGCAGGAAAAATGAATTCAAATATTAAAAGTATAGAGACCGGAAAAATTCGCGATTTCAATGACCCGTAGGATATACTCCATGATCCTCTATGCACTCGGGAAAATTACATCTGCTCATTTGGCTACTGACTCGTGACACCTGTTAACTGGGACGCTAGTGATTCGATACTTCTTTTGTTTGAGGTTTTTACATTGGCCGAGTATCATTCAGATAAACTGTGGCCCAATCACTGATGTTATAAAAAATGCAAACGTTTTTGGATTCTAGACTATCACGAAATGAATCCGCGAATTTTTCAGGTCCCTAATTAAAAGTGGTCGGTTAGGTCTCACTTTAAAACACTATGGATGGTTAGTTGGGTTAGTATAGCTACATTAAAATAAACAGAGAAATATAAATATATATAAATGAACCCGAGGTTGGCCGAAGGTGAATATTCGGGCGTGTTCGGGCAGGGACAGAGCTTGATGTACATCTTAGGCTTCCCGACTCCAACAGCCCGATATGTAACCACGTAGTGTTTCAAATCGACACGATGAATAGCGCTACTGTAGCTGGCTGGTTATTTCGTAAACTCATAGAGAGCGTTCATACTTATAACTAGTTATTAATTTAAATGTTTATTGCCGAATCAAATGTATTAATTAAATAAATATTATAAAAATATATATATTATTTATTTTAATTGCTTGTTAAATGTGTTTTTCTTACTGGAAGTGTGTCACCATCTGATCAATTCTATAATAACTGAAGAAAATGAAGTTGGCAAGCATAATTTAGTCCATAATGTAAAGAAGAATGGTTATTATGACTGATTTTGTTACTGTAGCAAAAAATTTAATGGAAATAATTTTAGGCAACACCTTTACTTTCAACATATTTTTGTAGCGTTTTACTACACCCAATTTATTTAAATTAAATAAATTTGCGACAGTGAACAAATTAAACTAAACTTAATAAGACACTCCGTTGACTTATCTTTATTTATATTCAAATTATTTACAATAAAAATGATGTTCAGCCCCAACTTCAAAGACGTATACCAACTTTGGGAAGCATTTTAAACCATAAGTGGTACATTGTTTTCAACTTATTTTGTCGTGTTGTACCTCCAGTCGGAAGTCAGTCGAATTTAGACTCAACCCACATGTCACCAAAATAGCAGCGGAGAATGTTTAATTCAGCATTGTCTATGAACTAAGTAGAGACCGGAAAAATTCGCGAATTCATTTCGCGATAGGCTAAAATACAAATCGTAATACCTCAGTGCTGCCTCTGCTATTGACTCACAACTCACCTGGTTAACTCTGGGCCAATGAGAAACACCCAAGCAAAGCTTTATCGAATCACAGGCTGCTACGCTGGAACGTCTCACAAGACAGCAGCCAATGAGTGAGTGGCATTTGTCTGAGTGTGCGTAGAAC
Organism: Bacillus rossius redtenbacheri; assembly: GCF_032445375.1. Lineage (NCBI taxonomy): Eukaryota > Metazoa > Arthropoda > Insecta > Phasmatodea > Bacillidae > Bacillus > Bacillus rossius. Next base: position 6,108,252 of record NC_086339.1, on the reverse strand, counting down.
TTAGGAGTTCATCCTACAGTTCATTGAACCCGCGAATTTTTCCGGTCCCTAGAAATAAGTCTTTTGAGAATGTATTCGAACCCCCAAGATCAGTCTGGAAATGTTTACAAAAATTATATTTTGCGGTCTTCCTGTAATTTTAGGCAAATTGTTTCTTAATGTTTTGAATTGCCAAAGCACGTCAGGTTCAATCTCGCAGTGTGTGGGTACGTTTTGGAATTCTTTTGTCGCCCAAAGGAACAAATTTTCCGATACATGAGCCTATCAAAATGTCCGTCGACGAAGAGGATTACGATTACAGGTCGAAAAATAATCCTAGCTGTTATCGTCTGCATTGGGAAGGAAATTAACTTCCGAGAGTCTGTGGCGCAGTAAAGTAACTTAAATGTAAAGAGTTGACTGCGAGACAAGTCAGAGCTCCTTCCCTACAACCAAACAAATCCGAAGTTCAACGAACTCTTTTTTTTTTTTTTTACTGTGCACGACTATACATGTCAGCAAAATTTTTTTTCTCCCAGTTATCAGGAGATTGGATACGGGTCGTAAATCGGAGGAATAGCTACCTGCACCACTCCACGCTACTGATGGGTTTGTTTGTTTGTTTGTTTGTTCTCGTCCTCCGGGCGAAAGGGATATGTTGGTGGTTGGTTTTGTGAAACCCATCCCCGGAGGCGCTTAGCCGCGCCTTACGAGGGGAAGGGGAGGTTGGTTTATTTGCTCGCGGCAGATTCAATCCCCTGCGTACACACAGAATGATTCTGAAGTCGACCGACAAATTTCGGCTTCAGGTTCGTCACGACAAAAACAAGTTGAAAACATAAATATAATGTTTAAGGGTCTAAACTGCTTGCCAAGACTGGTATACGTATGTATACGTTTTTGAAGTTGGGTCAGAACAACATCTTAATTGTGCACACCCTAGTAGCTACCCTCTTTATGAGGTGTTGGTGTGCATGTCACAACTGTAATAAATAAATAATAAATAAATAACTAGGGACTTGAAAAAATTGCGTTTTCGATTACCTGCATGATAGACTACACAGTCGTCAGTATACTCAGGAAAATAACGCATTTTCATTGGCTGCTGACTTATGAGTCGTCTCAACTAGTTTGCTTGTGATACGATACTTCTTTGAGTATTTCCCATTGGGCCAGAGTCGTCCGGATGAACAGTGAACCAATAACAGAAGCAGCTTAAAGGTATATGTATTTGAATTTTAGCGTATCGCGAAATGAATCCGCGAATTTTTCCGGTCTCTAAAAATAACATATTTAAGATAAAACGCCGAGCGTCTGAATGAAGTTAAATTGAACAAAGTTCTATAACCACAGTAAAATGATTTAAATAATTGAGGCTAACATATATATTTTCCACATATTTTTACGTTGTGTTACTACACCCAATTATTTCAATGAAATAATGTTTATTCAGCCAACAAATCAGCGGTGGTTGTAGAATTTCATTAAATTTAACATAATTGAGATGCTCAGGGTTCTATCTCGAAAACTTTATCTATGATGAGAGACATGAAAAATTCGCGGGTTCATTTCGTGTTATGCTAAAATTCAAATAATTATACCTTAGTGCTGCTTCTGTCATTGGTTCACTGTTAATCTGGAGTAATGAGGGCCAATTATAGAGACCCTCACTCATAGAAGTGTCGAATCACAGGCCACCCAGTCGAGACGACTCACAAGTCAGCAGCCAATGAACAGTTGGCATTTGCCCGAGTGTGTAGAGGATATTGGAGTCTATCCTGGAGGTCATTGAACCCGCGCCTCATGGTTTTCCCAACCGGGGGTACGCGAACTATGTACTAGTTGCACGTGGCAACACTGCAGGTAGTACGAAATAAAACGCTGTCGAGATAAGTTATATCGACCCTGATATTGAAAGTGTGATAATGGACAAAGAGCAACTTTAAATGATTGTCTTAGATTGTTTATTTGTTATGGTTGTTTATCTGAATTTATATATAAGTATGTATTACACATAAATCTTCCATTCTGCAATAGACATTATATTTTTCCTGAATTTCAAAACCAACCATAGCTTATATATAGGGGCATGTTTTTTTTCGTTAAAAGATCTTAACACTCGTTAGACTGCAACAAGGTGTACCCGCACCTGTGGTTTCTTCCTTGTGATTGGCGGCCGTCTAGCGAGAGAAGTCGTTGCCTTATTTGACCGGGCCACTCAGGACGCGTTTGCTTCCGCGATGAATCACTGTGATTGGTGTTGTTACAATCGATATGCGCCTGAAAGAAACTCACCCAATCACGAAACACAGACGATGCTATAATTTTTTAACTTTCATCTAGTCTCAAAATCTTTTCGCGAAATCTGCATGCCCCTAGTGGTCAGATATTGGCCTTGGAATATTATTTACAAATTACAGGTTTCAAATACAGAAACCTCAGTAGCTCCATGGAACTTTTGATGAGATAAAAGTTTAACATATGAAATTAAATATTTAAGTAAACATAAACATACACTAATCAATAAAATTGGTCTCGGGAGGGGCTATCGCCCCCACCGCCCCCCTTCTGGAGCAGCGCTTGAATGTCGGGGACCCCTGCTGCAGACCACAAGTGGTGCGGAAGTGTGTCGGTGTAGTTGGGACCGAGCCTGCTCACGCAGTACCTGGGGCGGGCTCCGCGGGGGCCGATAAACATGACGACCCCCATGCACCCCCCAGGCCCCCACTACTAGCCCCCCCGGGGCGAAACACAGTCGACCATCGAGCGCCTGCGAGGCGGCGAGACATCTGCTGCTCGCTGCGGCAGAGCGGCGCAGGGCTTGGATGGCGTCCGGGAAGCTACCACATCCTAGCTGCGCTTTTTTGAAGCATAGCGGTTTATTTATAATAGTCGCGTTAGAAGTTATATATACTTGGCGCAATAAAAAAAAATTGGTTGTCTGTAAAGTCGGTTTACGGACGATAGTTTAACGTGACGTCATAACAAAACATTGATGAAATGATTGCATACTTTTATGAATAAAATTGAATAATTTTTATTGAATTATCACTATTTTGTATGGACACAAAGAAGGAGTGAAATTAAATCAACAATTTAATTGATAAATTTACTTCTATTTGCACTCATTAATTCAAATGTGTTTATTACTTTAACGAAGAGATTATTTTAACTATAGCTTTTATACATGTTCGCTATTTAACTTCTTCCAATCTGTGTTATTCTGTTAAGGATAGGACGATGATAGGAAAAGTAGGAAACGAATGGGAGTGTTTCAAGTTTAATGTGGCTCGAAAAAGTAAAATCGATGGCTGTTCCAATCGAGTGGAAGAGAAATAGATGCAGCGCAAGCGTACAATGAGCGTAACGGGACAAAGCGCAACGGGACAATGTGCGTAACAGGACTATGAGTCATCCTTTTTCGTGCGTGCAGCCGGCGTTCATCGATTTATTAGACGTTGTCTCGTCAAAAAAAGGTCAATTTAATTTCAGTGCGCACAAGCCTCGGCTGTGAGCTGTGCGTATCATAGAAACTAATTATTCTTGACATGAGTCTAGTGTGTAAGTTTGTCTGCTTTTCTTTCTTCTCTGGTAGTAGTTGCTGACTGGCTGCTGCGAGCGCATCTGGTCATGAATACAGCATTGTATGCAACACATGAAAGCGGACCACCAGTCCAAGTTCCCAAACCCTCTGCGTGGTAGACTCTTTTATATACTCTGTCCAAACTTTAACTTCTGAATCCTGTACAGGCATGCCCTTCCATCACCTATGTCTGTCCCTGTGTCTGCGCAGGAACTTGCCATAGTCTTGAGCTAGTTTGAAGATAGGGGAGTTAGTCATGGCGCCAATCGCTGCCATGGCTGGCCATTCCCCGCACAGAGCAACTCTCCCAGCATGGCTGATCCCTGCATGGCCAGACGAACAGGCTTTGGTCTGAGATGCACCTGGGTCCCTCCCTGACCTGGATCCAGGGTGTCCACAGTTAGTACTTTCCTACTAGATCTAGTACTGTTATAAGTTTTTTTTAGTGGTCCAGTGCATTTACGCTCAGATCTAGTACTTTTTTCTTTAATATAATAATATTACAGTAACTACAATATGTTTTATTATTAAGCGTGATTATTTTTAAAAACTGCGGAACGTATGTGTGTGTGGTGTGATATTTAAGTTAGAGCGTCGCAATGTCATAATAACTGCCTAAATTGTTAAAACCATAACAAATTATAATTTAGTACATTTTTTTTTTCAAATCTAGTACTTTTTTCTCGCCTAAATTGGTACGAAATTTTTTTTTCCTTGTGGACACCCTGCCCAGACTGCTCCCAAATACACTTAGTTTTTAGTTAGGTTAAGATGAAAATAGATCTGTCATGGCTGTGACGGGAGTGCTTCGTGAGTTAGCCGCTGTCTCTGAAGCTGGGGGCCGGAGCGCCGATGATGTATATTTAATTTGTTATAGAAGCGGATTTACAACTGTCCCGGAATGTAGAAGAAATCATAAGAAAACGACCATAAATCTCGAGGGACCGGGGTGGGTTGACAAGGAGGGGGGATAAGGGGTAAAAAGGGTGGTAATCGCCAAACTGTCTCCCTCGCATGGACTTCCGCCCGAACACGCGACGTATACGAGTCATATGATCGTTCATAAAACATCACACGCTTCTCCTTTTTTTGAATATCATTCGATGGGCCGTTCAATAAAACTCCCGGATGGGACCGGGGGCGATATCGCGCGGTATTACCGCGATATTGCGACGGGAAAGCAGCTGCGGGATATATTGCAACTGAGGAGGAGGTCGTGGCAGGAGGATTAGAAAGGACGAACATCCTTTTTGTCCTTTTTTTTGGGAGACGCAAAACTGTACAGCCTCATTTCTAGATATTTATAGTTCTCACTGCGGGGGGGGGGGGGGGGAATCCAATACAAAGAGCCCGTTTGTGTGTGTCTCCTCTCCGCTGAGTTCTCCCTTTACGCCCTTTCCTTTCCACGTCAGCGTTTTCCCTTCTGTTTTCCTTTGGCCCCTGTCCTGCCGCAAGTCTCTCCAGGGCGTCTCGTGTCTCCTCGGGTCATGTCTCTATCGCGAGGGAAACAAAGCCCGAAGGACGTAAAAGGACGCACCCCCTCCCTCCCCGCACAAAGGAACACTGTTGTGTCTGCAACCCGGGCGGGCGCTGAGCTGTTTCCCGCCGCCATTTTGTGCGGGAACGTCCATTTTACCTTCGTCACGGGGGAAAAATAATTGGTTGTCTGTAAAGTCGGTATACGGACGATAGTTTTACGTGACAACGTCATAACAAAACATTGACGAAATGATTGCATACATTTTTGAATTAAAATTTAATCATTTGTATTGAATTATCTCTATTTTGTATGGATACAAAGAAGGAGTGAAATGAAATCTACAATTTAATTGATAAATTTACTTTTATTTGCAATCATTAATTCAAATATGTTTCTTACTTAACGAAGAGATTATTTTAACTATAACTTTTATACATGTTTGCTATTTAACTTCTTCCAATCTGTGTTATTCAGTTAAGGATAGGACGATGATAGGAAAAGTAGGAAACGAATGGGAGTGTTTCAAGTTTAATGTGCCTCGAAAAAGTAAAATCGATGGTTGTTCCAATCGAGTGGAAGATAAATAGATGCGGCGCAAGCGTACAATGAGCGTAACGGGACACAGCGTAACGGGACAATGTGTGTTACGGAACACTTTTTCTTGCGTGCAACCGGCGTTTATCGATTTATTAGACGTTGTCACGTCAAAAATTAATTAATGCGCCTTTTAAGATTTATCACTGGCTCAGTCTTACACGCAATTTTGATTCACCACCCCTTTTTTTTTGGTCATTGCGTTTTTTTATTTAAGAGCTACCTATTTCTAAAACTTTAACCCGACACCTTCCTTATATTTGCTGTACTGCCACAAATATTTCCAGCACATATTCGCTCAGTGTGATATATCGTGCGCACGAGTCCCCGGGCATACACGCAGTGTGCAGAACTTTACAATATAAAAACCACGTGATTTGAAAAACTGTTCAAGATATCCAAATGGTTTATGTTTAAGTAAAGCTTATAAGGATACGCCGAGGGCGGACGAATAGTCCTGCTTCCGGATTTCGTTTTGGAATTATATTTTTGGAAGAGTGAAAAATGGCTAGAACGCATTTTTTTTTCTTCTTCTTCTCTCGATACACTCGTACAGATTCTTGAAAAATTTCAAGGGAATCGCATTATGCATTTATCTTTATTTCTCCGCCATGTAATGGCGTGGTTACCAACGAGATCTCATAGGTGTCCTGCACGCGGGATCCACACATAACTTAGAAACTTCGTAAATTAGAAAATCATAACTTATAATAAACTCGTGATCGAAACATATCAAAACTTAGAACTGCAATAACTTAGATTTCCCACAACGCAGAACCACATGACTTAGAACTATCACAGCTTAGAAACACACAACTTAGAACTGTCATAACCTAGTAACAAGTAACTTGGAATCGTAACAACGTGTAAACACACAACATGGAAAACAGGCATAACTTAGTCAGTTATATCTTTGTGTGTTTCTAAGTTGTCACACTGCGCGCCGGTTCGCAGCCTTGCGCTTGCTGCCAACACAAACGCGCCCCAGACTACTACGTCACGGCGGGGGAGCGGGATGTGGAGGGGAGGGGGAGGTATGTATTTCTTTCCTGTCTCGCCGACTCGCGCGGGAACACTCTCGCAGGTATGACTCCGCTCGGTTCGAGGAAACACGCCCGCCATTTCCCCGAAGGGAAGAGGCACAGTCAAATCCTGTCCAAGTCGAGAGTGGTCGCCGCCTCTAGGTCTATCTGTCCGCTGAGCCCCGGTGGCTGGACGATGAAGAAGGGGGGGGGGGGGGGGGGCTCTCTGAGCGAGGCCTCTTGCCCCGTTCTCGCCGACTGCACGTTCCTTGCAAGAGACGGGACTACACGTACTCATGCTCTCGTTTTGACACCGAGATTATGAGGTAACAAAGTATTCCAACACACGATACCGTCAGAATCTCTTTTCAAGGTGATTCCAGTCTGAAATTTCGAATAGAAATTACTACGACGGTTAACATTTTGAAAAAAAAAAATCTGAACCGAGAAAGCGAATATATATATATAATATTATATATTTTTATTTTAAAGTTAATTTTCCTTCAGTAAAAAAAGGAATGGAAGGCAAGGCAAGAGTAACCAACCACCAGGCGTGTGTGTTATTGTGTATGTATGTATGTATGTATGTATGTATGTATGTATGTATGTACATACATACATATACATATGTAAATATTGCCACGAAGACGCAGAAGGCATCAACAATGCAATAGCGATCAGAAAGTATTACAATTCGACTTCAACGTGTGGTTTACTCGAAATCTCACGTAGACAGTGATCTTTCTCGTGTTTTTAAAATAAAAGTATAAAAAAAAATTTACACGAGATTGGAGTAGAAAAGTGTATTTGTATAAGAAACAAACAAACAATCAAACAAACGGAAACAAATATATATATATATATATATATATATATATATATATATATAAATTTTTTTCGGTCGAACTCAGACTCAGCCCGTGTGTATTGATAAGTTATATTTAGAGACCTGAAAAATTCGCGGGTTCATTCCTCGATAGGCTAGAATCCAAATACATTTGCCTTTTTTTTCTGCTTCAGTGATTGGGCAACAGTTTATCTGAAGGACTCTGGACCAATGAAAAACGTTCGTTCGACAAAAGAAGTATCGAATCACAAGCTTCCCCGTTAACACGTGTCACGAGTCAGTAGCCAATCAGCAGGTGTAATCTGCACAAGTACATAGAGGATCATGGAGTCTATCCTAGAGGTCATTGAAAACGCAAATTTTTCCGGTCCCTAGTTATATTAATATTAAGAACTAAGGAGCCCCGCCAATGATTCATGCATATCTCGATACACGGCAGATATCGACTGCAGCGCTTTCTACACGTTTACGGCCGTTAAACAGAGGGCACTGGTGTCGCGGGATTGCATTTGCACGCGGGGGGGGGGGGGGGCAGAGGGAACTTCTGCGGCTGCGGAAATGAACGTCTTCTGGTTACGTGTTTGCCGGGAGAGGGGTTCGGGGAAAGGAGAGGTTTTTTTTTCTTTCTTTTTTTTTGAAGAGGAAGCACTTAATGATTATCATTTCTGCCCTCGCGATCCATCCCCGTGTCGTTGCCGGCGCGGTTCTCTTCGCCGGCGAAAAGGAGTTTTATTGGAATCCGCGCAGGATGCTCTCTTTCCCTCTCGCGCGCTCCACCTTATGTCCTCCCATCTCGCGAGGATTGCATTCATTCAGGGCGGGGCGGTCTGGAGGGCTTGGCGTAATGGATTTCCGGCACCGCGAGAGAGAGAGAGAGAGAGAGAGAGAGCGCTGTACAGATAACAAGCACAATTTCATTCCTTCCTCTCCTTCCTTCCCCTTCCCCCCTCCGCAAAACACTTCACCCCGCTCGCTCCCACGAACCTGCCGCAGCGGCGCGGCGGGACGATAAAAATGATCGCGGTCGACGGTCGTATTCCCCCCTTCCGCCCTCCTCTAAGACCGGGGGTCGGGATTCGGGCACAGGCGTCCCGCGAGCAAGCGCGTTCAAGATGGCGCCGTGTTCCGTGGGGCGTCCGACTGGACTAGCGCGACCCTCGCGGGGTCCTCGGAAGATCACCCGGGGTGGGGGGACCCTCTTCGACTTTTGATTCCGAGCGATGTTCGGTAAGCACGCAGACCGAGATGCTCGTGTAGCGCGTGATTTTTTTTTTAAAGAAGTTATACCTAGAGACCGGAAAAATTCGCGGATTCATTTCGCGATACGCTGAAATTCAAACATGTGTACAATTCTGCTGGTTATGCTATTGGCTCGCAGTTTAACTGGAGCTCTATGGGCCAATGAGATACTATCGACCAAAGAAGCGTCGAATCACAAGCTACCCAGTGGAGACGCCTCGCAAATTAGTACCCAATGAACAGGCGTGTTTACTTGAGAAATGCAGAGGATATCGTAGATGTCATCGAACCCGCGAATTTTTCCGGTCTCTAGTTATACTTCTTTGGGCGCGTCTTGAAAAAAAATTATGAAAAAAAATTATGAGAGTGAATTTATACGATGCGCGAGCACCATGCATGAAATAAAGGCTACACACACATAAACATAATCTATGTGCTTTTAAATTATTTATATTTAATACTGTTCCATATCATTAAATATATATATTTTTTTTTGAGAATATTAGAGATAGAAAATTTTGTTTATAAGCTTAAAAAAATGTATTTAAAAGTGTATTCAAACAAGTGAGGTTACGTTTCCGTATGCATACAGATGTCAGGTTGCTTGGTAGCTTCCACGATCGCTGGCAGCTTTGAATATATATACTGTATAGAAGTCGCCAGCCCAGGTTAAAATTTCTAATACGGTTTTGAGGTAGTTGGTTAATTCACCGCCGCAATCGCCACCATCTCTAGGGCATCGACTTGTGGTGGTCCCTAGCGGACAAGTGTCGAACTCTTAAAACACCCCTTCCCCCTCCCGTTGAACAACGTTGAGCTGCAGTGAATGATGGATTGGGGGTGCGGGGAATGACAGCGGGCGACAGTGCTGCGCTCTAACGTGTAAATAACAACTAAGACGATACAGGGCGTTACGGCAGCGCACTGCAGCGGTGAAGTTCCCAAGCTGCTCATCATAAGCTTCTGAAAAACGTAGAGTAAATCCTATCCACTCGCGACTTCTATACAGTATATATATATTCAAAGCTGGCAGGGAGTGTATGTGGAAGGTTAGTATTGTGGGAGTGTTTGTGAGGTTATGTTCCCGTATGTATAGTTTATTTGCATTATAAATTATTACACCATTAAATAAATAATTAAAATTAATTAGAATAAACATTCAGCATATATACAGATTTTCATTATTTTATTTACTATAACTGTTTGGATTTTAGCCTATCACGAAATGATTTCTTGAGTTTCTCCGGTCTCTAATAATCGTCGCTCTATTAAATGACTATGCTCTTTTTTGTGCCTATTTTGCTATTGTCTCGCGGCTGATGTGGACGACTCATTGCCAATCAAAAAAAAAAAATCTCAACCAAAATAGTATCGAATCACCAGTTACTCAATTGAGACGTTTCACAAGTGAACAGCCGATGAGCGGTGACATTTGCCCGGGTATGTAGATGGTTGTGAAGTCTATTCTTAATGTCATTGATAGGGACTGGAAAAATTCGCGGTTTCGATTACCTTCAGGATAGACTAGACAGTCCTCAGTATACTTGGGAAAATAACGCATGTTCATTGGCTGCTGACTTGTGAGTCGTCTAAACTAGTTTGCTTGTGATACGATACTTCTTTGGTTGAGTGTTTCCCATCGGCCCAGAGTCGTCCGGATGAACAGTGAAACAATAACAAAAGCAGCTTAAAGGTATATGTATTTGAATTTTAGCGTAACGCGAAATGAATCCACGAATTTTTCCGGCCTCTAGTCATTGAACGCGCGAATTTTTCCGGTCCCTACTTATAGATAGGGCCTGGTTCTGAGACCTCCAGGATAGACTGCACAGTCCTCCAGATGCTTAGGAACCAACTGCTCATTGGCTGCTGGTGAGGAGTCTCGTCTGGTTTGCCCGTGGCTCGCCACTTCTTTGGTTGAGGGTTTCTCATTGGCCCAGAGTCCTTCAGATGCCCGTCAGCCAATAGCATAAGCGGCACAAAGGTCTAAGTATTTGTATTCTAGCCTTTCGTGAAATGAAACCACGAATTTTTACGATTTCTAAATATGACATATTGTGCGTAGTAAACTTGGTTTTATATTGTTTAAAAAAATGTTTAAGACTTATATTTTATTTTGAAAATTGATAATAAAATAAATTTTAATATAATTATCTAGGCTAACGTGAGAACATGATTAGATGGTGTAAGTTGAATTAGTTTGTCAAAAGTTTTAAAATTCGTAATTTGGTTTGCAAATAACTAAATAACATATTTTTGTCAAATGGTCAATCTAAAATATCCCTCTTAAAGAGAGTTGTGAAAATAGCCTCCTTCACCTTCTACACCACGAGTTAACTCTAGTATTTTCCAGCATTTTTTTTTTCTTTTCAAGTCTTCCTGCACCTGATACAAGGTTCGCAAACTGCGTCCCGAGATTGCTTCTTTCTTTCAAGCAATTCCTGGCTTTCCCCGGGGGAATCCTTCCCGTTTACTCTTCCGTGGATCTCCCAACCACTTCTGATCCTCCGGCCATTCCTCTGTCGCTCCTTCTTCTGCAGTCTGGCGGTGGACTTGTCCTCGCCGTCTGGGCTATCGTCCCAGACTTGTTCGTGCGTTTGTTCGTAGCGTTTGTTCGTAGCGATCTACGTCACGAGACCGCGCGCACGGAGCCCGGACATTCCGCGAGTTCATCGAGCGTACGACCTGTGTGTACTGTGCCTACATGTGGTTTTCTATTTCGGCTGATTTCTTACCGCAGAACGTTCCCTTTCTTGACGTGAAAACGTCTTATATATAGGGACCGGAAAAATTCGCGTTTTCAACGACCTCTAGGATAGACTCCATGATCCTCTATGTACTTGTGCAGATTACACCTGCTGATTGGCTACTGACTCGTGACACGTGTTAACGGGGAAGCTTGTGATTCGATACTTCTTTTGTCGATTGTTTTTCATTGGTCCAGAGTCCTTCAGATAAACTGTTGCCCAATCACTGAAGCAGCAAAAAAGGCAAATGTATTTGGATTCTAGCCTATCAATTTTTCAGGTGTCTACTTGTAAATCGATGAACGCCGGCTGCACGCACGAAAAATTGTCACGTTCCGCCTGAGCCGAGTGTGCAAGAACCGGCCAACCACCGTGCGAGAAAATCTTCCATAATATCAAACAGGTTAAGGCTGGCTTTTTTAAAACTTATTGTTCGTGATTATATTTAAACAAATTTTTTAAATTAAATTTGCAAAAAACTGTAAATAATATTTGAAAATTAAAAAAAGTATGTAATTTTTCATCAATGTTTTCTTACGACGTTATCACGTAAAATTATCGTCCGTAAACCGACTTTACAGACAACCCCCTTTTTTTTAAATACTAGATCGATGTGATTCGCTCACTTCACCGCTAGCTGTAGAGGGGAATGTCCAAACAAACATTGGCAAAAATATATCAAGGAAGATAAAAGTAGGTCATATATGATCATTTTTTTTAGTAACTTTTGATTTATGATGACAAAATATTTTCTTACAATTTTTTTTAAATTTTATTTATATGCATATTTAGGATAGGCAATACATATTTTATACATTGAAATAAAAAAAAGTTAAAAAAAATTGGTACATGGCCGCAAAAGGCGATACAAGTGAAACTTCACACTTCTATAATACAGCTGAAAGAAGGAAAACATGTTAAATAATTTAATTGAGGGTTAAAACTAAACAACAAAGTAGACGTTTGTAACAAACATGGCGCAGAAAAACATCCATAGAGTCCTACAGTTGCCTATTTTATTTGTTTTTTTTTTTTTACCCTCCCTACCCCTCTTCTCGATCAATCACCACCCTACTCATGAGCGTTGCACTTTTCGTTACGCTCTCATGAGTCATCGCGTCGGCTTACCCTACCGGCTGTAAAGAAGTTTCACTTCAAAAAATGTATTAAAAAAACCGATGTTGTCGAGTTCGGCACGAAAAGATAAATAAAGACATTGAATACAGTCAACACACATAAATTAAGTACCAAGCCAAGAAAAATATCACTGTAACATCACACAACATGAATACATACAGACTACATACTATGGCTTTGCCTACAACATACAATATTCCAATTAATTGACTATAGTTTAAAATTATTTTTTATATACCTATGGTAACAAACAGAAACAAAATTTAAATTCACATTTATTTTTAAGCTGCTGTAGTTTCAAAACTTTTGAGAATGTCCTATGCCTGTTCGGAAGCTACTTATTCAACCCAATATCAGGGTTAAATCGAGTTGACTCTGCGTGCAAGGTTTTCTTTAGCATTTATGGGGGATGGAAGATTCCTTCTTTAAAAGAAAAAAATAATCGGGTTCGATCACCGCTCTTTTCTTTCTTTTACGTCAGCGGCGACCGAAGATATTCCCCGCTGGCTCTCTTTGTGCTCCGAGATTAAGCTCGACTTCGTCCGGTGGACTGCTGTACCTTCCCAGCGCTAACAGAATCCGTCCGCCTTTCGCCGTCCCATCTAAATGCATTAATTCCCCCCCCCTCCTCCTCGCGCCGCGGGAGAACAGCTTACATCAGCCAACCCGGTCACGTGTGTGCACTCGCCCAAGTTACGCTGGTCGGGGGGAATTTTAATAACTTACTTCTCGAAAAAGAAAAAAAAAAAAAAATTTGCAAATGCAGTCACTCGCGTCTGCATCCCCGATAAACTGCAAATTGGGTTATGTTAATTTGCCCTCCTTTCTTCGGTCGTTAACTTGCGCGCAAGTCTGTGCGACGTAAGCGCCCGTTACCTGTTCGAGCAATTTTCTCCGCGCCCCTCTTGGCTTGGCTGTCTCCCCGCTGTTCAGCTTCGTAAAGTAAAAATTTTTTTTTCATGCCTGGAATTTTCAAAGTGTTTTTCCATTTCTTTTTTACCCCTCAATAATCACCTGCAAAGTTCGCGTAGGTTATTATTATTATTTTTTTGCGTTTGAACGACATTTGTCATTAGATAATGGGTAGGGACCGGAAAAATTCGCGGTTTCGATGGCCTTCAGGATAGTCCACGCAATCTCCTGTACACTCGGGCAAGTAGCGCCAAGTTCATTGGCTGCCGACTTGTAAGTCGTCCCAGCTGGTTTGACTGTGATTCGATCCTTCTTTGGTTGAGGGTTTATGACTGGTTGAGATTCGTCCAGATTAACAGTAAGCCAATAGCAAAATCATCTACAAGGTGTATGTATTTGAATTTTAGCCTATCGCCGAATGAATCAGCGAATTTCCCGCGGTCTGTAGCGATGCAGTTGTTTTCGTGTGCAGAGAAACAGATGTGCAGTCGGGTCTCGGGAGGAAGGGCTGGTCTCCCGGCGGTCTGGCCGACCGCTTCCGCCGACAAGACACCGCGGCGGCGCGCCGAGACGGCAGGAAGTGTGTCCGCCCATCGGCGACAAGGTAGTCCCGCGCGCAGCTTCCAGCCCCGGGCGCCGACAGTTCTGCCCCACGCCTGGACTGCAGTGCGCTGTTGCCAGATTCACACCACCGGGCTTGAAAGTAGAGACCGTAAAATTTCGCGCGTTCACATCGTGATATGCTAAAATTCAAATAATTATACCGTTGTGCTGCTTCTGCTATTGGTTCACTGTTAATATATGTAGGACTCTTGGCCAATTAGAGACAATCAATCAAAGAGGTATCCAACCACAAGTTACCCACTTGAGACGCCTCATAATTCAGTACCCAATGAAAGGGCACCGTTTGCCCAAGTAGGCAGATAATCGTGGAATCTATCCTGGAGGTCATTGAACTCGCGAATTTTTCCAGTCTCTACTTAAAAGATGTGTTCCGAATACTATCGGCAATGATAACTAGAGACCCGTGAATTTCGCGGATTCATTTCGTGTTATGCTAAAATTCAAATAATTATACCTTAGTGCTGCTTCTGTCATTGGTTCACTGTTAATCTGGAGGACTGAGGGCCAATTAGAGACCTTCACTCATAGAAGTGTCGAATCACAGGCCACCCAGTCCAGACAACTCACAAGTCAACAGCCAATGAACAGTTGGCATTTGCCCGAGTGTGTAGAGGATATTGGAGTCTATCCTGGATGTCATTGAATCCGCTAAATTCACGGGTCTCTAATGATAACACATTTTCATAATTTTTATTTTCACCAAGGGGTAGAGGGTAGGTATTTTTCGCGTAAAGAGATAAACACTTATTAGACTGCAACTAGGTATACCCGCGTTTGTGGTATCTTCCTTGTGATTGGCGGCCGTCTGCGAGAGAAGTCGTCGTCTCACCCACTCAGGACGCGTCTACTTCCGCACTGAATCACTGTGATTGGTGTCATGACAATCTACATGCGCCTGAAATAAACTCACCCAATCACGAAACACAGACGGTGCTACAGTGTTTTAACTTATAAATAGAGACCTGTAAAATTCGCGATTTCAAATCCCTTAAAGGATAGACTCCATGATCCTCTATGCACTCTTGCAAATTACATCTGCTGATTGGTTACCGACTCGTAACACCTGTTGACTGGAATGATCGTGATTCGCTAATTCTTCTGTTAAAGATTTTTCATTGGCCCAGAGTCCTTCAGATAAACTGTGGCCCTATCACTGAAGCAAAATAATGTCAAAAGTATTTGGACCTTATCCTATCGCGAAATGAATCCGCGAATTTTACAGGTATCTACTAATAGAGAAAGTATTAAAATGGAACACTGGACGTCTGGATTATGTTAAAATGAACATAAAGTTCTACAACCACCGCAGAATTTTTGGCTGTGACAAAATTATTTCATTGAAGAATTGGGAGTACCATATTTACTTTCAAACATTTTTTTTTGATGTGTTACTTATCCGCAAATATTTCCATGTTTTTAATTACGAAATTAACATTTATTTGTTTAGATACTCGTAATGTTGTTTGTCCTGAAATTTCAAAAAGTCTACCATATCCGCTCAATTCAACTGTTATTAAATAATAATTAACAAAGCCCGACCACTGGTGTGTTATACTGATTTAAGGAAAAAAAAAAAAAAGGATTACACTATCACGCAAATGCAACAACAAATGAATAGTGAGTAATGAAAGAATAAATGACTGTGCGACGATCTGGAATGACCGTTAATGAGGAAAATAATTATCGGAGCGGCCGCCGCTGGTAATGAAGTCGCTACAAAGGGCGAATGGGAATCCGCGGCGCCGCGATAACGCATTGGCTTCGTCGGTTGTTTTAATTCCGCGCCCCCGCGACTCCAGCCGCGATAGCAGATATCTCCTCTGGGGGGGAGTCCCTCGCAGAGGTCACCTGTGCGGGGCGCGACCCCTCGCTGACGACAGACTTGTGTCACAGGTCACAGGTCAGCGACCCAGAGGCCGCTGGTTTACAAGCTGGCGCTCTTGTCCGTCTGCGACCAGGGCGAACGTTTATGCAACACGTTGATTGGTAGGGACCGGAAAAATTCGCGCATTCATAGGGGCAGGCATTTTTTCGCGAAAAGATCTGAACACATATTAGACTACAACTAGGTATACCCTCAGTAGTAAGTAGTAGCTTGGCTTTTGGGTTGTAGCCGTGTCCTTGGCGAATAATTCATAGGTAGAGACCGGACAAATTCGCGGATTCAATAACCTCTAGGATAGCCTCCATTATTCTCTGCATTTCTCAAGTAAACACGCGTGTTCATTGGGTACTAATTTGTGAGGCGTCTCCACTGGGTAGCTTGTGATTCGACGCTTCTTTGGTCGATAGTCTCTCATTGGCCCAGAGAGCTCCAGTTAAACTGCGAGCCAATAGCAGAACCAGCAGAATTGTACACATGTTTGAATTTCAGCCTATCACGAAATGAATCCGCGAATTTTCCAGTCTCTTTTCATAGGAACCGGAAAAATTCGAGGTTTCGATTGCCTTCAGGATAGTCTACGCATTCCCCTGTACACTCGGGCAAGTAACGCAAGTTCATGGGCTGCCGACTTGTAAGTCGTCCCAGCTGGTTTGACTGTGACTCGATCCTTCTTTGGTCGAGGGTTTATAATTGGTTAGGATTCGTCCAGATGAACAGTAAGCCAATAGCAAAATCATCTACAAGGTATATGTATTTGGATTTTAGCCTATCGCCGAATGAATCCGCGAATTTTTCCTGTCTCTAATAATTCACCGACGTTTCGGTCAACATTGCAGTCGCCATCATCAGGGAGCAGTTACCTACTGAGGTTCTTACCAGTTACCTCACTAGGTAACTGCTCCCTGATGATGGCGACTGCAATGTCGACCGAAACGTCGGTGAATTATTCGCCAATAACACGGCTACAACCCAGAAGCCAACCTGCTTCAGACAATGGCCGTGAAAACCTGCGAACATTATTAAGGTATACCCGCACCTGTGGTTTCTTCCCTGTGATTGGCGGTCGTCTAGCGAGAGAAGTCGTTTCCTTATTTGACCGGGGCCACACAGGACGCGTTTGCTTCCGCACTGAATCACTGTGATTGGTGTTGTAACAATCGATATGTACCCGGGAGAAACTCGTCCAATCACGAAACACAGACGATGCTATAGTGTTTTAACTTTCATCTGGTCTCAAATTTTTTTTCGCGAAATCTGCATGCCCATACGCATTCATTTCGTGATAGGCTGACCTCCAAGTACCTATAACATTGTGCTGCCCCTATCCGGACATTTCGCGGATTCGTCTGGCCTCAGGGTAGAATTCAAAGTGTGCTCAACCTATGTTTACTTTCACAGTGGTTAATTTCTTAGCGAGAACATTTTTTTTATCCTTGTTATTTGGAACTACCTGATTCCCACTTACGTCTCTCCTGGCTGGGCCTCGTTGGCTCGCGGTCGAAGAGGGGCGTGTCCAGATAACTGCGGCCCAATCACGAACGGAGTGGGAGAGTGTGGTTTGCATTATAACTTGCGGACTTAATGAAAGCGCGAAATTTCCGTATCTCCACTCACAGCTAACGTGGAGGACTCCCTACACTCAAGGATAAGGCCACGCTATCTTGCAATTTCAAATATTTTGATACTGCTTGCAAAAATACTTCTGTGCTAATTTTTTTTTAGTTTGACATAGCTAGGGACCGGAAAAATTCGCGGGCTCAATGAATTGTAGGATGAACTCCATAGTTCTACGTACACTCGGACAAATGCCACCCACTCATTGGCTGCTGTCTTGTGAGACGACCCAATTTAGCAGCTTGTGATTCGCTACTTTTTTGGTTGTGGGTTTCTCATTGGCCCAGAGTCCTCCAGATGAGTTGTGAGCCAACAGCAGACACTAAGGTATAACTGTTTGAATTTCAGCCTATCGCGAAATTAATCAGCGATTTGTTTTTCTGTCCCTGCGAATCACATGTTTGTCCAGTTGAAACAACTCGGCAGCCAATATGGAGTTGACGTTTGCCCGAGTTCTTAAACCGTTAGAAAAATTTCACCTTAAATTTACGTAGAAAGCTGATTACTAGAGACCGGAAAAATTTCGCGATTTCAATGACCTTTAGGATATACTCCATGATCCTCTATGCACTCGGGAAAATTACATCTGATCATTGGCTACTGACTCGTGACACCTGTTAACTGGGACGCTAGTGATTCGATACTTCTTTTGTTTAAGGTTTTTCATTGGCCGAGTATCATTCAGATAAACTGTGGCCCAATCACTGATGCAGTGAAAAGGCAAACGTTTTTGGATTCTAGACTATCATGAAATGAATCCCCGAATTTTTCAGGTCTCTACTGATTACAAATTATCCTGGTATCTTCATTGATATACCGTTAAGTATGTACGTTTACGGGTTATGAGTTCACCCACTTTGGACATGAAACAACAATAATAATCTTATAATAGAAACAAAACATTAATAACTTTTTGAGTCCAAGCAAAAATATGTAATTTTTTTTTCGACGTAACACATAACTAGAGACCGGAAAAATTCGAAATTTAATTTCGCGATAGGCTAAAATACAAATCGTTATACCTTAGTGCTGCCACTGCAATTGGCTCACAACTCACCTGGATGACCCTGGGCCAATGAGAAACACCCAAGCAAAGCTTTATCGAATCACAGGCTGCTACGCTGGAACGTCTTACAAGACAGCAGCCAATGAGTGGGTGGCATTTGTCCGAGTGTACGTAGAACTATGGAGTTCATCCTACAGTTCATTGAACCCGCGAATTTTTCCGGTCCCTACACATAATTCTTTAGTCGGAACTCGGTGTAGTAACCAAGAAAATCTAGTTATCAGATATCATGAAAAACTCTTCGTTTATTTCGGATATAATTCTTCGTAGTGTTAATATTATCCCGTAAATTTGCTGTAATTTCCGACAGAGTAGAGGTCACAGAAACAGCGAATTCGAGCGGTCCCTACGCGTGAGTATTTCTCCCGACCCTTGCACGCGGTTGAAGGAGCGCGCGAGGTAATGGCTCGCAGGGGAAGCACCGCGCTACTCTCGCTCCTCGCCTGCCATTGGCTGCCGCCGCGCTGACGTCACGGGCTCGCGAGGCGCGGGTATACCTCGCCCCGTCGACCGCCGCCGGGAGTCAACTCCGGGCGACAGCGAGCGAGCCGTCAGCGGTGAGTGCCGCCACACACGCCAGGGCGCAGGTCTGCGGGATTAGCAAGGACCGCCGTGGAATATCGCAAGAAGGGCTTGTGAAATATCGCAAGGAGGGCCGGGTAATATCGCAAGAGAGCCCGTGGAATATCGCAAGGAGGGCCGTGGAATATCGCAAGAAGGGCTTGTGAAATATCGCAAGGAGGGCCGGGTAATATCGCAAGAGAGCCCGTGGAATATCGCAAGGAGGGCCGTGGAATATCGCAAGAAGGGCTTGTGAAATATCGCAAGGAGGGCCGGGTAATATCGCAAGAGAGCCCGTGGAATATCGCAAGGAGGGCCGTGGAATATCGCTAGGGGGCCGTGGAATATCGCAATGGGGCCGTGGAATATCGCAATGGGGCCGGGGAATATCGCAAGGGGGACCCGAGGAATACAGCAAGGAGGGCCTGTGAAATATTGCAAGGGGGGTCGGGGAATATCGCAAGGGGGGTCGGGGAATATCGCAAGGGGGGTCGGGGAATATCGCAAGGGGGGCCGTGGAATATCGGCAAGAGGGGCCCGCTAGGCCCGATATTTTTGCCCGTGGGTGCTTGTATGTTGAATTCTGCCAATATTTTGGCCTACATGTATGCAATAAGCAGAAAACTTTAAAATATACAGAAAGTTATCCATAAAACATAGTTTTGACAACAAGCGTGATGTTGGCAGTGTTAGTAACTACATTAACTAGGTACCAAATGAATTATAATCTCGTGACATCTGATCAGCAATTTGTGAGCTCAGTTTTTTTACAATATATAAATAAATAAGGATATACAAAAATTTTATTTAACCATTATAACAACGTCACTTTTTTTTAAAAATTTTTTTTTATAAGTAATAGCATTAATAATTTTTTGAAGCAGGAATCACACCTGAGCATTGTAATATCACGAAAATTTCTTGCTACAATGTGATTGATAAATAGAAACGCGCGTAACGTATGTAAAGTATTTTGCTCAATGGCGCGGGTATTTTCTCCCCTAAAGGTTTTGAATTGAAACATATTTACAGCCGGTTACTATAGGGAATCAGTTGCACATGATTTCGTATTCTTTTGTAAACGTATACCTACATAATATCTGATACTTTTGCATGCATTGCATTTTTTTATATAGTTCTTGTACATTTTTGCATACTTTTACATACATTTTACGTACATATTTATAATACTTTCGCATACTTTTGCAGCTCGTAATAAGCAAGTCCAAACTTTCAACTCAGAGGTACGATCCTGTGTTAGCATCATAATTGTGACAATTTGTAAAGATATTTCCGATGGGTTTGTGCATCATATTTTAGCTATCATAAACCGCAACAATTCATTCTTATTAGATTCCATTGAAGGCTTGGAAAGACAGTAGACAATAAAGGTATGTTTTTAACGCATGATTACGGTGTTTGAAATATTAGATCGGCCAAAAAAAATTTATATCCCTCTTGTCTGTGAATTTTCACTACTAAAGCGCGTGATGTCTACGTAACAATGATTTTTTTTGCTTGTGTGAGGGCTACAGTTTTTTTTAAGGACTCTGAGCCAATGAGAATCGTCCTATTATTAGAGACCGGAAAAATTCGCGATTTCGATGACCTGTAGGATATACTCCATGATCCTCTATGGACTCGGGAAAATTACATCTGCTGATAGGCTACTGACTCGTGACACCTGTTAACTGGGACGCCAATGATTCGATACTTCTTTTGTTTAAGGTTTTTCATTGGCCGAGTATCATTCAGATAAACTGTGGCCCAATCACTGATTCAGTAAAAAGGCAAACGTTTTTGGATTCTAGACTATCACGAAATGAATCCGCGAATTTTTCAGGTCTCTACCTATTATACTGTATATAGTCATTTCGGTTTATACACATTCCGAACGGTCAGCCTGTGAACAACTTCGGCGTTTATCCTACAGGCAATCTTAACTCTTGAATCACCCAGAGCCTTACTTCTCAAAAAACTTAAGCATATTCTTCCTCTTCTGGCCGGGAGGAATTTTACTTGACGTGGTGCGGTCACCATCAAGCGAGTCACGAACGTTGTACAACCACCGACTGAAAAAAATTTTTTCGTGCGTTCGTAGACTTCAAAGCGTTTAATAGGACGTCTTGCGAACATGTACTTAGCCACAAAACCTTGAGGGCGATGTTTTTCCTCCTTCGAATTTTTCCTCCGCGCGGAGGGATTTGCACTTGCAAGAAACACTGACTCACACGCGGAATACAGGTTCGTGAAAGTGAAGCCCCAGCCGTTGACTGCCTGACCTCGAACGTGTTTCTTTTTTTTTTTTGCCCTCCAGGAAGAAGGCGCGTATCAACCGGGAGCGAAGATGTGGCGGACGATGCTTCTGCTCGCTGCGATGTGCGCCGCAGGTAACCTCTACCATGTTCCACTGCACCATTGCTAGAGACCTGAAAAATTCGCGGGTTCATTTCGTGTTATGTTAAAATTCAAAAATATATATACCTTAGTGCTGCTTCTGTCATTGGTCCACTGTTAATCTTAGAGGACTGAGGGCCAATCAGAGACCCTCACTAATAGAAGTGTCGAATCACAGGCCACCCAGTCGAGACGACTCACAAGTCAGCAGTCAATGAACAGTTGGCATTTTCCCGAGTGTGTAGAGGATATTGGAGTCTATCCCGGAGGTCATTGAACCCGCGAATTTTTCCGGTCTCTAGCTATCGCACGTGCTATGAGAATAGTTTTAAAATTGCAAAATAACCATAATAATATGACGTATATGTGTCTTTAATATAAGCCCTTTCCATTCGTACCGAATAATATAGTATAAAAAAATTTAAATCGCATTTGAAATAAAAATATATATATTTATAATTTTGTGACCTATGCGGTTTTCATTTGTACCGTATCTGATAAAATTTATAAAAAAATTAGTGTTTTATAAAACATACGTAACTAGATTTATAATTTTATCGCATAGGTATGTCTTAAACATGCATTCCTTTACCCATACCATTTATCATAATTTTTCTAAAAAAAATTACATTTTTAAAATAAAATATTGAAATACATTATTAATTCAAAAGTAAGTATGCACCGACAAGATGGATTGTTGGAACCTCACAGAGGCGGTGGGTGGACTATTAGAACCAGGATTGGGAACCGTTAGTAAACCCGCCTAAACCCCACGACACCCGGCGAATCACGGGCCTGCGAAGGTTTCTAATAAGGTTTCTAATTTAGAATCCCGGAACTATAGCATTTTAAATTATATGTTAAATTTAGTATGCAAACACTACCTCCACCAACCCCCGTAACACCGTCAAAAGATAAACATTTAATCTACGAGTATACTCCCAAGATTGTTGCAAAGTAAAATTTATCCTGTAATTATGCAATATTTTGCTGCAAACGAAAAACATATTTTTTTTGCAGTACCGAGAAAGAACAGTATGAATTATAAAGCTGGAACACCTTACACTAAAATTCATTAAAGAAAAAAAAATAATTATCAATGTTTATGATAACTAAGCAAGAAGAAACAATATAATAATTATTGTGTTTAATTTGTAATGTTAAGTCAACCGAAATGTGAAATGTGGAAATGTTTGCGTGCACTGTCGAAAACATTTTTATTGCGAGTTTCTCACTATAATTTATTTGGTTTTGTAAAACTTAATACTAACTTATGAGAAAAATTATACATTTGTTCTGTCATGGTACATGCAATTCGAACAAATTTGCAACGAAGTCTCTATTGTATTAGCTCAGCTTGTGGGTTTCAGCGTCAACTTGAAGCAGCTTAAGC
Source organism: Bacillus rossius redtenbacheri (assembly GCF_032445375.1). Lineage (NCBI taxonomy): Eukaryota > Metazoa > Arthropoda > Insecta > Phasmatodea > Bacillidae > Bacillus > Bacillus rossius. The sequence continues at coordinate 6,085,172 of NC_086339.1, read as the reverse complement.
CTGCAAGACAAGGCAGTTGAGACAATGCCCTTGTAAGCCTGCCAACTTTATAAAAAAAATGTTTCGTTGACGCATCTTAGATGTACACACAGGTGTTCCCATGCTGGCGTCGTGACTCAGAGCGCCGGTGCAATTGGCGGAACGAGTGTGTTCAAGTCTTTCATTGTTATCCAACGTCTGACAATAATATGTATATTTTTATGGCACGGGCGGAAAAAAAGTATAATCAGGAAATACCTGTGACGCCAAAAGTGGGGTCGTTACCACAACGCCGAAATACCACAACGCCGAACGTACAATAACGCCGAATGCCAAATTGACCGCAACGCAGAAAGCTAGAAAACTGTTGTGTACCACAACGCCGAAATAAAGTAACGCCGAATAATGTTTCTGCGGGAAGGGGGGGCCACAGGAACAAAATGAAAAACAACTGAATGCAATTGTGTGTGTTTCTTAAATGAATCTTAACGCCGAAATACCACAACCTAACATAACCTAGGCTAGCCTAACCTAACCTAACCTTTGTGGCAGTCCTGCAATTACATTTTTCGGCGTTAATGTATTTCTGCGTTGTGGTAATTCGGCGTTGTGGTACACAGCAGTTTTCCAGCTGTCGGCGTTGTAGTCAATTTGGCATTTCGCGTTATGGTTTTCGGCGTTATTGTACGTTCGGCGTTGTGGTGCATCCCCCCAAAAGTGGCGTGCAAAAAAAAAAATACGCTCTATTCGATGAATGAGGTTCTGACATCACACGAGGCACGAGCTGCATAATTAATGTCGAAGTGGAATTCCTGGATGTCAACCACGTGAACATCTGGTCTGTAAATACCCGGCAGTTGTGTGACAGTCGGAATGTGTAACACCCCCCCCCCCCCCCAAACACTAACTTTCCAAATATTGCGTTTCCATGGTGAAACAAGTTTGTGGGCCAGTGCATTACTCTGTTGTCGCCACAAAACCTTTCGTATGAGGATTTCACGCATAGAAAGTTTCCAGTTGTTTGGATACTTTTTTTTAAGTAGATGAAGTATCCCGTACCATGCAGGATGTGCCCATGTTCGCTGTAGTGCTTGTGAAGAAAATAGTTTTGAGCCAAACCATGAATTCATAATAAATGTTTGTACGAACAAGGAAAGATAAAGCTATGTTGGACTGTGACTCAACATTTCTTCCACATTACGAATAGCTTTTTTTTTTGGAGTTCCTCAACCGCATTTCTCACAAAATTCAGTATCGGAAAACATATTCACTGAAGACACATATCAACTGTCTATTGACTCTCTTACGAGCTGTCATTCTTTCAGGAATATAATCAGAGAATAAGTCGTACAAGCAATTCCACTTACCTACATCAAATAAATATAAATTTATTTAAGATAAATAAATTAAAATTTTAATTTGACGTAGCAACAGAATTTTTAAAATTGTAGAATATTTAAGTTCTCTAACTAATTTAGTCTGCTAAAGGGTACGTCACTAAAATGTTTAGAATTAGATATTGATTTTAAGTATGTAAAATAAAAAGGCGCAGTTTTTCTAATACAAAATCACTGTAAAACTTTCTTTAACATTGAGGTTCAAATTTTTTTTCTCACAAAACAATACACACAAGGTAAAATACTTCCGCCTCTGGTCTGTGTGGGAGGGTAAGTTCAAACCTACTTTGCAGATGTTAGTTCAATGTATGTACTAATGTAATATTACATGATTAAAAGTGCTAAAATACATTAGGAAGTGTGTGCATGATATTGTTTATCGAGACATTTCGTCCGGTGTGCTTGGCCGAGTCGTGTGGACCCCGACTCTTGAGGCAGCCACGCGAGAAGGGAATCACAGACGGGTAGACCCGGTGATATCGCGGGGGGGGGGGGGGGGGGGGAAGGGGGGGGGGGGGTGAAGCAATGTCACCGAATCTCGAGATGTCACGGTGACCAAGCTGCAGCCAGGTTGCCGAGTGGCTGCGTGTCTGTGTGGCTGTGTGTCTGTGTGGCTGTGGGACTGTGTGACTGTGACTGTGTGACTGTGACTGTGTGTCTGAGTTACCTCGCGCGACGAGGCTGTACCAACCTCGGGGATTAGTACAAGTATTTACCAAGTATTCACGCATGCGCAGAGAAAAGACTGGAGTAGGGGAAAAGGGAGGGAAGGCAGACCACCAGGGAGGGGGCAATAAGAAGGAAGATATAATAAAATGGAAGATTCTTGTTTATCGATGACGTGACACTCATAAATTAATGTCTTCTTGCTGCCGGCACAAGGTTTGTAGGTTATGTTACGATTGCGCTGGTCGGAAGAATGCGACATCTATTATTTCCCGCGCATGCGCAGATGTGAGTATGCGCCGCTGCGGTTACAGCCTCGCTGCCGCTCACCACGCGCACCTCTGCGCGGGAAGCCTACAATTCACGTAGTTATAAGACCCTCCCGAGCAGTAGCAATATTACTTTTAGTGTAAAAAAACACGTGTGTGTGCCCGGCAGGTCGCGCGGGAGGGAAGGACTGCGTGGCCAGGCGCTTCGGGCACGGCAGCGCCGTGTGCGTGTGCAACGCCACCTACTGCGACACGGCGGGCGGCGGGCTGGGGCGGCTGCCCCCGGGGGCCGCGCGCCGCTTCGCCTCCACCAAGGACGGCGGCCGGCTGGTCGCGTCCGTCTCCCGCTTCTACGCCACCCCACACGTCGCCCGTGAGTGCCCCTCCGCCGTTTCCACCCCTCTTTCTTTTGTGTGCACGGAACAGAAATGCGGAATTAGTGGAGACCGGAAAAATTCGCGGATTCATTTCGCGATACGCTAAAATCCAAATACATATACCTTTAAACTACTTTTGTTATTGGTTCACTGTTCATCCGGACGACTCTGGGCCAATGGGAAACACTCAAACCAAAGAAGTATCGTATCACAGGCAGACCAGTCGAGACGACTCACACAAGTCAGCAGCCAATGAACTGGCGTTATTCTCCCGAGTATACTGAGGACCGTGTGGTCTATCCTGAAAGTCATCGAAAACGCGAATTTTTCCAGTCCCTATGAATTAGCTAGGGGCAGGAATTTTTCGCGAAAAGATCTGAACACTTATTAGACTGCAACAAGGTATACCCGCGCCTGTGTTTCCTTTCCTTGTGATTGGCTGTTGTCTGCAGAGAGAAGTCGTTGCCCTATTTGACCAAGCCACTCAGGACGCGTTTGCACTTCCGTGATGAATCACTGTGATTGGTGTTGTTACAATCAATATGTAGGGACCTGAAAAATTCGCGGATTCAATGAACTCTAGCATAGCCTCCATTATCCTCTGCATTTCTCAAGTAAAAACGCATGTTCATTGGGTACTAAATTGTGAGGTGTCTCCACTGGATAGCTTGTGATTCGACGCTTCTTTGGTCGATAGTCTCTCATTGGCCCAGAGAGCTCCAGTTAAACTGCGAGCCAATAGCAGAACCAACAGAATTGTACACATGTTTGAATTTCAGCCTATCACGAAATGAATCCGCAAATATTTCCGGTCTCTATCGATATGTAATTACCTGGGAGAAACTCACCTAATCACGAAACACAGACGGTGCTACAGTGTTTTAACTTTCATCTAGTCTCGAAATCTTTACGCGAAATCTTGATGCCCCTAGCGAATTACGGATAACGTGACAAATTCCTGGAATGCTTTGTGATGCCACAGTACCTACGATAGCTTTCCAGAATCAGCTGCGCTTATAATTAGCACGGTAGAACCGAAATAAAGTCAGATTCGAGTATTTTTTTTCCGCGATTTAATTTAAAAAAAAAATATGTTTGAATGTAAAATCAAATAAAATATTAAATTAAATGAAAAAAAACGTGTCTCGAAAACTGCATTACTCATATGAAAATAAATGCCACAGCCACATGTGGTACATGTGGTACAAAGATACAATATCTTTCTTGTAGTGCATGGTGTCCATAAAATAGTGCCCCAGGTTCAATGGTATATTATAAATATTTAATTGAGACTATTTATAACAAATCATTCATCAATCTGAAGTATAACTAACTTTTTTTTTTTACAAATGTCCAATATGTGCACCATTAGTTATACGTTATACGGCACACATCACTATAAAGTCCCATTCTTCCCACACTTTGGTTAACACGTCCAGAGTAATGGAAGCAATGACCACTTCAATTCTATGTCTCAACTCTGAAAAATCATTAGGTAGCGGCGGAACGTAGACACGATCTTTTATAAAGCCCTAAAGGAAAAAAAAATATCATTGTGTTATCTCAGATGAACGTGGAGGCCAGTGAAAAAGAGCTCTGTCATCGCGACCAACGGTGGATGTTTTTGTCACACTAAATATCACTTTTAAACTTTAAAATAAACGAACGTTGAAATGTAATTACATCTCCACTCTTAGCGAATTTCAGAACACAAAACGCTTTGCGCTCAGGAGTCGCCATTTTGCGTAGGTGGCGCTGCGAGCGAGAAAACAAGAAAGCAGTTCTCGCACATGCGCTTATCTAACACTGTTCGAGTTCTCTATAATTGTGACCATGTAATCAAAGCTCTACAATTCTTGCAGTTTACACTATTAAAATCTATTATCAGTATAGACCTGAAAAATTCGTGGGTTCATTTCTCGATAGGCTAGAATCCAAATACATTTGCCTTTTTTGCTGCTTCAGTGATTGGGCAACAGTTTATCTGAAGGACTCTGGACCAATGAAAAACGTTCGACAAAAGAAGTATCGAATCACAAGCTTCCCAGTTAACACGTGTCACGAGTCAGTAGCCAATCAGCAGGTGTAATCTGCACAAGTACATAGAGGATCATGGAGTCTATCCTAGAGGTAATTGAAAACGCGAATTTTTCCGGTCTCTAATTATCAGGACATTTTTATGGACATACTGTATTGCAAACTATTTCTGGGCGACTGATTTCCAAAATAATCGTCACAATCCGACCCAACTACAGATCAGAAACTCCGCGACTTCAACTCGCGATGTGCTAACAATGCGTGGCTGTGGGAACTAGACATCTCACTCGAGACGTCATTGATTCGGTACTTATTTAGTTGAGTATTTTTTTAAAATTGGCTTCCTTCAGGTAAACCGCGAATCAACCCCAGAAGTAGTACTTAGGTAAACATTTCTGATATTCAGCTTACCATGAAACCAATTTTTAAAATCACATTACCACCATTGCTCCCTGGCACACATACGTTGTGAAGCGTTTCAGAACAACCCACGTGATTTAGAAATCAGTTTTTAAGTATACACTGAGGGCGGATGAGTAGTTAATATATTTCCGCATTTAGATTTTAAACTGTATTATTAGAAACATTGAACATGGCTTAAATGCATGTTTTCAGAATATTTTTTTAGGCACGTAACTACCTCTACAGATTCTTGAAAGCTATCGTAGGATTGTAGTGTTAGAGTAAAAACAACTGTTGGAGGGCAAATGAACTTATATTTTTCGTGTACTATCTAACTTGCGATGAATTAAAAATTAAATGGTTGTAAATTATTCTATCTGTGCGTCATCTAAGTTGAATATAAAATATCTGTAATAGTGTAATTAATACGCGGTGGCGATAGGAGGTGTTGTCGAGAAAGTTTTTGGTTTGAAAAATAAAGTGGAAGCCAAAATGAGCTCTTTGCCCGGGTGGAAACTAGTGTAGTTGCGTCCATGGGAGTCTGGCGGACAGCGTCCACGAGGTGAGTGATTGTTCGGCGGTTCCAGGGGTGCGCAGGAAGCCCGTGGCCGGGGCGGCCTTCAAGGTCAACCAGCGGCAGAGGTACCAGCAGATCATCGGGTTCGGGGGCGCGGCGACAGATGCCGCCACCATCAACACGTACTCGCTCAGCGCGCGCACCTCCGAGCAGCTCATCAGGTGAAAGAGCCCCTTCTTTATAAGTCCAGATGTTTGAAGAAATACACGAAAAACTTCTTTTTCCAAAATATGACTCCTGCACCTGGTTTCAATTTCTAAAATTGCCAAGAAAGAATGCTAGTGCAAATTAGAATATTACATTTATACAATATACATGTAAAAGGCCTTGAATATTTTTTGTTGTCAGAGCAATCCATCCCATTATTCAGCCTTCTTACTCCCATAAATATTAATGCTGATGCGGGAATATTAACTCAAATTCACGTGTTTCTCAGGTGAATCTGTAAAATTGTTAAATTGTTAGAATCCCATCTTTATTTAATTATAACAAAACATTCCTGTGGCCCATTGTTTTAATATTGTTCGTACAATCATATACTGCATAAAAAATGTGGGACTTTTTTTTTCTTTGGTCTATACTAACCAAACTAGATGTGTACAGGAAAGTACGTGTGTTTAATAACATACCATAACCCGAAGCGCTATTCTCAAACCTTGTTTAGGATTGTTTACTGTTCAGCGCGAATGCACTATAGGTGTTTGCCGGTGCTTCCCCCAGGGCGTACTTCGGGGAGGAGGGGATAGGCTACACCCTGATCCGAGTGCCCGTGGGCAGCTCGGACTTCTCCGCCCACTACTACGGCTACACCGACGACTACCCAGAAGACACCTCTCTTCGACACTTCAACCTCTCCAGGGAAGACTTCGAGTACAAGGTACAGCGAGGGTCTCCTAAGGCAGATCATTGTAGCCCTACATACGCTTTCTTGCCTGGGAGGAGGCTAGTGACTCATTCCCCCCTTCACAAACCCTCGAACTAGCTCTAGTGGCATGCCCGTGCTGATGGTTTGTTCTTGGTCAAAGTTTTAACAGTCTTGGCCCCAGTGTACCCAAAGATGGGGTGGTGGGAAAGATGCATGGTAAATGTTAGTTTACTTATAAAATATGATGCTTTCAAACATATTCTTAAGTTGAGAGTGTTGTACACACATTTTCCATAATAAAAAAAAAAAGGTACCTGCCCCAATACAAATAAAATAAAAACTCACACACACACACACACACACATATATATATATTCCTAGGAATGGTGGTAGCACAAATGGACGATGTTATGTAAAAATATGCGAGCCAACAAATATTTAGAACTGAGTAAATTAAAGTTAAACACACAACTGCCTGCATTGTGGCAGTGGGTTCAATGTTTTGTCGCTAGATGGCACAGTAAAATGGAATGTCAGTTAAAATGTTTTTACTTAATATAGAGGGTAATTATACCTACAAAGCTATGTCAATAACTAACTTTTTTACTTTTGTTGGTTAACTCGTTTTTGCATAACACCATCCAACTTTCACATTCAGAGAACCAGAAACCTGTACCCATGCCTTAAATGCTTCTGCTGTGGCATATGAGATGATAATAGAACAATGGGTGGGTGAAATGTAATCACCCAGAGAAAAACCTACCAGCTCACTGCAACGACCATCACATTTACCACCTGTGAAAAATCCAGTAGTGACCCAATGGGAGTCCAACCCGAGTCATTTGATCACTCACCGTGGTCCTTGCCCCAAATGAATCTCCTTTGAAAACTGGAATTTTGTGTGAGTTATCATCTTGGGCGCAAACCTATATTATGATTCCCAGGGACAGACGACGGGATAATATTATCATCCTCATTTCACAGTTACAATTTTGCAAGCTCAAGCACGCCCCCTCAGTGAGGAGTTTTTTGATTCCTAGGAGGGCTTGGTCACCCTTCCCTCCTTCCAGAATCCACACCCATGGTTATGACTCACAATCTTTTGAACGAGTGCGATCACACAATTAAAATGGAAGAACACTTATGAAATGTTTGTAATGATACCAAAAAAATATCAGGATAGTCTAGGTATCTTGATATCAACTATAAAAAAAACTGATGGGTCTGCTGATATATTCTCTCAGTTTAGAGTTTGACAAGAGTTAAGGATATACATTGAAGCAGTAATGTAATTCACCAGCGGAGTAAACTAGATGGTCTAAAAATGTAAATGAAATAACTCCCGAAAACATAGGAAGGATCACCTTGGTATTCAGTTCACATAATTGAATGGCTAACATTTCACTAAGGAACAATTTTCCTTTTGAGTCTATAACTGTTCCATTCAGTTCCAAATGTGTTTGTATTTTCAGATACCTTTCATCTCGCGGGCGAAGCAAGTCAGTCCCTCTCCATTGAAGCTGATATCAACTCCTTGGAGTGCCCCAGACTGGATGAAGGTCATCAACCCCAAAACCAACGTAAATTGGCTGAGGAAGGATTTATACAAAGTTTACGCCAACTTGTATCTCAAGTAAGTTGAAAAAAAAACATGCATGGTCTTTTAAAAGAGTCATCATCACGTATAGGTAGCGAAGTAAAATCTCCCCTCTTGAAGTCATATTAATTGATTAGCGCTGGATAGTTACCCAAAAGTGTTTTATCGTGGTGTTTAATTGTAGTTGTTACGGCACATTTTGTTACTCAGCGTGGTAATGGAGTAAATTAGATTAATGTTCTCATTGCACAGTTTTAGTGTATTTGTCTAGTTCATTGGTTGGTAGTTGGCACAAGGCATGGTTGTTAAGCCAGTGGGAGCAGCGTGCTGGTGTTAGGGAAGCACTCTCGCTGCGCTAGGTTCCTGGAAGGCTACGCGGCGAAGGGGCTGCGCTTCTGGGGTCTCACGCCGCAGAACGAGCCGAGCGAGGGCCTGGCCACCGGCAAGTTCAACAAGATGGGCTGGACCACGGACGACATGGTCTCCTTCCTCGTGCGCGACCTCTGCCCCTTGCTCAAGGAGAAGGGACACGGCGGGGTCAAGGTCATGATCAACGACGACCAGAGGAGGGACGTCGCCGAGTGGCTCAAGGTGACTGCTCCGGAACTGCACAATCCCTTCATTTATGACCAATGAAAAATTAATTGTTAATAAATAAAACAATTGCACTAATAAATTATTTTATACAGTAAAGTATCTAATCTAAGGATGTTGGTATGCATGTATGTACGTATCTATGTATGACATTGATAAACTCCGACACCATTATTCCCATCGCAATGAAAGTGGGCACATCGAAGGTTTTTTTTTCATGGATAAGGTTTTTATGCTATCCATTTTTTGTTACTCGTACCGATCCTCATAAAAATTTGTAAAATAAATTTTTGAACGCGGAGAATATTTTCGCGATATCCATTTTGCTATAACTCACCACTAGATGGCGATGCAGCGCACCAACTTCTAATATGTTCAACCGATCTCCATGAGTAAACAGGAAACCATAGGTCATATACATGCAACCAGCAATTGTGTGTCATTTCTCTATGCCCACCACACTATCATATAGCACTATATTTATATTTTTTATCTGTGACCTCAGCCAAAGCCCTATACCTAATAATATAATAAGCAAGAAGTTTCACTTCTGTCATGCGTGAATTGCAGATGTTTGTAAATTTATACATTTACAAAAAATCTGCTCTCTTGGTCCCTTAAAACAGATCAATGCTGCTCTGCCTGTGGTCTCTTTCCTGAGAGGAGACTTGTGACATGGAGCGGTCCTACCTCATTCCCATCTCACACAAGTGTAGGCCTTGTTACAACAGTCAAGACTCCATAGTTACTGTATATATGAGCTGTGTATTGGTGGATTTACAAATTATTTGAGTACTTTTTTTCCAGGCATTGTAATATAAAAGGACCTACTTGATCCCTGTTGCAGACCTACTCCGACAAAGAGCTGTACGAATGTGCAGCTGGCATGGCCGTTCACTGGTACAAGGACCAGGAAACCCCAGCTGCCATCCTGTCCAAAGCTCATCACTTGTACCCTGAGAAGTTCTTGCTGTACACCGAGGCTTGCTTTGGTAAGTGTTCACTGGTGAAATGAACACACAAATATGCATTATATCATTATGTGTTTGTAGAGCAGATACACCACTCAGGAGGAATCCCGAAGGGATGATGGACCGTAAGGAATTAAATCTCTCAGAAATAGAAATAAAATTTTAACATCAATTCAAATAGCCAAATGTAAAGCAGTCTAAAATCTTCTCTCTATCTAACTATTCTTACATTGTCTGTATAAATTCTTTTACGCAATAATTACATTGCACATGCCTACATAATATTTCTTTCTGAATGCTTTGTTGTGTGTGAGCATGTTTTGTACACACATGTGTTTACAGTCACATATATCTATATTTTTTTTGTCTCATAGTTTCCTTTAACCCATTCAAGTTTTACCAAATAATCTCCCAGGACATTGCACAATTTTTTATCTCTGGTTTGTGTTTTAATTACATCAATTATTGTATAATACTCTTCTGGTTATGCAGCTAATTTACAAATACATCGGAATCATTATTATGTATAAATGTGGTGCTTAAAACATACTTTTATAGAGTGTAGAATTTTTCTATTACTTGAAGTCTGTTTTCTAGCCTGTGCGAATTTAGTATCTCTCAGATAAATAATTACTATATAAAAAGTAAATAATTAATATATTTTAATTTGAAAATGCCATAGTCATTATTTAAAAAACATTTAATAAACTAACAAAAATAAGAATAATTTTCTGTGTTTGCATAAAAGAAAAAAAGGAAGATGGAAGTGAATCCTAAAATGAGGCACTGATCCCTATACTTCAAAACTGAGATCATTTAGGCTTAACTTACCAGCGGGCAGATGGCCTTATGCTGTACTCATCAGTGTCCATTTTCACTTGTCAACTTTCTCGAGTACAACAAATTAACCAGGTATAGTTTCGATAATAACTCTGAAAACCCAGTACTATTCCGCTAGAAAGAGTTTAAAATTCTAATATCTGCTGATGGAAAATGCCACCCTAAAGTCTGAACAAGAGGACCAGGAATCCATGCCCATCCCTATGGAGCCATCAGTAGATCATAGGTTCCCTGGCCATGATATATGTTACCTAGTTACTGTGTAAATCATTTGACGGATTTTTACTCATTTGCAGAGCACGAAAAAAAGGATCCTGCAGTCACATTAGGGAAGTGGGAGAAAGGTGCACTCTATATGGCTGATATTATCGAGGTAAGTAACTACGATATAAACATAGTAATAAAGAAACACAAATAAAGATACCACTCATTACATAATTTTCACAAATATCTACCCTAAATATCTGTACAGAGTAGTTATAAGTATAGTTATTAAACATTAATGGTCTCGTTCATTAATAATTGTTTAACTTGATTTATTTAAATGTCTTACAGATTAAGTCTAATTGATGTGGGTTCAATTATTTGATTCGAGAATTATTCCCAAAGTCATGGGGATCAATAAGAAAACATTACATATCATACCTTTACATTTTACCAAATTATTCTAACTGTAAATTTTTACAGGAATAAGTTTTTATTTATTTTCTAATGCACATGCATGCAAATAATTAATCATGTAAATGTGGCCAACTATAAAATAAATTTCATTTTAGGAATATGAGAGTAGCTGTATGTGGATGGCATATACACCGTGGAAAAGTAACATAGAAAGAACGAAGAAACAGTTAAATTATAGACTTACAAGGGAGAAGTAATCAAACATCAGTGCCAGCAAGAGAATGATTCATATAATGATAAACCAATATTCATAAATGTGTAACGAGTTGTCAGAACAGTCAAGTGTTCTAACACACAGCTTACTTTTGTCACTACATTTACAGTCGGTAAATTTTGGGAACAGAATTTTGGTTCCAACAACAATAAAATGTTCTCATTATATGTGCAATGCACATATAATATGTACAACAGCTTGGTACAATCTCCATTTGACAATAAAATACAATTCTATTTTTTTAACCTTCATGCAAATATTCTTTAGGACAAAAGGATTTTATTATTTATAAAAATATTTTAAGCATTCAGGAAGCTCCCAGAGAAATATTATTTGAATAAATTTACCTTAACTTAAGGAGGCAACCAATAAATAATTCGAGTGTATACAAAGTATTATGAGTCCTATAGTATGCAGAATTTAGATTTGCATGAATATACCACCACAATTAATTAAGCTATTAAAATAGGTATTATGGCCCATTGAAAATAGTAAAAAATTTTTTTTTACAGGGCTTAGTAATTTTTAAATCAATCACAGATGTAATGTAGTACTTCAGCCACAATTTAATTAAACGATATTATTGTGTGAAAAGCACTCTGCTCACAAAACAATTTATAAAAGTAACACATTGTTAAACATGAATTTAAAGATTCTAAGTCTAACAATCAAATTGTTTCATGAATTAAAACTGTATCTGAAACCACTGTTCGGTGAATGTTACTGATAGAGTCTCACTCGGGCAGGTTATCAACAACTGGGTGACTGGCTGGATGAACTGGAACCTGGCTCTGGACGCGGATGGCGGCCCCAACTGGGCGGACAACACCGTCGACTCCCCCATCATAGTGAACGCCACCGCGGACGAGTTCTACAAGCAGCCCATGTTCTATGCCATCGCGCACTTCTCCAAGTTCGTGCCACCGGGCTCAGTGCGTGTCGGCCTCGAGCTGCAGTGGGGAGGAGGCATAGAAGGCGTGGCTTTCCTCACGCCTGCCAACGTTACTGTCCTCGTGCTCCAGAACAGGTATGTTCTTTTTACTAACTCACATGACTGGCTTACTCTTGCCCACGTCACCCTTGTTGGGCTAGGCATTAGGGTTGGTAGGGGTAAGGGTTAAGAGCATGGCCATCACCACTCTTACTACATTACTGTCCTCGTGCTCCAGAACCAGTATGTTCCCTCTACTAGCTCCCATGACTGGCTTACTCCTGCCCACGTCATCCTAGTCGGGCCTGGCGTTAGGGTGGGTAGGGATAAGGGTTAAGAGTGTGGCCATCCTCACTCTTACCACAAAACTGTCCTCGTGCTCCAGAACCTGTATGTTCCCTCTACTAACTCGCACGATTCGTTTACTCGTGCCACATCGCCCTAGCTAGGCCTGACATGGGGTGGGTAGGTTTAAGGCTTGGGAGCTTAGCCTTTCTCGCTCTTGCCATGTTTAGTTATCTATTCTAGCGCTCCAGAATCGTCTAATTACTGTACTAATGAAATGCTCTGCTGACATAAATAAACTGTATCGAAACTTGATAGTGATGAGCGATTAACATACTAATTATGTATGCGATAAATCATCTTCACCCACTAAGCATTGAATTGTAATTTTTTCATTGTAATTTTGGTCTAATTATGTTTTTTTTTTTATTTCTTTTGACGCAGGCAAGACACAAGCTCGCTGACCTCGATAAGTGATCCGGTCAGGGGAACAATGTACCTGAAACTGGAAGCGAACAGCATGAACACTGTTCTCTACAGATAAGAAGCACTGTGATAGCGCTCTCTAGACGTCCTGTCATCTCAGCTTGAGAACTGGACGACTGTGTTTGTTGCCAAATAAATATATTTATAATTAATCTCACCATCTCAGTTCGTGAACACGACGAACGAGTTTGTTGCCAAATATATATATTTATTATTTTTCTCACTTATTGAAAGCGTTTACTTTCTCTTCCTGTATCTCCTTTTCACTCTGAGTAAAATTTATTTATTTGTCCTTTTTTTTTACATGTGGAGAAGTTAAGGCGTGGACTTCACATTCGACAAGGGCTCGGCTCGCCACAGTTTACCTTAAAACATGTGAGCGAATCGGAGAAGCCGCCTTATGTTTAATCATGTTTGACTTTTGGTACGTCACGAGATGAATTCGCGAACTTTTTTCTATCTCTGCTGCCAGGCAAAGGTCACATTTATTTAGGCAAACAGTATGGCCTCGGCCTTAAATAGTAAGGTCATCGGGGGTGAGGGGGTCAGGTCAGCAGCGTCTCACCAAAAGGGCGATCCAGTTTCGAAAAGAAAAGGAAACTGTCCCCTTCAGAAGTGAAAAATAAATCAAAGAGCAATGAGCTGTAGGTAAAAAAAAAACAACTAATCTTCACAAACTTTTGTTCAAAAAATTCTATAAATAAATTAATGATTAATAGGAACAGGGAGCTTATCGCAAAAAAAAAAATTGAACGGTGACTTGACTCAATGAGGCATAACCGCGCCACAAGTTTCTTCTTTGTGATTGGCCGAGCCAATCAGGACGCTTTTGCTTCTACACAGAAGGGCTGTGGTTCGTGTACATACAGTAGAACATTAATCTGGAAGGAATTCCGCCAATCACGAGGCGGCAGTCTTCTCGTCGTGCATAAGGACAATAAAAAAACTTGAGCGGTGACCGTAACATTATACGGCGGAGGAGTGAAGTTGGAGGTGTAAGGCAGATCCCTTTAAGTGATTTCAAATATATTATATACCGATTGTTTTATACTTAAAAATTACTACTCTGGAAACACGAATTTTTAACTATTTTAACTCTCTTAAAAATACAGGTTAAAAACTTAATCCGGAAACAAAAACTATATTTACGCTCTCAGCGCACTCTTAAATGCTTTTCGTAAACAGTTTTCAAATCGCGTAGTTTTTCCTGAATCTCTGCACACCGTGTGTGTTTGTGTGCCCGGGTAGGTGGGGCTCTTAAGGAGTGCATCCCAGAGGTCACTGAACCCAGGAATGTGTGTGTGAGAGATTGTTCTGAAGCAGAGAGTGGACACTTCTCTCGCTGTGCCATCAAGGCGTTATGGGAGTCGATAAGCAGAGAGGATCTGAATCTCTGAAGTGTTTCGGGGTCGATCAAAGATGGTGCGGGTGCTATTCGGGATCTACTTCGGCCCTCCAGCGCCCATTCTTACCAACCCACTCTTTTGGAAATACTTCATTAACTGCACTTTCAAAAACTTACATGATTTAACGAAATCGTTACTGAAATGTGGCACTTACACCCATAAGTGCGTAGAGACAGGTAATATTCGCGAATTCACTCTGTGATAGGCTAAAATCCAAATAGTTATACCTTAGTGCTGCCTCAACCTACCTGGACTCTTGGCCAATGAGAAAACCTCAACCAAAGCTGTGTCGAATCACAGGCTGCTACGCTGGGACGTCTCACAAGACAGCAGCCAATGAGTGGGCGACATCTGCCCAAGTGTACGTAGGATTGAGGAGTCTATCCTGGAGGTCATTGAACCCGTGAATTCGTCAATTATGGCAGACGTATTTAAAATTTTTGCTTCCATAACATGATTTTAAAATTTTAGATCTGCATAATAGAATAGAATGATTTTTACATGGATAGTAAAACATTTGGGAAGGGAGAATTTAATTCGAAGAAGATTTTATTGAAAAAAAAAGTACATTGTAGATGTTTAAACACAGTACATCGAGTTCTCTAATCGATTACACAAAAACACTTTGAATATTACACTGAGAACATGATTTTACAGAATGGATTCATAGTACTCTTTTCCTTCCAAATTATGGACAGAGCAGTTCTCTATATAGCGCGACGAGAGTTGTATTCCCTCCTACTCAATTTTTTTTCTCACTCCTCTGTATCATTTGCATTACAACACCCTCCCCCCCCCCCCCCAATCCTTACCAAACCCGCCAGGTACGTCGCAATTAGCCACCGAAAGCGTTGACAAGTTGACGAAAAGTTCAGCTTAAAAAAAAAGCGAGGAAGGGCATAAAGTTGTGACGCCGTATCGTGCCTTTCCTGGAATAAATGTTTCCCGTCTCTCCACCCGGCGCGGCGTATCTCGCGGATGTATTTCGGATACAGCACAGACGTCTCGCGCCCCTCCCACCCAACCCCTTCTGGGTATGGTGGGGTTTTTTTTCGTGTGCGGGGGCGCCGGGTATGAAATCGGCAAGCGCGACCGTAATTTTACTTCACGACGCAGCGAACTTTTCATTTCTGACCTTTTGCCCCCCCCCCCTCCCGTTTCTGTCCCTGAAGTGAAGCGGTGTGTTTCCGGGAATTTATATTTAACATTCCGTCGCACGAGGCCAATATTAATTTACACGAGAGAGAGAGAGAGAGAGAGAGAGAGAGAGAGAGAGAGAGAGAGAATTCCTCTTCATACCAAATAAGAATGTTCCAAGGGAAACAGCGAAAAAGCTCCAAAGGAAAAAAAAATTGCTAAAGACGTTTGAAATTCGCGGAACTTTGGAGGCACACATAAGCGAAGTGTACGAGCGTACAATATTCTTAACTTTCCAAAATGGAATATGATGAGTTTGTTGCAATGACATTGTCTCAACTACCCATGAAATACCAGCTTCAACTGACCGGCACGATTACGAAGAAATTTGTACTGACTGAATTAATGACTCATTTGGTCTAATTTAGCTTAACTTTGACGGGACGGCGCTTAGCCTAACTTTAAAATACTGCCTATTTTGTTCAAATTCACTAAAATAATAATACTATAAAGTTTCCGCACACGTTAGAAGTTATACTTCTACAGCATTACTAAAATAGTAACCTGAAACATTTTAAAACTTATTATAACACTACTAAGTAGGCCTATATGTTTGCTTAACCGACTGAAATCAGTCTGTAAATACTTCCGAAAAACAAACTTAAACTTTATTGACCTGATTCGACATTATTAGATAATATTTATCCCGAATTGTTCTACATTTTTTAATACATTTAAATCAATTCACAAATTAACCGCCGTTTATATTTTATAAATATTTTTATTAATTCAATGAGTGTTTATTTATGTTTTCTAGAATAACAAAGACCAATTTGTATTACAAAACTAGCATGGATTGAGAGGATGGAGGTGTGTAGTCGTATAACTCTAAATAAATTAATGTTTTCTGCAACGTGTTTTACTATTGGCTGTGATGAGCGAGAGGTGCTTTCCGCACTTGACTGGACCAATGAGAACGCAGTTACTCTGCTGCTGAACGTCCATGAGAAGAAAGAGCTACAGTTTTTTTAGAAACATCTTGACACGAAATATTTTTCGCAAAATATAAGTTTCCCTACTACTCAGAGCTTATATGATCATAAATTTTGCAGACATACACAAAATATATTGTAGCATAATAATCTACTAATTTTTTCTGTGATATATGAACTATAACCAGAGTAAAAAATTTTTTTGAGATCAGTGACATCTAGGATGGACTCCACAGTATTCTACATCCTTGGGCAAATGTATCCTCTTCATTGGCTGCTCATTGGAGATATGTGTGTATACTGGGTTGCTACGTGATTCGATGGTAATTTTGTTGATGGTTTCCCTTTGGTTCAAAGTCAAAGGTGAAATTGTTCGAAATAGAACATCCTGCGAAAGGAACCCAGAATATTTCCTGTATACACCTGTACAACAATAACTATAGCTATCAGTAACCGAGTGCAATTACGATTTATGAACGCCTGTTTATATTTTGCCGGGGTAAATATTTGAAATATTGCCTTTCATAATGAAACGAATCACGAAAACTACAATTTATTCAGTTTTTTTTTAAAGTAGCCTACTCTTTGGAGAATGCTTCGAGAGTTCAGAAGAATAAAATACTATTTAATTTTTTTTCTCCGAAATAATAGATCATGTGTTAAAATCCTTTGCTCGTGACCATACGTGTTTTATTTTTCAAAACCCGGTGGACAATCTTTATTCTGAAAAAAAAAAAATTGACAGAAGAGCGGCAAATAGATGACGCGAGGCTCAAACAGACACACGCCGAGCTGAAATGCTTTATTGGGGCGCGAGGGAGCAAATCTGTTCGGTTTTATTTTCGAGTGGATGTGGAGGAGGAGATGGAGGGGGAGGGGGGGTTGGGAAAGGGTGTGGGAGTGTGCATGGGGAGTTTGAATGGAAGTGGGTTCTGCCGCTCGTATGGAAATATCAGATCTGCCGGAACCCCTGGGAGGTAGGCACCACGTTCCTCTCTCGCCCATTTACCCCCCCTTCAACCCCCCAAAACCTAATCGATGAATTCACAGCGTGCCGCCAACTTTAATAACGGAATGCACCGACCCCTTTCCTCTCCCGACCAATCCCCCCTTCTTCACCACCCCCCTACGCCCCCCCCCCCCCCCCCATCCTTCACAAATAAACGCGTGCAAGCGCGAACGAGAGGTGTCATAAATTTTTCTCACCTTCTCTCTCTCTCTCTCTCTCTCTATCTGCGGCGTCTCTCAAATCGCACGGAAAGTGTAATAAATAACGTGATTTCACGTTCGGGCGTGTGATCCTATTTTTGAGAGCAGCGAACAACCCTGCAAACCCCTCCACCCCCTCCCCCCTTCCACGAACACTTTTTTTTTTTAAATTGCCTCGACCGCGAGAGAGTTTTCTCTCTACGCCTGGCTCGCGTAGCTGCAACTGGCGTCCGGAGACCCCGAACCTACCTGCTCCCTCTACTTACGTGAGACCGGACCAACTTTTGTTTGACACGTCTTACGACAACGTCGAGGATTTCAATGAAAAACTAAATTGCAGGTTTACGTGGTTTACTTGTGGCTGTACTTGAAAACGTCCATGTTGAGAACTACAGAACATTTGTGTGGTAATAGAATAGGTTTGCAGCAAACCCCACAAACCAATTTACCTTAATTCTCCGTGTTTTTTTTTAAAATTATAAATGTCTGCTTATCCAAACACGTAATATTCCAATAGAAAACAATCAGTAACATTTTTTTCGATTCTTTCTTATAGATAACCTCATAATTACAACCCACTAACTGTTTCTTAAATGACGTAACAAAACTATTTACAAACTAACAAAAATCCTCGGAACTGTGCAAAAATTCAAGCTACTTGCTTCACACTTCGACGAGGCATCAGATCATAAAGAATTCAGGCTCCCATTAAAAAAAAAACTTGATACACCACCGTTGCAGCAAGGACTGACTCAAATACAATATGCGTAAAGCATAGTTGATGATTAGCGATATATTATTTGCAAGCGTGTAACCATTTCCGTTGAATTCCCTGACCTGACATACATTTCCCCGACCATTCTCCGAAATTTTCCCCAGAGATTCGTAATTGCTAGAGATATGCAAAATTCGCGGATTCATTTCGCGATAGGCTAGCATCAAAACAACTATACCTTCGTACCGCTTCTGCGATTGGCCCACATTTTATACGGGGAACTGTGAGCCAATGGGAAACACTAAACCAAGAAAGTGCCGAATTACGGACAGCCTAGTTGAGATGTCTCACGCGTCAGTAGCCAATGAACAGGTGTCATTTACGCGAGTATTTAAAAGACTGGAGTCTATCCTAGAGGTCAATGAATCCGCGAATTTTGCAGGTCTCTAGTAATTGCTATACTACTTCGGGTTTTCTTTTTTATTTCCCGTGATGTTGGACACCCTGACTCACAAATTCAAGGATCGCAGGCTTTCGCAGACATTATCAAAGTTTTCTTGGCTTGTGTGTTTTAGCCGCGTTAAAAGTGAAGAGTTTTCCAACGTTTCGGGTGACATTGCAGTTGCCATCACCAGGGTAACAGTATTCTGATATTTGGCGAACTCTTCAGTTTTGACGCGGCTATAACACACAAGCCAAGAAACCACAATTAAAATATAAACCACTGGACACACAATTTGATCACTAAATTAATAACGATGAAATAAGAAAGAACATATACTATAACAAATTATGCTATACAATAAAAAAATGAAAGTTATAGCCAAAAAATAACGTAGTGAAGGAAAAAATTGCTATTTTGGGGGATATAAGAGAGAGTTTTTTTTTGCCGAAGATTAGATTACTATAAACTTTTTTTTCTTTTAAGTGCACCTCAGACAGCGGCAAAGAATCCAGAGGTCAAATTCTACAAGTGATGCAAGCTAAAATGAAGTATTTGTGGGGCGTTCCTATTTTCAGTAATCACCGTTTGAGAGTAGCTAGAAGAATACAAGGGTAGCCGTTTATCTCTAAGCCAGGAACAGACGTCGAAATAATTATTACAATGTAAATACGGCTGAGAAAGGTTTTAAAAGTACAACAATGAATCGCTGCCATTCGAGTACTTTATTTTACATCACAGTAGAATAAATGGGAAATATAATAACTCAGGAATATAACTTTACGATCCATATTTTAGTTTCAGTTTTTACTTTGCTTTCTTAGTAAATAAATATTTATTTTTAACTAAAACAAATATATGCGACTTTTAAATTTACCATGAGTAGTATGTAATTTGAAATATTGTATTTTTTATTTTGATTACAAAAAAATTGTTTTAATATATTTTTTTTCGGAAATGCGCCATTGCAGTTTTGCGCTGCTTGTCATGGAACAATTTCAATAATGCAAAATAATAAATGCAAATGAAAACATAAACCCACAGCTTACATCAGCTGATGTCGAAGCGATGGGTCCAACGACGAAACTGAAACAGGTATTATGTACAACACAGAAACGACAGTACAGACAAAACACATTCAGTCTTAAAATATCAGGCAGCACAACGATCCCGTGAAAGGAATTTAGTCATTGAAAAATAACAGCACCGGCGAACACAGTGGGCCAACAACTACGAGACAGTTTCAACAAGAACAGTAAATGCAGACACACAACAAACCTTTGACAACGCAGCAAACATTCGAACACAGCGATGAAAATACACGTGTATTACAGACAAATGGTGTGCACTTTTTTATTTCAGTGTAATCAATTATTTAGGCAAATTATTATTTTTTTACGATATTAAAATTTTAGGGTTTATCGTACTTGCCATCTGCTCAGAAGACAGATTATCTTATAGCTTATATAAAGAAATTTATTATAGGTTATAGATATTACTTAAAACTACTTTGGATATAATCCTTTTTAAAGGTTTGCAAGAGTAGTATATTTTAATTATAGTACACAAATTATAATAGACACACACAAGATTGTATATATTATATAATATGATACAGTTTATATTATATAATAAATAAATCGGTTCCTTTTATCTGACTTATTCAAGTTTCCAGGGTATAGCTTTCCGTCATCATTTTATTCCTTGTTTTTTTTTAGAGAGATCAGGTTTATATTGCTTTTTTAATACTACTTATACATTGAGTTTCGGCCTCCGTGGCGCTGTATATAACGCACCGGGCTACGGTGCGGGGGCTCTGGGTTCGAATCCCGGGTAAGACATGGATGTAATTTGTGATGTCTTAATACGCCAACAATCACAACTCCAATTTCACAGTGCTCAGAAGACAACCAGCGCACGGTAGCTGTTCCGTTTTCCCAACCTCCACGCGTCGACCACGCGCGCTCCTAGAGGCGAACGGAACAACACCGTGCAAGCGTGTAATCTCTATGTAAATACGTCGTAAGTCGAGGAAAGAAGAGGTGAATCTACGTCGGGGAGGGAGGGAGGGTTTTTTTTTTAGGAGGCGGCCATCAGGACCGAAGAGGACCCAGGGCAAGACTTGCTCGCACATGGGAGTTTTCCCACGGGGGGGGGGGGGGACGAGTGGACGGGATGATGGTCACAGGGTTGGAAGAAGTAGGAGGAGAGGGGATGTTGTATAAAACGCGCTCGACAAGAGTTCTCCAGGGACGGGAGAAACCTCTCTCTCTCTCTCTCTCTCTCTCTCTCTCGGCCGACAGACTTCCGCGCGGCCCACTGCCTCCCCCCCTCCTTGCTGCATTAGGACACACCGCCATCACCACCACCACCACCCCTCTCTTCAACTCCTGCGGCAGCCACTTTCCGGACACGTCCAGCATCCTCTCTCTCTCTCTTACTCTCTGCCCTGTCTCTCGTCCCCCTACCGCCCCTGGCCACACCCTTGTCGCGGTAATTCCCCGAGTGGCTGCCACCTCCTCCCGGCAGGAAGCAGCTCCCCTCCCCCCTCACCCCTCACCCATTCCCAACAGCTGCTTCCTTGTTTCGTCTTCATTCACAGTCGCATTACCGCCGCTAACGTCCGCTGCTTTCCAACAGGACAATTGACACATCCGCGGGATCGTCGCTCACGTAACTACATCGCCCAAGTGACATTTTTCCCCCCAATATGAATCGGCACGCGCTAAAAGGGTCTCTGTCACAAAAAAAAATGGCAAAGTGAGTTTAAGCATGATAATCGCGTGTTATAGGATAGCTAGAGACCGGAAAAATTCGCGGGTTCATTTCGTGATATGCTAACATTCAACTAATTATGCCTTTGTGCTGCTTCTGCCATTGGTTCACTTTTAAACTGGAGGACCGTGGGCCAATAAGAGACCAAGTATCGAATCCATAGGCTACTCAGCCGAGACGACTCACAAGGCAGCAGCCAATCAACAGGTGGCATTCGCCAGAGCAAAAACAGGATTGTGGACGCTATCGTAGAGGTCATTCAATCCGCGAATTTTTCCGGTCTCTAAGGATAGCTTCAACTGTCTATGCTAAAAGATATTGAGTCGCACGCGCGGGTTAGCTAACGTCAGCTAGGGAAATTCTTAACGTAAGCTGAAAGGGTTGCTTAGACAGATTTTTTTTTATGAAAACTGGGTTTCTTGGACTGTGGCCCTTTTAGCATATGCCGATTCATATGGAAACGTGAGCATTTAGCATCTTCTCACGGGGTGAATTCGCATAAAATCAAACACAATGCGCTGCTGTGTTCTTTTCTCTTAACACCGGCGCGATGCGATGGGCCGAATTTGTCGCGGTTTGATGTCGGAATTTTTTTTTTGTCACCTGCCAAACTCTCAACAAAGAGAGACACGTGAGACAATAAAAGAAAGTCTGGTAGATTTATTCCGCAAAATAAAAAAAAAAAAACTAACAAACCATTCTATAAGCCTTCGAGGCCTCTTTCCAGAGTTTTGCAGACATTCGGAAATATATCGTTTACAAACAAATTTTTCTGGCGTGGCCGCCCGACTGTTTAGCAGGACGTCAATCGAATTCACGTCATAAATATTGCAACAATTTTTTAATAAAATATTTTATTTATTTCATACACAACATTCAAGTCCGTCGATCGCGATGGGAATTCAAGAAACAAACCCTTGGTGGCTGTAGTTCAAAATACAGCCTACAAAAAAAATGTTTAGTATTTTATTCAAAGACTATTTCTGACATTTTTAGCTCGAGACCACCTTAGAATTTGCTGTTCCACCACGAATATTTTACAGATATTCACTTAAGGTGATATATAATGTGCGTAAAAATTCGTGTGACAATAAACCATGAAGTTTTCGCGACTTTTTTCATTCATTATATTATACTTGGTGAATATATGTTGAAGATTAGAAGAAAAAAGCAAAAAAGGTATCGATTTAGAAATTTTAGAAATAGCCCTTTAATAAAGCTAACCACGAAAAGATCAAGAAAAAAATTGGCTGTCTGTAAAGTCGGTTTACGGGCGATAGTTTAACGTGACGTCATAACAAAACATTGATTAAATGATTGCATACTTTTATGAATAAAATTGAATCATTTTTATTGAATTATCACTATTTTGTATGGATACAAAGGAGTGAAATTAAATCTACAATTTAATTGATAAATTTACTTTTATTTGCACTCATTAATTCAAATATTTTAATTATAAATTTAACGAAGAGATTATTTTAACTATAACTTTTATACATGTTTGGTATTTAACTTCTTCCAATATGTGTTATTCTGTTAAGGATAGGACGATGATAGGAAAAGTAGGAAACGAATGGGATTGTTTCAAGTTTAATGTGCCTCGAAAAAGTCAAATCGATGGTTGTTCCAATCGAGTGGAAGAGAGATAGATGCGGCCCAAGCGTACAATAAACGTAACGGGACACAGTGTAACGGAAAAATGTGCGCAACGGGACACTTTTTCGTGCGTGCAGCCGGCGTTCATCGATTTATTAGACGTTGTCACGTCAATAACAACATGGCGCGTGAGACCGAGAATTGTGTTCTTTCCGCGAACGAAGGCTCTCGGACATCTGGAGCAGTTGTTGTTGGATGACACACGTCGCTAGTGCGAGCAAGAAGCGCCAGCGAAGCGCACACACACACAGAAACTTACACAGCGTCACGAGATGAAACGAAATAAAAATTCTGCGAATTTATTTCGCGAGATGCCCAGATCTTTTTCTTCTGCTACCAGCTCTCTGTCCACAAGGAGGGCTCTGGGCCAATGAAAAACCCTCGCCCAAAAAAGAAAGTATCGAATCACAGGCTGTCAACGCAAGACTTCTCAACACAAGAAAAGCAGACATTGAACATGTATTCACGAATTCCCTATCTTATCTTCCCTGTGTATAAAATTACCACATATGAAATGATCGAAAATGACAGTGAAAGTAGACCGAGACCGGAAATATTCGCGGATTAATTTCGCGTTATGCCAGAATCCAAAGAGCCGCACCTTCATATAGCTTCTGTAATTGGCTCACAGTTTATCTGAAGGACTCTGAGCCAATGAACAACCTTCAACCAAAGGAGTACCGAATCACAAGAATCCCAATTGACAGGTCTCACAAGCAGGTGGCATTCGCCAGAGTAGGTAGGGGATTGTGGAGTCTATCTCAAAGGTCATTCGTTCATTCTCTAGGTAGAACTACAGATATGTATTGTGCCGGAAATTAGGCATTTCGTCACTTTTTTAATTTATTCTATAATTTTAAATTTTTTTTGGGGTTTCCATTTTTTTAATTTGTCTGGTGGTTAATGGGGGTGATTTACTTTTTGTTAGGCCGGTGTACGCCACCGATTTAAACTTGGTGCCAGTGGACCGAAGCCCCTTCCCAGGGGGCCAATCTGATATTTTGCTGTCTAATGTGGACATGGTCAGCCCGGTTGAAATTTCTCTCGCCTGCAGTCACGCCCCGAGTTTGTAATTTTAATTCCCTGCATGACCAAAACTGCTTTGAGCAGCTCCTGGGCTGCAAGCTGCTACCTTGTAGAGGCCTGCTGAGAAAAGCATGTCTCGTCACGAAGCAGTCTCCAGTGGAGCTGCGTTCCCACCTTAGTGGCTATTTCTGCCCCCCCTTCCTCTCTCTCCTCCTCACTTTAGTTCTGAGAAATTAAGCTAAGAGCAGTGACCGGACGGGACGATGACCTGATGCAAAAACCTTCTCCCGGGTCCGACAGACACATCCCTGACATCTAGCGGCAAAAAAAGTAACCGCGGGCCTGGTCGCCAGCGTGCAGAGCTTACCCTCATGACACCTGGTGGCAAGTCTGCTCACCACCTCAAGTAGTTCCCCCTTACGCCGCTAGAAGGCAGCGTCGCGGTGCCATAAGGCACTATGCTTTCCTCTCGCGGCCCGGAGAAGTCGATTGTTCTTTGTTTTCGTTTCGGTCCGGTAGAGAGCGCGCATGTCGTGTTGTTGCCACGACCGCCTCGGACTCCTTCGGAAATTTTCGGCTTAGAACCGAACCTACCCCCTCCTTTGACCCGGGGCCTTACCGCCCGATTTAATTAGGGGTTTTGGCCGATTGCGGGGCACTCAGCCCTCTGACCTCGGCTACTGACCTCGTCTCACCTACGTCCTCTGCGCTAAGAGGCTTTTTGCGGGAACGGTGATTTTCGCGTGCACGAGAATGTAGTCAGTTTGCTTAAGGGATGTGATCCCGTTTGTACAGTAGCCAGGCAGAGGTAGTTTTTAGAAAAGTCATGCGTAGTTAAATTTTTATTTATTCTTATTTAATTCTAAAAATTCCGGTTTCGTCCGCGCATCCTGATTTCTCGGTCCGCGGCATCCTGATGTCGGCGCGAGACACCTAGTGAGCTCCGAACTCTACACCCTGGTTGACAGGGTCGAAGTGCTGGAGAGAGAAATCGCTCCCAGCTCGGGGTCCTGCACCTCCACTGCGGGTCACGTTAGAAGAGAGGTTTCCGCGACCCGACGTTATTTTTTGAAGACCCGGGTGGTAATGTGAAATCAACATCCCCCCCCCCCCCCCCCCCACTTTCTAGCTACGAACTACATAAATCAAATGAATAGCCTACCAGCGAACAGTGCTTTCCTCAAGAATATGTAGAATCAACAAAACTAATCAGCGATGTAATTGTTGGGACATTCAAATTTGGTGCAATTTTTAAATTTTAATTATGTAATAATTTTTGCTAAGGTGTAACATGTACTGTTTTAATTACTCCTGGGGCGCCCCCTTTAACTTTGTTATTTACTAAGATTTTTATTGTCAGGTTTGAATAATACGAACACAAAATTCCTTAATAATAAACCAGGGAACCTATAGACCAAGCTACTTGTGTAGTGTTAATTTATTAAGATATACCTTCTTCCCTTAAAAGATCCATACTCCTCCCAAGTTGCTTGTGTCAGGGAGATCCAAATTATTTTGTTCTCCACCTCGTGCCACCTCTGGTCAATTACTTAATTTTCTTATTTTTCTTACCCAGCAAGTTTCCAAGGCTCTTTTTAATTAATTTAAAATAATTCAACTTTGAGGCACGAGGGGCGTTACAATTGGTAGCAGAGCGTGGTTTGGTCTATAGGCATACCTAAATAAAGTAGGCATACCTAAAATAAAATATAAAAAAAAAATTTAAAAATTAAATTAATTAATTTTTGTGATAGCAATTTTGTAATAATAACATTGTGAACTGATCGCTGGTACACCCGGTAGTTATATTGCTTTTCTATTTTAAAGTTATGATTGAGTTTTAAAGTCCCGTGCGGACTTAGTCTGCGCGCAGCGCAAGAAGTCGCGGCGTCCGGTCCGCTAGCAGGCCGGCAGCGAGACGTGTCTTATCTCTCGCCTCAGCTGGCGTCCCCCCCCCCCCCCCCCCTCCACATCACCCCGCTTGAGCCAGCGACACGCCCGTTATCTGAGGGCGACGACACGGCCCTGTTCCTCCCGCACACCCCTCTCCCTTGTCCATCGTGGGAGACGACCTTGCGAGCGGCAGGTCAATCCCCTTGTGGACATATACAGGTGGTGCAGGTCAACCTGACAGGGGACGTTCGCGCAGTTGTCTGAGTAGTACAGCGACTCTTTACGCAAATAAGTTTGGGCACATACCCCCCCACCTTGAAAGTGTGACTTACTCCCCGCGCATTGGGGTTAGTTGGTAGTTTATATTAATATAGGAAGCCTTAGGAGGTATTTAAAATTAAGATAGTTGTTAAGAGAGGAGTATTTATGGTGTACGTTTGAATCGTACATGTGTGTTAAATTTTTGTTTTAATTAGCAGTAATTTACGTCCGAGCAGTATGTTTAAGCCGGAGTTATTGCTGTCAGATGAGCTGACCTATGAGTTACAGCTACGCAATTTGCCCTCCAGTGGCAATGTCCAAGTCCTCAGGAAGAGGCTCAGGGCCGCCCTTCATGATGGTGTGCCCACTAGTGTAGCGAATTTGGATTTAGATGTAACTGAAGAATTCAACCTTGTTTGCGCCAAGTTTTATGATATATCGGCTTTCGTAAGCTATCTAGATGTGGAGGAAAATTTACCCAATGTCGAGCGACATATAGTCAGGCTAAAACATGTTACCCGACGTTTGCAAAACCTGAAACAGCTTTCGGCAGACCTTCTCCATGGAATTTATATAAAAGAGGTAGAACGATGTTTGCAACAGACGGCAGGTTTCCATTCAAAATTGGCGGCGAGAGCAGCCGTTTTGGAAGACACACGACGCAGTCAGCATTATGTGGCTGGGGCACAGGCTTTAGGCATCGATTGTCCCGCCTTCCCGGAAGGGGACGCTCCTAGCTTGCCCCTGGGAGTAGAGCAACCCGACACGCGACAATCAGAAGTACGGGCGACGGTAAACAGACAGGAGACGGAAACGAGCAGATTACCAGACGCAGCCCCTGACTCACAGCCACTAACGTCGCTTCCAAACCAACCGATACACGTATCTACCACTCATTCAGAGCCGCTTGTGCAGTCGACGACAGCGGCGACAAACATTACAACGAGTCATGTGACAACCCACCCCGTCACTAGCGTGACATTTTCACAGGGATTACCAACCTTGGCACACCAAATGACGCAACCATACCCACCAAACATGTTTTTCCCGTATCCGATCGCTCAGGGCTATTTTAACCCTTATGCTCAATTTCAGCCACAGTTTCCTTCATGGCAAACCACCCCACTTCCGAGTGCTGGTATTCTGCAGCCGCCACTCACAACGCCCCAGCTCACTCCACCACAAATCAGCCCCTTGGGTGCGACTCGGGAACAGACTCAGTCGCACCCGGTGTCACACCAGCCTTCACCTCAGCCGGCAGGAGCCGCGGCTCAGCCCCACGACTCAGTATTGCGGAGCACGACAGCCCCAGAAACTGGCTACAGTTTCTATGGAAAAATCACCCATCCTGTAGAAAGGCTACTCAAGGAATTGCCAGAGGCGTCGGGTCTGGACGCACACAAACTGATTGATTTCCTTCGAGTCTTGTTAAAGCTACGACAAAAGGGAGGGATTCCCGACAAACAAATTTTTGAAATTGTTTACCCGTACACCCAAGCTCCCCTAAGTGAGAGGATCATGGCAGCCATTGAGAATGACCTCACTTTCGACGAGTTTCATGAAGACGTGTTAAATTTTTGTATACCGAGTAGGCTACTCACAAACATCCGGTTGGAGTGGTTTAACCGACTGCAGCAGCGTAATGAAGCCTTGCCAAATTACGTGGCTGACATACGCGAAGCCAACCAGGTACTCAGGCTAAAGGTTTCCGAGAGAGAGGTCGTGAGTACGATTCTAGACGGTTTGAACCCAGCGGAGCGCTCGCGCTCAGTGTTCCAGGCACGCCCCCAAAATTATGCTGAGCTTGACAAACTTTGCGTACACGCCACAAACATAGAATACGCTGATTTTCAGCGAAATAAACAAGCCACATTCGCTAGTCAACAAGGTAGCAGCGCGGGAACGGAGCGCAGTAATTCGCAACATAAGAATGCAGCACAGAAACATCAGGGCAATACATTTTTCTCTTCAAGGCCACAAGGGAGATATCAACAAAATGCACATTGTACTTTCTGTAAAAGAGACGGGCATTCCCTGGCCCAGTGTTACCACAAAAACAACAAACAAAATGGCGACACTCCAAAAAACGCATAACGCGGTGGCCTGAACAACCTTATTCAGGGCCACCGAAAAATTCAAGTGTTAAAAATTTTTCTTATAAGTGGGAAGTTCAACTTGCGCCAAGTAATGGCAGTACACAAGAAACACCATTACACAAAAACAATAATCCTAACAACAAGGAGTCCAGGAATAAAAGTAACAAGCGAGGTCACAAACATAAAGAAAGAAAGCACAATAGCAGGAGAAATAACAAAAATAAGGGATATGGTAATTCAACGCACACGTACTCATGTAAAACGTGTGTTGATCCTACAAATAAGGGCAAGAGAAAGTGCCACCAAATTTTTGGTAATATTCCTACAGTAATTCCGTATGCAGTAACAACGATTGGCGAACACACTGTACCGGGACTAATTGATACAGGATCAGCGCGCAGCCTGATTTCTGGGCAGTTATTTAACAAGTTAAAACAGAGCAAATTAATTCTAAAGACTGAGACCACTAAGTTACAATGTTTCACAGCTTCAGAGCAGCCATTAAATATTATGTTAGCAGTTGTGATCAAGGTGAAGATTGATTTATATTCATGGAATTTCCCATTTTTGGTGTCTGATCAACTTGCCACAGACCTAATCTACGGGTCTGATTTCATTGCCAAGACAGGTCTAATCATTAATCTTCAGGCGAAGAATTTCGTTTTCAAATTCAACATGGGTAATCCTATTCCTTGTGGGACCCCTGAACAAATAGTTTCAGCTCCGGCCGAGCCAACGGCAGCCATCTTGGATCAGGGTAACACCACTTCACACGAGCACCTTAATACACAGCAGCGGGCCGCCATTGATAAATTATGCAGAACTTTTCCAGATGTCTTGACTAGTAAATTAGGTCGCACAAAATTAGTCGAGTACCAAATTGAGTTAGCGGATAAAATACCAGTGAAATCTCACCCTTATCAATTTTTAGGCCCTAAGATGCAGACGATGCGCAATCATGTTCAGGAGCTTTTGGAAAAAGGGGTAATCGAACCCTCGACCTCCGCCTACAGTTCCCCAGCTTTTCTGGTGCCTAAGGGCAAGGATCAACAACGATGTGTAATTGATTATAGAAAAGTTAATGAGAAAATAGTGATACAAAACATACCTTTGCCAGACCTAAACACTGCTTTTCATTGGTTCAGTAAAGCCAAATATTTTAGTGTGTTTGATCTAAATTCTGCCTACCACCAAATTCCCCTTACTGCGGATTCAAAACCCATCACAGCCTTCTGTGTCCCTTGGAACTTGTACCAATACACAGTAGTACCTTTCGGACTTGCCACGGGAGCCCAAGTACTAACTCGACTCCTGGATCAGATACTAGGAGATCTAAAATTCAAAACAGTGTACAACTACCTAGACGATGTCGTCGTATATTCAGAAACATTTGAAGAACACATCAAACATTTAGAGGAAGTCCTAAGTAGATTTCGTAAAGCGGGGTTAACTGTCAACACAAAAAAGGTTAAGTTTGCAGTCCAAGAACTGTCTTTTCTAGGACACCTGGTTTCTAGCAAGGGAGTCACCATTGATCCTTCACGTACTCAAGCTATTCGTGATTTTCCGCCTCCCACAAACCCTAAGGGTATTTCACGTTTTATTGGTATGGCAAATTTTTACTCAAAATATATTCCTAATTTCGCTGAGCACGCAGCACCACTAAATACGTTGCGTAAGAAAAACACACCTTTCACATGGGGTCCGGAACAAGAAAAAGCTTTTAATTTCCTGAAACAGGCGATTTCTTCCCCGCCTGTACTCCGCATGGCAGACTTCACCAAACCTTTCATTTTACAGACTGATGCGTCCAGTGTGGCTATAGGCGCAGTACTGTCACAGGAAGTCGAAGGCTGTAGACAGCCCATTGCGTTTGCGTCGCGGACACTTACCCACGCCGAGAGGAAAGCCTCCTCGATCTACGAATTAGAATGCCTCGCCGTGGTATTTGGCATTGACAAATTCCGCCAATTTATAGAACACAGGGAATTCCTGTTAGAGACAGATAATCAGGCATTAGCCTGGCTTTTGGCACACCCGAAACAATTAGGGAAACTCGGGCGATGGATTGCAAAAATTTCCTCTTTGAAGTTCAAAATCCAACATATTCGGGGCACACAGAATATAGTAGCGGACACACTGTCTCGCATGTTCGAAAACCCAACTCAGACTCCGCCCGAAGGAACACCACTCTTATGTCAAGCCCTATTGACAGACTTTCCGTTGGCATTTCAGGATTTACAGAGCCAGCAGGAAGCTGACCCACACATTTCCAGTATTATTAAACGTTTTAGTTCAGGAACGGCGCCAAAATACTTTAGGATGTCTAAGGGGCTGTTGCAAAAACGCACCCCCCAATCAAAAACATACAAAATCGTGCTCCCGCAAAATCTACGTAATATGATATTCCATTATTATCACACCTCGCCGGTGGGCGCACACCTCGGTATATATAAGACCATTCAGGGTATCCGACGTCATTTCGTGTGGGACGGCATGCACAAGGACATCACCGAGCAGGTGAAACTATGCAAAATCTGTGCGCTGAGTAAGCCAGCGCAGAACACTCGTTTCGGTTATTTAACTTCAGATGTGGCTGAGCGCCCCATGCAAAAGATGTTTATCGACTTTGTCGGGCCTTTCCCGCGCTCAAAGACAGGAAACACTATGCTGCTGGTGTGTATTGACGCCTTCACAAAATTTGTCTGGCTCATCCCCATGCGAAAAGCCACCGCAGAAAACACTGTATCTGCGCTACGTAATCAGATCTTCAAGACGTCGGGAGTCCCGTCTATAGTAGTGTCAGATAATGCAACCCAGTTCACGGCTAGGATTTTTAAGAACATGTGCTTCTCACATGGCATTCTGCACGTCACAACCTCGCCTTATTATCCACAGCCCTCGCATGCTGAGAGATTCAACCGCAATCTCCGGTCTGCTCTAATAGCTTACCATGCGCAGGAGCAGGATAAATGGGATTCGAATTTGGTGTGGCTGCAAATGGCCTTTAATTATGCACATCATGAAGGACACAAAAGTACTCCTTTCGAACTCATGTTCACTTACCGACCTAATACCCCTCTTTCAAATCTTTGGTCTTTGAATGACCTATTGCCCGATGATCCGAGAGACATCAGGGAGATTTGGAGACGAGCTCGTAAAAATCTCAACCTGGCTCATGAGAGCAGAAAAAAGAAATACAACGAAAACAGATCTCCTAACCCTTATAGGGTAGGCGATTTTGTGCTTTGTAAGGCACACCCACTCAGCAAGGCAGTGGATAAGTTTTCCGCCAAGCTGGCGTACCGCTGGAGAGGTCCTTTTCAAATACAGCGATTTTTAACGCCAGTTACGGTTAGCCTAGCTGACCCCAGTTCAGGAGAATTCGTGACCAGAGCGCACATCTCCCATCTAAAGAAAACACATGCTGACTTAAAGTAGATGCGTTTAATTTCTTTACCCTAACATAGGGAACTCTCTAATATTAGGCGTGCCAGAAATCCTCGAGGTCTTAAAAATCCATGGTACTAGAAATAAGAATGCTAGCTTTACGTTGTATTAGTTTTAAGTGGCCACTTAGTTAATAAGCTCTTAGTTAATAAGTTTGTTTAAGGGTTATCGATATGTTGTGCCTGAGAGGCGGACGCGTCTCAAAGGTGTTAGAATATAAGTAGAAGGATACAGGCGAACCTGGTACTAGTTTTACTGAGCAGTGTAAGTGTTGTTTTTTTTTCTTCCCTATATGCTCCGCATTCAAGCGGGGGAGTATGTGCCGGAAATTAGGCATTTCGTCACTTTTTTAATTTATTCTATAATTTTAAATTTTTTTTGGGGTTTCCATTTTTTTTAATTTGTCTGGTGGTTAATGGGGGTGATTTACTTTTTGTTAGGCCGGTGTACGCCACCGATTTAAACTTGGTGCCAGTGGACCGAAGCCCCTTCCCAGGGGGCCAATCTGATATTTTGCTGTCTAATGTGGACATGGTCAGCCCGGTTGAAATTTCTCTCGCCTGCAGTCACGCCCCGAGTTTGTAATTTTAATTCCCTGCATGACCAAAACTGCTTTGAGCAGCTCCTGGGCTGCAAGCTGCTACCTTGTAGAGGCCTGCTGAGAAAAGCATGTCTCGTCACGAAGCAGTCTCCAGTGGAGCTGCGTTCCCACCTTAGTGGCTATTTCTGCCCCCCCTTCCTCTCTCTCCTCCTCACTTTAGTTCTGAGAAATTAAGCTAAGAGCAGTGACCGGACGGGACGATGACCTGATGCAAAAACCTTCTCCCGGGTCCGACAGACACATCCCTGACATCTAGCGGCAAAAAAAGTAACCGCGGGCCTGGTCGCCAGCGTGCAGAGCTTACCCTCATGACACCTGGTGGCAAGTCTGCTCACCACCTCAAGTAGTTCCCCCTTACGCCGCTAGAAGGCAGCGTCGCGGTGCCATAAGGCACTATGCTTTCCTCTCGCGGCCCGGAGAAGTCGATTGTTCTTTGTTTTCGTTTCGGTCCGGTAGAGAGCGCGCATGTCGTGTTGTTGCCACGACCGCCTCGGACTCCTTCGGAAATTTTCGGCTTAGAACCGAACCTACCCCCTCCTTTGACCCGGGGCCTTACCGCCCGATTTAATTAGGGGTTTTGGCCGATTGCGGGGCACTCAGCCCTCTGACCTCGGCTACTGACCTCGTCTCACCTACGTCCTCTGCGCTAAGAGGCTTTTTGCGGGAACGGTGATTTTCGCGTGCACGAGAATGTAGTCAGTTTGCTTAAGGGATGTGATCCCGTTTGTACAGTAGCCAGGCAGAGGTAGTTTTTAGAAAAGTCATGCGTAGTTAAATTTTTATTTATTCTTATTTAATTCTAAAAATTCCGGTTTCGTCCGCGCATCCTGATTTCTCGGTCCGCGGCATCCTGATGTCGGCGCGAGACACCTAGTGAGCTCCGAACTCTACACCCTGGTTGACAGGGTCGAAGTGCTGGAGAGAGAAATCGCTCCCAGCTCGGGGTCCTGCACCTCCACTGCGGGTCACGTTAGAAGAGAGGTTTCCGCGACCCGACGTTATTTTTTGAAGACCCGGGTGGTAATGTGAAATCAACATCCCCCCCCCCCCCCCACTTTCTAGCTACGAACTACATAAATCAAATGAATAGCCTACCAGCGAACAGTGCTTTCCTCAAGAATATGTAGAATCAACAAAACTAATCAGCGATGTAATTGTTGGGACATTCAAATTTGGTGCAATTTTTAAATTTTAATTATGTAATAATTTTTGCTAAGGTGTAACATGTACTGTTTTAATTACTCCTGGGGCGCCCCCTTTAACTTTGTTATTTACTAAGATTTTTATTGTCAGGTTTGAATAATACGAACACAAAATTCCTTAATAATAAACCAGGGAACCTATAGACCAAGCTACTTGTGTAGTGTTAATTTATTAAGATATACCTTCTTCCCTTAAAAGATCCATACTCCTCCCAAGTTGCTTGTGTCAGGGAGATCCAAATTATTTTGTTCTCCACCTCGTGCCACCTCTGGTCAATTACTTAATTTTCTTATTTTTCTTACCCAGCAAGTTTCCAAGGCTCTTTTTAATTAATTTAAAATAATTCAACTTTGAGGCACGAGGGGCGTTACAGTATTTGTAAATTTGAACATTTAAATAAAAACAACTGTATCACTACAAAATAGTGTTCGCAGTGATACCTACTGGGTTCGGATTCTTACCCGGGCATTTATTTAAGCTTTGTGTTGTCACAGTATCTCCAGTAGTTAAAGTTATTAGTTTACCGATCCATGAATAGCTAAATAAAACAAAATAAAGTCAAATGATTGAGTATTCGATTATCTTATCCATGGTTTTAAAAAAATGCTTGAACGAAACACAAATTATAATAGAAAACTATGCACTAATTTTCGTAAGAAATACTCAGTAGTATTAGTACATGCAAAAATAACCATAGTCATATGTCGTACAAAGTTACAATATATTTCTTGTATATTAAAAACTATTTCTTGGCAAATGGATTCCAAAGGAATCTTTTTTTAAAGTACAGAAAGTTTTTTTACGTATTATGTTTATGTTCAAGATGCAAACATTCATGTATTGTTGTTATGTGCTCAGTTGTCACAGATGTGATGCACACAAAGTGAACAATAACCTTCCTTTTAATCCCATTGATGGAATAAGAATTATGCTCTAAAAAAATCAGTTTTTTTAATTTTTCTGATTATTTTCAGAATAAGTGAGTTATTTTTCTTATTTTTTATCTTCTAAACAGAGTATTGTTTTCTTATGCGTCACACGAAATAGGCGATATGGCTGGAGAATGTAATGATTTAAAACACATGCTAGCGTCAGCTTACTTCTAAAACCTCGTAACTCCATTTCAGTCAAGTTTACAGGAGAACTTATGAGCTTTTGGAGCACGGTTTCGACTGAGAAAGATATGGGTTTTTATAATTTGTGAATAGAAAAGAGACTAAGTAGAGTTGACTTACGAGGTTTTATCAGCATATGCATTATGAAAAAATGAAAAAATACACCAAACACATCCGGAATATAAAACTGGGAAAAACGGACTTACGAGGTTTTAGAAGTAAGCCGACACTAGGCTCCTTTTTATGTATATATTATGTATCAATAAGCTAACGTACAGAATGTGTTTTCTATGCGCGCTTACTCTGTGTTGCAGAGCGAAGAGGGAGGCTCAAACTTGTTGCTCGATCAGGCAACACCGCCGCAGGGCTAGCTGCCACTGTACTGTCATCACAGCCATTGCAGGCCTCGAGGTCCGAGTGCCAAATCCGGGCATCGAACCACAGGCCCCCGCGTAGAGTTCCAGGCCACGGATTGCCGCCCGCTGCCTCTAGTTGTGAAGATAGATGTTAGGTTTCAACGGTGATGTAGATAACGGATGTTTGGTGACCCTGAGGTGTTGTGAGTTGGGGTGGTTTGGCGGGGTTGCAGTCAGGACTCGAACCCGCGCTGTGCTGAGGGCGATTTCAGGAGCGACACGTGGCAGCGAGAGAGGCTAGTTCCCGGCGTGCAGACAGGGGCTTGTCCCGGGGAGGGGGGGGGGGGAGGCGGATGACTGATGGACACCTTCCTTCCCATGCGTCGCCGTCACTCCTCCCCCCCCCCCCTCCATCACCCGAGTACCTCGCGCACGTCTACACGTCCTCTAGTTCACCTCGTCACCCAGTGACTCCACGAAATGGTACAGAGGCACTACATACCAAGTGTTTGGTTCTGTATACTAATTTAATTTTTTTTTGACGTGACAAACTCTAATAAATCAATGAACGCTGGCTGCACGCTCGAAAAAGTGTCCCGTTACGCACATTGTCCCGTTACGCTCATTGTACGCTCATTTCACTCCTTCTTTGTATCCATACAAAATAGTGATGATTCAATTTTATTCATAAAAGTATGCAATAATTTCATCAATGTTTTGTTATGACGTCACGTTAAACTATCGTCCGTAAACCGACTTTACAGACAACCAATTAATTTTTTTACAGGGTTTTTAGGTTCACAGCAAAAAAACAAAAATTACAAATTCATGAAACAAACCCTTGGTGGCTGTAGACCAAAATACAGCCTACCTAAAAAAAAAACTTTTCTTTATTTCTATTATTCAAGAGCTATTTCTGAAATTCTATCTCGAGACCCCCTTAGAATTTGCTGTTCTGCCACGAATATTTTGCAGATATTCACTTAAGGTGATATGTGTAAAAATTCGTGTAAGGGACAATAAATCATTAACTTTTTGCGACTTTTTTTCATTCCTTATATTATACTTGGTGAATATGTAGGATGTTGAAGATTAGGAGAAAATACTTTGTTTTGCCCGCGAG
This sequence comes from Bacillus rossius redtenbacheri, assembly GCF_032445375.1. Lineage (NCBI taxonomy): Eukaryota > Metazoa > Arthropoda > Insecta > Phasmatodea > Bacillidae > Bacillus > Bacillus rossius. Next base: position 6,048,545 of record NC_086339.1, on the reverse strand, counting down.
CTACAATAGCACACTGTTTGCTACCGTCAGTCTGTTCGTGCCTGATGACTAGAGACCGGAAAAATTCGTGGATTCATTTCACGACACGCTAAACTGCAAATAATTGTATTTTTATGCCACTTCTGCTATTGGCTCACTGTTAACCTGGAGGACTGGGGGCCAATTACAGATCCTCAGTCAAAGCAGTGTCGAATCACGAGTCTCCCATTTGAGACGCCTCACACGTCAGTAGCCAATGAACAGGTGACGTTTGCCCGAGTGTGCACAGGATCGTGGAGTCTATCCTGGAGGTGCTTGAATACGCGAATTTTTCCAGTCCCTACTGATGACGGGAACAGACGCCAGTTCCCGAGACGTCGCAACTGTTTTGTCATAGGAGACCTTCTGCGGCCGTCGGTGCTGTCCATAATATCTGTCCATCTTCATTGCTTTGTGTTTCGTATATTTGCTGCGTTGGCCAGGTTTTGTTCTGTCTGCATTTATTATTGTTGTTGTTGAAACTGTCTCGTCAATATTTTTTTTTCTTCATGACAAATTTCCTTCCACGGAATTATTGTATTTTCTGACATTTAATTTGAATGTGTTTTCAGTGCTGTCGTCGTTGTGTTGTCCGTAACACCCGTTTAGGTTCATCGTTGACTTTTTCTGTTTGACATCAGCTGATTTAGGCTTTTTTTCCCCTGTGTTTCTTACTTCTTATTTTCATTTACGATTTTTTTCCCCACGACAAACTGTGCGACAAAACAAAACAATTCTTCCAACCTAAACCACGCGTTCCCTGCTCTCGGGGAAATTTTTTTTTTTACATCGTCACGCGCGGGTCTCGAGTTCGCCGCGGCCCGCGGCGGTTGTAATTGCGAACAACGAGCGAGGGTGCGAAGAGGGGTGGCAGTTTGGCACCGGGGGAGGAGGGTGGGAGGTAGAGCCCGCTAAACGCGATGCGCTAGCGCTAATGTGCGGTGCAGGCAGAACGTCATATCCCACATCCCCCCCCCCCTTCTTTATTTTTTTAAATTACGTTTCCCCCCCACCCCCACCACCACCAACTCAAAAGCAGGGCACGAGGCCGTCGCGAGCCGTACGTTAGCTGCTGCACGCGCTAAGTGCTCCCTCCCGCGGTCACGTTATGGCTGGCCGGGCGAACGTGACCCTTGTCGCTGCGCGGGGAAGCTAGAACCCTCCAGCCGGGCGTCGCTGAATTATTGTCGGCGGTAAAAAAATTTCGTGTTTTCAATTATTGACCTGCGGAAGAGACTTCACCGCCCTCCGTACACTCGGGAATACGTCATCTGTAGAGACCGGAAAAATTCGCGGATTCATTCGGCGGTAGGCTATAATTCAAATGCATATACCTTGCAGATGATTTTGCTATTGGCTTACTGTTAATCTGGACGAATCTCAACCAATTGTAAACCCTCAACCAAAGAAGGATCGAATCACAGTCAAACCAGCTGGGACGACTCACAAGTCGGCAGCCAATGAACTTGCGTTACTTGCCCGAGTGTACAGGGGAATGCGTAGACTATCCTGAAGGCCATCGAAACCGCGAATTCCGGTCCCTAGTCATCTGTTCATTGGCTGCTACTGTGTGCCAATAGTGGAAGCATGCTTAGAGGTACACTGTTAGAAATAACAGTGAATTTAAGGACTTATCAACGAGAGATTTAACTGAAATAAACAAAGAGACTGGCAGAGGTGTGAGCCACTGTGGATACGAGCTCTGGTTGGGACATGGTTAGTGTTTGATAGGGACCGGAATAATTCGCGTTTTCAATGACCTCTAGTATAGACTCCATGATCCTCTATGTATGTACTTGTGCAGATTACACCTGCTGATTGGCTACTGACTCGTGACACGTGTTAACTTGGGAAGCTTGTGATTCGATACTTCTTTTGTCGAACGTTTTTCATTGGTCCAGAGTCCTTCAGATAAACTGTTGCCCAATCTCTGAAGCAGCAAAAAAGGCAAATGTATTTGGATTCTAGCCTATCGAGAAATGAACCCGCGATTTTTTCAGGTCTCTAGTGTTTGATAATTGGTGTGAGGTGATAGCTGCGGACAGAGATTAGGCTGTATGTTCTTATTTAAATTTAAGGTGTAAACAGTAGTTGACAAATAAAGCTGTATTTGATTGACTTGGCTATCCTATTCGAACATGCTTTTTCCACGCTTAATAGTATTATCCCCGTATTTAGGCTATACATGAGTAAATGGGGATAAATGCACTGGTTACCACGAAATTGTGCGACTGTTGTAAATATGACACATTCGTAAAGTTGAAAACCAGATTTAAATGGCAATGCAACATATATATTCTGAGATGATAATAAATTAAACATACACGCAATCATTTGAAATCAATTATATTGAATACACAAAAATTAATAAAAAAAATTGTTATTAAAATGCGTTATTTTTCCTCACTGCAATATTAACAGCTTGGTTACCGATGATTTAGTTAACGTGTTTGATTTCAGCCTGCAGATACTTTTTCACGGTTTTAGAAAAATATTTTCCCTTCTTCAGTTTAAAAATGGGGAAATAATTTATTTAGCGTCTGCGTGGTTCTGATAGGATTCAACATGGTTTTCAAATACATGTGTGTTTGTAAAGTGAAACATGCGTAGATAAGATATTTTTTGATGTACACAGTTTGTAATGCGTGCACAGAGCTACTATCGGGGAAAATGAGAACCAGAAACAAAACAAAAATACCTAAATGTTATCAGTAGTTCCGGTGAATAGCGAAACACTGAATGCCACGCAACGCTGATACTATTCAAAACCAGCTGGCTTTTACATATTTTTTTTACAAACAGCGCGCCCTTATACCGCAATGCTCAGCGCATCATCAATTTTGCCGTTAGCGAACAAGAGCCATGTTTAAAACACCGGTGGGCGAAAGTAGGGGGTGTGGGATAATGAAGTTGGTTCGAAGGTGATTCTAATGGAGGATGGCAGGGGGTGATTTTTCAAACATTGACCGCGACCAGGGTGGGAGGGAGGGGGGGATGTTGCAGAGTTGTCACGTTTCGCGAGACAAGCCATATCGCAGTGTAGCAGCATCGCGATGAATATATCTCATATGTAGAGACGTCACGTGGTGCGATAATGGGATAACGGCGACACCATTGACCCAACATGACAGGCACCATCACATTTCGATACTTGCATGAAGTACCAGGGCACATTCAGTTGCGATCGATAACGATAATCATCGACTACTTTGTCGACTCCTGGGTTCCAGCCTAGTGTCCGACTTTTCAGAATGCCTTGTTGCAACCATCTTCAAGCGTGATAATTAGGGACTGGAAAATTCGCGTTTTCGATGACCTTCAGGATATACTACACAATCCTCAGTATACTCGGGGAGAATAACGGCTGTTCATTGGCTGCTGACTTGTGAGTCGTCTCAACTGGTTTGCCTGTGATACGATACTTCTTTTGTTGAGTGTTTCCCATTGGCCCAGAGTCGTCCAGACGAACAGTGAACCAATAACTAGAGACATGCAAAATTCGCGGATTCATTCGGTGATAGGCAAGAATTCAAACACATATATCTCTTAGATAATTTGGCTATTGGCTTACTGTTCATCTAGACGAATCTCAACCAGTTATAAACCCTCGACTAAAGAAGGATCGAATCACAGTCAAACCAGTTGAGACGACCTACAAATCGGCAGCCAATGAACTTTCGTTACTTTCCCGAGCGTACAGGGGAATGTGCAGTCTATCCTGAAGGCCATCGAAACCGCGAATTTTGCAGGTCTCTACCAATAACAAAAGCAGCTTAAAGGTATATGTGATTGAATTTTAGCGTATCGCGAAATGAATACGCGAATTCTCTCAGTCTCCAGGCATGGCTTCCACTGGGTCGCGCGGGAATTAGTGATGGGTCGTTCGTGAACGATTCGTTCAAAAAGAACGAATCTTTGAGAGAACTAAATATTGCGATTCGTTCTCGATGTAAAGAACCGGCTCTTTGAGAGCCGGTACCTTGAAAGATTCGGAAGAACGAAAACGCGGAGAGAACGAGAGAACGAGATGAGAGAACCGGCCACGCGCCCGGTCTGATTCGTTCGTGAAATGATTCATGACGTCAGGAGTCTGAAGAATTAGTAATCACAGCGTGCGCATGTTCACAAGAGCAAACGATAACTGATCAAATAAAACAGGGTAACATGAAAAGTATCTATACCTGAAAATGTCAACTGTTAAGTAGTGGTTTAAAAATGCTTTTTCCCATTCACATACACAAATTTGTAAATAAAAAAAAAACTAAAAAAAACCGTATGAATGAAAAATAACAGGGAAAGTAACTACAAATGTTCACACTTACCATTTTTGGGTTAATTAATGTACTTCATTTGTCTCTCTTCATACTGAATCGCAGTAGTAGTATTAAATTTTTGTCTTTTTTTCTCTAAATGTGTTGGTCTACATGTAAACACTTTACTGTCACTAGAGTGTAAATAGCCTGTATATTAATATTTGTAACTTAAAAAGTGGTGCAGCTATGTTCGGACACGATTATATAGGAATAATCATCAATACGATCATATTTGCAAATGCTCCAGTATTATAGAGAATCACTGCAGGAAGCATTTGCAGCGATCATCAGTCAATATTTCTGTAACAGTCAGTATACAACTAGACGTTTGAAATTTCATTTACCCATGCAGAGTAGATAAAGATAACCACCCACGCGATCCAGCCTCCTCTCGTTATCGGGTCACGCGATAACGAGGGGAGGCTGGAAGCATGTATACGTATATGTATATGCATATTCAATGCTGGAAGCAAACACGTAGCTAATACTCTAAAGGATGAACGAGTTACGACACCTGATAAAAGAGCCAGATCCCATACACAGAAAAGAACGAAATGAACGAGATGAACGAATCATTTCACGGAACTGATCCAAAAGAACCGAATCGGTCAAAAGAACCGTTCTGCCCATCACTAGCGGGAGAGCGGAGTCCCTCGGGAGCTGGGCACACCATACTGCAGCCCGTCCTTCCACCGGAAGTCGTCAGAGAGGCCTATTTCCGGCGCCGGGCAAGGGTCTCCGGCGTCTTGCACGACCGCTCCTGCAGCACCTGGTCTCAAGGAAGGGGGAGGAGATGGTGGGGCAGTCTCATTTCCCGCCGCGCCATGAATCATGGTTCACGTGACGTCAGCTGTCGTCCTGCGGGGCTTCTTCCCCCCTTCAAGAGGACCAGCCCGAGGTAGCCGTCAAGACACCTCGGCGGTGCGCGCACGACGCCATTTCCTGTACTTTTTACAAATGACTCCTGTGGTAATCCAGTCACCGAGGAAGAGTTAGCAACACTACAAGAACACACATTTTAACTTTCTGGAACACATGGCTATGAATAGGGGCAGGCATTTTTCGCGAAAAGATCTGAACGCCTATTCGACTGCAACAAGGTATACCCGCACTTGTGGTTTCCTCCTTGTGATTGGCGGCCGTCTAGCGAGAGAGAAGTCGTTCCCTTGTTGTTGACCGAGTCGCTCAGGACGCGTTTGCTTCCGCACTGACTTAACTGTGTTTGGTGTTGTTGCAATCGATATGCAGCTGGGGGAAACTCACCCGATCACGAAACACAGACGATGCTACCGTGTTTTAACTTTCAGCTGGTCTCAAAATCTTTTCGCGAAAACTGCATGCCCCTGGCTATGAATTAGAGACCTGAAAAATTCGCGGGTTCATTTGCCGATAGGCTAGAATCCAAATACATTTGCCTTTTTTTGCTGCTTCAGTGGTTGGGCAACAGTTTATCTGAAGGACTCTGGACCAATGAAAAACGTTCGACAAAAGAAGTATCCAATCACAAGCTTCCCCGTTAACACGTGTCACGAGTCAGTAGCCAATCAGCAGGTGTAATCTGCACAAGTACATAGAGGATCATTGAGTCTATCCTATAGAGGTCATTGAAAACTCGAATTTTTCCGGTCCCTACCAATTAACAGGTTGATATTTGCCCGGGTGTACAGAGGACTGTGGAGTCTATCCTGGAGGTCACTGAAAACACGAATATTGTTTTTTTTCACCCCGGTCCCTACCAATCAAATCACGCGTTGGGCCGTACAAAGGGATGACGCGTGTAACATCGATATCGAGCGATGAGCTATATGAAAAGGTTTCAGCACACGGGGGAGCTGAGTAGCCTGGAGGGAAATGCATCCGCGATCATGTTCCGTCACGGGACGTGGGGGAAAAAAAAATTTTTTTTTTCCACCGAGCACGGGAAACACACTCGCGCCCTCCGGCGAGCAAGGAGAACATTTGCGAACAGCAGCGAACAGTGGCGAACAGCAGCGAACAGCAGTGAACAGCTAGTACCACAAAATAAAAATTTTTCGCCAGCGGCTGATGGGCACATCCCTTCCCCAGCCCGTTCCAGCAATCAGTGTTAAATAATTATATGCAGTCTCGCAATTGCATCAGGCGACACGAAAAAAAAAAGGATTCATTTGTACTGCCAAAAGCAAAGAATAATAAAAAAAACTAATGTTTTCTGCCCTGCGGAGTATGATTTTTTGATACGTCACGCTTCCATGCGGAGCTCTCTGCGGTGGAGCAGAACTGCGACGGACAACAAATTTCACAGGACAAAAAAAAACAAAAAACAATCACACAAACAACCGCTTCCCAGGGGGAATCTGCACATTCGGAGCACATTTGATTGCGTCGAATTGTCCAATAATGATCGGAATAAAAATAAATGAATCCCTCTCATCTCTCTAATAGAAAGTCAACTTTCCCTCTCCCCATTACCGCTCATGATTGTAATTATGTCTGAAATTTTAACGTCCTTTGAAGTTGTGTGTGTGTATATATATATATTAGTGCAAACCCGTTGAGAATTATTATTAGAGGCCCGGAAATTTCGCGGATTCATTTAGTCGCATGCTAGAATGCAAACCTTCACACTCTCGCACTGTGCTCATGATTGGCCCGCAGTTGTTTGGACACGCCCGTCTACGACCGTGAGCCAATGATGCCCAGTTAGGAGAGAAGTAAGCGAATCAGGTAGTGCCGAATAACAAGGATAAAAATGTTCTCGCTAAGAAATCAACCAATGGGAAAGTAAATATGGGTCGAGCACACCTATAACTTTGAATTCTATCCTGAGGCCAAAAGAATCCGCGAAATTTCCGGGACTCTAATTATTATATCTACAATCGTTTTACGTGAGGCGAACGACATAAGTTGTGACACACACGGTATCATAATTTTTCTACTCTTGGTACAACTGCGTAGGTACATAGTTACTTGTTGCGTTTAGCATGTAGATTTAAATATTTAGTCATATAGCCCAACATTTAATTCCCTGTAAGAAACATATTTAATTCTGCACGCGAACAGTTAGCATAAATAAAATAATAAAAGGACTGGAGTCATATTATAAATACGGTAGGTAAAGTATCAATTAAATCAAATTAAAAAAAAATCCTTATATACTCACTATTTATTATTAATATAAACCCGTATATATACTTAATTATTTTATTTAGTAAAATAAGCGAGATGAAATTAAATTAATAGTGAAATCAATAAATATGTTGAATGTTTATACTAACCTATTAATTTTAATTATTCATGAAAAAATAATATAATAATTTATAATGCAAACAAATAGTACTGACGGAAACATAACCTCACTTTAATAAACACACTTGAAAAATTTTATAAACACAATTTCTATCAATAATGTTTACTTTTTATTTTTATTTATATGGACCAGCATTCAATATCAATCAGTAGAGCATAAGACTTTAAAGCATAAATATAATTTTTATTTGTATGTAGCCTTTTTTTATGTATCCGTTTTTTCATCCTGTCAAAATTTTGTTGCATGGTGCGCGCGCATCGTTAAAATTCACTATCATCATTTATTTCAAAACACGCTTAAATAAGTATAACTCCAAAAATAATTTTATGTGTGACAGTGTCCTAGATTTAGGGCCAGGTATTTTTCTCGGGAAAAAATTGGTTGTCTGTAAAGTCGGTTTACGGACTATAGAGTTCAAAGTGACAACGTCATAACAAAACATTGATGAAATGATTGCATACTTTATGAATAAAATTGAATCATTTTTATTTTAATAATAAAAGAATAAATACTTGAAATTATACTAGTAATCAGATTTTTAAAATGCAAGAATAATTAACCTTTATTGCCGAAATTGTTGTTGTAATAAGCAATGAAAAACACATTAACTTTTCACTTCACTTTATAAAAAGTTGAGCGTAAGAGAGATAGATGCGGCGCAAGCGTACAATGAGCGCAACGGGACACAGCGTAACGGAACAATGTGCGTAACGGGACACTTTTTCGTGCGTGCAGCCGGCGTTCATCGATTTATTAGACGTTGTCACGTTAAAAAAAATCACTGAACTTTCATTAGACTGCAGTGAGATGTGCCGTCTTTGGCGGTTTCTTCTGTACATTGGCTGCCGTCTGCAAGGGAAACCATTGCCTTATTCGGCGAGGACGAGTTAGCTTCCGCACTGAGTGGCTGTGATTGGGCTGCCGACAGTTGACTCCAACTTGACAGAAACTTAAATCCCTTGGACTTCGCAGTATACTGCACTTGCTTAAGGGGCCCGCCTACCTGGGCACACATACGGTGTGCAGAGCTTCAGGAAAAACAACGCGATTTCAAAACTACTCAAGATATCCGAGTGGGGCCTATTTACGAATAGCATTTAAGAGTTCGCTGAGGGCCGAAAAGTACTTTTAATTTCGGATTAAGTTTTTAAACTGTATTTTTAGAAGCGCTAAAATGCCTAAAACGCGTGTTTTCAGAGTAATTTTTAGGCATAAAACAATCAGTACAGATTCTTGAAAGCACTTAAGGGGCTTGCATAACATCTTTATCTTCATTTCTTCGCCATATAATGTTACGGTCACCGCTCAAATTTCACAGTTATCCTGTGACGACGAGACGAATGCGCGCCAGTTCAGAGACTTGCGCTTAGAGGCTATACCGCGCTGGAAGCACCAGCGAGCGTCGCGCTTATCATCCCGCCTCACTAACACACATACACCCCTGACGAGGCGGGCCCCTTAAGACGTAAGAGCTTTCCATTTGCTGTTGACTCGTGTTTTGTCGCCTCTTCAGTTGAGGATATCTCACAGGGCCACAGTACTCCAGAGGGCATGTGAGCCAACAGCAGAAGCAACACACGAGGTCTAGGTATTTTTGTTCTAGCCTATCACGAAACGAATACGCGAATTCATTTTTCCGATCAATGCCGATTAGCTAGGGACAGGCATTTTTCGCGAATAAATCTGAACGCCTATAAGACCGCAACAAGGTATACCCGCACCAGGGATTTCTTCCTTGTGATTGGCGGCCGTCTGGCGAGAGAAGTCGTTGCCTTATTTCACCGGGCCACTCAAGACGCGTTTACTTCCGCACTGAATCACTGTGATCGGTGTTGTAACAATCGGCATGCGCCTGAAAGAAACTCATCCAGTCACGAAACACAGACGGTACTACAGTGTTTTAACTTATAACTAGGGACCGGAAAAATTCGCGTTTTCAATGACCTCTAGGACGAACTCCATGATCCTCTATGTACTTGTGCAGATTACGCCTGCTGATTGGCTACTGACTCGTGACACGTGTTAACGGGGAAGCTTGTGATTCGATACTTCTTTTTTCAAACATTTTTCATTGATCCAGAGTCCTTCAGATAAACTGTTGCCCAATCACTGAAGCAGCAAAAAAGGCAAATGTATTTGGATTCTAGCCTATCGAGAAATGAACCCGCGAATTTTTCCGGTCTCTACTTATAACTAAACTCGGAATCTTTTCGCGAAATATGCATGGCCCTACCGATTACGATACCAAAATCTCTTCGACACGCTGTCTCGTGGGCCTGCTCGGAGCGCTTCCACGCGAACGGAGAGGTACCTAAGTGTAGACGCGTGGACTCGAGACCTGGAATATTCGCCGACCCCGCACGCGCTGCGCTTGTAACTCGCTCCCTGCGCGCCGGGAACAAATGGCCGCCTGGGCCTGCTCGGGGCGGAGGGGGTGAGGGGTGCAGGGGGGCCACGCAATATCCGACACCTTGCGCTGCTGGGACCTGCCCCGTTATTGGCTGCCGGGGAGACTAATGGCACGACGCCAGGCACCTAGGGCCGGCGCGGCGCCCGCCTGCAGACAGCGCTACCCTTCGAGTGCGCTGGACAGCGGTGACCGTCACCACCCCCCCCCCCCCCCCAACACCCACAGGGGCTGTCACTATATAGGGCCTGTGATTGGAGACCGGAAAAAATTTGCTGGTTCATTTCGCGATAGGCTAAAATACAAATCGTTATACCTCAGTGCTGCCTCTGCTATTGGCTCACAACTCACCTGGATGACTCTGTGCCAATGATAAACACCCGACCAAAGCTTTATCGAATCACAGGCTGCTACGCTGGAACGTCTCACAAGACAGCAGCCAATGAGTCGGTGGCATTTGTCCGAGTGTACGTAGAACTATGGAGTTCATCCTGCAGTTCATTGAACCCGCGAATTTTTCCGGTCCCTACCTATGATTAGAGACAGGAAATATTCGCGGGTTCAACGACCTCCAGGACAGACTCCAATATCCTCTACACACTCGGGCAAATGCCAACTGTTCATTGGCTGCTGACTTGTGAGTCGTCTCGACTGGGTGGCCTGTGATTCGACACTTCTATGAGTGAGTGTCTCTAATTGGCCCTCAGTTCTCCAGATTAACAGAGAACCAATGACAGAAGCAGCACTAAGGTATAATTATTTGAATTTTAGCATAACACTAACCCACGAATTTTTCAGGTCTTTACCTATGATGTGCTCATTGTAGACTAACGATTCACCTGTGCCGACATCAGAACGTCTTTCATATTACAGCTGAATTATAAATAGGTATATATATTATTTAAATAAAGTTATTTGTGAAAAAAAACTGTAATTAATTTTATCTTCTTATCATGATTAATTTGACTCATAAAACATTTAATTGTTGAGGAAAACGTTTTTTTTTTTTAATAAAGGTGTGAATAAGCAAAGGTTACACCGTCAGGTTGGGGGCCTTGCGTTTTGAAATAGCGGTCGTTAAAAGAGCGTGGTGTTTTGTACATGCCTGTCTGATGAGTAGAGACCGGAAAAATTCGCGGATTCATTTCGTGATAGGCTGAAATTCAAACATGTGTATAATTCTGCTGGTTCTGCTATTGGCTCGCGGTTTAACTTGAGCTCTCTGGGCCAATGAGAGACTATCGACCAAAGAAGCGTCGAATCACAAGCTACCCAGTGGAGACGACTCAGAATTTAGTAACCAATGAACACGCGTGTTTACTTGAGAAGTGCAGAGGATAATGGAAGCTATCCTAGAGGTCATTGAATCCGCGAATTTTTCCGGTTCCTACTGATGAGTTTAAAATAATTTTTTTTTTTTACATTTGATTGATTTTATCAAACATATTTCCAATATCATTCCAGTCCTTTTTATTATTTTATATAGGCTACATAAATTATTTCCAGGGAAAACCAAAGTCACGCCGAGCAAGTACAGCGCGCGCGCCGCCCGCAGGAACCAATAACCGCGCGAGCGGCGGGGGGCAGGAGAGGGGGTAAAGATGGCCGCCGCGGGGCTCGTTAAGCCGGGGGAAGAGCGGCCCGCCGCGTCTTGGCGCGCGCGGCACCGCAGATAACGTCGCTCTAACGGTTATCGCCCCGGGGCTCAGCGCCGCGTCTGCGCCGCTCCGACTGAAGGTCGTAACAATGATTCATGGCCGCCGCCCGCCCCGGCCGCTTAGCTCCGCTCCTGAACATTTGCATCAGCTACACACAACCACCCATATTCGTAACGTAAGGTTTCTTCCCATAAAAATAAAATAAATAAATAAAAAAAGCACGTGTAACCGTGCACCCCGACATTCATGCTCGCTTTTTTTTCCCCGTTCTATCTCATTGTATAAACCGGTGTGGCATTAAATTTTGCGGTCGATTAGGATAGGTTAGCTACATTATAAATACTTTAAAACATTGTGGATGGTTATTTATGGTTGCTTAGCAAATAACTTTTTAATATGTAGCTATCCAGGGCTAGGAAACCGTTTACATGATTTCACGGTATCTTTAATGTAGCTATCCTAACCAAATCAACCGTCCACAATGTTTTGAAGTATTTATAATGTAGCTAACCTAACCTTTTACAATGAACAAAAAAAAAAGAAGATGCACGATCGGGCGTTTGGCTCTCTCCTCTGTGAAAAGAAGGATTCCCGTAACAGATTACACGTCATAGAAGTGAAACTTTATTGGTAATTAAAACCTCGACTCGCAAGTTATATCTCTTTGGCCAAGTACGTATTCTCTGGCCAGTTTTCGCGTCAGAAACGATTCACAAAAACGTTGCATTAAATTTCTGCCTTGAAATTTTACACTCATCGCAGCCAGAATCGTGGAAATAATTTTTTTTTAAGTTAAACTTATTTGAAATTTCAATGGCCAATTTTAATGCAACATTTTTGTGAAACATTTTTGAGATACGTTTCTGACGCGAAAATGACAGTGAATAGGTACTTGACCAAAGATATATAAATAGGGCACTACGTTGTTTACGTTGCTGAGCTCGTTTTCGTTCTCCTCTTTGTGCGGAGATTCGTCCGCACAAAAAAAAATAGAACTGAGAGAGATAGATGAACGAAATAATAAGACAAAGAGTGTGCGCATTCGCTTGTTTAAAAAAAAATAGATATAGGTATCCTGTGCAGTCAGCTGTGAATGCCTTGGATTCTATATTTGTTACCAGCGAGGTTGCGTTCCTCCTTGTTCAACCAGCAGCGTAGAGAGCGCTGTTGAGACAGTTCCTGCATTTCCCGTATATATAGCGCTACCTGTTATGAATTTCATATTTCGTTCATAGATTTGGCGTGTTCCAAATGGCAGAATTGTTTGAAGAAACAGTAACACGCACAGTTTTACTTTATGGTGTATTTCAACACTGAGCAATATTTATTTTTAATTAAACGTTATTGATTGGTCACTAATTATTGATATCCTGAGCAGTAATTATGAAGTGATTAGTAATTTTGTCAGTTCATGTTTATTGAATTATTTTTATTTTAATCTAATTTCTAGTAAATACAAAAAAAGATTAAGATTCTTAAATTTTTGAAACATAAATGAAAAACCAAAAATTCTTCGATGTGTTATTTTTAGAAAATTCTCTCTCTCTCTCTCTCTCTCTCTCTCTCTCTCTCTCTATGAAGTTTTACACCATATGATTTACTTTCGAGTCGAGGTTTGAATTGCCAACAAAGTTTCCCTTCTTTCACGTGTATTAAGTTACACGAGCTATTTTTTTTAATGACGAGTTTTGAGGTGGAAATGGATCTTTATTCAGTTAAACATTATACAGACCCATAGTGTCCGATCTTAAATACATTCTCTATTATTTACAGTAAAACTGTTGTTCCGCTCCATATTCACAGACGTTCACCAGCCTTAGAAAACACTGTATAAAGTCGTATAGGGGTTTCCAACTAATTTATGTCGTGACGAACTCGCAGAAGAAGTCTGTCCATCGAATTCAGATTCATCATTTATATCTAGAGACCGGAAAAATTCGTGGATTCATTTCACGACATGCTAAAATGCAAAAAAATTGTATTTTGATGCATCTTCTGCTATTGGTTCACTGTTAACCTGGAGGACTGTGGGCCAGTTATAGACCCTCAGTCAAAGCAGTATCGAATCACGAATCTCCCAATTGAGACGCTTCACAAGTCAGTAGCCAATGAGCAGGTGACGTCTGCCCGAGTATGCACAGGATCGTGGAGTCTATCCTGGAGGTCATTGAACACGCGAATTTTTCCAGTCCCTATTTATATCTGAATTGAAATCGCAAGTTTAGATTATATGAGAGACTCGATTTGCCTACAGTTTAAAAAAAAAAAAAAAAAAAAAGAATGCTTGTTAACTTTAATTTGGAATGTTGCTCACCAATCATTTCAAAAGCAGAATTGATAACGTGACGGTTACATTCGGCGGCCTTTCATGCGCTGGGATCCGAGCGTCGGACCATTGTTGTCTCGCCGGTCGCCTCGTGTTTGCGCGGGATCTGATTTCCCCTCGGGAGACGGCCAGTCGAACACGGCGAATATTAGCCGGGAATTCCCCGCGGGGCCGTGTCGAACAAACCGCGGGACAATCACGTTGCAAAACAATCCAACCAACTTACTTTTTTTTTTAAATTACCACGACTGACGTTTTGTCGAGAGAGAGAGAGAGAGAGAGAGACATAAAAAATAATACGGCTAAATAGAAGCGATAATGAAAACCCGGGGAAATGTTTGTGACGGGAATCAGGATACAATTAAATAATCGGGAAGCCATCGCGACGTGACGCTCATGTGTGTGTGTGTGAGTGTTATTTTTTCCGCGTTTGCGGTTCTCGCACATGCGTCGCCTGTTGTCGCAAGGGGGGAATTTGGGGGGGGGGGGGGGAAGCTGAGAGAACACACCAACAAAAGACTCCGCGCAAAAATCGCACGAAACACCAATAGCGTTTGCGTGACTGCGCGAAAGGAAGCCAACATCGACAATATCGCCGGAGCGCGTGCGGCAGAGCGAAGTTGCTCAGTGGCGTAGCAGCTGAGAGACCTCCTAGTTCCAAAAAACCTTCTTTTTTTTAAATGTGTGTAAACATCTTATCTCTCGATATGCGGAGTAATTTCGTGAATGGAACGAAACTCGAATGAACGGAAATGAGTAACCACTAGAGACCTGAAACATTCGCGGATTCATTTCTCGATAGGCCAGAATCCAAATACATTTGCCTTTTTTTTTTTTTGCTGCTTCAGTGATTGGGCAACAATTTATCTGAAGGACCCTGGACCAATGAAAAACGTTCGTTCGACAAAAGAAGTATCGAATCACAAGCTTCCCCGTTAACACGTGTCACGAGTCAGAAGCCAATCAGCAGGCGTAATCTGCACAAGTACATAGAGGATCATGGGGTCTATCCTAGAGGTCATTGAAAACGCGAATTTTTCCGGTCCCTAGTTATATAACTAGACACCTGAAAAATTCGCGGGTTCATTTCGTGTTATGCTAAAATTCAAATTCAAATAATTATACCTTAGTGCTGCTTCTGCCATTGGTTCACTGTTAATCTTGGAGGACTCATTGAAGTGTCGAATCACTGGCCACCCAGTCGAGACGACGCACAAGTCAGCAGCCAATGAACAGTTGGCATTTGCCCGAGTGTGTAGAGGATATTGGAGTCTATCCTGGAGGTTATTTAATCCGCGAATTTTCCCGGTCTCTATCAATAGGAAAGCAACAAACTGTAACAATTCATTCAATATTGGCGTGTCACGCGGTGTTGGAAGGACATTGTTGATTCCTGCGCCCCAGTCACTAGCGCGATGGAAAAAGAGTAATGTGTTGCAGTCTAGCTCTGCGGGGTCCTTGTCTGTACCTGGGGGTCGTGGGATTCCTGGCAGCGCCGCCGGACAAAAATAGAAGGAATCGCCGTCGACATTTCCGGCCACGTGTGTGTGTGTGTGTGTGTGTGTTTCGCACGAGTCCCTAGAGGGGAGGGGGAGGGAGAAGGGCATAAATACCAGGCCCGGGGGGGCCCGCACACGCCCCCAACTGCCGGAAACATAAAGTTTCATGACTGCGGGGTGTGTGGGTGCCCCAATCCTACCATCCCCGTCATGGGCTGTTGCCCCTACTACCCCCCCCCCCCCCCCAGGGACTTCTCCGTAGCCCGGTCACGTGCGCGCTGCTACGCAACCCTTCCTCCCCGATACGTCTGTCCGGGGGGGTGGCACTTTACAAGCCCTCTTAATTGCGCCCATAGCTCGCCGAGGGTTGAAAACTGTCCGGATTGGTTACCGTCATATGTGTTTGCAAACCAATATTGATGGTTCCGTTCGAAAACATTATTGAAGATGAGGATCGCGAGCTTCCGCGGCCGTAGTCTGAAGTCGCCATCTTCAGTATGTATCTGAAGATGGTGACTGCATGGCTGACCGAAACGCTTCTCCTTCGACGTGGCTATAACGCAAAAGCCAAGCAAATTCATTTTTTAAGATGATGATTAGGGGCAAGTATTTTTCGCGAAAAGATCTGAACCCTTATTAGGCTGCAACAAGGTATACCCGCACCTGATGTGGTTTCTCCCTTGTGATTGGCGGCCGTCTAGCGAGAGAAGTCGTTGCCTTATTTGACTGGGCCATTCAGGATGCATTCGCTTCCGCACTGGATCACTGTGATTGGTTTGCTGACAGTAGACACGTGCCTAAAAGAAACTCTCCCAATCATGAAGTATTGAAGACGATACAGTGTTTTAACTCTTATCTATTCTTGATTTTTTTTTTCGCGAAAAATACATGTCCCTAGTAATTACAGAAACAAGTCGGAAAGAATTTGCTTGATTATTTTGTCTACCTAATTTTTTGCCCATTATTTTGCAAAATTACAGATTAATACATTTGTACATTTTTTTTAATGTGTAACTATCTTATCTATCTGTATACGGCATTTGATAGAAATAATTCCGTGAAAATAGAACAGAAGTCGATTAACGTAAATATGTCATAAAGATGGAGGACCCACGTGTAGCGACATAAACCCGTTTATAGTCACTTTCGTAAACATTAGAGAACATACTTAACGTATTAGTGTGCCAAATGAATCTTTATAATAGTGAAACTACCTGGAATATATTTGTTTAACTAAAATATTCATAGTGAAAATAAATAACAATTACAATATTTTAAAATATATATATTATTTTTTCTCCTTATAAATTTCCAAGAGGCTTAGTTCGTAACCCCAAGGGTCATGGCTAGAATTTCGTTACTGGAAATATTGTTTTTTTTTTTTTTACTTTTCTTAATAACATAATAATATATAAATGATGTTTGATCAGATCAATAAGGTTAAGGTTTAATTGTAGAAAATATTTTCAGACTGATATCAATCGTTTAAGCACAAACAAATATACAAACATATTTTTAGTTTTATAAAAACTGTCTTAAATGCCTCTGGATAATATTTTAGTTATTCCATAGAAGTATAACTTCTAACGTGTGCGGAAAATTCAACTTACCTACTCAGTGAATTTTAACAAAATATTTAAATAAAAATTCCTAGTCGAAAATCAGGTCCAAAACCGGGGTTTTATCATAGAGTCGTTTCTAATAGTTAGAGACCTGTAAAATTCGCGATTTCAAATCCCTAAAGGATAGACTCCATGATCCTCTATGCACTCGTGCAAATTACATCTGCTGATTGGTTACCGACTCGTAACACCTGTTGACTGGAATGATCGTGATTCGCGAATTCTTCTGTTAAAGATTTTTCATTCGCCCAGGGTCCTTCAGATAAACTGTGGCCCAATCACTGAAGCAAAATAATGTCAAAAGTATTTGGACTCTATCCTATCGCAAATATACAGGTCTCTACTAATAGTTTAAAATTTCCGAGTGTTTCGTGCTGCTATCTGCGTTTGATGGTGGCAAGCAACGTTTACGATTCAGGCAGCGAATTCTGGCGGCGGCCGCAGGAAGTATGTGCGTGATGCGCACCCAGTAATTTTGGTATTTGAAAAGCGACTATTTTATTTATATGTTCATTTATCACGCTCGGAATTATTTTAAAGAATGTTTCGTAAAATATCGTGTCCGAATTTCGTATTATTAGAGACCTGAAAAATTCGCGGGTTCATTTATCTATAGACTAGAATCCAAATACATTTGCATTTTTTTGCTGCTTCAGTGATTGGGCAACAGTTTATCTGAAGGACTCTGGACCAATGAAAAACGTTCGACAAAAGAAGTATCGAATCGCAAGCTTCCCCGTTAACACGTGTCACGAGTCAGTAGCCAATCAGCAGGTGTAATCTGCACAAGTACATAGAGGATCATGGAGTCTATCCTAGAGGTCATTGAAAACGCGATTTTTTCCGGTTCCTACGTATTATGTTTTTATTTGCAACATGGAACAACATCACACGTGTTTGCTCGTTACCGATGTTAAATGTTTATACATCACTGGCTAGTACTGAAAGACTCACTCACTTTTTTTTTTTTTCACGAAACAAGCTAAGCACACGCATGTTGAAAAACCAGCTAAACGTTCAGAAAAGTAATTTACAGCTTGGTGCTATTTACACGAGTATATTTTTTGAGGCTTTTTTAAAAAAAAAAATCTCTTTTTTTCCGAGCCTAAACTCGTACGGAACAAACGAAGGAAAAGAAAGAATACCGAACCTGTTTGCCGCGATGCGTTGAAAACAGCGCTCGGAGAATCGCTCGTACAAAAAGAGAATGATCGAGAGCTGCCGACGTAATGACAACAGTGTTTACAGAGATTTATTCGGACGGGAGTCGGTAACACGGATTTAAAAAAGAAAAAAGAAAAGAGGAACAAAAGACGGTTGCGTGAGCCGCGGAATGATTAAGGTATCGCGGCGCGGAACGAGGCGATGATGGCAGGGGAATAATGACGATCGCCAGTTACCTTTTCCTCGCGCGAGCGCGTTCCAAGTTCCGACGAACCGTGTTTTGTAATTCCATGCGAGCGCGGGCTTACGTATTTTTTTTTTTTAAAGAGGATTATTTCCGGGAAGAGTTTTCGTTCTGGCCGGCGGGGGGGGGGGGGGGGGGGGGCTGGGTCGGAAAGGGGCGGGCTTCGCTGTTTAATGCTTCAATTGTTCCGTCGAATGAGCGAGGGAGTGGGGCAGCAGAGAGGTGGTGTGTTTCTGGCGAGGGTTGGAGCAAACAAGCCCCCAGAAGTCCGTGTGTTTGCGGCGGCCAGCAACTCCGCGCGTGTCCGCTCGGGCAGAAATTATTCTTCAGAAAGCCCCAGAAAGCACACACGTGCAGTGAAACGTAATTTTTTTTTGTATCTGTGCATGGTAAGTAACGCACTGATAGGTTTCGGTTTCCAATTCCTTGGCAAACAACTCCCCGCTGCCCGAATGTGTGAAAGCAAAAGTATGTTTTTTTTTTTATCGGAAGTCATACTGGTCCAATTCTTTTTTTTTTTTTTTTTTTTTTTTTAGATTTTCCCCCTCCCCGCCAAAACACCGGCCATTTGGTAAGAATGGTACCCAAATTATATCTTTATAACGCTACAAGTGGTGAGGTGTAAATTTCACAGTAAATCTCTTAACAATGTTTAACACTTATGCGCAGAGAATTTCTAATTTTGGGGTTTCTAATGTACGTATGCCATTACTAGGGACTGGAAAAAATTCACGTGTTCAATGAACTCTAGGACAGACTCCACAATCCTCTACATACGCGAGAAAATGTCGCTTTTCCATCAGATGGTAACTTGTGAGACGTCTTAATCGGATTGCATGTGATTATACACTTCTTTGTTTCTCACAGATCATCAGCGATACATAGAGGAATGCAGATTTAGCGAAAAGATTTTGAGATTAGATGAAAGTTAAAACACTATAACACCGTCTGTGTTTCGTGATTGGGTGAGTTTCTCCCAGGTACATATCGATTGTTACAACACCACAGTGATTCAGTGCGGAAGTAAACGCGTCCTGAGTGGCCCCGGTCAAACAAGGCAACGACTTCTCTCGCAGACGGCCGCCAATCACAAGGAAGAAACCGAAGGTGCGGGTATACTTTGTTGCAGTCTAATAACTGTTTAGATATTTTCGAGAAAAATGCCTGTCCCTAGCGATACAATAGCAATAGCAGCACAAAGGTATAGGTTTTTGGATTTTAACCTGTCACGAAATGCATCCTAGAATTTTTCCTGTCTCTAACCATTAGTAGCGAGACCGGAAAAATTCGCGTATTCCTTTGGCTATAGGCTGAACTTGAAATACACATATACTACCTGAGCACTGCTTTTACTAGGCTCTCGTATTATGTGGAGAACTACGGGCCAATGAGAGAACCCTCAACTACCGGCTATTTAGTTAAAGACACCTGGTAAGTCAGCAGCCAATGAGCAGCGGACATTTGCTAGAGTATACAATGGTGCGTGGTGTCAATCCTCGAGGTGACTGAAATTGCACATTTTTTCAGTCTCCGATTGCTAGGAACGGGAAAATTTCGCGGGTATAATGACGTCTAGGATGGAATCCACAGACCCTTGTATTCTTGGGTAAAACCAAACTGTTCATTGCCTGCTGACCCGTGAGACGCATAAAATGGGGAAGTCTTTAATTGAATACTTCTTTCGCTGAGTATTTATCATTGGTAGGGACTGGAAAAATTCGCGGTTTCGATGACTTTCAGGATAAACTACACAGTCCTCAGTATACTCGGGAAAATAACGCCTTTTTATTGGCTGCTGACTTGTGAGTCGTCTCAACTAGTTTGCTTGTGATACGATACTTCTTTGGTTGAGTATTTCCCATTGGCCCAGAGTCGTCCAGATGAACAGTGAACCAATAACAAAAGCAGATTAAAGGTATATGTATTTGAATTTTAGCGTATCGCGAAATGAATCCGCGAATATTTCCGGTCTCTAATGATTGATAGCTTTGCTTTCATTGATACATTAACTAAAGTATAACTAGGGACACCTGTATTTCGCGAATACATTTCGTGTCAAGGTATTTCACAAAATACTGTAGCTTTTCTCCTGTGGTTATTGGCTGAGGTCGGGGAGAGGTGTCGTCCTGCTCTTGACGGGGCCAATGAGAATGTGGTCACCGTACTGCTGCACCCTCACAATTTGCCATGACTCTTAGAAAAACTACAGTGTTTTGTGAAATACCTTGGCATGAAATGAAATCGCGAAATACAGGTGTCTCTACGTATAACATATATCACACAACATACATTAAATAACACACGTGTTACTTTTATCATGAGTACATCGGCTGGGATTTATGCATGATTGTGAATTCTACCCTACACATTACTTAGACATTTCGTTATTTCACCACGAGACAAACTAACGACTACGACAGACTTTGTAAACACAGCTGCTGGATTGAGTTAAGTCTAGAAACAGAGCGTAAACGTAGCTGGTGGGCGGAAAGTTACAAGATTCAGTCATTTTGCACAAAAAAAAAACAAAGTTGTGATGTGAAATTAATCATCTTCAAAGAAAACAGGGAAGGAGAAAAAAAAATTCCCGACAGCGGCTGGAAAGAAGCTGCTGAAGAAGAAAAGTGACGCAGCGATAAGAAAGATTAGCGAAGGGATAAAAAAAAATATTGCGGAAGGGGGAAGTAAACGAAGGCAAGGTCCAACGCGGAATGCGTGGGAGAGAAACAGTAAATAAGTAACTCGGCGCAAAAGAGAAAGAGAGTGCGAAAACTTGTAACGGGAGGATTATCCAAACACGAAAATGCGTTCCACGAGAGAGAAAAAAAAACCATTCCCCGGAGATCACTTTCAGAAACTAATTAGGCATACGTGTGCTGAGTTTCGGGGAGATTCGAAAAGCTGGCAAGGGAATTTTTGTAAAATCGGATTTGTAGAGAGAGATATAAAAAATTAGATTTATATTTTCTATCCGCTCAAACCTGGTGTAAATTTATTATTTTGTTGACAATCTCTCGTTTGGGGGGGGGGGGATGGGGGGGGTGTAAGGGCCACATTTGTCCGCGTGAAAATTTGTAATGATTAGGGACCGGAAAAATTCGCGAATTCATTTCGCGATAGGCTAAAACACAAATAGTTATACCTCAGTGCTGCTTACTCTGGGCCAATGAGAAACACCCAACCAAAGCTTTATCGAATCACAGACTGCTACTCACAAGACAGCAGCCAATGAGTGGGTGGCATTTGACCGAGTGTACGTAGAACTATGGAGTTCATCCTACAGGTCATTGAACCCGCGAATTTTTCCGGTCCCTAGTAATGATTAAGAAAACAATCACGATTTAAATTATATCTAGTATAGACTCTAAATTTGCATACTTTTAAACGTCACCTGTTCATTGGCTCCTGACTGGTGAGACGTCTCATAAGTAGAGACAAATTTTTTTTAGCGAATTTGCTTCACGATATGCTAAAATTTGAAAATATTATACCTAAGGGCAGGTATTTTTCGCGAAAAAAATCTGAACGCTTATTAGACTGCAATAAGGTATACCCACACCAGCTGTTTCTTCCTTGAGATTGGCGGCCGTCTTTTGGGGAAGTCGCTGCTTTATTTGACCGAGCCAATCAGGACGCGTTTGTTTTCTCGCTGTATTACTGTGATTGGTGTTCACCCAGACACGAAACACACAGACGATGCTACAGTGTTTTAACTTTCAGCTAGTCTCGGAATCTTTTCGCGAACTATACATACACCTACATATATACCTCATCTGCTGCTGCTCCTGTTATTGATAGAGGCCCGGAAATTTCGCGGACTCATTTAGTCGCAAGCTAGAATGCAAACCTCCACACTGTCGCGCTGTGTTCATGATTGGACCGCAGTTATCTAGACACGCCCCTCTACGACCGAAAGCCAACGATGTCCAGCTAGGAGAGAAGTAAGCGAATCAGGTAGTGCCAATTAACAAGGATAAAAATGTTCTCGCTAAGAAATCAACCAATGGGAAAGTAAGTATGGGTAGAGCACACCTATAACTTTGAATTCTATCCTGAGGCCAAAAGAATCCGCGAAATTTCCGGGACTCTAGTTATTGACTCACGGCCAATACGTTGGACTCTGGGTCAATGGGAATCCCTCAAACAAGCAAGTACCGAATCGCATGTTACCCAGTTGAGACGCCTCACAAGTCAGCAACCCCTGAGAAAGTGATGATTGCCTGAGTATGCAGGAGGTTGTGGAGTACATCCTAAAGGCTACTTAACTCGATAATTTTTTTCGATCCCTACACATGGGTAGCCTGTGATTCGATATTTATTTTGTTAAATTTTTTTCTAATCGCCCACAGTGAACTCCAGATGCGCGGTAAGCCAAAAGCATAAGAAGCAAAAAAAGTACACATGTTTTATTTTCAGCTTATTTTTAGGGACTGGAACAATTTGCGTTTTCAATGACCACTAAGATAGACTCCATGATCCTATATGTATTCTGGGATATTACATCTGCTCTTTGGCTAATTACACTTTACGCCTGTTAAATGGGATGCTTGTGACTAGATGATTCTTATACTGAGAGTGTACTTCATTGGCTCAGAGTCCTTCAGACAAGCTAGGGTCTAATAACTGAAAAATTTTACAACATCATTATTACTTGATATTTTATTTTTATTGTTTCATGAAGTTACACATGCTATATTACCATTTATTATAGTGTAAAAGTACATCATATGTCAGTCAAAAAAACAATGTTTTGGTGAATTAGTATCAATGAATAAGTAAGCTACGTATTTGTTGAGAAAAGTGCAATCTTTATGAATAAAAAAAGTTAATAAAAATAAAATACAAAAAAATTATTAACATAGGCGAGTCGAGTCTACCCTGGAGTGAAACGAATACGTAGAGACCTGAAAAATTCGCGAGTTCATTTCGTGTTATGCTAAAATTCAAATAATTATACCTTAGTGCTGCTTCTGTCATTGGTCCACTGTTAATCTGGAGGACTGAGGGCCAATTAGAGACCCTCACTCATGGAAGTGTCGAATCACAGGCCACCCAGTCGAGACGACTCACAAGTCAGCAGCCAATGAACAGTTGGCATTTGCCCGAGTGTGTAGAGGATATGGGAGTCTATCCTGGAGGTCATTGAACCCGCGAATTTTTCCGGTCTCTACTAATAACTGAAACATTTTACAATAACATTAATATTTAATATTTTATTTTGATTGTTTCCAGAAGTTACACATGCTTATTACAAATTATTATAGTGTAAAAGTGTATCATGTGTCAGTCAAAATGACAATGTTTTGATGAATTAAGTATCAGTGAACCAGTAAGAGTCGTATTTGTTAATAAAAAAAAGTGCTAAATTTATGAATAAAAAGAGTTAATAATATTTAAAAAAAACATTGATATATTAAAAAAAACAACGAAGTTAGCCTAAATATAAAACCATAAAACATTGTCTCTATTGATTAACATAGGCGAGTGGAGTCTACCCTGGAGTGAAAGGAATTCGCGAAAAAATAGTGACTGTAGGGCTTTACTGCAACGGCCGCCGCGTGGTTCCGACGACCACGCCTGCTCTCACCGAGACCCGCGCAGGCGGCTTCGCCCAGCGCCTGTTCTCCGCGCCACATAAATCCCAGAGATAAGGGAGAAAGACGCAGACGCCAGGCGTTAAATTCAATGTTCCGGGAGCCTTATTTTTTTTCCCTTCCACCGCGTCCCTCACCGACCCGCGTCACAACTCTTCTTTAAGTACGACGGCGCTCACCTTGATGGTGAGGAGTGTGGTGGGGGTGGGTCCTTAAGTAGAGACCCCGGAAATTTCCCCGAATCATTTAGCGTCAGGCTGAAATTTACATTCCTATACATTACATTCTCTACCCACGTTTGTAACCCTATTGGTTGATTTCTTACAGCGGAACCACCAGTGTGTAGACGTGATTGGGTAACTCCACCGCTATCTGGTAATTGACTGGCCCACGGTCCAAGAAATAAAAAGCTGTAAATGTTTATAGTCCACCTCGTGACCAAATGAATGTCAAATGTCTAGTTCCCAAGTCTTAAGTAGAGACCAGAAAAATTCGCGGATACGTTTAGTGATATCTTAGAACTCATAATATTATACAATTTTGCTGCAGTTGCTATTGGTTCGCTGATAATATGGTGGACTCTGGGCCAATTAGAGACCTCCATCCAAAGACGTGTCGAATCACAAGTAGAGACCTGAAAAATACGCGGGTTCATTTCGTAATTATGCTAAACTTCAAATAATTATACTTTAGTGCTGCATCTGTCATTGGTAGAGACCTGAAAAATTCGCGGGTTCATTTCGTGTTATGCTAAAATTCAAATAATTATACCTTAGTGCTTCTTCTGTCATTGGTCACTGTTAATCTGGAGGACTGGGGGCCAATTAGAGACAATCGCTCATGGAAGTGTCGAATCACAGGCCACTCAGTCGAGACGACTCACAAGTCAGCAGCCAATGAACAGTTGGCATTTGCCCGAGTGTGTAGAGTATATTGGAGTCTATCCTGGAGGTCACTGAACCCGCGAATTTTTCCGGTCTCTAGTCATTGGTTCACTGTTAATCTGGAATATCAGATTTTTTTTTCTCTCGCAAAAAATGACTGTCCCTATGTATAAGTAGCTACATTGCTATTATTGTTTTATTTTCTTCACTTTTTTTTAATCCTGGAGGGGAGGAGTCCAGACCCCACGGACCTCCCCCTATTAGACTGCAACAAGGTATACCCGCACCACCGGTTTTTTGCTTGTGATTGGCGGCCGTCTGCGAGAGAAGTCGTTGCCCTATTTCACCGAGCCACTCAGGACGCGTTTGCTTCCTCATAGAATC
The DNA here is from genome assembly GCF_032445375.1 of Bacillus rossius redtenbacheri. Taxonomy (NCBI): domain Eukaryota; kingdom Metazoa; phylum Arthropoda; class Insecta; order Phasmatodea; family Bacillidae; genus Bacillus; species Bacillus rossius. The sequence goes on along the minus strand of NC_086339.1, from coordinate 6,023,143 downwards.
ACTGTGATTGGTGTTGTAACAGTAGACATGTACCCGAAAGAAACTCACCCAATTAACGAAACACAGACGATGATACAGTGTTTTAACTTTCAGCTAGTCTGGGAATTTTTTTCGCGAAATATGAATGCCCCTAATTATCGATTATTTTATAAGTAGGGACACCTGTATTTCGCGAATACATTTCGTGTCAAGGTATTTCACAAAATAATGTCTCTTTTCTCCTGTGGTTATTGGCTGAGGTCGGTGAGAGGTGTCGTCCCGCTCTTGACGGGGCCAATGAGAATGTGGTCACCGTACTGCTGCACCCTCACAATTTGCCATGACTAGAGACCCGGAAATTTCGCGGATTCTTCTGGTCTCAGGATAGAATTCAAAGTTATAGTTGTGCTCCACCCATGTTTACTTTCCCATTGATTGATTTCTTAGCGAGAACATTTTTATCCTTGTTATTTGGCACTATCTGATTCGCTTACTTCTCTCCTAGCTGGGCATCATTGGCTCGCGGTCGTAGAGGGGCGTGTCCAAACAACTGCTGTCCAATCATGAACACAGTGCGAGAGTGTGAAGGTTTGCATTCTAGCTTGCGACAGAATGAATCCGCGAAATTTCTGGGACTCTAGCCATGACTCTTAGAAAAAGCTACAGTGTTTTGTGAAATACCTTGACATGAAATGAAATCGCGAAATACAGGTGTCCCTATTTTAAGGATTATTTCAATGCTACGTGGGCTACAATAATGTACTTCCTCTCCATTATAACCTGACATCGTGTTAATGTAAGCACGTCTTTCATGCAATGACATGTGTGTTTCATTCATTCAATGACATTAGTTTATATATTTTTATGATTTGTTTTAAAGAAATAATCAAATAACTGACTTAAGAAAATAATTATTAAAAACAATTAAATAAAAACCAAAGTATAAAATAATTCATTTCTGCAGCAAAATCATAACTTAAATTTCTGTTTTAAAGGTTGGAGCTCTAAATGTTTGTTATTACCTGAAACTAAATTTTCTTTTAAAATTCAGTTATAAAAGAAATTGATATGATGGCTACGGCCCTGCCCACACTTTTTGAAATTACAGTAAATTTACGGCTTTTCAACAAGAATCAACCTCAAATAAACGGAATGTTCTTCGTAATTTCAAATAACTTAATCTTCTTATAAACTATGTCTAGAGACCTGCAAAATTCGCGGATTCATTGACCTCTAGGATAGACTCCACAGTCCTTTAAATACTCGCGGAAATTACACCTGTCCATTGGCTACTGACGCGTGAGATGTCTCAACTAGGCTGTCCGTAATTCGGCACTTTCTTTGTTTAGTGTTTCCCATTGGCTCACAGTTCCTCGGATAAAATGTGGGCCAATCGCAGAAGCGGTACGAAGGTATAGTTGTTTTGATGCTAGCCTATCGCGAAATTAATCCGCGAATATTGCATGTCTCTAACTATGTTGTATTTTTATTTCCAAGTAGTGTGCTATGTTCTAAGCAAAGATAAATTTACACATGTACAAAAGAAGGTTATTCTTAGCAAGGTTTGAAAGGTTTTGGTTAATATACCAAGAATATTCTTTTGACTTTTGTACTCATGTTCAAAGAAAGTAAATCAAGTTCCCGTAAATTGACGAATATCATTTGGCTAATTTGAAAACAGTGTTTTTCGTTAATTGAAGGTGAACATTTTTTAACACTGCAGAGTAGAGACATGCAAAATTCGCGGATTCATTCGGTGATAGGCTAGAATTCAAACACATATGTATATCTCTTATATAATTTTGCTATTGGCTTACTGTTCATCTGGACGAATCTCAACCAGTTATAAACCCTCAACCAAAGAACGATCGAATCACAGACAAATCAGCTGAGACGACTTACAAGTCGGCAGCCAATGAACTTGCGTTATTTTCCCGAGTGTACAGGGGTATGTGCAGTCTATCCTGAAGGCCATCGAAACCGCGAATTTTGCAGGTCTCGACTGCAGAGTTCTCCAGACAAACAGCGAGCCAATAGCGGAAGTAGCACAAAGGTATAGGTATTTTGATTTTAGCCCGTCACGAAATTAATCCGCAAAGTTTTTTCCCGTTTTCTTAGCTCGCGTAGCACGCCGGAAGGACACACTAATAAAATATTTTCACGCTTAAATTGAGGAATATCACGGGATTACCAATTATTATTAGGGTCAGACATTTTTAGCGATAAGGTTTTGAGACTAGCAGTAATGGTTGAACACTGTATGATCGTCTATGTTTCGTAATTGGCGCGAGCTTCTCTCGGGCTACATGATTGTCTACTGCAGGCACACGTATCACAGCTATTAAGGGTGAGAGCAAGCATCGTGCACGGCTGCCAATCCCGAGGAAGAATCTTATGGCGTGGGCATAATATTTTACATTGTAGTGGCCGTTTAGATATTTTCGCAAAAAAATACATTCCCTAACAAATTATTATTAGAGACCTGAAAAATTCGTGGGTTCATATCTCGTTAGGCTAAAATCCAAATACATTTGCCTTTTTTGCTGATTCAGTGATTGGGCAACAGTTTATCTGAAGGACTCTGGACCAATGAAAAAGTTCGACAAAAGAAGAATCGAATCACAAGCTTCCCCGTTAACACGTGTCACGAGTCAGTAGCCAATCAGCAGGTGTGATCTGCACAAGTACATAGAGGATCATGGAGTCTATCCTAGAGGTCATTGAAAACGCGAATTTTTCCGGTCCCTAATTATTAGAGACCGGAAAAATTCGCGAGTTCAATGACCTCCAGGATAGACTCCAATATCCTCTACACACTCGGGCAAATGCCACCTGAACATTGGCTGCTGACTTGTGAGTCGTCTCGACTGGGTGGCCTGTGATTCGACACTTCTATGAGTGAGGGTCTCTAATTGGCCATTAGCCCTCCAGATTAACAGTGAACCAATGACAGAAGCAGCACTAAGGTATAATTATTTGAATTTCAGCATAACACGAAATGAACCCGCGAATTTTTCAGGTCTCTACTAATTATTATAGACCAGAAAAATTCGCAGAACCGTTTGGCAAGAGGTTATAATCCAAATACGTTTATCGTTTTGCTCTTTCAGTGATTGAGGCCAAAGTTTATCTTACGTACACCAACCGTCAATAAAAAAAAGTGCCGAATCACAGGTTTGGTGGGGGGGGGGGGGGGGGGGGACGTCAAATCTGTATTTTTGGGGAGTGAGGAACGTGGCAGACGTTTCCATTAGCTGGTAGGTTTTCTCGGAGGACGCCCGTGTTATTCAACATTACTTCAAACAACAGTTTCATCTCACAGATTCCTCCTTCATTCATAGAGTTAAACCTGACTTAAATCCCTCTAGCTCATTCCTTCTTAGCAGCAAGACGAGACTCTATACTTGGTTCGAGAAATACTTGCAAAGTACAACCATATTCTTAAATAATCGTACGGTGTTCGGAATCTTGATCATTTAATATTTACCTTTGGATCATTGTCTACTGCGTGGTGTCAAATAAATGTATACATGTGTGGAGTTCATATTTTAAACTGTTATACAAATTTAAAAAAAAAAAACGAAATTCCAGTGATTAAGTGTAACTGGGAACATCTAAATTCGCTATCTCTAAGTTAGCCTTCTGACAACTCTATGGAGAAAAAAAAATGTTAGGCAGAGATTCACGTCAAGCGACCATGAAATGAAATCGAAATTTAAAAAACAAAAAATGTATTCAGATTGCTGTAAAATTCATGCCGGTATTCACCTTGCAAAATAGTTTTTTTTTTTATGACCACGAACCTGTACGTTTTTTTTTGTCAAATAATAGTTTTCACTAGTAGGTTTAATTGCATCATGTCTGATTTGCATATTACGGTTTTCATCTCAAGTTGATTTGGAAGGGCGAATATTCGCAAAGTCTTACCAGGGAAAATAGGTAAACCACATGGCTACGAGCCGTGAGTTCGTTTGATGGATCAGGCCTCGACATCTTGTTCCCCCCCCCCCCCCCCCTTCATTTTTGCTATATTTCAAATTTTTAACTATTTATCCCAAGGCATAATTCATATCAATGGAGCCTTCTATGATTTTTTTTTGCAAACACGTATTTAACAAGAGGCTCTATGTCTGTAAGCGCCCCGAGTAAATAACTTGTTATTTCACGCGGGCGACTACAACTGCAGTTCGCAAAGAGTTGTCTACGACAATATTAGCCATAGCTAGGGACACCTGTATTTCGCGAATACATTTCGTGTCAGGGTATTTCACAAAATACTGTAGCTTTTCTCCTGTGGTTATTGGCTGAGGTCGGTGAGAGGTGTCGTCCCGCTCTTGACGGGGCCAATGAGAATGTGGTCACCGTACTGCTGCACCCTCACAATTTGCCATAGATCTTAGAAAAAGCTACAGTGTTTTGTGAAATACCTTGACACGAAATTAAATCGCGAAATACAGGCGTCCCTAGCCATAGCTCAGTCTTGTTGCCATGTCAGAAGATTTAGCACGGAAGCAAGCCGTGTCGGAGTATTGAAAACTGCAAGGCGGAGACAGGGGCGCAACAACTAAATTTCCAGGGGGGGGGGGGGGCAATATACCTTTTTATAAAGAATCTTCGATCCCCCCTATTGAAGTGGGGGGTCCGGGGGTCCTCCCCCGGGAAAATTTGTATTTGAAGGTGGAAAATGGTGCTATTTAAGCAGTTTTATCATCTAAAAATTGATTACACAGCACTTTCTTTGCCCCCGTTTGCCCCCACTTCAAGGTTTCAGAGGGGGGGGGGGGGCAAAATACCCTTGCCACTTCCCCCCTGTTGTTGCGCCCCTGGGCGGAGAGGCTGGAAGCAGAGGAGCGGACTCACGTGGGTCGTCGTCGGCGTCCCAGCTGGCCAGCGCCGCGCCGAGCAGGCACAGCAGCAGCAGCGCCGCAGTCTGCGGGCGGCCCATCGCCCAGGTGCTCGCTCAGGCTGCCCGCCGGCGGTCTACTGCTGCGCCGCCTCGCGGCCCGTCCGGCGGCACCTTCTTCCCCGGCGAGCCCGCGCCGTGCTCGCGACTGTGCGCCCCATCAGACCCCTCCCCCCCTCTCCTGTAGCACCCCGAGGTCAGCCTCTCTCCCCCCGCGCAGCAGAGCTCCGACCCGCCGGGCGCTGGATCCGCGACTGGCCCCGGCGGCCCGCCCGCGCGTCCCTCCCCCGCCCGGAGTCGCCGGTACCGCGCTCGGGCGTCTCCGGCCGTCATCGGCCGTCCTCGCCCTTCCGAGCGCGCGCCAAGTCGTCACCACCAGGGGCGCTTGCGTCCCTGGTCACTAAATCCAGTCCTGGATAAAAAGCAAAGCGGACTACGAGTCCAAGTTCCCAACCCCCGCATGGTAGACTCTTTTCTACTCTGTCCAACACTTCATCCAGACCATCCTCTGTCTCCTGTAAACTCCTACACGTAATGAATGCCAATTTGCATCCCGCATGAATGTGCCCAGGGTTTTCCCTGTGTCTATGCAGGTTTTACCTGGGCCCAACCTATCTCTAGTTATAGTCTAGATTTAAGAGTGAGGGGAGTTAGTCATGGCGCCAATCGCTGCCATGGCTGGCCAATCCCCTCCTAGCACATGCATGCGACCCTCTCCCTGCATGGCTAATCCCAGCATGACTAGGCGTATAGGCTTCGGCCTGAGACGCACCTAGGTCCCTCCCTAACCCGGACCCCTCCAAAATACACTTAGTTTTAGTTAGGTTAGGAAAAAAAAAAGAAATCAATCAAGTCGTCTCCTATACCAAAATGCGAGCAGGTCTTTACTTAATTCACCTGTAACTTTATACGCCGACAGTTCCTCTATATTTAACTAGTAGTATAGTAGTAGATATTAGAGTTTTGTAAATTTGTAATAAGTCCTAGCTACTAAGTAATAGTCATCAACAATGTATATTTCTAAAATAATAATTATAAAATTAAAAAACAAAATCAAAAAATAATATTTATAGTTATTATTTTACTTTTATCTTAAGCACTGCACGTCCATCCCTGAGTTGGGTGTTTGCATATTTCGTAACGAAATGCCTAGTTCGTAATTCATTTATCTTTTCTTTTTTTTTCTGTCTTAGTTTCTTAGTTTTTTAGGTGCTGAATGTCGGTGGAGTGAGTGGTCAGTGTAACCACTCACCACCAGGGGCGCTTGAGTCCCCGGTCAAATATTCCAGATACAAATAAAATACAAAGCGGACCACGAGTCCAAGTGCCCAATCCCCGCATGGTAGACTCTTTTATACTCTGTCCAATTCTTCATTTCTGTATCCTGTACACTCGTACTATATTAACGCATGCCCATGTCTGCCCCTGTGTCTGTGCAGGAACTTACCATAGTCTTGAGCTAGTTTGAAGATAGGGGAGTTAGTCATGGCGCCAATCGCAGCCATGGCTGGCCAATCCCCGCACAGAGCAACTCTCCCAGCATGGCTGACCCCAGCATGCCTGGGCGTACAGGCATTCGGCCTGAGACGCACCTGGTTCCCTCCCTAAAACCAGACCGGTTTCCACAAGCACACTTGGTTTTTTATTAGGTTAGAACAAGAATAAATGTTCTTTCTTTATGTTGGAGCTTGGTGCGTGTTGGTTTACGAACCAACTAATCTTAACTTGATGTAAGTTTTTGGACATACGCCATTGCTAAGCACTTTTTCTGTTGAAGAAAAATTAAAAAATAAAATAAATAAATAAATAAATTTTAAAAAAATACCCAAAAAAGACAAAAAACACACAATATTAAGCAAACAATTGCTGTTGTCAACAAGGATATGAACACCACAAAATACTCCGTAACAGGAATATGGTCAACAAACAAAGAAAAACAAAGAAAAATGTACTAATAGAACGAAAAGAAAAAGAAAAAAAACCCACAAATGATGACAATACAAAAATATTGAACCCAAAATAATTCAGCACAATAGTTGAAACGAGACAAAAACACAACAAAACGAAAAGACAAACGAACACAATAGTTTTACCAAAACAGAAACAAGCGACGTTTCGGGAACTGCTATCTGCTCCCGTCCTCAGGCAGAGACGCACATGGTACGAAAACACCTGTGTCTGCCTGAGGACGGGAGCAGATAGCAGTTCCCGAAACGTCGCTTGTTTCTGTTTTAGAAAAACTATTGTGTTCGTTTGTCTTTTCGTTTTGTTGTGTTTTTGTCTCGTTTCAACTGTTGAGCTTAATTATTTTGGGTTCAATATTTTTGTATTGTCATCATTTGTGGGTTTTTTTCTTTTTCTTTTCGTTCTATTAGTACATTTTTCTTTGTTTTTCTTTGTTTGTTGACCATATTCCCGTTACGGAGTATTTTGTGGTGTTCATATCCTTGTTGACAACAGCAATTGTTTGCTTAATATTGTGTGTTTTTTGTCTTTTTTGGGTATTTTTTTTAAATTTATTTATTTATTTATTTTATTTTTTAATTTTTCTTCAACAGAAAAAGTGCTTAGCAATGGCGTATGTCCAAAAACTTACATCAAGTCATGCACTCCCATTGCACAAATCTTTTAAAGATAACAACTTATCTTAAATTACAGGTCCCACCTAACATTTAAGACAAAGTTTTGTTTCTAAGCTAGTCTTTGAAACTGAGGTTGATAAATGTGAAACAAAGTTTAGAGTTTTATAAAATCTTTACTATAGTAAAAATTTCTATTTGTAATGGTTAGGGACTGGAAAAATTCGCATTTTCGATCACCTTCAGGATAGACTACACAGTCCTCAGTATACTCGGGGAAAATAACGCCTTTTTCATTGGCTGCTGACTTGTGAGTCGTCTCAACTGGTTTGCCTGCGATACGATACTTCTTTGGTTGAGTGTTTCCCATTGGCCCAGAGTCGTCCGGACGAACAGTGAACCAATAACAAAAGCAACTTAAAGGTATATTTATTTGAATTTTAGCCTATCTCTAAATGAATCTGCGAATTCTCCCGGTCTCTAGTACCTAATGGTTCTGCATGGACACAAGGGGAAACCCTGGGCTCATTCACGCGGAGTTAGCTAGTGCAAGCACTGAGCAGGCCGGCTCAGAACAGGACGAGCAGGATGGTCCGGGAAGAAGAGTTGGAGCAGAGAACAGAAAGTCCCGACCACGCTGGTGTCGGGAGCTTGGGCATTTCGACCCGCACTGGTCCCGCGGGGGTGGGATGGTGCAGGGAAGCAGGGAAGGGGTCGAATAGCCTCCCTCCCCCACCCGGGGGGGTGGGGAGGTTGTTCTGCCCTCTGGCGTGACGACGGGCCATCGGCCGGGGATAACGACGCGGCCCCACGCACTCTGCTCCTCCCCCCCCCCCCCAGGGGCACTCGAGGTCTGTCAGCGCGGCGCGGCGAGCAAGCAGAACACAGGAGGTCCCGCCGCGCTCATGTCTTAGAGACACCGCCGTTTAGTACAGATCGGCAAAATATTCATCCGGTTCGTTTTACTATGTACCAGAATAAAACTACTTATACCTCTGTGCTGCTTCTGCTATAGGCTCATAGAGGCAGAGACCGGAAAAATTCGCGGATTCCTTTCGAGACAGGCTGGAATCCAAACTCGTTCAGCTTAATGCTGCGTCAGTGGTTGAACCGCAATCCACCTGAAGGACTCTGAGCCAATGGCAAACACTCAACAAAAGAAGTATAAGAATCGCAGTAAACAAGTGTCCCGAGTCGGTAGCCAATGACCAGGTAATAGTTGCCCGAGTACATAGAGAATCGTGGAGTCTATCCTAGTGGTCATTGAACCGCGAATTTTTCCAGTTCCTACTCATAGGCAGGGACTGGAAATATTCGCGTTTTCGATGACCTTCAGGATAGACTACACAGTCCTCAGTATGCTCGGGGAAATAACGCCTTTTCATTGGCTGCTGACTTGTGAGTCGTCTCAACTGGTTTGCCTGTGATACGATACTTCTTTGGTTGAGTGTTTCCCATTGGCCCAGAGTCATCCAGATTAACAGTATACCAATAAGAAAAGCAGTTTAAAGGTATATGTATTTGCATTTTAGCGTATCGCGAAATGAATCCACGAGTTTTTCTGGTCTCTACTCAAAGGGTTGTCTGGAGGACTGTGGGCCAATGAGAAACCCTCGACCAAAGGACGTAGTGAATCACAGCAAATGAGACGAGACTCCTCGCAAGTAAGCAGCCAATTAACAGGGGTTATTTTTCAAAGTACGTGGAGGACTGTGCAGTCTATCCTGGAGGTCAATGTCCCTACCATTAAGCCATTTTGAGGTATGTTTGACGCACAATCCTGAAAACGTTATCGTATTAATTCATGGATAGGCTAAAATTAAAATCATGTATAAATTTGGCTGCGTATGCTATCAGCTCACATTTTACCCGAATGACATCGCGTGAAACGTGATTGGTTGAGTAACTTCAGATACAATGTAATTTTTTTATAAAGGAAACAGAAATATTTCTGTAAAATTACACACACATATATAATTTGAACATTTACATGAAAATTAATGTATTACTACAAAATATTGTTCGCAGTAAGGCTGGGTTCAGATTCTTACACGGGCATTTATGCTTTGTGTTGTCCCAGTACCTCCAATAGTTAAAGTTATTTCTAGATCTTCCCCGAATAGCTCTCCTGTATTAACTGCGCACATTAATAGGCATAATAAAACAAAATAAAGCCCGATTGTTGAATATTATATCATATTTTCCTTGGTTTAAAAAAATTGCTAGAATGAAACATTGATTGAAATATAAAATTATACGTCAATTTCGTTAAAAATACTTAGTAATATCTCGAAAGCCGTATTTCATATATGGAACAATAACAATAGCCATGAGTTGTACAAAGTTAAATAACTTTTTTGTTGTAGGCCTATTAAAAACTATTTCTTGGTAACCGGTTTCCAAAGGAATATTTAGTAAAAGTACAGTTTTTTTTGCACCCCTTCCTGCAGGAACGAATAGGCTACGTCCTGAATGGCCCGGCCAAACAAGACAAATGCTTATCTCGCAGACGATCACCAATCACGAGGAAAGAAACCCGGTGGTGCGGGCAAACCTTGTTGCAGTCTAATGGGCGTTTGGATTTTTTTCCGCGGAAAATACCTGTCCCTAACCACATGGGATTTGCACACCTGAGAACTTCTTGTTTATCATTCCAACATTAAACATGTGTTCAATACTCTATTTTTTCCCAGATTACTTTGCGCTTTAAATATTGAAAAAGCCAATAAAATTCAAGCTAGTTTTACAAGTGGATGCCGTACAAATTATTTACAAATGAAATACGAATTATTTATAAAAATATTTTGAAGGAAAAGGTTGTCTGTTATTTTAAATTACGGTTGAGGGGAATTAAGTTGAGAATGCTTTCCTCGTTCACTGCTACAACCCTGGAATAGTTTTTGACGTGACCACGTCTAATAAATCGATGAACGCCGGCTGCATGCACGAAAAAGTGTCCCGTAACGCACATTGTCCCGTTACGCTGTGTCCCGTTACGCTCATTGTACGCTTGCGCCGCATCTATCTCTCTTCCATTCGATTGGAACAACCATCGATTTGACTTTTTCGAGGCACATTAAACTTGAAACACTCCCATTCGTTTCCTACTTTTCCTATCATCGTCCTATCCTTAACAGAATAACACAGATTGGAACAAGTTAAATAGCAAATATGTATAAAATTTATAGTTAAAATAATCTCTTCGTTAAAGTAATAAGCATATTTGAATTAATGAGTGCAAATAAAAGTAAATTTATCAATTAAATTGTAGATTTCATTTCACTCCATCTTTGTATCCATAGAAAATAGTGATAATTCAATAAAAATGATTAAATTTTATTCATAAAAGTATGCAATCATTTCATCGGTGTTTTGTTATGACGTTGTCACGTTAAACTATCGTCCGTAAACCGACTTTACAGATAACCAATTTTTTTTATATTATTATTCCTGAATGCGGACGAGACCAGCCTCGAGATTGCCTCTGCGGGAGAGGGGAGAGACGAACAGGCGGGTGTTCGCCCCGAGTGCAGCGCCCCGAACAGCGGCGAGGAGGAGACCCGCTAAGAGAAATGGCGCCCCCGCCCAGACGCGATATTACGAGCGGCTAATATCGCGCCGGCCGCCTGCTTTACGACGCGCATCAGACTATGTCGCTGGCGTTCGTCGCCTCTCGGCGCTCCGGCGATGCTGTTGATGTGTCCTTCGAGGACCCGCACCCGGCGAACAGAACAGTAGCTTCCAGAAACACCGTCCTTGTGACTTGATGTAGACTTTTGGACATACGCCATTGCTTAGCACATGTATGTCTGCAGAGGAAAACTACAAAAAAACACAAATGACAAAAAACACAGATTAAGCAAAAATTGCTGTTGTCAGGATTTTAACGCCACACAATATACCACAACAGGAATATGGTCAACAAACAACGAAAAAACAAAGAAAAATTGACTAACAGAATTAAAAAAAAACCACAAATTATGACAGCACAAAAATTCCGAACCCAAAAAAATTCAACACAACAGTTGAAACGAGACAAAAAACACAGCAAAACGAAAAGACGAAACAAACACAATAGTTTTCCAAAACGTCTTATGTCCTAAAGTCTACATCAAGTCATGCACTCCCATTGCACAAATCTTTTAAAGATAATACCGTCCTTGTGATATGTCAATGTTGTCTTGAATGCCCCACAGATCTTCAGGGGGAAAAAAATAACACATTTATAGGGACACCTGTATTTCGCGAATACATTTAGTGTCAAGGTATTTCACAAAATACTGTATCTTTTCTCCTGTGGTTATTGGCTGAGGTCGGTGAGAGGTGTCGTCCCGCTCTTGACGGGGCCAATGAGAATGTGGTCACCGTACTGCTGCACCCTCACAATTCGCCATGGCTCTTAGAAAAAGCTACAGTGTTTTGTGAAATACTTTGACACGAAATGTATTCGCGAAATACAGGTGTCCCTACACATGTAATTTGAAAACTGCTCAAGATATCACTGTAGAGACCTGAAAAATTCGCGGATTCATTTCGTGATAGTCTAGAATCCAAAAACGTTTTGCCTTTTTACTGCATCAGTGATTGGGCCACAATTTATCTTAATGATACTCGGCCAACGAAAAACCTTAAACGAAAGATCGAATCACTAGCGTCCCAGTTAACAGGTGTCACGAGTCAGTAGCTAATGAGCAGATGTAATTTTCCCCAGTGCATAGAGGATCATGGAGTATATCCTATACAGGTCATTGAAATCGCGAATTTTTCCGGTCTCTAGATATCAGTTTGGTGTCTGTTTACGGAAAAAAACACTTAATGATAAGTTGAGGCTTGGGCGAAGCCATGTTTTGTGGGATTTAGTTATATTAATATATTTCGGCTGAACCTGTTACTTCTGTATTGCAGTGTGGAGGCTGGAGGGGAGGTGGGTTTCTCTCCGGGAAATATTTCAAAAAGATGATGCTTCAAAACTCATTTTTAGGCTATCTGATGATCCTTCAGTGCTTCTTCGAAACCTGAATACACTAAGATAAAAAAAAAAAGGTCCACGTACGAAAGGTAGATATTTACACTATGTTCCATTACTTATGGTTTTTAAGTCATAATACGTTTGGGTAAACATTTTTCACGAAAAAATATGGACGCCTATTAGACTGGAATACGGAATGCCTGTGCCAGTGTTTTCTTCCTTGTAATTGGCGGCCGTCTGCAAGAGAAGTCATCGCCTTATTTGACCGGGCCATTCAGAACACGTCTAATTTAATAATAATAATTAATGAACGAAACGGAATTCTTCGTCATAGGCATCACGGACTTCGAATGCGCAATGCGTGTAGCCTAATTGCAGGCGCTTAGTAGACATCTCCGAATATTCTCTAGCCAAAAAAAAATTATGCAAAATGGTATTGGTTGATTCCATGAAACGTGTTCAACAATTACAGCAAACATTACAAAATTACGATTGTCAACTGGTTTAGTTTCCAGGCGGCGAACTTCTGTGCAGAGGGGTTACAGAAACACAGCGTTGCGAAAAGTGTTCGGAACTGAATAGCGATAACGCGGAAATTTAAAATAGATCTGTAGAAAACTAAAACTGCCAATAAAAACTTTTTCTCGCGAGTCAATTTATTTTTTAAAACTTCCACAGCACAAAAAAAAATTTTTATAAATATATATACAACATCTGAAACTATTATTTCCAATATGGCCTCGTGGCCGTGCGGTTAGCATCAATAAACATATTTGAATTAATGAGTGCAAATTTAAGTAAATTTATTAATTATATTGTAGATTTCATTTCAGTCCTTCGTGGAACAATACAAAATAGTGATAATTCAATAAAAATGATTCAATTTTATTCATAAAAGTATGCAGAGGTAGATTTTATCATACAAAAGAGAAAAAAATTTAAAAAAATTACTTCCTCAAAGAATAACATATTTTTAATGCCTAAATAATTTGGTTGCAAAAACCTATTACGGCTCAGTCTCAGGCCAAATTGGATATTTCATTTTCTTCTGGATCAATCATTTCATCAATGTTTTGTTATGACGTTGTCACGTTAAACTATCGTCCGTAAACTGACTTTACAGACAACCAATTTTTTAATGCGAGTATTTATTTTTAATTATTAAGCGACCAATCGAGCTTTCTTTAAGAATATCCATCGTACATTTCCCATGCACAAAAAACTAATCCTCGACTGTGGTGCCCTAGCCATCAAAAGCCACCGAGAGCAACACGAATGAAAAAGAAAAAAGAAAAAAAGAAATGTTGCGTATAATCCACGCTTCATATCGCTTCGCCGGCTCCCGCGATGCGGCGTCTCTCTCGATCTCTCTCTCTCTCTCTCTCTCTCTCTCTCTCTTCCTCTCCCTTTCACCTCGCGGTCCGCCGAAGAAATGCCCGCCGAGAAGAGGCTTGCGGCGCGCAAAGATTTAATATCGCCGGCTCGTTTTAATCGCAGCGCGCAAGCCCTTCCTCCCGCGCGGCGCCTTAGCGGCGGCTCATTTCGCGGAATTACCCTCCCCCTTCCACCCCTAACCCCCTCCCCCTGGTTGTTGTGTGTCTCGGGGACATGATGCTCGCTGCCAGAGACATGTGCAGGTTGGTTCCACCATACAGGCATTCCTCACGGGGGGAAAAAATAATTGGTTGTCTGTAAAGTCGGTTTACGGACGATAGTTTAACGTGACAACGTCATAACAAAACATTGATGAAATTATTGCATACTTTCATGAATAAAATTGAATAATTTTTATTTTAATAATAAAAGAATAAATACTTGAAATTATACTAGTAATCAGATTTTTAAAATGCAAGAATAATTAACCTTTATTGCCGAAATTGTTGTTGTAATAAGCAATGAAAACCACATTAACTTTTCACTTCACTTTATAAACAGTCGACGAAACAGTTCACGTGTAGATGACTTGTAAATAATTTTAAAAACTGGCGTTTAGTTATAAAGTTTAAATATAATTATGAACAAGTTTTCATATAAATAAACTGTAATCAATATTTATCATCAATTATATGAATCACCATAATTTTTTAGTCAATTGTAACATAACCTATTATTACTGCACTCGACGACAGCATAACGGAACACAGCGTAACGGGACACAGCGTAACGGGACACAGCGTAACGGTACACAGCGTAACGGGACAACGAGCGTAACGGGACACAGCGTAACGGAACAATGAGCGTAACGGGACACTTTTTCGTGCGTGCAGCCGACGTTCATCGATTTATTAGACGTTGTCACGTCAAAAAAGGCTCGTGTAACGCAGTACACGTGATAGACGTGAAACTTCCTTGTCAATTCAAACCTCGACTCGTAAGTAGCCTATATTGGAAGGGGTAAAACGGCAGATAAAGAGAAAAGGAGAAATGAGACATTTTTTAAATAAAAATTAATAAATAAAATTAGTATTCACTTCAAAATAACTTCTCATGATATCAATAATTAATTGATAAATCTTAAATGATTAATTAACAATAAATATTACTCACTGTTGAATACTCACACAGTAAAGAAAAACTGTACATTTTACTGTTTCTTCAAGCAATTCTGCCGTTTGGAACACGCCAAATCTCTGAACGAAATATGAAATTCATAACAGGTAGCGCTATATATGCGGGAAATGCAGGAACTGTCTCAACAGCGCTCTCTACGCTGCTGGTTGAACAAGGAAGAACGCGATTGTGCTGGTCGCAAATATAAAATTTAAGGCACTCACAGCTGACTGCACAGGATACCTATATCCATTCTCAGAAAAAAATCCCATGCGCACACACTGTCTTCTTCTTTCGTTTCTCTATTTCTCTCAGTTCTTTATTTTTGGGAGGGGGACGAATCATCGCACAAAGAGGAGAATGAAAACGTGCCTAGCAGCGTATATATTATAGTGTTATTCTTTATATCTCTGTCCTTTCGCGCCAGAAACGTTTGAAAAACATTTTTTTTCACAAAAGAGTTGCATTAAAATTTGACCTTGAAATTTAACTCTCATCGCTCCCAAAGAAGTTTTACTTCAAAAATACACATGCCATGTGAGACGAAGCCTTGTGGACCACACCCGTCCGGGCACGCATACGGTGTGTATAGCTTCAGGAAAAAAATACTCGTGATTTTAAAACTGCTCATATGTCCGAGTGGTGTCTGTTTACGGAAAGCATGTCAGAACACCCTGAGAGCGGATGTCTGATCCTGTTTCCGTCTTTCATTTTTAAATTGTAATTTTTTTAGACTATGTATTGTAAATGGTTAAGATGTGTTTTAAGAATAATTTCTGGAATAAAAATTCTGTTACAGATTCCTGAAAGCACTCAGGGTACTTGCAATATGCCTTTATCTTAATTTCTCCGCCACATCATGGTACGGTTACCAATCAAATCTCACAGTTGTCCTGTGCACGACGAGAAGACGACGAGCCAGTCCACAGCCTTGCGCTTAGAGGCGACACCGCGTCAGAAGCACCAGCGAGCGTCGCACTTACATACCATCCCGTCTTACTAACAAAAGTAACCCATGAACATGTTGGTCCCTTGAAGTGAATACTTAGAAAAAGAAGTTTTGTAAATAAAATTCTAGAATACTTTTGGTTTTATTCAATATTGGAAATTATTTGCTGCCAAAAAACAACGGTTGACTACACAGAGAAAAAGGTTTGTTTGAATCAAACAAATTTTTGTTTATAGGCTATATGGCGAAACAAATATTTACTTGCTGTAACAAAATATTTTGTTAGCTTTACCAAACTTGGTACGTAACAAAAATTATTTATTACACCTAACCAAATATACAGTTGAGTTGAAAAAAACATTTTGTTAGATCAACAGAATCTTTCCCACTACAAAATATTTGTTTGAATTAACAAATTATATTTATTTCGCCATATACAAATAAATATTTTGGTGAGGCAAACAATCCTTTCTCTCAGTGTATATCATTCCCTTCATTATTAAAATAATGGTGGGTTAGTTGTATACAATTACATGAAAATAAAGGGTGTACATATGTTCAAGGACGTGGTATTATACAAGGAAGCTGATCTTGTGTAATAGATCACTGACACGAGGGACAGTGCTATTGAGGCTGGCAGACTGGTGCTGCTACCTCACAGTGAGATCTGAAGACGTCACAGCCCCTGTGTCTATACGCGACCCACACTGAGTCCTTGTAGCACCTTTACTTCTTTTGAGAAAATATAAAGGGAATGAAACTTTTAGCATTAGTGAATTGTGAGGAAAATTACCCATCAGCGTTACAATAAATAAATTTCTGCCGTGAACATTCGGAAGTGTATTTACTAGAGTTACGACTGGTCAGCGATAAACTTTTCAATTTTTGCAACATTTATTTCATCTTACAGGAGTCAAAATATAATTAAAATACCATTATTCCCAAAGCTAACAAATCGTTAGAATATTCTGAAGGTAATTTTTACATCATATTATTCGTATAGTTAAAGTTAAGGTTGTCATACTGGCATCTAACATTTAAAAATAATGAATAGGGACCCAGGGAAGATAAGATAAATTTAGCTTTTTTTACTATGATCCATTTAGTGAAAGACCCACAACATAAAATTTGAAATGTAGAATAACAAACATCTTGGGAATGAAAAATATGTATAAACAAATTTATAAAAATAAGCGATTTGGTAAAACGATAAAAATAAATAATATAGGAAGAAAGACTTTCTTGAATACTGCAAAAATACTGCCTAGACAATATCTGGGGTAAAATCAATTATGAAAGTTGTAAAAAAAAACATTAATGAGAAATTTCAACAATTTTCAAAAGATTCCCGGGAAATAACAAAATGACGAAGATAATGAGTGTTCCGAATTTCACTCGCTTAGAAGCAATTTTTTTCCTTACGTACATAATTAACTTCTGTCACGTGTTCCACACAATGGTGCGGCAGTTGTCACAGGGAACGACCGGGAACACACATTCGCGAAAGCCCGAGAGTGTTGTTTGCAGTCGACGTCCGGAGAGTTGTCGCGAGGGGGCGACGCGCCGCAGAACACGCTACTCCAGCGAGCGCTAACAAGCGCGCCTCGCCTCTGGAAGGGGCGGGAGGGGGGAGTGCTTGTGCGTGGTCCGCTCTGTCTCCGTCTCTGTCTCCTGTCTCTTTGTCTCCTGTCTCCGTCTCTCCGGCCTCTGTCCGCGGGCCCGGTGACGCGAGAATGAAATGATTTGACAATGGCTTCCCGATCCCACAGCGCGCTGCCAGGATGCTGGTCGACCCGGAGTCGATGCTCTATACAAACCCCCTCTCCCTCCCACCGCCCTTGCCATGCCCCACCTCCGCCCCCCCCCCCCCCCCACCCCTGGGTGCATTAGCGAGGCGAAGCGGAGTGTTTTAATCCGGCGCCGACTCACCCCCTGCATCTACCCCGCTCCTTTTCCCTCACCTTCGTCCCACCTGGCGACAATGGGCGTTGCGATTGGCCCGCCGCCAGAACTCGCAAAGGGGGCGCGAGGACGAAGAGTGGTGGTGGGATGGTAAGGGGGGGGGGCAGGAAGTCATCAGGTGAATTAGAAGAGTGGAAGTTTCCAGGACGCGGAGGAGGCTGCAGGGCGTCCCATCTCCGGGCCGGAGCACTCGGGGCGGGGGAGGGAGAGGGTGGTAATCTGGTGAGCCAGAACCACCACTCTCCCCCTACTAACTCGCCGTGCCCGGTCCGAGCCGTCCCAGCATCTCCCCTGGGAGAAGTTCCAAAAAAGAACTTTTCTTTTTTTTTCGGGTAGGCGTTGCTTTGTGCTAGTGAAATAGTAATGGCACCAACGAAATTAATTAAACTCGTAATGGGCTTATTTTTTTTCTACCCCCCCCCCCCCTTCAGATTCTTATTTTGTGTTGGATTGTTCGAAGAGCAGGAAGAAAGGAAGTATAAGCCTTTGCTGCACAAATCTTCTTGTTTACACTTGAATACATAAACCAGGATTTTACAGAAAATAATCATTTAAAATATGACATAGTAAAATCGCTTGGAATTTTAACAAAATATTAGATCGTAATTATAGCATACTCACTGAATGCGCAGTAATTTCAAAAACAGAAATAAAATGGTATTCACGTAGGCTACCATAAAAAATTTGATAGAGGCTAACAGCATATTAATACAACAATTACAGCCTCAGATGATATTCTCAGTCCCGTTAAAAACATATCAAATGCAAAAAAAAATCGCCCGTAACTTTTCTGGGTTATAATAATTTATTTATTTTTTTTAGTTCTGTGATTTAAAATCTTTGTTCGTTTGAAAATTATTGGTATCCATTAAACGCTAAGCGCATGTTAGTGTACAAACTGGTTGGTCTGTCAGTAGCAACTTGTAAGCGTTCACTCACTGAAGACACTGGTTAAGTCTAGAAATAGCACGCGAAATGCATGACGTACACGCTCAGGACAGATTTCAAAGCTACAGTCGCACACAACAGAGGGTTAGAATAATTCCAACGATTTATTTCTCCTCTACTTTTGTGGAGATGATTTATTTTCAAATATTACAATTTTGTCATCTATTATTACATCAAGCAGTTGAATAACTAAATTCAATCATTTGTCTTCGTCATTCAGTCTTGAACGACTAGGACTACAAAGCTGTTTCCTAGCAAATAAACACCACGTTTCAATTAATTTCGCTTGTTATCTTTGAAATGCACGCATCAAAACAATCGCTAGCTACTCTGTGCCACTGACGCAGTGTTTATCTTTGACGTGTTGTGTGCTGATTGGTCGCGCACTAAAATCAGGCGCACGTTTTGAGTGCTTCTTTGATGCGCGTGTGCTATTTTCCAGTGTAGCAGTTGCGATCTGTTCGTGGGCAATCAGCTTCTGTGCGCTGTGCTGTTGCCTGCCTCGTCAGGGGCGTATCTGTGTCAGCGAGGCGGGATGATAAGCGCGACGCTCGCTGGTGCTTCTAGCGCGGTGTCTCCTCTGGACTGGCACGCATTCTTCTCGTCGTGCACAGGACAACTGTGGAATTTTAGCGGTGACCGTAACATTACATGGCGGAGAAATGAAGATAAAGGGGTAATGCAAGTCTCTTAAGTGCTTTCAAGAATCTGTACCGGTTGTTTTACGCCTAAAAATTACTCTGAAAACATGCGTTTCAGCTATTTTAACTCTTCTAGAAATACAGTTTAAAAGCTTAACCCGTGCTTTTCGGCCCTCAGCAAACTCTTAAAAGCTTTTTGTTAGCAGACCCCACTCGGATATCTCGAGTAGTTTTTGAAATCGCGTTGTTTTTCCTGAAGCTCTGCGCACCGTGTGTGTGCCCGGGTGGGCGGGGGGCCTTAAGGTGTCTGTGCGGTGAACTTTCAGCTTCTGTGCAACCGTCTCCTCCGTGTATCCGTGTCTCCGTGTCTCCGTGTCTCTCGAGCGACGTCTGCGCGCGAGAATCACGCTTGTAGAAGGAGGGGCAAGGTGGAATCAAGAAACCCCTCTCTGAAAGGGCCCGCTTCAACTAGCAAAATCGCAACCGTGAAATGGGAATGACAATCGTTATTTCGCGGATTCCCCTCCGGAAATACCTGAACATTTCCGCCCGCGGCGGGAAGCGAGGCAGAAACACACGTGACAAGCCAATATTGCAGCCCGATGAGGAAAACGCATTAAGCCCGTGTTGCTGCCTGCAACTAGGGAAAAAATATTGTCTAAAGAACTTACAGTGCTCGCTTTTGTTCGTCTTAGGGTACTTTTTTTTTTTTTATCTCTCTTGAGATCTGTTGAGTGGTTTTGTGATTTGAAACCACAAGTTGGCGCCGTCGGATGCGCTATCTAAAGTCTCTCATCTGAAAATGGACAAGTGATGGCGTTGTCATCGCCATTGTGGAAACTTTTCCGGACACCTATTTCGACACACACGCTGCCGAGATCAAAAATTGTTGATCTCATTCCGTTGAGTGTATGAGGAAGCGGTGGTAGAATCTATATCTCTCCCGTGCCACACGTTTTTCAATGCTGGCAGTTCACCCAGCCCCACCCTTTTTTTTTCTCACGCCAAGAAACACATCTCCTTCGTGTTTGAACTTTCCCGCGACCCCACCTTTCGCCGACGCCACTGGAAAATATTCCCCGCTCGATCCCAATACACTCCGACCCCCGCCCCCCCTCTCCCAGGAGTGTGTGTACTCAGCGCGGCCTGCGTATCCACATCTATCACCCCTCCCCCCTCCACCCTACCCGCGCAGGCTTTATGCGCGCGCCCGGGCGAACTACTTGCCGCTGCGGCGGAGGACTACCTGTCCGCACACTCTCTCACGTCAACTTGGCAGGGGAACCAACTGCTAACGAAATATTTATTTAACTATTTTATTGATAGGGACCGGAAAAATTCGCGTTTTCAATGACCTCCAGTATAGACTCCATGATCCTCTATATACTTGTGCAGATTAAACCTGCTGATTGGCTACTGACTCGTGACACGTGTTAACGGGGAAGCTTGTGAATCGATACTTCTTTTGTCGAACGTTTTTCATTGGTCCAGAGTCCTTCAGATAAACTGTTGCCCAATCACTGAAGCAGCAAGAAAGGCAAATGTATTTGGATTCTAGCCTATCGAGAAATGAACCCGCGAATTTTTCAGGTCTCTATTTATTTATTTAAAAAAACGTGGCGGAGTTAAGGCTTGCCACCTTTTCATACAATTAACCCCATAAATCTTTACAAAGTACAGGATGTCCATAAGAGAATGTTTTAGTTTAAATGGTACATGGAAAATAAAACTTTATGATGCTTATTTCAGAAAAATCGCACCCACGATTTTATCCAAATAGGAAGGGAAAAAACTTTCCATTCGGGGAAAAATGTCGCGTCCCCCATTTTTTCGCAATTAAGTCGCAGTTATGAAGAGGTATGTAAAATTCACGGTTTCATTTCGCGATGCTAGAATCCAAATACGTTTTCCTTTTTGCTGCTTTAGTGATTAGGCCACAGTTAATCTGAATGAGTCTGAGAAGTAGCGAATCACGAGCATCCCAGTTAGCAGGTGTCGCGAGTCAGTAGTCAATGAGCAAATGTAATTTTCCCGAGTGCATATAGGGTCATAGAGTCTATCCTGTAGATAATTAAAATCGTGAATTTTTCCTGTCCCTTACTGGTGGGCCTATGTCGAACGTGATTGGTTGGAAAAATTATTTCGCGTCGCGTCGTATGCATGGTGCTCATCTCTGTATTGTTATTCCAACATGAGACTTATATACATATCTTTAAAAAAATAACGCATTCTGTGACACTGACTGATATATCTCGGTACCCGACTCAAAATCATTACTTTATTTTATTATGTTTTGAACATAAATATTTGCTTAAAACTTTACTTCATAACCCATTGAGTAAATTAATTATTCGTAATAAAAAACCTTAACAACATATTTCAGTAATTTGTTTTTTTGACCTAGGCGTAGAAATACATGTCAGTTGTAGCAGCATTTCGCATAACCAGCAATATGAAAAATTCTATCACAGATTGGTGAGCCTATCAATTTTCGGGTGGAAAATCTTCACAAAATAACATAGGAAGATAGGCTAAGGATCATGAAAGATAATACTATTCCATACAAAAGAAATTGTATTTGATGGAATTGAATATTGACATTTATTATTCATTTCGAATGTTGCTCCAGGTTATTCCTTCAAAAGAAGTTTTCTGTCTCACGAGAGAAATTGAAATATAATAATAACAATAAATATGTATTTGTTTCAAGCTAACAAGGTATCTGGTTTTTTAAAAAAAAAGTGAGGGAGAAAACTTTTTAAATTTAATAGAAGAAGGGCAAAAAAAAATGCTGGTGCTAATATTTACGAAGGAGGGGATGAAGAGGGGATCGCTTGATAATTCCTGCGACGGTGTAAAAGAGGAACTGCGTGGAGAATCCCGACCGCCAGTGAGTTGTCATACTTTGTGACAACAGTTCATCCCGGGCGGATGTATGCGGAGGATTATAAGGGAGGGGGGGAGGGAACAATGGGATCTGTTGGAATTCGGCGGAGGAAGGGTTCGGTAATAAAATAGACTTGGGTCGATGTGCTATGGTCGGGAGGAACGAGCGATAAAAGAGTTGGTTGGAAAAGGGATGGAGGAGGGAGGGGAGGTTTAGAGATGCCTGATCACAAAGCGAGCAATTTGGCTGCGTTCGTAATCTTATGTCGGGATGATCTTTGAATGGAACAAGATGCCAGCGGCGGAGAAAAGCCCGAAAGGAGTTTAAGAAAAAAAAAGGAGGAGGGCGGGGGGTTGTGAATTGAAGGCGGAAGATCTCGAAGATCAAGGTGCGGGGGAGGTAGAGACGAGAAAATGAAGGGTTGGGGGTGGGGGGTGGGGTTGACTTCATGGAACAGAAAATGAGAAGGGAAAGTCTCACGAGCCATTTCCTAATTATGAGCCCCATTCACGGGGCGAGACTTTCCAGCCATTACTTCCATTCCACATTCCCACGCGCGCATCCAGACGTCGGGAGCGAAAACAGACACAAGCCAACTCCTGGCACTGGATCCTCGAGTTGATTCGACACGACAATCTTGGCTTGATGACTAGAGACCTGAAAAATTCGCGGGTTCATTTCGTGTAATGCAAAAATTCAAATGATTATACCTCAGTGCTGCTTCTGCCATTGGTCCACTGTTAATCTGGAGGCCTGGGGGGACAATTAGAGACCCTCACTCGTAGAAGTGCCGAATAACAGGCCACCCAGTCGAGACGACTCACAAGTCAGCAGCCAATGTTCAGTTGGCATTTGCCCGAGTGTGTGGAGGATATTGGAGTCTATATTGGAGGTCATCGAACCCGCGAATTTTTCCGGTCTCTATTGATGACGAGACAGCGGTGCAAGCAGGTAGTTGTGCTTTACAACTTTTGGCATGGCGATAAATGCAGTTCCATTCAACGATACGTATTATTATTATTATTATTATTATTATTATTATTATTATTATTATTATTTACCTTCAGCGTTACGTTTACATTTGACCGACAAAATTCATCTGCAGTTAAATATGTAGGAAAAAATATTTTAATTATAACCAGAATTGCTTCCCAAAGCTGGCATATGCTTTTGAAGTTGCCCAAAAAAGTAATCTCACTTAATAGTTAAAAATGTACTTTTTTTATGTTAAATAAAAAACTCATGATTTTTAGATACTACAAAACGTAATAAAAAAAGATGTCCCAGAACTCAACACTGAAAAGATAACAGTTTATATGCCAGTGTTTATAAATAATAAAAAATAAAAAATCGAAGTTTTCTAGTTTCCAAGTTTTAGTATACGATTTTTTTCCCCAAATATTTTAATTTGGAGCTGAAAAACTGGTTTATTACAAATATTAAATATTTTAAAATTAAATATCAAGAAAAAAGATAATGTTTAGCCAAACAAAACGTATCTAGTCACCTTCCGTTTTCATCGTTAGTTCTACTGTTTCCGGGAGATTATTAAAGAATAAAAATTTTAAAACCATGGAAAAGATAATTCAATATCCAATAATTTGAATTTATTTTGTTTTGTTATTTTTTTTATTATTCACAGTTAATACAGGAAAGCCATTCAGGGAATGGTTTACAAATAACTTGAACTATTAGCGGTACTGGGGCAACACGAAGCATAAATGCCTGGGTAAGAATCCGAACCCAGTATTACTGCGAACAACATTTTGTAGTGATTCGGTTGTTTTCATGTAAATGTACAAATTTACAAATATTTGTCAATTTTCATGAATATTTCAGTTCCATTTATAAAAATAGAAAATAAAGTGTAGGAAAGTTGAGCTCAGCGTGAAGCGAAAATATCGTGCCATAAGTTATCCCTCAGTTATTCAGGTCAGCGAACCACCGAGGTAATTTTAGCAGGATTGTTATATATTAACACCTCACCAACGAACAACCATGTGCAAAATGAACTGCGTCAGCCTTTTTTTGTTTTTGCAAAAAAAAAAAATTCTCAAGGCGAAACAATATTGCAAATGATTCCGCGCTTCGGTAGCGGAAATATCTTGACCAAATTTATGTCGCTATTTTGCGATAATGTTTTTTTTTTCCTAACTGTGTATGATGCGGATGGACTGTAAATTAAAAGTTCGGTACCTACAGCACTCCCTCCCCCCCCCCCCCCAAATCCAAATTCGTTTCTCTCCAGAACCGAAAGAGTTTTGATTGATGCGCTCGGACGACGTAATCAGCGCACGTAAACTAACGAAGTGATAGGGGGAAAAAAGCACGCGCGCTATCGTCAGATCTCAGAGCGATGCAGTCGATAGCAGCGGTCGTCACCTGATGTCGCACATTGTCGCAGAGAGCTGGCCTGGTCACGCGATGGTCGACTCTCTGCAGCCCGGAGGCTCACCAGGGCGTAACGAAGAGTGCAACTCACAGGAGTGGGGCGCTCGACGGCGGAGCAGGGAGAGTGGAGTGGGAACAGGGACGTAGCAAGGACTTAAATTAAAAAAAATATATTGGTTGTCTGTAAAGTCGGTTTACGGACGATAGTTTAACGTAACAACGTCATAAACAAAACATTGATGAAATGATTGCATACTTTTATGAATAAAATTTAATCATTTTTATCGAATTATCACAAATTTGTATGGATACAAAGATGGAGTGAAATAAAATATACAATTTAATTGATAAATTTACTTTTATTTGCACTCATTAATTCAAATATGTTTATTACTTTAACGAAGAGATATTTTAACTATAAATTTAATGCATATTTGCTATTTAACTTGTTCCAATCTGTGTTATTCTGTTAAGGATATGACGATGATAGGAAATGTAGGAAACGAATGGGAGTGTTTCAAGTTTAATGTGCCTCGAAAAAGTAAAATCGATGGTTGTTCCAATCGAGTGGAAGAGAGATAGAAGCGGCGCAAGCGTACAATGAGCGTAACGGGACACAGTGTAACGGGACAATGTGCGTAACGGGACACTTTTTCGTGCGTGCAGCCGGCGTTCATCGATTTATTAGACGTTGTCACGTCAAAAGTGTTTGACAACGAATGGCAGTTAATAGCACTGCATTTGTCCACACAAGTTTCGTCCCATGGTTTCCTTTATAGTACATAGGCCTACTTTCAGGACAGCGAAAAAGGTTAAAGCGGGTGTTTCTTTCGCGAAAGTTTTCAGAAATGAAAATTCTACACACAATGTATGGGTAAGTCCATGGAACCTTTGTAATGATATTCCAGTAAGAACTCAAGGGCTCCGCCCACCCGGGCACACACACACGGTGTGCAGAGCTTCAGGAAAAACAACGCGATTTCAAAACTTCTCAAGATATCCGAATGCGGTCTGTTACCGAAAAGCATTTAAGAGTTCACTGAGGGCCAGAAAATACTTTAGATTTTGGATTAAGTTTTTAAACTTTATTTTTACAAGAGTTAAAATGGCTAAAAAGCACGTTTTCAGAGTAATTTTTAGGGTGTAAAAACAACCCGTACAGATTCTTGAAAGCACTTAAGGGACTTGCGTTACACCCTTATCTTCATTTCTCGGCCATATGATGTTACGGTCACCGCTCAAATTTCACAGTTGTCCTGTGACGACGAGAAGACTGCGCGCCAGTCCAGAGGAGACACCGCGCTAGAAGCACCAGCGAGCGTCGCGCTTATCATCCCGCCTCGCCAGCACAGATACACCACTGACGAGGCGGGACCTTGAAAGTCCCGTAGAAGACTGCACGCTCCATCGGCAGTCATCAGAAACTGACTGTCTCCTCCTCCTGTGGAAGGTGCGTGAAGATCCACTCCAAGCAAACAACAACCCCATCTTCGTCCGTCGCAACTGGTCGGACGTCTTCGCTGTTGAACTTTCTTCCCCGGAGCTCCCTCGCGGCACACGGCGTGTCCGTGCGACGCGACGCGCTGATCCAATTACGGGGCGACTCCAGAGGACAATGAGGGGATTGTCTGATGCGGGAAGGACACGGGAGCCCTGACGACGGGCATAAATATACACCCCGGCTCTCGGGAGTCGCGCTGATGAATTCATTAGCAGCATTGTTTATGTTTGATTACAGTCTTGTCTGCGAATTCCATCGTCATGGCGTCTCCTGCTCGAATCTCTCCCCCCCCCCCTCCTTCTTTTCCCAAACCCTCCCTTTTGGATCCGGTCCGCCGCTGTCGTCCGCGAAATACTAATGAACCCGAGTGTTTTTCTTTCCCCCGTCCCGAAAAGGGTTGGGGGGGGGGGGGGGGGGGGGGCGTCGTTTTGAGAGTCTCCGTGGATTCCGCGACCGACACTCCAAAACTAAACATCCTCCGATGAAGAAGGCCTCGTCGTCACAACCAGAGCAGGAAAGCTTCCATCTGTCGGTGTTCAAACACCTCTCCCGTTTGTCCGCGGAGTGCTTTACGGACCCATGAACTTCGCAGATTCGTTTGGCGGAAGGTACGAACTTCCGTGCTCTCTGTTGCACGGGAGCGAACTACATTTCAGTTCAGCTGATCCCATTGGGGGAAAAAAACATTTATTCCTCTGATCACCGGGCTGTGGAGGATTACAGTCATACCCAGGCATTTATTACCGCTCCAGAGATATCGTTGTGTCGAACACAATTTATACTTTTACGCGTAAAAAATCTACATTTTTTCACATTAATAAAACTAAATAAGAAAAGATCCACAACTTTTTTTTTTGGGCTGGAAGAAATAATGTTAAAACCACGGTGTCTGGTGTAATGGCCAACTGCATATGTTTTCCTATAGTTTTTTACATGCGACATACTATGAATGAAATCTTTTAATTCCACTGTTTTCTATAAAATAAAATCCAATAAAATTGCATAAATGTCATCTGAAATTCAAGATAAGAGGTACATTCATTTGAAATATACAATATGTACCTTAATTATTTCTTGACTGTGGATCATCAAACTAGGTTCATAATTGTGTGACTTGCACACAGAATAAAATTAACTTCCGCGCATTATCGTGAAACGATATTTTCCAAATATTAGCAAAAATAAATTTAAACGCACCTAATTAAATATAACGAAATCCTTTTTTAAATTTATGTCTCAGCAACAATATTCCCCACTGCCTTATCACACACGTAGCATGCAGTTATGTATTTACTAATTGATTAAGTGGGAAGGGGGTGTATGGTGTGATGCATGAGCTAATTCGCCAGTCCCCTGCTCAAATAAAATTTTGAAAACTAGCTTTATATAGATTGAAATGGAAACGAATAAGATCGGAAAATTATGAAGCATAAGCGGTTCAACATTATACAGTGGACAAGTTGTTTAACAAAAGGTTACATGCAACAAGGTTGCAAATTGCACTGGAAATATTTTTTGACAGATAAATTAATTAATGAATAAAAGCGAAAGCATGATTTGTAGATTCTCTGTAGAGTGTAAATCAGCTGTATCAGTTAGTTACCTATCACTAAAATGATTGAAAATTCATTATCTTAAAATGTATCATTAACAAATGAACAAGTGAAATTTAAACATTTCAGGTGCCGAAAGCACCATAGCCAACTTCTCGCCTGATTAGAAATTATAAAAAATTTAAGATCAAATATGTACCCTATGTCGTGTTTCTTATTCAATGTACAATAATACATTTGACTTTTCCAAATGTACCTAAGAAAAGCTATCATTAATAGAATAAAATCATCTAAACTTCAAAAGAGTTTCAAACCCAGAAAGAAGTTAGCATTGTAATAAACCGTATATCATAGTCAACGGAAGAAAAACGACATAATGAGAAAAATTGTCGGCATGAGAATCTTAAAAAAAAATGTTCTGGTAAAGTTTTTTTATTTACCTTGCTCAGTTTTGTATGACTGTTTTTAAACTGCGAGTAAATTCCAATTCATCTTCTATTAAAGTTGGTCACTAACTCGTTTTCGAAAACGTTACCTGCTAGCGACAGTTTGGAAATTAGCGCGCCCTCCTGTCACAGCGGGGTAACTCCACCCCCCCCCCCCCCCCCCCCCAACTTCTCCCTTCTCGCAACCCACGGCATCTTCTGTCTCTTTCCTTCTCCCTCGGGACGCTCACTGTGCCCATCTCCGTCTCTCTCTTACTCGCAGCAGCGCGTCGCGTCTTCTCTCTCCTGCGTCGCTCTCCCCCACTCCGCCGCTATCACCTGAACTCCTTCCTCACCCGCCCCTTCTCGCACTCCTTTCGTCCTCTCCACCTCCTGTGCGGCCTACAGCTGTCTCCGTCCGCCGCGCGGTGCGCCCTATGCTCCGTCTCTCTCCACCCGCATCTCACTCACCCTCCCCCCTCCTTTCAGCCTCACCCAGCCTCACCCAGCCTCACCCCAGCCTCACCCACCCCCCACCACCCAGCAAGACTTCTTGCATCGCCGGTTGCCCGCCGGGCAGGGGCTGTCTTTCGTCTCCGGGATCGCACAAGTAGTCACTAAATTAATCGCTACGGGGGATCTCCCCAGCCCGGGCCGAGCCTGGCGCCGCGACTCCAGCTACGAACCTGGGTCGTGTTGGTGCGTTGAGAAGGAGTGGGGGAAGTCGCCTGCTCCCTTGAAAGTTTCTAATTTGCTAACTTATTTACGGGGACTGTTTGCGCCGGCCTTCCAGCGCCGTCGCCTGCCGTTAACCAAATTCTCGCATCTCACGGACCGGTGGACATTTCAGCAGGCGAGGCATGGTGGTTGTGAAGGAAATCTCTAAGATGACTGAGCACATAAGGTATATGGCCCAAAATATTTTTTTTTCCCGGCCAACTCCTCTATTTTTAGTAATTTCATCTGGTGTAAACCCTACGAGTGTTAAAAAAAATTGAGTTATCATAGAAAAGAACTTTTAAGTTATACATTATTTTCCTTTCAATTACATGTAACAATGTAAGAGGTTGCCCAGGCAGACATTTTAAAACATTTTTTTAATGGATTCGACTACTGTATGTAGTTATGATTTTGAAATGAAGGTATATTAAAGACTAGTACTGTATGAAAAACAAACACAAAAATAATGACTACTGCTGGATTACAATCACAGTAATCCCAGTAAGTGGCGAGGGTTTGAAAGCTGCAGTGTTCATGATATTTCACGGTACTGTGATTCTGCAGTGTGGAGAGGAAGACAACACAACAGCCAATTGTTAATCCAGACTCAGATGAAAATTAAAACTGGGACTTCTGGCCATGAGTAGAGCCGCAATTATTTCGCAATTAATTTCTTTATTATGTTTTATTGAATGATGTCCTAAAACCACAGCAAATTTTGTCACTGTTACAAAATTATTTATTTGAAATATTTGGGGGTAACACCTTTATTTTCCATGTGTTTTTGTGACTTGTTATCACCCTCCATCATTCCAATTAAAATTATTTTGCTACAGTCACAAAATTCGCGGTGGTTGTAGAAAATCATTCAATTAAACATAATTCAGATGCTTAGTATTCCATCTTAAATAACGAACATGGGCCGGTTGTAAACAACGAGAAGTGGTTACTTAGTCACGTGTAGCAAAATTATGTGATCTTGTTATCGAACAATGAACATTATAAAAAGCTTTATTATATATGTGCATTTTGACACTACCGTGGAGAGAAACGAATCCACGAAATGA
Organism: Bacillus rossius redtenbacheri; assembly: GCF_032445375.1. NCBI lineage: Eukaryota > Metazoa > Arthropoda > Insecta > Phasmatodea > Bacillidae > Bacillus > Bacillus rossius. The sequence goes on along the minus strand of NC_086339.1, from coordinate 5,993,119 downwards.
AAGTGGTTCTACCCATCAGTCACATCTGTACCACTATACCAAAAGATTCGATGTAGATCGAAATTTATGTGAGTAATTATTGGTTCGTGAGTCCGACTCATAATCTCCCAGTTGACCAAAAAATTTTCACGAGGTGGAATCAATGAGTAACCATCGTGCATGAACGTAGCTACAGCGAGTGATGATGCAACGGGTCACAGTGTTGGTACAAATGGTGCCTCATTGGAAAATCCAATCACCGACAGCATATAAAATGTTTCACTTAATGGCTATTCAAACGAAAGTCCACACAAACTCGTGATCGAACCCTGACGACCCAGGCGAGATATGTTGGCCGCTGAGACCATCACGAAAGCTGAAGAGAGTCACTATTTTATGCTTTTACTCTCCTTTTTTTTTTGTTCATCGCTAAGATAGCACTAAAGAATTTGAGATGCACGAATGAGAAGCTCTCGTATTAAAACATTCATGAAATCGGAACAACTGAGGGAATGGGATTGCCCGAGTAGAGTTTGCTACCTTTCTTTCTTTCTTTTTTTCCTTCCTCCTCTGCGTACAAAACGTTTGGAACAAAGAGATGCACGAGCCAGTGCTTCACAAAGGTCTTTGTGCAACCCCTCCACTGCTGCTCGCTGGAGCGACGGCTTGGGCTCCGGCCTGCGGCAAAGGAGCTGAGTCACGATGGCTCGGGCTCCGGCCTGCGGCAAAGGAGCTGAGTCACGACGGCTCGGGCTCCGGCCTGCGGCAAAGGAGCTGAGTCACGACGGCTCGGGCTCCGGCCTGCGGCAAAGGAGCTGAGTCACGACGGCTCGGGCTCCGGCCTGCGGCAAAGGAGCTGAGTCACGACGGCTCGGGCTCCGGCCTGCGGCAAAGGAGCTGAGTCACGATGGCTCGGGCTCCGGCCTGCGGCAAAGGAGCTGAGTCACGACGGCTCGGGCTCCGGCCTGCGGCAAAGGAGCTGAGTCACGACGGCTCGGGCTCCGGCCTGCGGCAAAGGAGCTGAGTCACGATGGCTCGGGCTCCGGCCTGCGGCAAAGGAGCTGAGTCACGACGGCTCGGGCTCCGGCCTGCGGCAAAGGAGCTGAGTCACGACGGCTCGGGCTCCGGCCTGCGGCAAAGGAGCTGAGTCACGACGGCTCGGGCTCCGGCCTGCGGCAAAGGAGCTGAGTCCAATATCGGCAAATCATTTATTTTCACTATGTATTCAAATGAACATACATAATGGTATTTTGGTAATTTGTAGCTCCAAAGCTGATAAAACTTAAAACATAAATTACAAAAACTCATGTCACAGATGTCGTGCGCACCCTTTGATGCAAATAATCGGCGTAGTGATACAAGACACCCGGTACTCGTCAACGTTATTTTTGTCATAAGGCGGAAGGATGCATGGCATTTCAAAGAGGGCTATGGTACATGTCTCCATGAATCCCTTACTGCCACATTCACATTTTCTAGACTGTCAAATGGCACGCAGGACTTTATTTGATAAATCGGGGAAGTGCCAATTGTAAAATTGTAGAACATAGATTTATGGACTACTAAGTATGTAATGACTGAGGATAGATTTCAGAATATTTTTTTTGTCTCTTATGCAAGGTTTAATATCTTATTTGTTCATTTGGCATTGAAACATTTTTACAAACAAGATTTTTCCCCCGTTACTTCTAGGTATTATATCCATTATTAACTTTGGTCATCTCGACACCTACACACAACAAATACTGCCTCTAAACATCGCCCGTTTTTGGCAGTGACAGTTCTAGGGTTGGCAGTAAAAGCAAATACGTCAAAATATCTTATTTTACAGGAAATAATTATATTTACTTAGTGGCTTTTAATAATCACATAAGTTTTGGATGTGTGAATAAACGGAATTTATTTCGAAGACCATATAAATCCATAATAATGTTAAATATATTGCATATGAATTAATAAAAGAACATTACTTATTTGATAATACCCAAAAGAAAATTTGACTAATGTGATTTTCCCGCCGACCCTATAATTTATTTATTAGATTCTAGATCTTAATAGCGTAAAGTTAAAACAAGTTAGCTAGTAATGATTTTATAAATCATGGACGTGCCACAGTAAAACTTAAAAACATTGTAACTGTCGAGGTTGAACGATAATCGATCAGTAAGGCCAATTTAAGCGAAACGAGACACTTACGGATAAGCACTATGGTCGATTACATTCGAAGTTGTATATAGGCGTGAAACATGCCGTCTTCTTTATGCGGGCTGCAATAAAATGACATCGTTTCATACAATAAACTCCACAGTCCGTTTGGTTATGTCACCGAGGAAAATAACTTTATGGCTTCATTGCACCGTAACGATAAAGGGCCATATAGCAAGCGTGTGCCGTTCGCCAGGGGTTCTCTATGGTCGTGATACCTATCTATGGCGTGGTGATATCTATGGCGTGACGTTCTCGCGACGAGGGTCGTGTGTTCGATGCCGCTACCCAGACGTGACTCCAGATTTACGAGTGCAGAGCCGGCATCAAATCGGTTAAGGACCAGCAATAATCTCGGAGGTCCCTCTAGACGTTAAACCACTAGACGTTAAGGCCTGTAAACAAACCACCAGCAGCTTGTCGCGTGCAGCGGAATTATACGGTTCCCGTTGATATCCCCGCGGCATTGTGCGGCCGGACGGTAAGACTGCACGCCGACCAGTTAGTGCCCTGCGTGTGGCACTTCCACGCGCTGGCGTCGCCCTTATGGGTCCATCGCTCTCGTGTCCTTAAAGTCATTCTCTCAGTGTCTGTAAGGTGAAACAGACCGGTTGCTAGTGTGTGCGGCTGAATGCTACACATCTATACACATTCTTCGCTCTATCTATCCATATATCTGTATATATCCCTCTGTCTATCCCTGTGTACTCTCTCTGTATCTTTATCCCTCTATGTCTATATCTTCCTATCTATATATTTATCTTTACAAAACAGAAGACGCACAAAGAAACATTCATTTATATATATTTATATTTTACCTATCTAAATATTTACCTGTCGGTTTATAAAAATACGCGCGTTTTAGAATGGAACTGTTTTTGTCAATATTTCAAAGAATATGGTAGAACGTTAGGCTATTTGAGATTTTGAACTAACGAACTTTTATAACATTCAGAAACTGGTTAAAAACGGCTGTAGAAAAAAAACACTTACTTCTTCCACGTGTATTCATAACGGGAAACAAAATTCCGAAAGTTTAAATACGGCGTTGCTTCCACGAAGGCGCAGTTATCTGAAGTTACGAAGCACACTTCTCCGAGGGGCAGTCCACGAACTGACAGGCCGGAGGCGGTCAGCTGCCAATGACACGGCGACAGGAGCGGAGGCCTAGCGGGCGTCGTTAGGAGAGTTAGCGCCGGAGATACTTCCGAGACGTCCAAGTGGCCCCTTCTCCCGGGGTCACGCCTCCCTGCCTGGCGACACTTGTCCCCCTTGGTCCGGACAGCTGGCAGAGCTTGGACAGGCCTCCACCGGACCACGGGTTCACCCGGTGATCGAGGGGTCCCAGCAGTGCTGATAACTAGAGACCTGAAAAATTCGCGGGTTCATTTCTCGATAGGCTAGAATCCAAATACATTTGCCCTTTTTTTTTACTGCTTCAGTGATTGGGCAACAGTTTATCTGAAGGACTCTGGACCAATGAAAAACGTTCCACAAAAGAAGTATCGAATCACAAGTTTCCCCGTTAACGCGTGTCACGAGTCAGTATCCAATCAGCAGGTGTAATCTGCACAAGTACATAGAGGATCGTGGAGTCTATCCTAGAGGTCATTGAAAACGCGAATTTTTCCGGTCCCTGCTGATAACGTCTAATGAGCTCACGACGCAGCCACTTGTCTGGTCAGCTGAGCGAGGCAGGGGGTGAAGGTGGTGTCTATGCTGGGACGGGTAGCCCCAGCCCCTGGACACAGCCGGATCACTAACACCTCTCCTGTCTCGCGTGTACGGCGTGTTCCGTGGGGGTGCCAGGCCGGTAGGGTCGGGCTAACAAAACAAAAGGGGGAGCAATCCCTACGACAGTCGTGTCCTCGCCTCCCTTGGTCCGGGGCTGTGGGCCCAGGAGTCTCACTTGCTGCCTGCTCGAGCAGACAGACACTAATGTTCACGCCCAGGACAGCGCAAAGCTCGCTTCATTTCCATGTCGTGTCCCTGTCTGCATTTCTGTGAAGGAAACCCGTACACGATATCTTGTGGAGTTGGGAACCTGGCTAGTCATATATATATATATATATATATATATATATATTAAATGAATACACTGTAAAATTTGTTTTTGACGTGATAACGTCTTATAAATCGATGAACGCCGGCTGCACGCACGAAAAATCATGACTCATTGTCAAGTTCCGCCTGAGACGAGCGTGCAAGAACCGGCCAACCACCGTGCGAGAAAAATCTTCTATAATATCAAACAGGTTAAGTCGGGCTTTTTTTTTAACTAATTGTTCGTGATTATATTTAAAACAAATTATTTTAATTAAATTTGCAAAATCTGTAAATAATATTTGAAAATTAAAAAGTATGCAATTTTTCATCAATGTTTTCTTATGACGTTATCACGTAAAATTATCGTCCGTAAACCGACTTTACAAACGACCCCCTTTTTTTTTTGTTCTTTCACTTTGGAAACTGTTGGCAACGATATCACTTGGAAAATTACAAGGCAGTGCTTTGTACCACGTGTAATTTTACAAAGCTCTGATATCGTTGGCAATTGAGTTTCCTCAAGAACGTTCTTTTGTAAAAAGTACAATTTTTTACAGAGTAGTAATGTTACTCAAGGAAATTGTACGTACACTAGCATCTTCTCTATTCAAATTATTTACTTTTTGAGTTGTTCATGTATATTTGTCATACTTAACATAACATAATGTTATTTACTTAAAAATATTATTCTTTTCAAGCTTTGCATGAATACATCATGAAAATTTTTTTTTCATAAAATAATTATATTATTTTTTTCAATATTGATCGAGAATAAATTGCGTTGTTTTAGCTAGAGATAAAACTGATATTTTCTTTCTAATTTTTGATGGTAGATATATAACCAAGTATATTTCCGCTGTACAACAGAGAATGAAATGCAAACTTGCTGTATTCTACACCCAGTCACACGGAACGAGATGAAGTTGGTCAGGTGTACCAAAACAATGCAGCATAAAGTCCTGGCAAACATTTAGCACGCAACGGAACAAGCAAGTTTCGTTCTTGTTTCTGTGCGCGTAAGGTGATGGGGGGGGGGGGGGGGGGGGGTTGGCGCGCGAACCTGGTAACATTTTCGCCATACCTCCTCTCCCCCTTCCCTCACCCCCACCCCCGAAAACAAATTCATTCTTATACGTTCTACGTGAATTTCCTACCCCGCAAAACGGTGATATTTAAATAAACTTTTTTTTTGGATGTGGGGTGTTTATGGAAAGAAGAAAGAGCGATATAAAAAAAAGTCTTAGCTCCGTTCATTACCGCAGAGTGGCCGCGAATGTTTCCCTGTTCTTTTCGCCGTGTCATTATTCATGCTGCTTGCCTCCCCCTCCCCTGGCCCATGCTTCGCCACGTCTCGCCAGGCCTTAGGGAGACACACGCCGCGAAGGCGGTTATACCGCGCGCCGCTGAATATTTATATTTATGACGAGGGGAAAGTAGCAGCCCTAAACACCTATCACAATTAAGCAGCGCGCCCTCGAATATTTATTTTTTTTCCACTTTCCCTTTCCCCTTGTCCTCCTCTCCCTGTGTGCCTGTGTCCCTTGTTCGTCGCCTCCATGCAGCGCGCGGCCGATAAATATCAACTTCCCGCTTCCGCAGCCGGTCCTGCTAATTTTTTTATTTTTGCGAGCGGGTGTGTGTTTTGTTTTGTTTCCGCTAAACTCATTACCCCTCCCGTTCCTCCTTCCCCCCCATCACCCCCGTGCGGTGAAAACAGTTTTTTCCGGGCGGATCTCCGGGGCGAATCCTATTCCCGGATTGCGCCGGCTGATAAATCCTCGGATGTAACCGCTTGTCAGCAGGGAGTTATTTTGTTTTAAACTGCGTTAGCGTTCGTTCTCTCCCTGGCTCCATCCTTCCTCACCCTCCCCTCTCCTAACCCAGACCCTTCCAATCGACGCCTTATGCCCGAGAGCTTACACCTCGCACTTGTTGTGGACTGCACAAGCAATTCAGACGGATGTTCTTGTTGGCCTCTGTAAATTGTATTAGCCAGATGAACAGGGTTTTAATGGGTTTTTTTCTCTCCCCCCTTCAGAGAAAAATTCTAATACCGGCAAAAATATTAATCTGATGATAGTACGTTTTTACACTCAATTACAAACACGTGAAATTTTTGGCAATCTACTTAAGCTTCTGCCTTTATTTTTCCTTACTTACGATTGTTGTATGTGCATGTGTTATTTATTGTAACTTCTGTGTGAACCTTTTTAATGCTCGGACTCACACACCATTGTTGTAATTTTTTTCATTTTTTTCTTTATATAACTGTTTTTTAAGGACTATTTCTACAATTTCAACTAGATACTTACTTCCCTTGCATTTTTTTTCTATAACGTATACAATGTTGGGAAAAAGGTGTGTATGGGTTTTGAAGGGCTATTAATAAAAAAGGATCAACTTACAGAAATGAGGTTTATTTTATTGGAATCAGTATACATCACCATTTTCAATCAAGTCCTGAAGATGTAGACTTAACTCGCTGTAGACTTAACCAGTTTTTGAATGTTTTGTTAATATAACAAATATATTATTTTTGAGTCGTGTCCAAGTGTTCAAGTGAATTCAGTGTCCGTACGTTATAGACAGCAGTAAATTTACGAGGATCCCTTTATAATTAGTAACAAGCGTTCTTCGTTAATTATAAGGTTTAAATTTTTAACAGTGCATTGACTGATTTCGATGAAGCATTAACTGTAGTCGACGAGGCAGTTCGTGCTGCATTAAAGACCTAGATTACCAAAACATTGAATGTCTTAACCCAATATGTATGTGAAATGTGTGTTATTATTTTTAATCATCATCCTTATGTGTGTCCTTTTCGTTGAATGTGTGTCAAATGTGTGCCCTTTTCGTTGAATGTGCGTAGCCAGTTTGTAGTCAGGTCTGAAGATTTAATTTTTCATAACCTATTGGTAGGGACCGGAAAAATTCGCGGGTTCAATGACCTCCAGGATGAACTCCATAGTTCTACGTACACTCGGTCGAATGCCACCCACTCATTGGCTGCTGTCTTGTGAGACGTCCCAACGTAGCAGCCTGTGATTCGATAAAACTTTGCTTGGGTGTTTCTCATTGGACCAGAGTCATCCAGGTGAGTTGTGAGCCAATAGCAGAGGCAGCACTGAGGTATAACTATTTGTATTTTAGCCTATCGCGAAATGAAGTCGAGAATTTTTCCGGTCTCTACCTATTGGTCTTGTAGTAAGAGTAAAACATGTCTTCAGGAATTTTCGGTCCTCTAGTAAGAGTAAAAATTCTTGGTTAGTTGTTATTTATGCTTGTTATAAGTTAGGTTCATACTGTAGGTCTGGCAGATCGGAGGTTTTGCCTTGTCTGCTTGAGTATGTAATGGCTTGTTTGAAAGGGAAGCTAAGCATTGGAAAATGAAGGCCTCGTGTTTCAGAGATGCTTGGCCTACATGCTCGACATTGGACATCACTTGGTTGAAAGGCATACCAAGTATCGTGGAAAAAGGCCTCGTGGTTCGGAGACGCTTGGCTTATATGCATGTAGTTGGCACTCTAGTAATCAAAAAATGAACTGAATACGGCCTCCATGCTAGGCATAGTAATATTGAGTAACATATTTATTTATTCGGACAGTTATCTTGTATTTAGTCGTTGTTCACAGTAATGCAGATTATTGAACTCGTCAAAATTTAAGACGAAAAAAATTTATATTGATTTTAAGTTGTAATTATTAGCATGACAAATGATCGAACGAAGGACAAAAATCAATCGAATCAAAAATGTTTTAATAAGTAAATTTTTTGATGATTTTAAGAAATTCTCTCTGTGTTAGGTTATTTATTATATATTATAAAGATGGCGACCAATGTCATATCCGCGTCTTACTGGCGGCAGTTTTATAGGGAATTTAAGCTGTTTTAGTGACTTTTCACCATATTTAATTACATAAGTATTTTTTTAAATGATTATTATTTTTATAAATTCCAATTATCGAAGCAAGGATAAGAATTGATCGCATGAATCACTATATTAAAAAGTAGATATTTAATGAGTTTTAGAATGTTTTCCATATTTTTAGGTTTATAATTACAGATTTTCATTATGCGACCAAAATGGCCGACAAGATGTCGAATGCTAAGACTCTGACGGTCTGGTGATTGACACGAATACACTTTGGCGGGAAAACAGCAATATGCGACATTAGCGCTCCTAGTTGCAAGCATTGAAAACAAATATGTCGGCAGTGCACTCATGCAGATGACATGTACAATACGTGACACTAGAGCTTCTAAAAGCAAGTATTTAAAACAAAAAAGGCTGCTTGGCCTCAAACAGTGCTGCTATTATTTCTTCAAATTAAAAAAAATTACGAGTCCGAATATGGGCTATTTTTATACATCCCGTATTATATCTTAGTCTGGCAAATGTCTCGATGGCCGTGTGATCAAAGACATGTATTTTCCATACCAGGGATCAGAGCTGTTGTGGTTCAAACCATCTCACTTCTATAAAATGTTGTATAAAAAACTAATTTAATATTTCTGTAAGAATCACACAACACTGGTAGTTAAAGGAACATCGACCTTACAAGCATGTGACAGGGCGACACTGGCGCAATTTAGGAACAAATCGCAGAAACAATGATAGCGAATATTATGTCATCCAAGATGGTGACCTCCAGCAGAAAAAATATGGCAGATGTGACATAATCAAAGATAGTGGCCTCTAGCAGACGAAAACAAGATGGCGTCTGTTATTCCAGACACTAAGAAAGCATCTGTGATGTCAGAATCCAATATGGTGAATGTTAAATCATAATTCAAAATGGCGGAAAGTTATAGAAAACAAAATGGTGGAATCCAAGATGGCGTAATACAAGATGGCGGACCCTACAATCTCAATCCTCACCCTGCATCCTGCCGCCGGATCGACTATTACATACTACATACGTCCATGTTTTATTCACATGGTTCCACATCTTCACTTCAGAATGTGATTATTCAAATATTTGTGGCTTTATTAAATACATTTATTTGTAACTCGTTGAGAATCGTAGGAGCTTAACTAACTATCGCTCGCGCGAGTGGGGTGTGGAAGAATGTTGTTCTCGTATGGTTGACTGCCATTGGTGAAACGAAGCCTTCAGACGTGCTCGCGATGTGAAGTCATGGTAACAGCAATGTACGCAACGAATCACAACTTCTCGTCATTCTCATGGCCTCACCTTTCCCAATGATCCTCCGAGGACCAACTGTGGCGAAACAGAAGTTCTTTAAAACTATTCTAGTGCAAGAAGACTCCACCAGACTCCCGCGACGCTGCGCATCTATAATCGCGAACTTTGGTGACTTTAACTATTTTAAATCACGTCCCTGAGTCTCTATCCGGGATCAAGAGGAGGGGGACGGGAAGAAAGCGAGATGAAGAGACGGAGAGAGACGGAGACCGACGCAATTGCCTCGCTGAAGTGTAATCCGACGAGTTGATACATCCCCGCGAAGGGATGAAGGCGGAGAGACTAAATGAGGCCTTCAGAACCTCGTGCTTCTCGGCGAAGAAGGAGGGGGGGAGGGAGGAGGCCGTGATAAAGAGAGGGGGGAGAGAGACAAAGAGACCGAGCTCGTCGCGCGTCAAAGTGAAACAGGTGATTGCGAAGTGGGCAGAACAGTGGAAAATGAAGTTGAATGGGTAACGAGGCTCCGAAACGTCGCGCGAGAGCGGATCAACTCTTTGTTAAACTCCCCCTCCCCCCCCCCCTCCTTGGTTTTTTTTACTCGCCGAGCTCGGAGAGAAAGCGATTTTCATTTCGTCGCGAGTCAACAACCCCGCCGTCAATGAAACTCCGGGATATTATATTTGAGAATTTGAGAGAGAGATGCGTCCCTTATCGGTGATTTCCGTTAGAAAAAAAAATACTGTCAAAAAATTACGGAAGCTATTTTATCTGCCTCCGCGAACGATCATTTACTGGATGTATAAGTTACAGTGATTTTATCAAAAATTACTGTTTGTTACCTTAAGGGGGTGGTATCCCAATTTATTTTCCTTCCATTATTTTAAATAAATTCATAATGTTACTCTATGATGTTTTATGAACGTAATAAGTATTTAAAAAATGGTTTCTCTGCATCTACTTAAAGGCTAATTTTTATGTAAACCCTAGAAAAACCAAGATCATACATATAATCGTGTTTTAACATTTTAAAATTAATCATGTGTGTAGCCCCTAAAATAAATTAGTTAATTTTTTGAATATCATTCATTAACAATAAAATGGTTCTTTCCATAATCATGCAAAAAAAAAAATTTGGGAAATTATAATTTTTTATTTATATATGGATTATTTAAATAATATGTAATATATGTCAAAAGTTAGACGCAAACGATTTATTAGAAATGTATAAAACACGACTACATGATATAAGTTCACACTAGGATTGACATAAAAAGTGGCCATTAAGTTTCTAACAACCATCAAATATGAAACATTTTATAAACAATTTTTGTAGTTATATAATGATTTTATTTAAATAAATGAGCAAAAAAAGGAAATTATGCAAGCAAAATAATCTAAGATATTATTCCCTTAAACGATTTAGTCTAAGAACAAATTGAATGCCGTACAAATATTTTTACTTTATTTTCAAAAGGACAGCAAAACTTTTGACAAAGTATTACAGCAATTTTAAAACCCGAGGTGGAATATCGTAGTTTGTGTGTGTAGGTGTGTGTATGTATATAATATTTATTATTTATATTTATTATAATTATTTGAGTGCCTACCAACAGTCAGAGCCTTTAACAGGTGGGCACTTAACAAATATTACAAAAAAAAAAAACAATAACATACACAAAACACAATAATAACTCAACAATAAAATGGGACAACAAAAACATAAACACATGACAAAAGACACTTAAAAAAATTATAATAACTAAAATTGTCTATTTTAAATTAATTCGTTATCAATGAAATAACAATAATACATTATTTGCATCAGAAATTATCTTAACTGCAAGATATATATATATATAAAGTGCTGGAGTTATGTCAGAGTTTGAGGATAGAAATTGCGCAGGTGCCTTGGATCGATCAAAGGGGAGCCTTCGTTCTAGTTGAATGCGTGACAAGTCGAGTTCCACGGTCCCCTGCGAGTCATGTTACCCGTCACGCAGTGGTGTCGTGCTGTTTGCCTATCCGCAGTTTCAACTTTCAATGGTAACCTAATGCATCCAGCATTGAATTTCTTAACGAATTTCATATTAAGCCTACTAAGGAAGTTATGCAATTATTTATATATTCAAACAATATTTTTTTTTCATCCCTTGCGCTAGTACGTGGTCGTATAATTATTTTTGGAGAAAGGTTTAAGGTAACATTAAGATGGTTGTTAATAAATTACGACGAATTAGATACTAATAAAGTTTTAATCTTTTTAAATTTTTAACTCCTGATTTTACGTTAATAATTCGTTTCATCAAAAATTGTTTCAGCCAAAGGTTTAAGTTAAAGTTTAAGGGTTTTAAAATAAATTATATTGGATTTGATAGTATATCTATTAAAAAAAAGTAATGGCATTTTGTCTTTCTACCCTTGTTATTTTAACCCCTTGCAGTAATGGTTTGTATTATCAAAAATTGTTTCAGACAAAAGTTTTAGGTAAAAATTATAAAATTTACTAATAATTGTAACGTATTTGATGGTTTGCCTACCAAAGGAGTTATGATTATTTTTTTTAAATTTTACCTCTCATTTCTTCAACCCCTTGCAGCAATGGTTCCTCTAGTCAAAACTTGTTTCAGACAAAAGTTTTAGATAATTATTATAAGAATAACCAATTATCCGAACTAATTCGATGTTGTCCCTCAGAAGGCAGTTATAATTTTTTTTTTGTCCTCCAACCCTTGTGTATTCCACATCTTGCAGTAATGGTTCCTCTAGTCAAAACTTGTTTCAGACAAAAGTTTTAGATAATTATTATAAGAATAACCAATTATCCGAACTAATTCGATGTTGTCCCTCAGCAGGCAGTTATGATTTTTTTTTTGTCCTCCAACCCTTGTGTATTCCACACCTTGCAGTAATGGTTCCTCTAGTCAAAACTTGTTTCAGACAAAAGTTTTAGATAATTATTATAAGAATAACCAATTATCCGAACTAATTCGATGTTGTCCCTCAGAAGGCAGTTATGATTTTTTCTTGTCCTCCAACCCTTGTGTATTCCACACCTTGCAGTAATGGTTGGTCGTATAAACAATTATTTCAGAAGTAAGTTATAGATAATAATTAGGGTTTTATAATAAAACAGAACGGATCTAACAATGTTCATAATACGAATTTAGGATTTTTTTTTAAATTATTTCCCCTTATTTTTTCAACCCCATGCAACAGTGGTTTGTCTTATCAAACATTGTTCCAGACAAAAGTTTTAGATAAAAATTATAAGATTAATACAAAAATTGTATGAATTTGATGTGCTTACGAAGGGAGTTACAATTTTTTTTGTCCTCTCACAGTTTTTTTTTCTCAACCCTTTGTAGGTATGGTTTATCGTATCAAAAACATTTTTCAAATCAAATATTTTGGCATTACTCCTACGTACAAGCTATAATACGTTCCAATGAATGTGAAATTTTCCATATAATGGGAGTTACAGCGATTGGTCTGTTTTTAAAAAAACCTTCCTCATTTCTACCCCTTTGGTTGGATATTCCCCATTAACGGACTAGACCGAGATTTTCCACTACTACATACTATGCATCAGTTTAAAAGTGATTTATGAAAAATTGCGATAGTTATAGTGTCCATGAAATTGTGATATATATAAAAACTTTTGAGTTGACGATATTTTTGGGGTCTATGGACCATGAAATGAACAGCTATATAACAATTTTCCGAAAGTCGCACCATGGAAACGGCTATAATTTCTATGAAATCTACATTAAAAAAAAGTAATAAATGCATGCAAATTAATGTAAGAGTCAAAACGAAAAAAAAATTTGACTCACGACAAAAGAAGGGTAAATGAAGGTTATATTTGAATGCAGGTTACCTTTTACATCTTGGTAATATACGCAAAACAGCCTCGTTGGTAACGACACACGATGTAAAACACTTCAACACGCAATAATAAATTAAACGCGACAAACTAAAAAAAATAAACATGCAATTTTCCAATAGCTTATGATATACACAAATATACACATACGAAATCGGTTCTTTTTTTCAAACTCTGATGGGCTATAAAAAATACAAATTTACATAACATAATATTTTTTAAAAACAAAAGTTCAAAAGGGTCTTAATTATTTTTCTTCACAATCTCCAAAACGACTGAAGCATTTGTCATATCGTGACACAAGCTTTTCGATGCCTTCTTCGAAGAAGTCAGCCGCCAGTGAATAGAGATACAGGGCCAGCGCCTTGACCTCCCTCTTCCGCAAGACACCGCTGTTAGGCGGGTGGACTAGTCTCGCGGCGCACTGGCTCCCGCGTCAAGACTTACCGCAAGAGATGCGAATAGTGAGGCACAATATATCTTTATATCTCTCTATACACACATATATGTGTGTGTACGTATGGTTATACCTACATCTCGATCAATCTACATATCTATATCACTTTACATATTTCTATTTATCTATATACATCCCTAGCTCTATCTCTATATATCCCTATGTCTATGTTTTTTTCTGTACAAAACAATAATAGACGAACTCACAAACTTTGTAGGTGTGACATAGGTAGGGACCGGAAAAAAATCGTGGTTTCAATGATCTCTAGGATAGCCTCCATTATCCTCTGCATTTCTCAAGTAAACACGCGTGTTCATTGGGTACCAAATTGTGAGGCGTCTCCACTGGGTAGCCTGTGATTCGACGCTTCTTTGGTCGATTGTCTCTCATTGGCCCAGAGAGCTCCAGTTAAACTGCGAGCCAATAGCAGAACCAGCAGAATTGTACACAAGTTTGAATTTCAGCCTATCACGGAATGAATCCGCGAATTTTTTCCGGGTCTCTAGACATAGGTAATTAAAAAAAAAACACGCGTATTCGAATGCAACGTTGTGTAAAAATTTCAAAGCAACAATCTGTGAAGAACTTCCTGAGATTTAAGATATTGAAAGGAACGATACCTCCGCCAGCGAGGCAGCTCGGCTCGTGGAGCGTGGGGAAGAGCCTTAACGCGGCGCCCGGCAGCCGAGGGCAGTGCAAGAAGCGCCCAACTCGCGGCGCGCAGTAAATCAGGCGGACCGGCGCGTGGCGCGGGCGCGATAAGCCCCGCGGGGCGCTAATGAAACCCGCGGCGGGGGGGTGTAGGGGGGGGGTGGAGGCACGCGAGCTCTCCGCGGGCAGATAAAAGCCCCTCGGAGCCCGGGGGGAAGAAGGGCAGCGCCTGAGTTACGACGTCTGGGGAGGCGGTGGCCTGGGAGAGATCGCGCGCGCTAATTAAGAAGCTGCGAGTGTTGCGGTCGACTGCGACGGCTTCGGCGCTGCTGCCTTCGAGGCTTCGAGGCTTCGAGGCTTCGAGGTCGAGACGACCCACTTCCATTCCTCCGTTCCGTAGAGTAATTTAAGAAAGACCCTTGAAATTCATGCTTGCTGCTACGTCCATACGCCAAATGAAAACTAAAAGAAAAAAAAATGATTTACAAATAAAAATAAAGAGCGCGTGTAACTCAGTACACTTCTTTGGCAATTCAAACCTTGGCTCCTAAATATATATATCGTAATCGTTAAAACGGCAGAGAAAGAGAGAGAGAGAGAGAGAGAAGACAATTTTCTAAAAAGAACACAGGATATATATTCATACATAAATATTCATGGAAAATTACAGTTATTTTCTTAGCATGTACATTTGCACGAAAATAACTGTATCGCTACAAAACAGTGTGTGGATTCTTACCCGGACATTTATGCTTTGTGTTGTCCCAGTACAACCAATAGTTAGTTTAAGTCATTTTAAAAAACAGTTTCTTACAAAGTGTTCCAGTATTAACTGCGCAAATTAACTGCGCACATAATAAGCACAATAAAACAAAATAAAATAAACTATGCCTAAATGAAACCTTGATTGAAATATAAAAGTATACGCCAATTTTCGTAAGAAAACTCAGTATCATACCGAAAAAGCAACTTCATGCATGCAAAAACAACCATAGCCATGTGTTGAACAAAGTTGTTACAATATATTTGTCGTAGTATCACAAACTAGTTCTTTGGAAACTGGTTTACAAAGGACTGAATTATTTTTTATTCCTGTGTGTTACAGAAAACACGAGAAGCAATGTGGAAGTAGACGGAGTAGTGAGACATCACTTAATTTTAAGGGGAATCATTTTATTTGACTAGTTAGAATCACGCGAACCCCACAGCACAACAGCTGCGGGTCTTGTTGGGAAACCTCGGTGCTTCCGTCGCACGGCCGCCCGCAGAAGACGGCCTCATCTTGTTTCTCTCCGCAGATCCAACGGCCTTCGACGTGAACTGATTGTTCCTTCTGTGTCGCTTTGCAGGAGAGCGTCACCTGGCTCTTCACCGGCCGGCTGAACGGCGTCTCTTTGAGTTCGTCTAGTTTGCACAAAGGATTGTGAAACATTCTGTGCAAAATAATAAGTAGAGACCGGAAAAAATTCGCGGATTCATTTCGCAAATACGCTAAAATTCAAATACATATACACCTTTTAAGCTGCTTTTTTTTTTTATTGGTTCGCTGTTCATCCGGACGACTCTGGGCCGATGGGAAACACTCGACCAAAGAAATATATCGTATCACAAGCAAACCAGTTGAGACTGCTCACAAGTCAGCAGCCAATGAACAGCCGTTATTTTTTCCCGAGTATACTGAGGACTGTGTAGTCATCGAAACTGCGAATTTTTCCCGTCCCTAATAATAAGGGGGTTAAAAATGGAAAGGGAGGTTGCCTTTGGTGGGAGCTTCTAGCTACCCGAACCCTTCGTTCGAACACTCGGGTATGAACGCGGGTGAAAAACTTTTCGTCGGTGGTGGGGATGGTTGGGAGGGGGGTGGAGTTATTTCTTCTCCCGTGTACGCCCGTGCAGAAGCACCCGGATCCGCGGTCCAATCAGGTAATATTTCATATTTTATCTTCCCTGGAGGAGCGAGGGACGGTTGTGGAGGAGAAGGGGAAGAGGTTCTCGTCGGGAGGAGATACATTTTCCCGGAGCTGCTTTAAAGTTGGCGGGGGAGAGAGTTCCTGCGGTCCGCGGACAAATGTGCCCGAACCAACCCCGTCCTCTCCGGCAGTTCTTCTGTCCCCCCCCCCCCTCACTCCACTGCGACTAACGTGCCTCGGGGCAAACTCCCAGCCAGACTTCCCCCACCCCCGGCGCCCAACGACGGAGGGCCAAGTTTCGACAGCCCCCCCCCCCCCCTTCCCCCGCAGCCCCGCGGATTGCGACGCACGCGAACCCATCCGGCGGAAATCTTTAATAAAGTCCCGCTGGGCTGGAGACAGCGCGCGAAAGAGGGCGACTTTCTGGCGGGCGAATAACAATCTTCCTCCGGCCGCCCGGTGAGAGGCTTGGTAATCGGCGAATGACTAGGGGCCCGTGCATATTTCGCGAAAAAAAAATTCCGAGATCAGTTAGAAGTTAAAAAAAAAAACACTGTAGAACCGTCTGTGTTTCGATGATTTGGTGAGTTTCTTTTTCAGGCGCATGTCGATTGTTACAACACCCGATCACGGTGATTCAGTGTGCGGAAGCAAACGCGTCCTGAGTGGCCCGGTCAAACAAGGCAACGAACGACTTCTCTCGTTAGACGGCCGCCAATCACAAGGAAGAAATCCCTGGTGCGGGTATACCTTGTTGCAGTCTAATAGGCGTTCATATTTATTCGCGGAAAATGCGTGCCCTTACAAATGACCATAGAGAACCCGGGAATTCCGCCGGCCATCCTGAAATTCCCATAGTCCTACACACACTTTATCCTCGCATGCTGGTTGGTGTCCTTGCTCCAGAACATCTTCTACTTCCGAGCAGGTCGATGTGATTCCAGCCGGCCTAGGGCCGCAAAGGAGGGGGGCGAAACTATCGTGAACCCACCGTCGAATCAGTACAGTGCAGTCTAACTCATAACCTGAAAAAAAAAAAAAAAAGGGGGTTGTCTGTAAAGTCGGTTTACGGAAGATAATTTTACGTGATAACGTCATAAGAAAACATTGATGAAAAATTGCATACTTTTTTTAATTTTCGAATATTATTTACAGTTTTGGCAAAATTTAATTTAAATAATTTGTTTAAACATAATCACGAACAAATAGTTAAAAAAAACCGCCTTAACCTGTTTGATATTATATATGATTTTCTCGCACGGTGGTTGGCCGGTTCTTGCACGCTCGGCTCAGGCGGAACGTGACAATTTCTCGTGCGTGCAGCCGGAGTTCATCGATTTATAAGACGTTATCACGTCAAAAATGCGAAGTTTGGAGGTCTCTACAAACGACTCCGATGATTTGCATCGGTGTGAAACAGTGGGTATGCTAAAACCATAAATAGGCTATGTAGTCATTATGCAAATCGCTAGCTATTCTAATTTGTGAAAAGTAAAAACAACATATATCAGTTAAGTGATAAAATACCTTCTCGGCTCCCTGCCAACTAAGCCATGCCTATATGATGGAATTTATACTGTCATTCATCCATATTATATAAACATTTTAGCCTGGACACGCGTGTTTACATGTTACATACATCCAATGACATGGTTAAAAAAAAAAAAGTAACATGTAATTTTAAAACATTATTTGTTGTTTGACTAACAGACAGATTTATATTAATTGAAATAATATAGTGTCACCCTCGGAAATAAGATCAATTACTAAAGGTTTCCATTCAGTTACTAAATGCCATAGTTAGTTGCTGTCTAAAGTGTCGTGAAAATGTGATTGACCTATTATTCCGATTGCACTTAAACCATTTGCTAAATTTTAATCCTCATGATTCTTCACTGCGGAATGTTAGACATAAACATTCTGATATTTAGAACGTTGTTTATATTAGTTAATCAACCATTACTGTAAATCTGGAAATGTTTCGTCATCTACAATGTTATCTACAAAACACCTACCTACCTACATTATGTCATCCAGTATTAATTACCTACATAGTTACCAAAGCCATGACACACGATCCACACGCAACCCAATGCTATCTATCCCAGTGCACTCATTCAATTGTCTTTTGCAACCGTGAGTAGCAGACTCTGGAATAAATTAGACCAAGCGACAAGGCAAACAAAAAATCTAGCTTCCTTTAAGTACAGGCTGAAAAAACATATTTGTAACAACTGCTTACCTTTGACCACTTCGCCGCTACCCGGCTGCTTGAATCTGTGTGTGAATGTGCGAGTGACTGTTTTTAATTTAGTAGCACCTATTTTTTTCCGGTTTTGATACTATTTGCTGTATGTTTAATTACTTTCCTTTTTATGTATGTCTATGCTTAATCTTTAATTACTTTAATTAGTTATGGTTGAATATTTTGTAGTAGTTAATATTTGAACATTAAGTTAAAATTTTAATTTGTTCCCTTAATATTTAGTCAACATCTGCTTCTATCATGCTTAATTTTTAATATTCCACTATTTGATGTAATTGCAGAAAAGTGGTTAAGTGTAAGAAATGGCGTGCTGCCTTAATTTCGCCACCAATAAAGACGATAAATAAATAAACAAGCATTATTACTATTATATTATTTATATAATTATATTTGATAAAAGAGTCAATATCCCTGCTACTCTGGCACAGCATTAGTTTATTATAAAATAGCAATTGATGTTTAATCAACCAGCATTAAGATAAGTACGAAGTTAAAATGACCGTGTTGAACGATTACGGAAGTAATCAAACGAATTATAACAATGGGTCTTGTTTCCGCTCCACCTACTGCTTCTTTATTCCTCCCCCCCCCCCCCCCCCCCCCTCCTTTTCCCGAGCTTCGTCGAGAAATTCCCTTCCATTTCCAGCCCCTACCCCAGACTCCCTCAGAGATAAAAAAGAAATGCCTATAACTAGGCCGGAATATCCTCCAAGAAGTAGGTTGCGATTGATTTTCGTTCCCGGGTCATTTCACGCCTCGTTTGCCGCGCAGAAGGAGCGCCAGAGGGTGGGCGCGTTCCATTATTCTCCTCCTTCGTCGCCGGTTTGCTTTGGGAAGCCTTCTTTTCACAGACGAGAGAGCCGAACGCCCGATCGTGCATCTTCGGGGTTTCTTTTTTGTTCATTGTAACTCATGATAACTAATGGTCAATTAGGTTAGGTTAGCTACATTATAAATACTTTAAAACCTTGTGGACGGTTGATTTGTTTAGGATAGCTACATTAAAGATACTGTGAAATCATGTGAACGGTTCCCAACCCCTGGATGGCTACATATTAAAAAGGTATTTGCTAAGCAACCATAAAATTATTTTACAGTATTTTTAATGTAGCTACAGTATACTTACCTAATATAACCAACCATCCAGAATGTTTTAAAGTATTTATAATGTAGCTAACCTATCCTAATCGACCGCAAAATTTAATGCCACACCGGTTTATACAATGAGATAGAACGGTAAAAAAAGCGAGCATGAACTTCGGGGAACTTCGGTTCTCGTATGTGAAATGAAGGCTTCCCGTTTACTTTGCTTGCTTGCGCGCCGCGCCGCGTGACAAATGAACTGCGGTCGCCAGCGCCAACTGCGGTCGTTCTTCGCGCCTTACAAGAGTCTGCGCGCGCGGGAAACATAATTCCTAGAGACAGGAAAAATTCGCGGATTCATTTCGCGATATGCTGAAATGCAAATAGTTGTACCTTTATGCAACTTCCTGCTATTGGTTCACTGTTAACCTGGAGGAGTGTGGGCCAATTACAGGCCCTCGGTCAAAGCAGTGTCGAATCGCGAGTCTCCAAATTGAGACGCCTCACGAGTCAGTAGCCAATGAGCAGGTGACGTCTGCCCGAGTGTGCGCACAGGATATTGGAGTCTATCCTGGAGGTCATTGAACACGCGAATTTTTCCAGTCCCTAAAATTCCCCTTCGGCCGATGTCGCAGATCAAAAAAAGAAGTCAGTCGTGGGGACTGTCGACAGAAGTGAAAACTTGAAATTTTGTTTAAATTTTTATGTGTAATATATCATTTCTACGTCAAACGTACCAACGCAAGAAAATAATTTTGGTATTATATCACTAGCAAGTCGGTGACGCGAACCCATACCATTACCAATAATAACTTTAAAACTAGAAGAAATGAAATTTTTTCATTAAAAGAATAAAAAATTATTAACTTAAATCTACAAATAATCAACATTAACTCTAATAAATCAATAACCTGACATTTGAAGACATTTATATCGTAAATAAATAAACAAAAGAAAAAACATAACCTCAACTTAACTACCTACTAAAAAAAAACCACTACTCGCAATATGTACCACACAATAACGTTAATATTTCCTTGGAAAATAAAGATAAAATTAATAGCTTGTATCTTTAAAAATAGAATAAATTAAGTTTAATCCTTGAAATATAAAAAAATTAACATGTCACGTGACCATGTCGATGACGACTTACATGAATATACTCCCTATCCAAACCTTCCTATAGAAGTTTTCGAGTATGATGCGTCACTCCCCTGCCTACTCCTCCTCTAACGGTTCCCTCACCTCGTACACAACTATTCCCCTCAAGCGATCGAAATTTTCGTAACTCTCGAAAATTGTAGCCCCTTCAGCAAAGAACAATTACGGAAAACGAATATTATCAAATAACGTGCGTTATTTCAATCAGTACAGTTCGAATTACGTCACAATATGTTTAAGGAAATTTCTCGTGTATAATTAGATTATGTAAGCTATGCGCATATAACTGATTTTTCACTCTGGTATTTATTTCAACATTTTTCAGATTTACAACGCGTAGTTAATTACACTTCTTTGAAGCGGACGATTTTTTTGTTTCAAAACAAAACCTTTAAAATTATTAAAACGATTAAACAAACTTCAAAAAAATTCCAACACAATACAATTTGACACACAAATCCTTGCAGCCATTTTGAGGTTATAATTTCATCCTACCGTTCGGCAAAGCTATGAAGTTACTAAACTTTCGACGGACGAACGGCATTTTTTGGGCCACGTGATTGGCTGCAGGTCTCGTGCTTTAACAGAGATTTATTTTTCCAAGGAAAACTCTTAAATTAATTAGGGTAGCTCCTGCAAACTAAGTGTGATTCGTATCCAGAATAGTAGTTGAAAACACAGTTTACGCATATTTATCACGCTTGAAATTATTTATAAGAATTGTGCGTTAAATTTCGTGTCCGGTTTTTGTATTAAGTGTATTTGCAACCTATGCTCCCATTTTTTTAATACCCTACATAGGTACAAGATTACTTCCCAAAATGTACTGCCAGTTATAAGCACGTGTTAATAACAAACCAAACAGCGAATGACATAATGTCAGTGTTAAGAAGACTGCAAGTACCCGCTCTACCGCTCTGGTTCTGGGGTAGAGCGCCTGCCTTGTGACTTGTAGGACCCGGGTTCGCGCCCCGGCTCCTCCAAGGCGGATTGCCCAGACAAAATGGAGGCATTTTCTCTGGTTGGTATGAATACAATCCCTTGCAACAAGTCAGGCTACCAAAAGAAACGGTGGGTGGAACAGAAAAAAACCTTCCAGGTGGCTTCCAAACGGGGAGCCCGTTTCTTTTCTTGGGCTCCCCATGCGGTGGCCATTCCGGGGGTTTCTCCGGGGGAACGGAGTTTTGCAAAAATATTTTTTTTATTTTTGTGCAAGATAAACTGTACCTTGAAGTTTAATTGGAAACTCAATATGCTTATATTTATTACGCTCGGCATTATTTCGAAGAATTCTATGAATACGTTTTATTTGTGTATTTTAAAATTGAGGTCTCTTCTTAGACATGTCAGAACTACTCCGATACACCCGATAAAAAATTTATACGAGGATACATGCATACTTCATTACTTGGAAGTTTAAACCTCGTTGACTAAGAAACTGACATAGATTTGCGCCTTAAATAATTAAGTCGTGACTAAAGTTCACTTTATACACTTGAGTTTTCATCACGTTTGTCTGCTGTGAATATCGCCTTATATTTCCCAAAGTTTCATTTTTATCAAATGTAAGTTGGGTGGGGCTTTAAGTCTTCAAGCCTTACACAGTATTACCTACTGTTTCTTTTTTCTGTATCCGCATACAGTCATCGACAACACTGCCTCTATGAATCTACAACTGATGTAACGCGATCGAAAGTGGGCATTGAAAAAATCCATTGTCAGTGGTCTAAAGGAGGCATTTACTATCACACTCGCATAGTAGAGTATTAATAATAAACGCCTCAAGACTTGTTTTAGTTGCCAGGTTGCTCAAACTAATGGACTATATTATACCTGATAATTTAATTTTTTTCAGTTATTATAGAAGCGATTAGTTGGTAACACATTACTACTGTTGATTTTTTTAACTCATACATTTAATTCCGTCATAAACATTTCAATTTTTATTTAATTCAAAGAATAAACGCTCTCTATTAATTTACAATAAAGAACTAGAAATGTAGCTATAGTAACGCTATATATCGTGCCGATTTTAAACTCTACCCATATACACATCGGGCTGTCAATAATTGCACTAGAGACTATGGTACGTCAGTCCTATAGATGAGCCCAGTATGTACAATATAGCTGTTTGATACGTATGGTACCAATATTATGACAAGAAAAATAGCTTTCTTAAGTAGTATAGTTTGGTTTCTCCGGGGACAGGGTTCAGGGTGTGGTTTGTGGCGGCTTCTGCTGACTTGGAATCTACATCTCCGATGACGTCAAGGCGGCCATCTTGGATGACCTTGACCTTGAACTTTGACCTTAACCCTCAAAATTTGACTGAAATTCCTCAAAAATCGCCAAAATTTCAATTTTTTTTTTTTGGAAAAATATCCCGCCAAAACATTCTCAAAAAATTCCACAATTCAAAAATTAGGGTTTCGAAAACCTCAAAATATTTTTTGCCTTAGAAAGAACCCAAATTCCTAAAAGAGGCTTAAGCATCCATGTCTAAAGCCTCTGACGTAATCTAGGATTATGACCGCCACATTGAATAATAACGTCAACGTTGCAATTTCCGTTACGGCCGCCATCTTGAAAATCCGTAAATTTTTTGTTATAAATTCGGCAAAATTTTTAACATTTATAAAAAGAATTAAATAATCGAACTAAATAATAAAAATTAAATTAAAAATATATTTTAAAAATTAAATGTAAACTTACGCCATGGAGCTCGGTGTCCTCGGTTCAAACCCGGCGAGGTCAAAAAAAAATCATCGACCGATCCTTCCTACACGTTAGCCGTCGGCAGACTAACCTCCAACCACTAATACCAAGGTATACCTATGTCGCACCGGTGCTACGTTACATACGTTATCAGTTGGTGGTGTGAGACGAACAAGAGGTTAGCGATTTAATTTAACAATAATCAACATTCAAAAAATGTGAAATTTCAATGGCACGAATTTCTTTCCATATCATGTTTATGGACTGTTAAGAATCCAACCTTATTTACAAACGAAGTTTAACGTAAACAATATTTTGAGGTTAGGAACTGTTGCGGTAGTTTGGTTTTATGTTTTGCTATGGCAACACACATTGACGACACAAATTTATCTAACTCCATCTTTAAGTTGAATTATCATCCAAAAAAAAATCACCGATAGTTTAAATGTTCAAAATAAAAAATATCTAAATTTATTAGTGAAACAAAACTTTCATATTTAACTGACGGAAAAAAAAATACACGTTGCTGCACGCCCGCAGGTGGACTCGAACCCGCGACCTCGCGACCACAGGTCCCGGCCGGGGGGGGGGGGGTTATAGAGGGGAGGGGTACCGGTCCCTTTGTTGCGCGGGAGTTCAAGTTTTAATTACGCCGGGCGGCTGCGACTGCGGCGCCGTTGTCTCCTCGCCGGGGGGGAGGGGGGAGGGGTTGGAGGGGGGTTTCCGGGGCATGCCGCAGTGAAAGGCTAAAGTTTTATTGCCAGGAACACATACACGTGCAGTTGGAGAGAGAGAGAGCGTGTGTGCGGCTTCTCTTCGCGACCCCCATTGTATCTCTTAACAAGCTGTGTTGCAAAGAGAGGAGTGGAGGTGGGATCGAGTAGGGGAGGTAGGGGAGGGGAGCCACCAACTTCTCCCCTCCTCCCACGCCCGCCTCCTGAGCCACGTTTGCGAAATGAGTAATGAGCTACAATTTGTCGCCGAAGGGATTCGCTACCCCCCTCCCGTACTCTTCGTCCCACGATAACTCAAGGGTGCTGGGGACAGAGCCCCGACATGGTGTTTTGCCTTCGCGGCGACAAATAACAAAGCTACCCTCACACAACCCCCCTCCCCTTCCGTGTCGGACCGTGTAGTCGACAGCTTACAAGGGCCAAGGTAGAGGCCTGGAGGCTGCAGAGTTCCCGCCTCAGACGTCGCCGCCGGAGTTGTAGTACAATATTGTTCTTTTATTTGATATTCTGACGTGTTAACAGCATAAAAGATATATTTCACCTTAACAATTAGGTACTTGAAATTTTTAGCTACAAACGATTTGATAGTCATTTTATTTCCTAAAACAAATCTAATAACATCAGAATGAACAAATCATACATTTGTATAACAAATCGATTTTTTTTTGCATCTTCGAAAACATCTCTGATTTGGTTTTAAATTTTAAAAAAGGAGCTGTTCCCGGAGGTGATAAGTTTATCCGTCTGGATTCTAACTGTATAAAAGTATTCTCAAAATTAGTTTTTAATAATGAAATACGTAATCGCAACAGAAATAACAAAGATATATGTCAATCACTCGTTGACACATTTTCAACATCGAGGAACAAATGCCATGTGGATATAGAGTGCGATAGAGTTACGAACGATGTACCTATAAAATTGGAACACACCTTCATCATTGCATGATAAATATACGGAAGCACCTATTTCCAGTCAACCGCCTTACTGTTATATGTTCTCGTAAACTAAGTCAAAGCACAAGTTTTCACAAGCGCAAAAGAAAATTTAAAATGTTTCGTTTGTTTCAAAGAAAAATAAAGATTCACAACTTCTCGGCTTCACTTAAATCAGTTCATCTGTTCGCGTGTTTCGAAGAAAAGACACCCAGGGCTCAGGCACGAAACAACTGTCCTGACCAGCGAATAAAAACTTCCGTTGTTGGTAGCGTTTAAATCCTTATTTGAATTAATTTTTGTGAACTGTTGGTGAACATCTTCCTAAATTATTCTATTTTTTATTGTAGCTGTACATTATTTTTATGCAGCCAGTAATTTAATTTTATTCTTCCGAGCAAAGCTTGGTCAACCAAATGTTTATATCGTTTCAAAGGTTCATTCGATTACTGAGATACTCTGAAAGGCGGGTGGGAAAATACAGATCAAGAAAATTTAGAACGTGCTCAGATTGAACTTATTTGTAGGATTCGTAACACTCGACTTCTTTGAACTTTAAATTAGTGAAACTTATGACAATGTAGCGACGACAAGTATGATTCAAGGAATTAAAATTCCACAATAATCAACCGTGGATTCAGGAAAGTCCAATAGAGCGAAATGCACCTTCAGATTGTGTGGTTGCCATCTTGCACGTTCGCAAGTCGGGAGAATGAGGCAATCCGCAACACCGATGTGTCAGGCAGATTGCATAGCTCGTCTTCCACAGGCGTAACATGCATTATTGTTGCAACGCCTCAGTATGTTTGTTGGGGTGGGGGGGAGGGGAAATATATGTCACGTTGGTACACTGTTTGAAATTATTACTTCAAGTCTATGAAGTGTGTTGTTTACATATCATTCAGAAATATCCGTAAATTTACACTGAAAAATATTCTCTATACTTTTACAAAAGATTCATTTGGAGAACTTTTGCGAAGAATTAGTTTGTAACACTACAAGAAACATATTGTAACTTTGTACAACACATGGCTACAATTATTTTGGAAATATATAAAAATACTTCTTTCGAGATATTATTGAGTATATTTTACGAAAAATTGGCGCATAAAATTATTTTTAATTTATGTGTCATTTAAGCATGAATTTTTTTTTCAACCGTGGTAAAGACAATCTAATATTCAATAATTTGACTTTATTTTGTTTTGCCGCACATATTAATGTGCACAGTTAATACTGGAAAGCTAATAAAGGAACGGTTTTCAGCAAACTTTAACTATTGGATGCACTGGGACAACAAAAAGAATATGAACCCAGTATTACTAAAAACACTATTTTGTAGTGATACGGTTGTTTTCATGTAAATGAAAAAATATACAAATATGTGTACTTTTAAATGATTATGCCTGTTCCATTTATAAAAGAAATTACAGTGTACGGTTGTTAAGTTTAAACACTTCTAACATTAGCTCAACAAAAATCTTCTTGTATTACTAACATAACCTTCGAAATTTGTCAAATCTATGAGGAATTTTTTTTTTCCTTACACAGGAATTTTTACTCTGTCAACAACGGATCACAAAGATTAAAAAGGGGGGGGGGGGTTGTTGTAAAGTCGGTTTACGGACGATAATTTTACGTGATAACTTCATAAGAAAACATCGATGAAAAATTGCATACGTTTTAATTTTGAAATATTATTTACAGTTTTTGCAAATTTATTTTAAATAATTTGTTTAAATATAATCATGAACAATTAGTTAAAAAGCCCACCTTAACCTGTTTGATATTATAGATTTTCTCGCACGGTGGTTGGCCGGGTCTTGCACGCTCGGCTCAGGCGGAACGTGACAATTTTTTCGTGCGTGCAGCCGGGTGTTCATCGATTTATAAGACGTTATCACGCCAAAATGTGTGCGTAGAGTCCACGCGCAACAGAAGTGAAACTTCTTCCTTTTTAGGCACAGATAGCAATAAATTATTACTATTATTATTGAACAAGAGATAATAATTTAGAATAGTAAGTGATGCAGGTATGATCTCTTAAATTAAAAAAAAAAAATTCCATTTTCCGCGGCCTGTACTCTCGCATCCGTTCATTGGCCCTTTTTGGTTTCTCTTTTGGTGTTTTATTCCCACGTCGCCTTTGATAACATCTCTTATCTGCATCTGCCTTTTTATATTATGTTTAACCATGGTGTTAAATCACGATCTCCAGCTGAATAAAATGAAATAACAAAAAAAAAATTCCAATTGAACATAAATTTCACTTATCAAGTCCATCTCACAAGTCTGTAAGTCCTTTTGACATTTAAAATAATAGTGTTCACGCATTCAAAATTTAAATAATTCAATGCATCATTAAGGTTTGAATGTCCCACTTCAGTTGGTGAATTGACGGAAACGGTTGAAGTCTTCGCTTGCCGCTCGGCCAGTCCGCGGACTCCTGCCGCCTCCAGTCGGTTGGGTTCTGTGTTTGTTTGTTTTTCCTCTCTCTCTCTCTCTCTCTCTCTCTCTCTCTCTCTCTGTCGCGAGAGTTTCTCGCGGCAACAGCGCGTTCGACGACGTGCCAAACCGGCTAAATTAATTGCGAGTGGAGATTAGACGCGCTTCCGAAAGCGTTTTAACCCCTCCGCGGGTTGTTATCCATCCTCTACCTCCCCCCCCCCTAACGACTCTTCTTTTGTTTCCTCCCCCCTTTTCGCCCCCGCCCGCACGCAATACTGCTGAGTGCTTCTGTTCGCAGCGAGTCCGCTACTAGCGCCTCCAGTGTCAGGACCCCGAGCTACGAGTGGACTGGGCCGTCACGCCTAGAGCACGCAGCGGTCACTGCGTGTGGCTCTGCCCATCACCGACTCTATGGCGCCAGAGATATGTGTATACCACGAAGCCCAAGTATCAGCCTACTCCACGGGGGAAGCCTTCTTTTCACAGACGAGAGAGCCAAACGTCCGATCGTGCCTCTTCGGTTGTTTTTTTTTTTTGGTTCATTGTAAATAAATATGGCGGTGTTGATAAAAGGATACTAATGGCCAATTAGGTTCGGTTGGGTACGTTATAAATACTTTAAAACATTGTGGACGGTTGATTTGGTTAGGATAGCTACATTAAAGATACGGAAAAAAAGCATGAACTTCGGGGAACTTCGGGTTTTGGCTCTCTCGTCTGTGGAAAAAAAAAAGCTTCCCACTCCATGGAGATGTGTATCATTAAATAAATTTCTATTATTGACCTAAAAATATTTTGAACTAAAACGTTTTATTATTATTGAATAATTTGTTGGTTGAATTTATATATTATTGAATATTTGTATGTCTGTTTGAATAAAGTTCTAAAACAACTGGACAGTTTTTGATGAACCTTATTGCGTTTGAAATCGTATGATTAGAATTAAAAACTGGTATATATATTTCATCTCCCTACGATTATGGGAGCTGGATATGTAACAATACAATCAATTTTTTTTCCCTTCACAGCCAAGTAAAACAAATATGTATAAGGTGAGCTGCGATTTCTACCAGCACCCACTTCTACCAAATTGGTCGCTGTGCAGAACACGTAAGCTGTAAATAAATTTGTTGGAGAAAATCTGATATTGTCCGTATGGGCCTAGGCCGCAGAGAGGTTTGGCTCTGTAACAGAGTTAAATAGGGCATAGCTGTTCTGGTGCATGACTGCTTGACGTGTATTTCGGGAGCCCGCGGGTTGGCTGCGAGGATTATGAAGAGGAGGGGGGGGGGCGGTGAGCGCGCGGTAATCTGCTCCGTCCTGCTGCCCCGACAGCCGCCAGCTGGGGCAGGAGGGGGGGGGGGGTGAGGGGAAGCAGAGATAACAAGTGGCGGAGAAGTGGCGCAGGAGGAGGGGGGCACAGACGAGAGCAGCGTTCCAGAGTGGCAGTGAGTGGTTCACCGCCAAGATTAGCGCCGCGCGGCCAGGAGTTAGTAGATGGAGGAGGGTGGTTCTGGACCAGTCTGGAGGGGGCCTCCTTTATTGAGCCATTCGTCACCGCGCGTCAGCCAACACGTCTTCCTTCTCCTCGCCACTTAACTCCCTGCCCTCGCCTTTCGGAAGATAGGTCTTATAAATGTGCGTGCGTCCCTGGTTAAATAAAAACTAAACTATTCAAGTAGGAGATGTATTAGTATAAAGATGCCATCTTGGTTCCAAAACACCTTAGACTACAACAATGTCCGATAGTTTAAATACGTAAAAACTTGGCCTCGTTAAGGCACTAGATACCTCAAGATTATAGTAACTGGCTGGTACAAATAGTTACCCCTTGACACTCAGAATGAAATTAATTTTTGAGAATGACTAAAACGGTAACGTTCAGTCATTGGAAAAAAAACTCACGAAAAAGAGTTTTTATTTATAGTTTTTTTTTACTGCTGACCTACTTTGAATTTTCACATAATCGCCATTCTGTTCAAAGCACTTTTCGCAATGCTGCACCAGGTTATTTATATATAAGTTTGATGCCTGAGAATTAAACCAGATGGCAATCGTAATTGTTATAAATTTTTTCTGTATTTGTTGACCCATGTTTCCAAAATGACACGTTTTTCGTCCCAAAAAAAACGGTAGCTCGACTCGAGTACCGATATTACCTAAATTTTTTCCACATATGTTTACTAAGCGCCTGTACTCAGGCTACACGCAAATCGTAGTCGAAGTTCGTGATGCCTGTAGCCAAGGCGTCCGTTACATTTTCACCGGAGATTGGAGACTTGTTTATACACCTTCACCTATAAATTCGTAATATTCGTGAGCTAAGTAACCTTGATGCTAGAATGTATGCTGACTCGAGACGATACTGGCATGTCCGATGTCCTGCGATGTCTCCAATGGCGGGGAACAGTCCTGTGATTACTTCAGCGCGGACTGGCCACTGTCTCGCTGGAGCAGTAGAGATCCAGGCACATGCATTTGGGCCTTTTCGGAATTTTTTTGAGTAGCCGTCAGATGGACATATTGATTTTTATTTTGAGATTCAGTTAGTTTGTGAATGAGCTTAGACAGAATAGAAACATGCCAAAAATTATCGCGTTTCATTGAGTTGAAGGTTTTTTGACGTGACAACGTCTAATAAATCGATGAACGCCGGCTGCACGCACGAAAAAGGATGACTCATTGTCCCGTTACGCACATTGTCCCGTTACACAGTGTCCCGTTACGCTCATTGTACGCTTGCGCCGCATCTATCTCTCTTCCACTCGATTGGAAAAACCATCTATTTGACTTTTTCGAGGCACATTAAACTTGAAACACTCCCATTCGTTTCCTACTTTTCCTATCATCGTCCTATCCTTAACAGAATAACACAGATTGGAATAATTTGAATAGCAAACATATATAAACGTTATAGTTAAAATAATCTCTTCGTTAAAGTAGTAAACATATTTGAATTAATGCGTGCAAATAAAAGAAAATTTATCAATTAAATTGTAGATTTAATTTCACTCCTTTGCATCCATACAAAATAGTGATAATTCAATAAAAATGATTCAATTTTATTCATAAAAGTATGAAATCAATTAATCAATGTTTTGTTATGACGTCGCGTTAAACTATCGTCCGTAAGACGACTTTACAGACATTCAATTTTTTTTTTCATAAATAATTTAAGCAACGTTAAAGTGTCTAATTACTTATAAAGATGGTTGCAAAAAGGCGCGTTGTAACGTCTGACGCACCATCAGTTGTAGAGGCGTGGCCTGGAACTAAAAGCCAACAGGTAGTTAGAGACACGACAGCCTGCGACCTAATTGAGCCCTATGTGGATCCAGTATTCTTCCTCTTATCTTCTGACATTTAGTAAGTTACAAAGTTTTCTCACTGAAATGAAAGGATAATATTTGGGCAACGCTTTACAGGATATACCTAACCTCGATGTCTGTCCATATCTGGATCCAACGTTCTTCGTTTTATTTTCTGACTTTTAGTAAGTGAAAGTTTTTTCTTGTAATTTCAGGATGTTAACCGGGCAGTGCTAAGCAGGTTGATGTCTGCGCGCGACCACAGCGCAGATGCAGTGCAACCATGTAAAGGATGCAGTCTAGCGGCAAGTCAGTGCCCGTCAACACCCGAGCTCCCGTCCTCACAGGAGCTGTCCTCACACTCGGAAGAGGGCAGCGGGCTGTGAAAAAGGAGAAGTGGGTGGGGAGGGGGGGGAAGCAGTCCGCGCCGCGCGGAGATCGAAATTCGCGGTCGGGAACATCCGAAGGCAAATCGAATCACGGGGAGGAAAGGGTCGGAGGGAAAGCGCCCTTAAAGTGCGTCGCGAAACTGTTTACCTCCTCCCGCCCCTGTCCGGGACGACGCGTCGACGAGGGTCGTCGCCTTCCGTCGTCTCGGGGCTTTGATCTGAGTTCACTTCTTCCCCCCCCCCCTTTACCCCCCCAGAGTTCACACCCCGGGACCGGGCAATTATCCTCCCCGTAGACTCCCGCGGGCAAACACCCTGCCAGGCACAGTCGCGAACACCTTTACCTTCCCCTTCACCTTCCTTTCACTCCCGCGCCGGCGAGCTCGCAGATTCCTTCACCGCGTCCGGCCTTCACTCCGTGCTCGCCAGGGGGAGAGGGGGTGTGGCAGGAGGGGCAGCGGAGCTTCAAGTGAGAGCTGACTCCGGGAGCTGGATGTTTGTTTATTCCCCTCTCGCGCGCGGCCAGCCCTCAGGGTTTCCAGGTCAGCTCACACCTCACCATCTCGGATTTACACTATTTTTTTTCTTCAAAACAGCGGGCCATACCTAATTAGGTACTGAAAAAAAAAATTTTTGGCTACTAACTTTGCAGAGCTAAACTGCGTATCATGCTAGGATATCCGGTATTTGATATTTTGATACCGTCACGAGAAGTCAGAATACGTACGGTATGATTCCAAAATATAATTTTAGTACTTTATAAAATTATGTTAGCAACCATTACGAGTTAAAACTAAATACTCGGCTGAATGTAAGTGAAAATCGGAATTTAATTGAAAATTTAAAGTATGGCCCGGTAACGTAGGCCGGTAACGTGTTTGTCCCTGACTTGATGTAAGCTTTTGGACACACGCCATTGCTAAGCACATGTATGTCATGTATTCCTGTTATGGAATATTATGTGGTGTTTATATCCTGTTGACAACAGCAATTTTTTTGTTTAATTTGTGTTTTTGTCTTTGGTTTTTTTGTAGTTTTCCTCTACAGACACACATGTGCTTAGCAATGGCGTATGTCGAAAAGCTTACATCGAGTCATGCACTCCCATTGCACAAATCTTTCAAAGATAACGTGTTTGTCCCTGACCGCTCTGCGGCACTCGTGACGTCAGCGCCTGATGGCGCGCCACCCGCAGTGCTGCCGCCAGACTGCGGCTCGAGTTGCGCGGGGTGCTTTTGACCGTTAGCCTGAGACCTTCCGGCCACGTGGAAGCCACTGCAGCGTGGAAGCTTCCGTCCCCGGAACCGGGTATATAAGCCCAGGTGCCGAGCCGGGAGGGACAGCGTCTAGCACCGAGGTGACGTCACCCTGATGCCTCGCTAGGGTAAGTGAGCCTGCTCCGCCACTGACAGTCTGCGGACTTGGATCCATGGGGGGAGAAACTCTAATTACCGAGACTGGGACCTAGTTTTTTGAAGTAGTTATGGGCCCGTCCGCTTTATAGTAGTTTTCATAATATATATGGCTGACATAACTACATTAATTTATTAGGATAAGTAATGTATAAGCTATTATCAGGCAAATAAACCAGTGAAAATTCACTCTGTTTAGGTAGCCACTAATTTTGTGGTGTGTCATACAGTGAGTTTTTGCACCTCCTACTCCTTTATTTGTTACATGACGGTTTATTACAAAACAGCATTAAGTATTTTCGCATCGATTAAATTAGTTTTGCGCCGCCAAGGAAATAACTTAATATAACCAAAAAAAAACGTTTCACCTCACACGAAATATCGGCCCCAAAGGACTTCAATGTTGGAAGGGACAAAAGTGTTTGTATCTTTGATTGTAAATACCTTAATGTAAGTGTATCAGATGTTTTCTTCCATGTTTTTCTATTTGTATTCTCTTTTTTATAATAAAGAGCTATTTTTTGGCGGGGCGGACCCCCTGGCGGGGGGTCTCCCATTCAAAAAAAAAATTGTATGAGAACCTCTATTCCGATTTTTTATTTGCTGGTAGTTATGAGCCCGCCCAACAGATAGCGACACATGTCGCGTGAAACATGGTTTCAGTTTCCACTGTAAGAGTCGCTCTTGTTTATTTCCCTCCTTGTTCCGTGCTTGGATCTCGCGCGCTGTTTGACTTTGAGTCTGAGCTGAAGTCGTTGATGGTTGAGGTGGAACATCACAGTTTGGACTCGTGTTCTCGTCGAAGGAACGAGTTGGATGCAAGAGCAGGTGGCTGACCTTCGCTCGCCGATATACAGGCGTACAGAATGTTCCAACTTTGATCGCGTATGTCAGAAAAGGGGATGGATAGCAAGGTGCAGTTTGTGGCATGATGTTCACACACACACCTT
Source organism: Bacillus rossius redtenbacheri (assembly GCF_032445375.1). Taxonomy (NCBI): domain Eukaryota; kingdom Metazoa; phylum Arthropoda; class Insecta; order Phasmatodea; family Bacillidae; genus Bacillus; species Bacillus rossius. Next base: position 5,959,439 of record NC_086339.1, on the reverse strand, counting down.
AAGTTTTGTTCTATATTAACAGTTACATCACGTATACACGTCTTTTTTCTTATAAAGTTCCTTTTTTTACAGCAGGTAGGGTAGAACATCGAATAGTAACACTAAGTCCGAAACGAAAGGTTTATGTGCCGAAAATCGAATCGTGGGTAGAGAATATTTTAGGTGTCGGAAAATCGTACGTGAAAAAATAAGTGCAATCGTTTGTGACTGGAGAACTCGTTAGAGGGGAGGTGGCATAAACAAACCAGGAAGGACACGTGCGGGTCGTTACCACAACGCCGAAATACCATAACGCCGAATGTCAAAATTGACCACAACGCCGACAGATAGAAAACTGCTGTGTACCACAACGCCGAAATAACAACTGAATGAATTCGTGTGTGTTTCTTAAATGTACCTTAACGCCGAAATTCCACAATCAAACCTAACCTTACCTAACCCAACCTAACCTAGCGTAATATAACCTAACTTAAACTAGCCTAACCTAGCCTAGCCTATCCTAACCTTGCCTAACCTAACCTAGTTTAACCTTACCTAGTCTAACCTAACCTAGTCCAACCTAACCTAACCTTTGTGGCAGTCATGAAATGACATTTTTCGGCGTTAGTGTATTTCGGCGGTGTGGTATTTCGGCGGTGTGGTATTTCGGCGGTGTGGTATTTCGGCGTTGTGGTGCGTCCCCGACACGTACGTATTGGCTCCCGCGCGCGGGGGGTCGACAGTGTGATTATGCAGCGGTGGTTAAGGTTCTTATCCGCAAGCCTGCCTGGATGGGGAAGTGCGAGCAGCAAGGAGGATCCAGTGTTGTGAGGGACGTCTCACGGGGCAACACATCCGCGGTGCCTGGCTGTTACAGTAGTCTGGTCTGTGGGGGGGGGGGGGGGGCAATTATTCGGTGGTCGCCGGCGGACTGCGCGACCTGGGGGGGGGGGTAGAGGCCCCTCTACCGGCTGCAGAGTGCCGCTTAAACTTTCATGTCCCGCCGGCGGGAGAGACCGCTGGGATCCTCCGAGGCCGGGCGTGTGGTGAATGGCTAGTAGTGGAGTGGGGTGACTACACTGCAACACTCGCAACACCGATACCGTCCGGAGCGTGATTCTCGTTACCAGGGAAAACAGGCGGGTACCTTATTTACTTTACCTTATTTGCTTCGCCCACGCAGGTACAATGTTCACTTACATGAAAACACATTTTTTTTTTTTTCGGTAGTAGCTTTGAAAAAAAAAATTAATCAGACCCGTTATAGAACCGTGGATATTTTAAAATGCGTTGCTGTCGAACACATGAACACTAATGTTACTCGGACAAGCAGTTACTGCACTTTTCATGTTCTTCACATATGTACATGCAGAGCGTAGGTACGCCCGTTACGGATTTTTTTGTTTTTGTTTTTAAACCCAAAAGCAGGTAAACGGACTTGGAGTTAGTGAAAAATTAAGAAGTGATGCAATCGCTCGTGTGTGGGGTCAGTGAACCTAACCCAACGCGTGGTCGACCTGGGAGCGCGCTGAACTATGTCAGTCCAGGGCCAATGGGAGCAAGCAAGCCTTCTGTGTGGTGTGTGATGCCACAAGCAGTCGGCGTCGAGCCGACGTCACGAGGCCGTCGGAAGCGACCTCTGGCACGGGAAGGCAGCCGACCAATGAGGAGAGGCTCATGGGGGGTCGCGGGTTCGAGTCCACTCTCGCCTGCGTCGACGTGGAACTGTCCTGCGGCTGGTGGGAACAAGAGGTCGCCTTGAGCTGCACACGTGATCACGGACTATGACTATAGGCGGTGGTGAGGGGCTGATTGGTTCAGGCGGCAGGCCTTGGCACTATTAGCATTGCCCACAGTGGCCTCAATCCGCAACTGATGTGCTCTGTCTCGTCAACAACTGGTAACTTCGTTTGAACAGCAAACGTATTTTTTGACGTGACAACGTCTAATAAATCGATGAACGCCGGCTGCACGCGCGAAAAAGTGTCCCGTTACGCACATTGTTCCGTTACGCGGTGTCCCGTTACGCTCATTGTTCCGTTATGCGGTGTCCCGTTACGCTCATTGTTCCGTTACGATGTGTCCCGTTACGCTCATTGTTCCGTTACGCTGTGTTCCGTTACGTTGTGTTCCGTTACGCTGTCGGCGAGTGCAGTAATAATAGGTTATGTTACAATTGACTAAAAAAAATTATGGTGATTCATATAATTGATGATAGATATTTGATTACAGTTTATTTATATGAAAACTTGTTCATTATTATATTTAAACTTTATAGCTAAACGCCAGTTTTTAAAATTAATTACAAGTCATCTACACGTGAACTGTTTAGTCGACTGTTTATAAAGTGAAGTGAAAAGTTAATGTGGTTTTCATTGCTTATTACAAAAATAATTTCGGCAATATAGGTTAATTATTATTGTATTTTAAAAATCTGATTACTAGTATAATTTCAAGTATTTGTTCTTTTAATAAAATAAAAATGATTCAATTTTTTATAAAAGTAAGCAATCATTTCATCAATGTTTTGATATGACGTTGTCCCGTTCAACTATCGTCCGTAAACCTACTTTACAGACAACCAATTTATTTATATATAAAACAAACCTACTCCGTTGAGGAATATTTGCTGTCCTTTAACATGTAACTTTAATTCATGGAAAATATTTCCTGCAATCCAGTTGTTTATGTATGTTATAAATTTAAGATTTATATTAAGGTAAAACACAGTTTATTTAAGGTGTTTTATATGAAAAATACAAGAATAATTATCATTGCATCAATACGCATTATGTGTGCAATGATCAATACAGTCAACATAAGACAGGGAATGTCCTTGTGAGTTATGAAGTGTTGATCATTGAACCACGTTGGATTTTGTGAAAAAGCAGAATGAGCGGGCCGCAGTATACAGTAATTGTTCTTGCCTTCCTTTTGTCCCGTCTGAAGTCCCCCTGGACACAAAGATCACAAAACGCAATCACAAACTAAGAGGAGCATCTTACAAAGGATTTCATGTCCTTCACACAAGTATATGAAGTTGATTATTGTTCATAACTTAAAAAAAAGTGCGTGTACTTATATGTACGGGCGATAGAAGTTATACTTAATTGGCGTAATAAAATACTAACTTCAATGTTGCATTCAAATAATTTATAAAAATGTAATAATAAAAGGAATGGAGTGAGATTATAAATACGGTTGGTTGAGTATAAATTTTATCAAATTAAAAATTTAAATAAATACTCAGTTTTTAATATTAATATAAACACGTGTTTTGAATCATGATTTAATTTAGTATTATAATTTAGATAAATTTTTAATAAATAATGAAAATCAATAAATATGCTGAATGTTTATTCTAATTTATTTTAATTATGTATTAAATAATACTATAATTTATAATGCAAATAAATTATATATACGGGAACATAACCTCACACACACTCCCATGAAAACGGCCTGAAGAATATTTAACCTTCTACAGACACTTCCTGCCAGCGACAATGGAAGCTTACAAGCAAATTGACGTCGTTATATATTTGGGAACATAACCTCACTTACATAAATACACTAGAAAATTTTAAAAACACATTTAATATCAGTAACAATCACAGTAAATAAATGTATTTTTTATTTTATGAAAAAATTATCAATATCAATCACTTAATTAGATAGGCATTACGTTTAAAAGCGAAGCGGAGTTTGATGGAAGGCTACATAAAATTAAAATACATAGCATATATATTATTATTTTATGTAGCCTTTTTTTCATCGTGAGAAATTTTATTTCATGATAAAAATTCACTCTTAACTTTTTTTTATAACTTGTATTACTGAAAAAAAAATTACATATTCGTACAACTTTCATCAAACACCGCTTCGTTATCGATTATCGTTATCAGTTGTCTCGTAATAATCAACGTGGCTAAGCATGCAATCGCACCCATCCGCCATCATCGAGAAGACGCTCTCGATCTCTGTGTTCGACGCATCGATTTTTCTTCACATCTCCCCGACCGGTCACGGGAGTGGTGGGGGGGGGGGGGGACAACGCATGACAGGCTGAAATGCAGAAATAAAACAGTCTCCCTGCCGCTGACAAAACAATTACGTTGAGCCGGGAAGGGGGGGAGGGGGGTTAGGAAAATAAAAATACATGCACGTCGAGGGAAGTCGCGCTGGCGAGTTTCCGGCCCCGGACTGCTGTTCCCATTAGCAGCGTCGACCGCGCGGTCGATGGGTCGATGGGTCGATGGGTCGATGGCCCTGACCGCCCATATGCGATTCATCTCTGCGCGCGGCCGTCGCAGCGGTCTGTACACGACCTCCCCCCACTTCGCTCCTGCTCGCTGCCACTTGGGCACGCCCACCGCTGCGCATCACGTCAACTGGAGTGTTGGCATTTTACAAAACTGCTAAAATAGAAATCATTAATGATTTAACCAAACAGAAACAAAAAAAAAAAATTTGAGGTGAAGAAAGTATCTGATCGCTAGAGACCGGAAAAATTCGCGGGTTCAATGACCTCCAGGATGGACTCTACTACACTCTACACACTCGGGCAAATGCCACCTGTTCATTGGCTGTTGACTTGTGAGTCGTCTCGACAGAGTGTCTGTGATTCGACACCTTCTTTGAGCGAGGGGTCTCTAATTGGCCCTCAGTCCTCCAGATTAACAGTGAACCAATGGTAGAAGCAGCGCTAAGGTATAATAAATTATTTGAATTGTAGCATATCACGAAATGAATCCGCGAATTTTGCAGGTCTCAACTGATCGCACAGTCATTACAGAATTACAGAATTTGCAATGTAGGATCCACGTCAAACGAAGAGTTAGTTATTCGTGATTGATAGATCAACCAACGGGCACGCGAAAAGAAGATGGGCGGTTTTCTTCAACTTCTAACTCAGTTATTTCACACCCCTTAACATATGTAACAAGAATTTTGAAACATTCTGCATATTTCTCATGAATTCATGGGATCTCTTATCATTTTTAACACGCTTTTATTAACGTCACTTGTAGCTAACTAGCGAACTATGTAAACAAATCATTGGAAGTCGGTTCCAAACCTGCTTCTAATTGTCGCATCGATTTGAAACTTGGGAAGTATGCGTAATCCGGATAACAGTACAATAGCTTGGTTCCGTCGAACTGGCCTGATGATTGAGCCAGGAGGTGGATGGTGGACCTCTTCAATGGCTACCAGCGAAACCCTCACTTGGTTTGTTTTAGCGAGTCACACATTGCACTTTCCGGATTACACGTACGTGCGAAGTTTCAAATCTATGCGACAGAAGTACCGTAAGTTAAAATTGATTTTCAAGATTTGTTTACATTATTGGTTATTTACGTATTTATTCGGGTGTCTTCAGGGGCGAATGCGAAACAAAAAGTAGAAAACAAGTGAGAATCGTTTAAACAAAAAAAAAGCTCTCTCCAGTACTTAGCGTATTATTTTTTATTTATTTTTAAACGGTAATTATTAATGAAAACTTAAATGTATAGTACATGAATGAAATTTGTACATTAAAATTTGCCAAACAATTGTGTAATTTAATAACTTGTGAATTAAGAACGCACCGGTCTTCTTCTTTTTTTTATTTTTACATTACAGGCAGCTGTGGAGATTTCTGTGAATCTACATTGTTCACTAACAATTTCTACGTTTCGTTAAAATTTAATAATAGTTTTACTTGTTTATTTTTATTTTTTTAAAAAAAACTTATCACTCTCGCGACATCTTATCACCAGGTGCCTCGCCAACTTTAATCCTACTGTCTGAAATTGCCGCATTTGTTGGAAACGTTCCGCGGAAAGAATTACCTTGAAAGGGACCGCGGGCTTCTTAAAGCTTGGTTAGGGCATTCCGCGCCGGCGCAGGAGAACTGTCGCCGCGGCGCACTCGCTCAAGATGGCGGGGGAGACTTCCCAGCGAGGAATGATCCAATTCCTGACGTCTGGCACACGTGCTGGGGGGCCATCAGGGAAGCGATCACAAGGGAGTCCTTGGAAGAGGGTTATTACAGTCGGGAAGAGGGTGGGGCAGCGACCCCGATGAAGGGGTGCAATCCCCTCCCTACCCTACCTTACCCTCTTAGGACGAAGATGGGGCGAGCAGAGAGCCCAGGTAACTATTACTAATGGAAACCTAATTCCAGTTCCGATTATCAATTACCTAACCCCCGCTCCCCCCCCCCTTGCCGAGTCCCAATAGGATGACCCACCCCGACGACAACACTTCCCACCCCCCACCCCCCACCCCTCACAAGCCACCCTCGCGAGCCCACAATTGCCACCCGCTCGCCGTAAATTCCCGGGTCATTTGAAAAGGAAGAGTGCTATTGATCGGCCGCTGTTATTGTCGCGCGGAACTGCCTGGTTCCTCGGGCCACCCAGTGGCGTGTCGCGAGCAAGTTGCCGGGGAGGTCCCTGCGGCCGGTTGTACAGGGAACACCTGGTTGCTGGTGCGACGCGCATCCTGCTAAGTTATTACTCTTGGTAAATGCCCGGCATGCGTTGTAATGCCTCGAATCATTATTTTTTTTTTTGTAATTTGTTTGAAGTATGTAAACACGTACAAAACACTTCTCTATTTATCGTTCTATGAATATATATATATATATATATATCCATAGGTGTGCCCAGACATTTCCATTAGGGGGGGGGGGGGGCGGCGCTAAATTTTTAAATCAGAAGCTGAATTTATAATCTTAAATAGCCTAAATACATTCACTCATTGACTTGTTTATATTTTTGTACAGTATCAATGAGATATTTTTACTAGTTAATATTTATATCCATATAATTTTAACAATCTTGAAAAAATATGTTTTTTTCCCATAGACAATGTTTAAAGGGTACTTACACATTTTTCTCCCTCGAATTTCCAATAGCTTGGTCCAGATCTACCTTGAAATTAACTTCTTTTTAGTGAATGCAAACACAGCAATTCAGACAACAGAACTTTAACAAACCTCTGAAAATATTTTTTTTTTGCTTGGCCATTTTAAGGGTCCTCATGTTTTAAATAAACTAAGGCGGCTGTATTTCCAAAACGATAAAATGTTTAAAAATATTGTTAATTAGCATGATGCAACACTGAAACACAGTTTGAGTGTCACAGTGCCAGGAATACACGAATATTAACGAACGCATTAGAGAAAATGCCGATCTGAGTGATTACATTAGGGGGGGGGGGCAGGTGGGCCATGCCCCCCCCCCCTGTAGGCACGCCTATGTATATATCTCTGCCTCTCTATATCTATATAATATATATACAAATATATACTCTTTATATTTCTATATGTATATATACCTTTGTCTATATATCTCTCCTCTAAAAACATATCTTTATCCCTATATGCCACTCTATAGCAATGAAAATATTTAAAATATATGTTTTTACGGAACCCTAATATTATCTATCTTTTTACCAGTCACAAGTGTGCAATGCAGCGTTGTGTCAAAATTTAAAAGCAATCAGTTGAGAACTTTCATAGATTTAAGAAAAATAAAATCTTTCAAATTTTGAAAATAGTATTATTAACTCTAAACCAATTAGAACTAAGGTAAACACGAAGAAATATAAGTAAAACAATAGACACCACATTGGAGTCGAAAGATGTTTTTTAAAAACCTTAAAATTTATTCAACCAACACCTTGTCAATTAGACGGCAAAGATTATTTATTACAGAGAGAATGGGTTACGGTCCAAAGATGAACAAAACATCGCAATGTAATAGCCGTTGTCAAGGAGCCTATCGAGTGGATGAAATCGAAAATCGCTAATAGCCTATAACCCGCGGCTTCGCTCGTGGCTGATATCGCACCACTGTCGAACATTTTTGTGAATCGTTCCAATGCCTTTAACTGAAAAAAAAAAATTGGTTGTCTGTAAAGTCGGTTTACGGACGATAATTTAACGTAACAACGTCATAACAAAACATTGATGAAATGATTCCATACTTTTATGAATAAAACTGAATCATTTTTATTGAATTATCACTATTTTGTATGGATACAAAGAAGGAGTGAAATGAAATCTACAATTTAATTGATAATTTTACTTTTATTTGCACTCATTAATTCAAATATGTTTATTACTTTAACGAAGAGATTATTTTAACTATAACTTTTATACATGTTTGCTATTTAACTTCTTCCAATCTGTGTTATTCTGTTAAGGATAGGACGATGATAGGAAAAGTAGGAAACGAATGGGAGTGTTTCAAGTTTAATGTGCCTCGAAAAAGTCAAATCGATGGTTGTTCCAATCGAGTGGAAGAGAGATAGATGCGGTGCAAGAGTACAATGAGCGTAACGGGACAATGTGCGTAACGGGACAATGTGCGTAACGGGACAATGAGTCATCCTTTTTCGTGCGTGCAGCCGGCGTTCATCGATTTATTAGACGTTGTCACGTCAAAAAATCGCATTGAATATCATATATATTTAAGATTTAATATTAACAAAACTATATATGGATGAAATTAGTAATGTAAATAAATGTACCTCGAGAATCGACACACAAGGGTACCGTCTGAGGCAAGGGTCTACGTGGGTGCAATGGGGCTGGCTGTCCTATCCGAGGGAGAATGCATGAGGGGAAATTATATGGGTAGTTGGAGCACCCAGAGAAAAACCCACAGGCCATGGCATCGCCAGCCACATTTACCACTTGCGAAAATCCAGGTTCGAATCCGCCGGGAATCAAACCCCGGTCGCCGTGGTGGGGAAGGGGGTGTGTATGTATGCTCTAACCTCTCTACCACCGCGCCTCTTACTGGTGCAATAAGTAATATTGATTAATTTTAAATATATGTTAAGTACACCAATTTTATAAATCTCGGTTTAGTGTGTTTTGAGATGTATAACCTTGATGAAATCACACTTATTACTTTTTTTTTTTTGTATTCATTTTTCGAGACAGCCTATTTTAAATTTTGAGAAACACGCGCGTTTGTATTTAACTTCAATATTTATAACTCTGACATTTCCACTTCCATTTGATTTGATTGCATGCAGAAGATGATTAAAATTAAACTTCCCTCTTTATCACTTCATTACAAACACCTACATTGTTTGAAGATTTTTTCCAAGCAGAACTGGTGGTAAGGGGCGAATCACTGTCGAGCCTGGCTCCAGTGAGGAGTGCGAACTGCGGAACTTGACGGACATTGAGTGACTTGCGAATGAACATTTTTAAGTGCCAGTGATTGGTGATCAGACGTTTTTAAGTAGAATTATTAATAAGTAAATATTAGTAATTAATAAAACTGTAATAAAACTTAATTGGGATATACCTTATGAATCCAGTTCCCCACTTTATACTCATAACGATGCGATGCGATTTGTTCGCTGTGTAAAGAATCGATTCTTAGAGAGTCGATTACTCGAGAGCTGAACGCGATTATGGAGGATATATAAAACGCAGAGCGAACGAGGAAAGTGACCCGTTCGTGAGATGACTCGCGACTTTGCGAGACACGGGAATCAGCAAACGCAGCGTCCGTGTTCACAATAGCAGACGACAACTGATCAAAGAAAAGGGGGAACATGAAATTCGGTGGTAGTGAGGGGTTTTACGACTCGACAAGTATCGCGGTACAAATATGCTTCATGGATTGTCTAAGTTTATTTACTAAATTTACCGGGAGAGTTTTTAAGTGCGTATACGCGTCTTTTTTTGTTTTTATATTTCAGTCAGTATACGGGAAGCCTAAGATGTACATCAAGTTCTGTCCCTGCCTGATTACACCTGAACAATTCACCTTCAGCCAACCTCGGGTTAATCTATATATATTTATATTTCTCTGTTTATTTTAATGTAGCTATACTAACCTAACTAACCGTCCATATTTTTTTAAAGTGTTTTAATGTATATAACCTAACCGACCACTTTTAATATTTGAATTCATTTTTCCTGCGCAAAAATAAAACAAATCCCGAAGTTGGCCGAAGGTGAATTGTTCGGGTGTAATCGAGAAGGGACAGAACTTGATGTACATCTTAGGCTTATCGTCAGCATACAGCTTGACATCTGGAACGTGAACTGTCCGTGCCGACCAGACTGCGAGAACCGGCCAGGCGAGACAGAGGCCAGCCGCTTGGACGTTAGCGGAAACCTGAACGGGTGAACGAGTCACGACTCTTGAGATGTGCCGTATCCATGTAGTCGTCGGGAAGTGCAACGAACGGATCTTTCGAGGGAACCGTTACACGGAACTGATTCAAATGAATGGAATCTTCTGCTCGTTAGCCGCCTCAAAGCAGTTTCTTCCCTCGAGAGAACGGCGTGCTGGCGGCGGTTGGACGGTTGTTGCCCGGGGCGTGAGGACAACTCGCAAGGGACCACCGCGTTGTGACGTCACTCACAAGGGGATGTGGGGGGGGGGGAGGTCCGGCTGAGGTAGGCACAGAGATTACCGGCGAACAGCGAAAGGGAACGCAGAAATAACGCGTCTCCCCGCCAGGGAATCCCAAAATAATCCAAAATCGATGGCCCGTGTAAGAGAGCCGAGGGCTGATGGAGTGATTGGCCGAAGAGCTGGCCACAGGACTAGGTAGGGCCTATCTGGTTGCGAGGAGGGGTTGAAGAATTACGATCCCGTCAAAGAGAGAAAAAAATAACCAACGGAACATAATTTTTTTTTATGGAACAGATATATATTCTTTTTAAATTACAGATATTTGTAAATTATTGCAATTACATAAAACAATTACATACTTAAAAACTACTGTATCACTACTAAATAGTGTGGGCAGTAATGCTGGGCTCGGATTATTATTATTACCCGGGCATTTATGCTGCGTGTTGCCCCAGTTCCTCCAATGATTAAAGTTATTTGTAAATGCGTTCCCTGAATAGCTTTCCATTGTGGTTTGAAGGGAAAAAAATTATGCTTGAATGAAACATCGATTTAAATATAAATTTACGCCTTTAATTTTCGTAAGAAATACTCAGTCCCGAAAAAAAAAATACACATTTCAGACATGCAGAGTGGTACTACAGACTGTTTCTCGGCAGCTGGTGCGGAATGTTTGTCTCCCGTGAAGCGTCGTGCAGATGTCCTGGCCAGGGCACCAGGGGCGGGCCTCGAACCAGGTTCCCCGCGAGTGGAGGGACGTGGCGGACGTTTCCGCACTCCCGTCCGCTCCGCCCTTTCATCTCCCCCCGTGTCCCGTCAGCATCTCCACGTCTCTCTCAGTCTGCGGCGACCCCCGATGCGGACCACCCATGACTTGGTGTGCTTCCCCTGCTCTTGGCCTTTACTTCATGTGCAACACCTTAGCTCTCGGCTCACAGCATTCGGTGGTAGCGATTACGTGAATGCAACGGAAACGTGCAACGACGGTGCTGCCATACGTAGCGGATGGCGCAAACAATTTCAAAGGGAGACTTTATAATGAAGTTAAACAAAACGGGCAGTACTGTAGTAAAATTCCTTGTCGAAAATCATGTCCAAAGCGGAGTTAAGATAATTTTTTTCAAGGTTTTTTTTTTTGCACTTTCATCGGTACCGTTTGTTAATATAGTTTAAAATTACGGTCTGCAAATCGAACGATTTCGATAGTCGACGTAGCTGCTCCGGCAACGAATTCTAGCGGCGGATGCGAAAACTACGTGTGATACGCGTAAAAAAAAAATTGTAGTTGAAAATACAATTTGTATATATTTATCACGCTCGGCATTATTTTAAAGAATATTGCGGTAGATCTAGTGTTCGAGTTGTGTATTTAGTTATAAATGTATTTGCAACGTGAGAACACGTGAATTCGCTTGTTAACGAGGTTAGGTGTTGAACATATCTGGCGAGTACTGGAAGCCTTGCTTAAGTGTTTATATTTCATGACTGTATTACATGATTGAATTTATTAAAATTAATTGGAATTATTATAATTAAGAATATTCAAACGCATACGAAAATATTAATAATTTTTTATTAAATAAATATTAACTCAATAAAAATTACTGACATTCTTAAACAGAGAGACAGAGAGAAAATACCACTTACTCAATAAATTATTTTCCATAATCACGAGAAGGTTTAGTTGTCAAAACTAATTCGTTAGAGACAGTAAATTTTCTCGCCGGTTCAGTGACCTCTAGGATAGACTCCACAGTTTGCATTCTTGGGCGAGTGTCACTTGTTGATTGGCTGCTGACTTGTGAGACGTCCCAAGTGGGTAGCCTGTTATTCGAAAATTCCTGTGTTGGGGGTTCATCGATGCTTTAGAGTAGTTACTACAGATGAACTGTGGGCCAATAAGAGCAACCCTAAAGTTTAAGTATTAGAATTTTGGTGTATCACGAAATGATTCCGGGAAATCCTATCTCCTGAATAATTTTGGCTAAAAGAAAGTTTTTTAAAAATACATATAACCATCTGTAAAATAATTTGTAATAATTTCTAAATTAACAGGTCAAATTCTTAATACAGCTTAGTTCTAGTGTAAAACATGTATATACGAGGAATATTTGTAATGTAAGTTACGTTTGGTCATTAAACAAATTAAAATCGCGAGAAAAAAAATTATTGACAAGTTTTAGTTTACTACTTGAGGCCACTTGTGGCGGCCTCAGTCGTCTTGATTTTTATTATTACTTTTATGGTGCGTAAAGTTTGTTTTAAGATGAGTAAATTGTTTTATAATATTATTTATAATATTATACTAGTTAATGGTGTATGTAAATTATTTATTTATTGTTATTTTTTAATCATATACTTGTGTTATTGTACGCTTATTATTCTTATTCGGTAGTGGGACCCGCTAGAAATAACGAGAACGATCGAGCGGAGTGAGGGGTGGCAGTAGAGGAGGGGGGTGACGTCAGCTGACGTGAGAAAGTGAGGCGACGGCCAGCTGTTTTGCGTGAAGTGTGTGTTTGACCGCCGGCCGCGGAAGTACTCGGTGCAGACGAGAATTTGCATTTCAGCGATGAGCTACGAGTGTTACGTTACGTGATTAATATTGAAGATGACGGTAATGCCACGACACCCTCGGCGAAGTAACACCAGTGGTGGCATATGAGAACGCGATATCGTGGGCCTAGTGCACTGGCCATCAATGTAGCGCGATGCTAGAGGCGCTAAAAGGTGAGCGGGGTTTACATCCGACCCCGGCGGACACCGACTACAGAGGTATGCTTCTAGAACAAGTAAGTGCGAGAACTGGATTTGTACTTTTTGTTCGGCTGGTTTGACTTGCGGGCAACGTGTTTAAAAACAGAGTGCGGCGATGGAAATTGCTGGTAGAACTATCTAGACTGAAGGACGTCACTATTTCGTTTTTCCACCCTCCCCTCCTCCGTAATAGACTTTGTGGGACTTTGGTTTATTTTAAGTATAGTGTAAGAGTGTTTGTATGCAAATGTCACCAACGTACGTTAAATTTAATTATAGCAATTTAAATGGTATCACGAATTGAATTTATAGGTTCCTTTCCTTTTTTACAGTACTTAATGTTGGTCATTTTATTTCTGGTAATTCATTATATATATATTATAACTATCGCAATAAGTTTGGCAGGGCTGTCGGTCAATTTAGTACGTTAATGATTCCTTTTGCGCACTGGTCAAATTTTAAGCCAGTCCATGCGCGTCTATTTAAGTTAATTTTACTACACTTTCATTATCAATATGTCAGTGGAGACGCGTATACAGGACTGGCGTGGCGAGTGCGGACGTGTTCAACTACCCCGGTATAAGGGGGGTTGGCCACATACTTATGTATTTCATTTTTTCACATAATCGCTTTTCAGTTCCAAGCACTTTTCGCAACGCTACGCCAGTATATTTAACCCTCTGCATAGAAGTTCGCCGCCTGGGAATGGAACAGACGTCTTGCCCTTAGGCATCACGCACTTCGAATACGCAATGCGTGTAGCCTGAGTACAGGCGCTCAGTAAACATCTCCGGAAAAGTTAACAAATATCGGTATGTACTCGAGTCGAAAAATGATGGCCATCGTTTGGTGATTTAATGAAACGTGGATCTAACAATACGGTAAAAATTATATAAATTACTATTGTCATCTGTTTCTATTTAGAGGAGTTAAAGAAACTGATGCAGCGTTGCCAAACGTACTTGGAACTGAATGGTGATTACGTGAAAATGTAAAGTAGGTCTGTAGTAAACTAAAACTTTCAATAAAAACTTTGTCTCGTGAGTTAACATTTTAATGACCGAACGGAGCTTAATTTACGAACAGCCCTCGTACTTGAACTTAAATCCCTAAATATGGTCAGCACCTTAAAAAGGGCAGAAGATAGGCGGAAAGAGGGGAATGTTCGGGATGGGAAATTTTTTTTTTTTTTGCTTTTAAAGCTTTGTTGACACGAATTTTCCCAGGTCGGCGAAGCGTGCGCAGTGGCGTATCCGGGCGCTGTGGCAGGGGAGGTCTCGTGGGGAGGGTAATGTAATATGTGCCGGCAGGGAGGGGGTGATTGTACTCGAACGAGATAAGCGAGCGAAAGCCGCCGCAAAGTAGCGTTCAAATATTTAAGTTGGCAGCATCTTGCGATGAGTTCGGGTGTTATTAACCGCCGCGACCCGGCGATAGGACACGATCCCGCCTCCCGCCGAGGACTATCACTTTCCTGCTGGCGCGGCGCGCTACTGTGCGCGCTGAAAACATGCAGTCGCTCTCAACAACACGAACCGCATGTTTTAAATGCATCTGTGTTGATATCGGATGTTTTTTTTTAACGTATCAAGTAAATATGACGCACTTTTTCTGGGAATCTTGTAGTTGTGTTTATTTCATGTATTATTTAAACGCTGTTAGAAAAAAAACAGTAAACTTACGGATTTTAAACGAAGAAATTTACTTAAATAAACTAAGATTTATTTATAATTTCAAATAATTGAAACTTGGTAGAAATTAAACTTTATTTCGACTTCCAAGTTGAATGAACTTCTTTTTTTTAAAAACAAAGGTAAACACACAAGGATAAAATAAGAGTGTGGACATTGCCATTTTTTGAATGTTATTTTTATTAATACACCGATTCACGTGCAAAGTGAGTGAACCTAGTGTCCGTAAATTTACGAAGATCCCCGGATAATTTGTGACCGGAGTTATTAGTAAATTGAAGGAGGAATTTTTTTAACACGAGTGAATGTGCCAACATCACGAATCTACGTTTTTATTTGTGTGAAAAATATTGTCTCGGCTAATATGAGAATTGCAGAAGATTCTGGCGGGCAAAGCTTTTCGATGGTGCAATGTTCGTCTCCCTCTCGCTGCAGAGCCGCGCCGGGCCTGTGTATAACGAGACACAGAGCCCTGCAGCCACTCGCCGCGCGAGTAGCGGCGCCCTGCAGCCACTCGCCGGGCGAGTCGCCGCGCGAGTCCGACTGGATCCTCCTCCAGCTGCAGTGGCGTTTATTTTTGGTAATGGAACAGAAATATTCATGTAAAACTACAGGTACTTGTAAATTGGTACATTTACACGAAAACAACTGCACCACCACAAAAAATGTATTCGCATTTCTTACCCGGGAATTTAAAGCTTTTGTGATTTCCCAAAGCCTTGAATAGTTAAAGTTGTTTGTAAACCTACACCTGAATAGCTTTCCACTATTAACTGCGCATATAATAAGCATGATACAACAATATAAAGTCCATTTATTGAGTATTCGATTATATTTTCCATAGTTTAGAAAATTTATGCTTGAATGTAACATCAATTAATTTGTAATATTATGTGTTAATTTTCGTAAGATATACTTGATATTATCTCTTACAAATGTAACTTGCAAGTGCTCAACTCTTTTAAGTGTTACAAATGTTTATCTCTTTTATGTGTTACTTACAAATGCTTATCTCTTTCAAGTGTTACTTACAAATGTGTATCGCTTTCAAGTGTTACTTAAACAAGTGCTTATCGCTTTCAAGTGTTACTTACAAATGCTTATCTCTTTCAAGTGTTACTTACAAATGCTTATCTCTTTCAAGTGTTACTTACAAATGTGTATCGCTTTCAAGTGTTACTTAAACAAGTGCTTATCGCTTTCAAGTGTTACTTACAAATGCTTATCTCTTTCAAGTGTTACTTACAAATGCTTATCTCTTTCAAGTGTTACTTACAAATGCTTATCTCTTTCAAGTGTTACTTACAAATGTGTATCGCTTTCAAGTGTTACTTAAACAAGTGCTTATCGCTTTCAAGTGTTACTTACAAATGCTTATCTCTTTCAAGTGTTACTTACAAATGCTTATCTCTTTCAAGTGTTACTTACAAATGCTTATCGCTTTCAAGTGCTACTTATAAGTGCTCATCTGTTACAAGTGCTACTTGCAAGTGCTCACCTGTCACAAGTGCTACCTACAAGCTTGGTACCCACGCGAGTAGGAAGAGACCTGCGCTGCTCGCTAGAGAGGAACGCGGTCTCCAGTAGCCGGGGCTGGTAGGAGACAGTCTCAGGGGCACCGTGCCCCCCCCCCCCTCGCAGATTTACTCCCGGCCGAGGACCCCCCAGGGGCGGGCCCCCAGGCCGAATAAAACACCATGACCCGGGCTGTCCTGGGGCGAGGGAGGTAGGGGGTGGGGGGAGCTACGCCGCCTCGCAGGTCGAATAAATTATGTTCTTTCCTCCGACCCGCTGTCGCTCCTTTCCTCGAGCTCTCCTCTCCCTCTCTCTCTCTCTCTTTCTCTCTCTCTATCTCTCTGTGCCGACGCGCAAGCAGTAACCATGATCTGTACTTATTACACATTTACAACTGGGATTTCGTCCGTAATTTCCGGAATCTTTCGGAATCTTTCAGTACTCGCCAAAGACGTGTAAAAATCTAACTTCTGTGTTCTGACTTATAATACGAAACTCTAAAACGTATTTTAAAGTAGAATTCTTTTTAAATAAAAAATGCTTAGCTTAGTAAAAATACGAAAAAAATACGAATTCAACTACATTTCTTGACGCGAATCACACGTAGTTTCTTCACCCACCGCTAGAATTCGCTGCCTGAGCAGCTACGCTGACTATCGAGTAATTTGATGTGCAGAGCTAAAGTTTAAACTATATAATAAAACGGCTCCGATAAAAGAGAAAAAGATATTTTAAAAAATATTGAACCCCGGCTTTGAACCTGATTTCGACATGGATTTTTTTTTAAATACTGTCCATCTTTAAAATCTATTACACATTTAATACCGTAAAGTTTCACCTTGTCTCTAAGAACATTGGTTCATGCCATCTGTCACAGATGGCAGCACCGTAGTTACCCATTTCCGTTCCTTGCGACTTCCGTTTCATTCACAATATAACGCAATAGTTCAAGATAAAAAGTACATAACCCCGTTAGTAGTATCGAGCCCCGTTAAAGTCATTGTAAACGTTCTGAATATTAACTAGAAACGTTTCTCTGAAACAATTTTTGATGCGACGAACCTTTACTGCAAAGGTTTACAGTTGGTTAAACTGGACTTTGGCATTTTCAGAATTATTTCGTCCTCTTCTCTATCTTACAGTAGCACGAGTGTTATTTGCTACGCAACGGAGCGAACGGCATTGATGATAACTACGTATTATGGAAAGAGAAAAAGAAAGACAACTGTTTCTGTTACGACCGTACGTCTTGAGGTTTTCTTTCTTTGTAACTCGCTTGTGGAGACAGATTCTTTGTTTGAAAATGAATGAGGGGGAAAAATGCGATCTTCCATAAATACGTCTGAACGGTATCTTCTAATTCCTGTGCTGCTTCTGAGAAAACTTGTTTCCCTCTTTTTCCCCTACCAAACCCTTCCATCAAACCAGACTTTCGTTTCCAACTATACGGTAACTTGTATGGCTTCCGAGTTTTCAGAACATCATTTATCGCCTGTATGCACTTCCCCGAATATTTGAACAGAGACGATCGAAAAGAAAACACGAAAATAGTTTGACATCGCTGCACAAGTCAGGTACATAAATTTATTTTCCAATTAGTTTTTTTTTGTTTAAAGTAATTACTAAGTTATCAGACCCCCCCCCCCCCCCCCGGGTCCGCCCAAAAAAAAAATCTCCTGAGAACATCGAGACGAGAAGCAACTAGTTATCTACGACAAAAAACATAAGCAACGGTTCTTATCTTTGGAGCTAACGCCAGAAATACTCTATTTAGTATTTCACCTTTATCAACAGGTTCCGTTATAGCTGACGATAACTCATTTCACTGATGATCATCTTCAATTACGAAACTATGCGTACAGTCCGTTGGATGTACTTGTCTCAAATTTAACAGTTCTCAAAAAGTACCAATGGTACCCATTTATAGAATTTCACTTCAAAAGTCTCACATAATGATAATGACAGGGGCAGAATAGTACTAATTATTATACCTGTCAAATTTGAGACAATATTACATGACACAGACAATAAGAAGTAAAAAGATTTGTCTCGGGAGCAATTTTCATTTGTACAAAAGGAAAAACTTTTGTTATGGATTTTACTTCGTCATTTATTTAAAACACTTTAGAAAAAATTGTTTCTACTTGTTTGTTACTTAAAATTAAATATTTCTTGCGAAGAATAACTACTGTTGTGGCGGTACTTGTATGCTGCACTGCAGTGAACAACGCAGCACCTGGGCCTGCCGGGAATCGAACCAGAGACCCGTGTTTCCCCGGCCGGGTCCCGTCCACTGGACCACACCACCGAAGGACCGCGCGAATGATCCACCAGTTCCGAACAGCAAGGTTTGGTTCGCATTTTGTTAATTCACTGTACGTCCTTCGAGGATCTGTGGACGCGTGTCGTGTTCCCCTGGGTGCGGAAAAGAAACATTCGCGATCCTGCTGAAAGAGGAGAAGCACTTTCCCTTCATCCGTGTTATCATCCTTCCGTTTCCACAACGGACTCGTCTTCAGGAATTTCATAAAACGCACGGGGAAGGGGGGGGGAGGTGGGATGGAAAAAAAAGAAATAAAACAATATTGTGCCGTAATAAGGGGTTTATCTTCTAATTTATTTTCTTTCTTTTTTTTCTATTTTTTTTTTGACCATACGTAATTTCAGGTGAAGGAATTTCGTTGTTCGGAGGGGCTTATTACGAAATTAAAAAAAGAAAAAAAGCTTTTCTTTGAGCTCCTGGGCTCTTGGGGGGGGGGAGGGGGGGAGGTCCGCGTGAGGCACTGCGCTCCGCTTCCTTCCTGCACCGCTATTCATAACAATGCACCAGCCCCCCTCCCCCTGTACTTCGACCCCACTCTCACCGCCGGAGGAAGAGCAGCCAGGATTTGTGGTTATAATATACATGGCCGGAAACTCACCCCTCGCCGCATTACCATATTACTTACATAACCATTTATCCGTCCACGGCCGCCGGTCCGCCCAAGTGGCGGGGGGGGGGGGGGGGGGGGGGAAAGAGCAGGCACGCGTGTCTTCTGTCTTCACGTGATCCTCCGTCACGGGTCTGGCCTCGCCTCGCCTCGCCCGAGGACTCTAAGTGTATCTTCAGTAGAGCAGACTTTGCTCGTGGTCGTTACATATGGCACTCATCTGGTTAAAATTTGCAGTGATGACGTAATAAGTGATGGTGGGGAGTGTCGAACTGAAGTCAGTGAGAGCTGTGACTGCGATTCGCGTGGACACTGGGTTGTGAAAGATGAGTGGAATAACTATGACGTTACTAACTTTTGGTTTTGGAGCCATTAATCGCAAAGTAAAGACGCAAACACGGGTTATGTTGGAGAAAATAATGAAAACAAGCGATATAGCCCGAGCAGAAGCAACTAAAGATGCAGGGAAGAGCGGCAGGTATCGAACGAGGCAGAAAGTAGCCGAGAGAAGCGAGCCTCAGCCGTCCGCCTCGCGAGAAGCAGACAGTCGGGTGATGGGCGTGGATGTGTTCTCTGGTGATCCTGGTGCTGATGTGGAGTCAGTCGGGCCGGCGCGGCGGCTGTGAACGATGGGCCGAGATTGTCGAGGTTTGGTGTCGGCTTTTTCTTTCGTCAGCCGCCAAACTCTCAAGAAAGAGAGACTAATCAGACAATGGAAGAAAGGCCGGTATATTTATTCCACAACCAATAACTAACGATCCCCTTCACTTCTCTCTAACTTTGTTCTATTTCCGGCTAACCCCTTCACCACTCTAACTTTGTCCTGTTTCCGTTTAACCCCTTCACAGCTCTCTTATATTGTCCTGTTTCCGGCTAACCCCTTCACCTCTCTAACTTTGTCCTGTTTCCGGCTAACCCCTTCACCACTCTAACTTTGTCCTGTTTCCGTCTAACCCCTTCACCACTCTAACTTTGTCCTGTTTCCGTCTAACCCCTTCACCACTCTAACTTTGTCCTGTTTCCGGCTAACCCCTTCACCTCTCTAACTTTGTCCTGTTTCCGGCTAACCCCTTCACCACTCTAACTTTGTCCTGTTTCCGGCTAACCCCTTCACCTCTCCAACTTTGTCCTGTTTCCGGCTAACCCCTTCACCTCTCCAACTTTGTCCTGTTTCCGGCTAACCCCTTCACCTCTATAACTTTGTCCTGTTTCCGTCTAACCCCTTCACCTCTCTAACTTTGTCCTGTTTCCGTCTAACCCCTTCACCTCTCTAACTTTGTCCTGTTTCCGTCTAACCCCTTCACCTCTCTAACTTTGTCCTGTTTCCGTCTAACCCTTCACCTCTCTAACTTTGTCCTGTTTCCGTCTAACCCCTTCACCTCTCTAACTTTGTCCTGTTTCCGGCTAACCCCTTCACCTCTCTAACTTTGTCCTGTTTCCGGCTAACCCCTTCACCTCTCTAACTTTGTCCTGTTTCCGTCTAACCCTTCACCTCTCTAACTTTGTCCTGTTTCCGGCTAACCCCTTCACCTCTCTAACTTTGTCCTGTTTCCGGCTAACCCCTTCACCTCTCTAACTTTGTCCTGTTTCCGGCTAACCCCTTCACCTCTCTAACTTTGTCCTGTTTCCGTCTAACCCCTTCACCTCTCTAACTTTGTCCTGTTTCCGGCTAACCCCTTCACCACTCTAACTTTGTCCTGTTTCCGGCTAACCCCTTCACCTCTCTAACTTTGTCCTGTTTCCGTCTAACCCCTTCACCTCTCTAACTTTGTCCTGTTTCCGGCTAACCCCTTCAACACTCTAACTTTGTCCTGTTTCCGTCTAACCCCTTCACCTAACCCTTCACCTCTCTAACTTTGTCCTGTTTCCGCTAACCCCTTCACCTCTCTAACTTTGTCCTGTTTCCGGCTAACCCCTTCACCTCTCTAACTTTGTCCTGTTTCCTGCTAACCCCTTCACCTCTCTAACTTTGTCCTGTTTCCGTCTAACCCCTTCACCTCTCTAACTTTGTCCTGTTTCCAGCTTACCCCTTCAACACTCTAACTTTGTCCTGTTTCCGTCTAACCCCTTCACCTCTCTAACGTTGTCCTGTTTCCGGCTAACCCTTCACCTCTCTAACTTTGTCCTGTTTCCGTCTAACCCTTCACCTCTCTAACTTTGTCCTGTTTCCGGCTAACCCCTTCACCTCTCTAACTTTGTCCTGTTTCCGGCTAACCCCTTCAACACTCTAACTTTGTCCTGTTTCCGTCTAACCCCTTCACCTCTCTAACTTTGTCCTGTTTCCGGCTAACCCCTTCACCTCTCTAACTTTGTCCTGTTTCCGTCTAACCCCTTCACCTCTCTAACTTTGTCCTGTTTCCGGCTAACCCCTTCACCTCTCTAACTTTGTCCTGTTTCCGGCTAACCCCTTCACCTCTCTAACTTTGTCCTGTTTCCGTCTAACCCTTCACCTCTCTAACTTTGTCCTGTTTCCGGCTAACCCCTTCACCTCTCTAACTTTGTCCTGTTTCCGGCTAACCCCTTCACCTCTCTAACTTTGTCCTGTTTCCGGCTAACTCCTTCACCTCTCTAACTTTGTCCTGTTTCCGTCTAACTCCTTCACCTCTCTAACTTTGTCCTGTTTCCGGCTAACCCCTTCACCTCTCTAACTTTGTCCTGTTTCCGGCTAACCCCTTCACCTCTCTAACTTTGTCCTGTTTCCGGCTAACCCCTTCACCTCTCTAACTTTGTCCTGTTTCCGTCTAACCCTTCACCTCTCTAACTTTGTCCTGTTTCCGGCTAACCCCTTCACCACTCTAACTTTGTCCTGTTTCTGTCTAACCCTTCACCTCTCTAACTTTGTCCTGTTTCCGTCTAACCCCTTCACCTCTCTAACTTTGTCCTGTTTCCGGCTAACCCCTTCACCTCTCTAACTTTGTCCTGTTTCCGGCTAACCCCTTCACCTCTCTAACTTTGTCCTGTTTCCGGCTAACCCCTTCACCTCTCTAACTTTGTCCTGTTTCCGGCTAACCCCTTCACCTCTCTAACTTTGTCCTGTTTCCGGCTAACCTATTCATCTCTCTCTAACCTTGCCTTGTTTTCAGCCAACCCCTTCATCTTTCCAACGCCTTGCGTTTTTCAATTGTTTCCAAGTTTAATGATGTCCACTGTATTTGTTTGGGCCTGTCTCGTCTCCTTTCATCTACAGGTTAGTTAGAAGCCTAATTTTAAATAAATTATAAAAGTTTTTAAGTACTAGTTAAAGATGTGTAACATCTAAGACCGATAACGAACATATTCAAATGTTTTCAAGGTTTTGTTGTTGTTTGTGTAATACTACGGTATTTACAGATTTACTGCACTGAAATTGACATTTGAAAGTTGTGCATGTGCCTACTGTAACGGATCCGATTTTTGGAATAATAATTTTGTTATTAGGTTTCTCGAGATAACTGTTACTCTGGTCATTTATGTTACTTATGTCAATTATTTATTATAAAATAAATATTGATTTTTATTGTTATGTCTAACGGCCATTCTGTGTGTTTCATTAATGATCACTAGGTTAGGTTAACCGTAATACAATG
The DNA here is from genome assembly GCF_032445375.1 of Bacillus rossius redtenbacheri. Lineage (NCBI taxonomy): Eukaryota > Metazoa > Arthropoda > Insecta > Phasmatodea > Bacillidae > Bacillus > Bacillus rossius. The sequence goes on along the minus strand of NC_086339.1, from coordinate 5,936,625 downwards.
CGCCCAAATTAATGGTATTCTTAATTGTGTTCATTATTATCTTTTAATTTAACATTTTAAGTAATAAATTAAATTACAGAGAAGTAAAATAATATAAAAATAAAAATTAAGAGCTTACATATGAGTGTAAATACGTTTATAATAAGTATCTCATACAAATTTTTTTATTATAATTCTCTGAAACAATGCCTAGCGTGATAAATATACACACATGTTTTTAACTACTTTTCTTGACATGAATCACACATATTTCCCGCACCCGCCGCTAGAATTCGCTGCTGAAGCAGTTACGACTATTGAAATATTTCATTAGCAGACCGAAATTTTAAACTAGAAAATGAAACGGCTCCGATTAAAGCGAAAGAGGCTTGGAAAAAAAAAGCTAAACCCCGACTTTGGATGAGAATTTCTACAAGGAATTTTATTAAATTACTTTTAATTTTGTTAAAATTCACTAAACAGTTATTAATTTAAAGTTTCGCTTTGTCTTTGTGAATTTTGGTTCGTGCCATCCGCCACAGATGGCAGCACTTTGGTTACGCATTTCCGTTCCATTCAAGGAATTACTCCTACAAAATGCCGTGTACCGTGAGCTAAGATGTTACACGTTAGGAACATGATGAGTATGTTTCAGTGACGGTGGGGTTGTATTTAGCTTTTGTGTGCGTGACGTTGTGACGTAGATCCTCTCCACTAGAGGCGGGCATGCAGTTCTTCGCCGCTGATTCACTGCGCAAAGCCCTAACGAGCGAGATCAATAGCTACTTCCCGTCGTGTAGCTCTTTTAGGCATGGGGGGGGGGGGGCGGGTAGACTCTCTAACAAGCTCGCAGTCGACCGCAGATACCGCGATCCCCCTTCCCCCCCTCCCTCCCTCCAATTCTAACTCTGCCGCTCCATCCCTTCTGGAGTGACGTCCACTGCTACAGTTCGCGATTAATTAACCTAACTTAACTTACCACGAGTGTAATTAATATTTGCGCAACACGACCTCGCCATTGTTTTAAGCGAATGAATGTGTTTGTGAGTGTGTGAAAGAATGAAAATATCATAACAAGATTCGCAATTTTATTTTATTTATTTTTTTCTATCTAAAACAATATTTAATATGTTTACGTTAGTTATTTAATTGCATTTTAATATTTTGATGTTTAATACAATGTTTTGTGTGATTGATGTTAGTACTAAACTTGGATGTTAAATTGGTAGATGATGTCAGTAATTGCTGTAATTTGTAATTAGTTAGTGTGTAATTTCATATTTTATTCCTGGGTATATCTTATTATGAGTTGTTTATGTCTAATGTTCCAGTGTAAGTTAAGGCGTACACGCCTTAACTCAGTCCAAAGACACGTCAAATATAATAACACATGCTGACTGGCAGCCGCGGGGCGTCGAATGACGTCGCTCACCGCCATGGGTACCAACCCAACGCGCGCAAACAACAGTGTGGACCGCAAGGACCAAGGTCCCGACCCCAGCAGGGCTGTCTTCTTCCTGGACCATCCTTATTGTCGTATACTGAACCTGCCTGCTTAAAGCTTGCTCTGTTTAACCCCGTGTAAATGTACTCAGGGTTTTCCCTGTGTCTATGCAGCTTTTACTTGGGCGCGAATTAACTAGTTGTTATAGTCTACAGTTTAAGACAGGGTAGTTAGTGATGGCATCAATCGCTGCCGTGGCTGGCCAATCCCCGAACGAACCACGTGGTGCATGCTACCTTCCTGCATGGCTGAAACCCAACGTGATTAGAGGTATAAGCTTCGGCGTGAGACGCGCTTAGGGCCGGTATTATAAGACACAAAGATAAGGGTTTAGGTGTTGATTATGCTACTCGTGTACCTTAACCGTATTCCTAGTGCACATAAACGCTCCCAAACACTCAGATAGGACACGGCCGGTCCCTTATTTTCTGGGAGCGGATTTTGGTTTCTTATCCGTTACCCATCTGTAGCTTAAATTCCGCGCATGCGCAGAGCTCGCCTCTTCGGCGATTCCGTCAAGATGGCGGACCCTATTCTGGAGTCTTTAACTCGTATATATTCACTTTCGTGAACATCAGGGGACGTATGTACCAAGCGTGTTGGTGTGCCAAATTATACGTTATGGTAGCGAAACTAACCTGGAATACATTTTGCACTCTTTAATGGTCATAAGAAGAAACTTGGAACTTGGAACTTTAAAAGTACCTATACTTGAGAAAATTAGAACAACTTCATTCAATTCACGTTGTTTCTTTCATTCGCTTGTAAAGTCTTTCCTAACCCAGGACGTGTTCGTCTGTGCTGTCTTCATTGTGTTGTCCATAACACCTGTTTAGATTCATCGTTGGGGTTCATCTGTTTGACATCAGCTGATTTAGGCATGTTCTCTGTGGGTTTATGTTTTAATCTTTAATTCTTAACTTGCGTTCTTGAATTTTTTTTCCATTGAAAACAGTGCAAAACTGCAATGGTTTATGCGCAAGAAATTGTATTGAATCAAAATACCCATTGCATGAATCATAAAGAACGTATTCGGATACTATACATTCATTAGAAATGATTCCTTTAATCTGTGGCTGCATTTGCTAATAAGTGATGTAGGGATGTGTTTGCTATGGTAGCATCCCTGTGTGTTCGGACACAGCTGTAGTTTTAGTTGGGTCTGTACAACAAACTGACCCCTCGTCACCCAGCGCCACTTGCGTGACGGCCCGCGCGGGGGGAGGTAACTACGCGGAGATTCAAAAGTGAGAGTAGACACGATACCTTCTGACGTGTCGACCGGGCACTCCTTTTTCCCACAGCGCAGTGCTTGATGGGAGATGATTCGTGCTCGGTCCCACCCGCCGCGTAGTTGGTTATTCATCTTCTTGTCGTCACCCTTCGATTTTGAATGTTTTATTTTATTTTTTGCAAAATATCAGTGAATACGGTATGTTACCGCGTGATAAGCCACGTTGTCTACGGCCTCTACTGTAGGCCCGTGTGTCAGTGTGTTAGTGGCGATATCATGGAAGTTTTGTTTATGTGTAACATCTTAGTTCTCCTTACGCAAGCGTTACGCAGCATTTAGAGAGTGGAACGGAGGTCACATGGAACGGAAATCACGTGGGAATGAAACATGGAACCACGATGCTGCCATCTGCTGCGGATGGCGCGAACAATTCCGAAGGAAAACTTTAAACTACTTAATTTAATTTAACAAGATAGACGGTATTATAATAAAATTCTTTGTCGAAAATCAGGCCCAAAGCCGGGTTTTAATACTGTTTTTTTCAAGTCTTCTTTCGCTTTTATCAAAACCGTTTCATTATATATATATATATATATATATATATATATATATATATATATATATATTCATATTATGGTGCGCGCGCATTGTAAAAATTCACTCTGATCATTTTTTTTTCCATAATGCGTATGAAGAAGTGTAACTTCAATAAAATGTTTAATGTTATCGAGCAGGGTGGTATCGACCTGGTAACAGCAGTCGCCATCTTCTCCGCCCTGCAGTCCAGGCGCCGGCGGCAAAGAGCTGGTAATGTCCGTTATTTGCGCGGGGCACGCCCTGCGGTTGGTATGATGGCCGGGGGAGGCGGGGGAGGGGGCAAGGAGGAAGAAGAAACAACGTATTTCCTTCCCGACGGCGAGCCACATTACCGCGCGCCAACCGCTTTCAGGAAAATAACCCTCTTTCAACAGAATTAACCAACATTTCCATTGTTCGAGACAAAAGAAAAATATGTATTGTGGACATTACGGAGAATTTTTTTATAGAAATTCGCTCTATTTGATCGTCTGTGATTGAAATACAACGAGCTACCCCTAAAATACAATTTTTTTTTAAATCGTACAGAGACAAATCCATTCCAAACTCAGCTAACAATAATTGTAGTCATGCTGCTTCTCAAAATTTAATTTACTATTAAAAATATGTATATTTTTTTTTACTTCAGCATCAATTACTCAAATTACCGAAATCCTCCTCACTGAAGATGGAGAATTAGGCTACAGGTTGTTAATAATGGGTGGGTTAAGCTACATGCGTGTTGAAACAGCGCTCTACAGGCAGTGAGACGCCTTCACAATCAGCGTAGTTTGACTTTAAAGAGGAGGCTTTAGGTTATTTGAGTTTTTTTCCCCCAACAGCTGCCTATAGCATTCAACGGATCCTGCTATCCCCTCCTCCCTGGATCTGGATAAGACCGCTGCAGTATTTGCCTGAAGTGATTTCTCTCTTTCCCCCTCTATTTATTCTCTCTCTCCTCCCTCTTCACTTTCTCGCCTCTCCATATTGCCAGTAACGAGTACCTCTCCTGGTCACCCGGTACCATCCAGGACAACCACGGGGGTCGTGTGTGTCGGTAGTTCTCAGTGAACAGCCTTCATGTTTCAAGAGTTGAGTTTGCACCCACCGTAGTGTTGTTGTTGTCATCGTCCTTTCGGGCAGACTGGTTGCAGCGTTCCTGGCCGCTACAGCCTAGCCGCCTGCACAGGCCGAGCGAAGGTCTCTGGAAGATGACCCTGTCCCGTCCTGTCCCTTCCTGTCCTGGGGGTGACGCCTGCTCGCCTCTCCAGTGGCTGGAGTGTGTGACTGCCCCCACCACTCCCTCCCGCCCGTCTCCCCGTCACAGGTCGACTTCCTAGCTGCAGCGAGAATCGAACACAGTTTCTCTGTGCCGCTGTTCACACTGCGCCACCTATCTCGGACTACAACACACTACACCGCCAAGACCACCGTGCATTCATTTTATTATTTTAATTACAGTCAGAATTTTTTTTAAAAACTTTTTTATGCGAAGTGACGATTATTTTTTGTCTCCGCAGTTTAAATGAGCTAGGAAATTACAGCATCTTCCGTCTTGGAAGTGTCCTTTCTTTCTCCGTTGCTCCTCTCCTTAGCGGCGCGTGGACTTCCCGCCGTAAATAACCCGCGCCTCGCTCGGAACGCGCCCGGTGCAGACCCGCGATATTAGCGGCGCGAGACGAACGGGACGTGAGCAGGGGGAGGGGGGTGCCCTCAGAATAACACCCCTCGGGGTTTGGCGAGGAAAGAAGGGAACAGGAAACAGACGCAAGGAACAAAACAGAGCGTATAATTATCTACAACAAATCACGTGCCACAAAGCTCGGTTCCCCACCGAGGAATAGTTTTGGCGAAGAATGAAGTCGTTCCAAAGAGAATACGAGATTACGGCGCTCTTGGGAGCCACTATATGACTAGACTTAACGGGATAGAGTTGTTTGCCCTAGTTGCAATTTCGTTTACTCTACTAGTGTAATCGCCCCTTTATTGATTTGTTCTGTCAACTATCCTTCCTTGCCAACTTTTTTATTTATCGCGCTTTCAAGTAAACTCGACTCGCACTCTGAAGTTACCAAGTTCCAGTCCCGGCCAAGCTGTTTTTGACTGTCGTTTGTCTCGAGTTCCCGAAATTGATCCAAGAAAATCCTTAAATCTAATAAACTCATGGCGACGAGACTTAAAACCTAAAAAAATATAGAGAGTATTAATTATTTCGCTGGGTATTCGTAATTTAATCTCCGTTTGGTCATTAAAATAACTCATGAGAGAAGGTTTTCATTGGCAGTTTTAGTTTACTACATATATACTACTCATTTTCACATTATCGCAATTCAGTTTCAAGCACTTTTCTTAACGCTGCACCAGTTTCTTCAAACCCTGTGCACAGAAGTTCGCCGCCTGGGAATGGAACAGACGCCTCAGCCACAGGCATCACGTGCTTCGAATACGAGATGCGTGTAGCCTGAGTACAGGCGCTCAGTACATATCTCCGTAAACTTTTAAGCAATACTCCGTACTCGAGTCAAAAACTGATGTCTACCATTTTATTTTTTAGGGACGAAAAGGGCGTCCATTTGATTCATTTCATACAACGTGAATCAACAATTACAACAATTACGATTGTCAACTGGTTTTATTTCCAGACGGCGAAATTATATGCAGAGAGGGGTTAAAAAAACTGGTGCATCGTTACAAAAAGTGCTTGGTACTGAATGGCGATTAAACGAAAGTGTGAAGTGACGAGTTAACATTTTTTTAATGAAATAGCCCCCGATACCTGCGATCCGAAGGCTAGCCGAGCGGAAGCTGCGAGCGGTGCCGGAAATGAAGGAAAAGCAAAGATGACACTCCCGCAGACACTCCGCTGAAGAACGTCTGGCGGGCCTGTCTGCACATCTCTATGGAAACACGTTGCTCACAACCGACCCCCAGAGCCGATTATTCCCGACTCGGCACGACCGGTTACACATCAACTGTCCTGAAAACATCGATCGTGGTAATACCGCCGGTGCGGGTTGAGCCGTACATGGTCAACATATTAAGAAAGGGTGTAGCCAAGGAGTTGGAAATAGTCAGGAGACGTTGGTGAAGTAACTTTTTTTTTTACCTTGCCATCACCATATTGTTCCGGCCAAAACATTGCGGAAATGGTACTTAACCACTTCTGATGGTAGATAGTATGATTTAGAAGCTCCGTCATTTAACAGAGTTATTTTTATAAAAAGATATTCGTTTAAAACTTTTCCCACGATGCAAACACTACACTTCGGCCAATGTTTTGGGCATCTATCCAACATGGCTCAGGTCATTAACCGTGGGGTGGGGGGGGGGGGGGGGGGGCGGCTTCAACCGGTTCCAGTGTAATCATGCAGACACGAAGATATTCCAGCCTCCTTGGCCGCCAGTGATACGTATTCCCTCCCCTACTTCCCCTTCCGCCCCGCCTACCCCTCTCGCTGACAGCTCGCCAGACTTCGACCCGCACTATGCATCACAGCCACGAGACATGCCGCAGGCTGGAAACGAGGCGGACGTTTCCGTTGGTGGATTTTCTCGGGATGAATACACTGTTCGTTTATTCTTAGCCATGCTACCTGCCGTTTGGTAGATATGAAGTTTCTAAGCCCAATGCTGGTAAACATATTGCAATATTGTTAAATTTTTCATTAAAACTATATTTTCATGTTAAATGTTATTTCGTAAATATATTATTTTTCATTTAATGTTCTGCCATAGCTTTTAGTATTACATACGATATATAAATGACTTCAAGGACTAAATTGTAATAATATTTAAATATTATTATATTATTTAAATATTTCAATGTGAGGAGGAGTTTTACTTGAAAACATAATAATTTTCTACACTTTGACTAACTCAAAGAAAAAACAATATAAGTTAATAGACGCCAAACGAGGCATTACATGTAAAAAAAAACTAAAAAACCGGGTGCATGCAAAAGTTTTTATGTACAATAAAAAACAAGTTTTTATCCACACATTTGCACATACTAGATCCGTATTTGCATTTTACTCATTAATAGCCTTAAAAAAATCTACAATTATTTATCTGCCAATATATAATATAAAACATTTTTAACGAACTAAAATATAATAATAATTTCACGGTAAATTAACTTTGCAACAATTACCTCCTAATATTTTTATCCGCATTATTTTTTCCACCATTTGGATTAAACTATCTACAGGATTCACCGCCTTTCAAAACAAAGCACCGCCTGTCAGCAGCATTAATACTGTTCAATCAAAAAAATAAACAAATGAATAAAAAAAAACTCACAGTTTTGATGAGAACAGAAAAAAATATATATATGTGTGTGTGTGTATGTATGTGTGTATATATATAAACTCACAGCCAACCATTAAAGGCTAAATCCAGCCAAGATTTGACGGACGGAAAATTGCAATTTTGTTTTTAATGTCAGTGACCCAGTGACTGACTTTTAGTTACGCGATTGACAAACTGTTGCTGTATGTAGGCCGGCTTGGTTTTAAACTATTTGTATCCAAAATCTAACAATTTTAACATGTGATTTAGACATTGCCAGATTAAAATCATTCTTACCCAATAATTTTAAAAGAAGCCTAGGTTAGTTAACTAAAAAAAAAAAAAAAGCCCTATAACAATTCAATTTCCCAAACGCAGAACAGATAATCCACATGAATGTTAAAAATGTTATGACCTCTCTTTTCTATGGTTATGACTTATTCCGGCAATAACAGCGTATTCTACAACACTGAATACAAAAGTTTATAAGATTCGTTTTGTTGATTACTCAAAGAAGTGTGTCTTGCTGGTGAATTCAAACTTCGCATGTGTTACTTTCGAAATAACGTGTTTCTAGGTCTGGCAGGAAATGCACTGTAATGGAGTTTGTACAATAAGTTTTGTCTATGAAGCACGTGGAGTTACAGCTTGTTTCGAACTTAGTAGCTATGGTTCTCCTTCTAACAGCGTGTATTCCACTCTCGAGTTACGACGGAAACTACAGTCTCAATGTTGTTTCGAATCTGGAAAAATAATAATAAGTAAAAGTTTTGGAATGAAATTTTAACTTAATTTCCGAAGTTTTATTACTTGTAGCTGCGACAAATTCAAAGCGGGAGCGTTGTAAACTCGTAACTGTTTTGACTGCGCCAACTTAGTTACGTTCATCAGAAGGAGTTATCTTAAAACTCTACGCTTATCTCTTAGGCTAGTTTATGATTGAGTACTTAAAGAATAAATGTCCTTAAAATATGACTCTGCGTATACAAGTGTAGAGTATTACGATACATAAGGTTAATGAACAGAAGTTACATGCATAGGCTTTGGATCATTCATAGCTACCTATTGGGCTAAACTAGAACAATAAAAAAGGTAAATACATAGACTTTAGCTAATTCACAGGCACTGCATTCTGCATTGACCTATTTGTAAATTAAACAGTGTATAGGAACCATGATTATTTTTTTCCCCTTAATTCGATGCATTTTCTTTGACAGCATCACCAAACCGCACTGATACCTCATCATCATCCTCATTGCCGTCAAACAAATTATTTTCGTCTATCTCTTCCTCGTTTGAAGATGACGAAGATTCCAACATAAGACATCTTAAGCGCATCTTCAATGCCTTCTTTTATTAACATTTGCAGGATGATTTCCTATTCTTTCACTCGTATATGGCAGCAGACCTACATTTCAACAAATGTCTTGTTTTTGACTTCTTGAGAGTATGTCTTATTTGGACTCGAAGTGTGCTGCTTTCTTGAGGCTTTTTTTCCGCCCGACTTGGATGAACATTCCTACTTAAGACTAGGGGAGTGTTTTTTTTCCAGCTAGGCCTAAAGGAGACCCACACTTCAATGTCCTCTCGATGTTAAACGTAAAGATTGTCAAGCAGAAATTAAAAAAAAAAAGAATTTTCAAGATGGTGGCCGTAATGATGACTCCAGTGGTACGTAATAATTCATGATTGCGGCCGTGACATCCTGTAAGTCGAGGTCATGACCTCGGTGGCTTAGAGCAGCGGCTTGTCACATGGGAATTGAAGCCACTTTGGGGGATTTTCAAGCCGTTTACATATTTGAGGACTAAAACGGAATTTTTTTTTTCTCAAAACGTGAATTTTTTCCTCGAAATAGAGAAGTTTTTATTTTTCAGATTTTGTAATATTTTTTGGCGGAATTTTTTTCTCCTAAAAACTGAACATTTTGGGCGGATTTTGGCAAATGTTGGCAAATTTTTAAGGTCAAGGTCAAAGTTAAAGGTCATCCAAGATGGCCACCTTGACATTACAATCATAGATGGTGGACATCGGCATGTACTGTAACAGGATATAGTCATTATTTGTTGTATGGAAAATATATATGTTTGCCCCCTTTATGAGAATTAAGTGTTGATGCAAAAGGAGGAAATGTTATTAATGATCATAGTGTAGAGTCTCACCCACGAAAGTGTGTGTTTAACCCGTACAAGTGAGAAGTAGCTGCATTAGTAAACTTGTCTCCGTTAGTATATCTTGGTTCCTTCAGCTAATACATTTGTCGTTTTAAAGTTTCAAACAATTTCCTTGTGCCTACGTGTCCCAACAGCATATGTGTTTCTTTAATGACCTGAAGTGTTACCACATTGGGTATGACTGGTATCCAACTATCATCAAAATGTGACACAATATTACCCTGCAGAAATAATATTCCTGTATCGGATATACAATATTTGTTAAGCATGATATTGTGATCAGTATTGTGTAAACTAGTGCTTATTTTATAACATAATTAGTCATGCTCCTTAACGAAAATTAATTATCGAATATGTCTTTCAATTTAGCTAGCTAATATATTAGCAATTATAAATTCGTTAGTGTGGGAGGTTCCCGCCAATACATCTAAGTTAAAATCCGAAGCTCGACTTAGAAAGTCGGCCACTAATGTGGCAAATTTCGATGTCGAATTCCTGTATCAACAAACACAATCTCGTGATGCGACTTCCGAATACCTTGCTTACTTTCAAGCATGTTAATGCCTGATGATCGGTGAGTAGTTTTATCTTCTCCCCTAGTAATAAGTCTCTACATTTCTGTAAGGGCCAAACAATTGAAGGGTCTACATTTCTGTCATTGTATAATTCTTTTCGGCTTGATTTAGCATCCTACTGGCCATAGCCACCATCTTTTCAATACCACTATCATCTAACTGTGCCAGTTTAGATCCTAATGCATATGCGGATGCGTCTGTATAGAAAAGAAACTCACGACCGGACATAGGATGATAAATGACATGTGGCTTTAAAAACACAGCTTTTAGATTTTCAAAAGCGTTCTGCTCTGCATCTCCCCAGGTCCATACTCGGCCTTTATTTTTTAAGTATTTCGAACAGAGCTAAAGCTAACTTGGCTATCTGATTACTGTAATTCCTATAGAATCGATCACACCAAGAAAAGCCCTTAGTTACCTTATATTCTTAGGAACCAAAAAATTTGATATTGTTTGTAACTTTTCGGGAGCAGTTCTTATGCCAAAAGACGTCAACACTTGACCTCAAAATAGCAGTTTTTGCCTACAAACATCGATTTTTTAAGCTTCACAGTCATTCCAGTATCTCTTAGTTGGGATAGCACGATGTGTATGTGTTCAATATGTTCATCATAAGTTTTGGATGTAAATAATGTCATTGACATATGCCCGCGCAAATGACTTACATTCGGTGCCTAATGTTTTGTCTAAACATCGAGTGAACTCAGCTACCGCATTGCACAAACCGAACGGCATAACCTGGAATATGTTTTGGTAGTTCCTGAACAGAAATGCTATAATATACTGTTTCGAATCGTATGTAATAGTATAGGCCAATATCCCGCCGTATAATAGCAAAAATTAACCAGAAATACATTAGAATAATCAATTTCCGAAATATTAAAGCAAAATAAATATTCCAATTAGAGCTTATATTTTTATTTTCGTGCAACTTTTTCTAAGTATTTTATCATTTATTAGCATAATGCTAATAATTTCGTATTTCCTTCTTATGTTCTACATCATAACCTGATTTCTCAACGAAATATTACTTTGCGCCAACAGCACATTCTACTGTGCTCTGGAACTTCTCTTAATTCTTAAGGGAAAATGTAAAATATGGGCGCGGTTACACGGGAGTCTGAACTACTTCAGGTGAACATGTTTAGCTGTTGAGTGCGGTTACACACAGTCTGAACATGTTTCGTTCGAGGCCATTTCTCATTTAACTTAAACAGGTTGGCAAAGTAGTTCAGATCGACATATCTTCTACATTAGCCTCTGATTGGCTGGTTAGAATATAAACAGTCTTTTGCAGAAATTCTAGATGGAAAGTGTTTCTGGCACAAGTTCGAGTAATATTTTACCGAATGCAACAAAAAAAAAACCAACAGATAATTACATATATTTTTTAATTTATCCTGACCTTAATTTTCTTAAAACTGAGATAGGTACTCTCGCTCAAAAAATAATAAAAAATAAGTTTAAAAATTTTACTGTGCATGTTTGAATTCCCGATTTGTAAAAAAATATTGAGCAATATGTAAACACATTTCATTTCTGCTGATACTGCTGTATAAACAAGTGAGAAAATCCCGCGTTTTCTGGATGCAATTAAAAAATAGAGATCAACAACACAGTCATTCGTTGACAGTAGACAATCGGTTTTAGAGCTAAACACACTTTTCAGCAACTACCGTGTAACCGCACACTTTCGCGTTTGTAAACGTGTTTACTTAAACATGTTCACCTGAAGTAGTTCAGGGTCCCGTGTAACCGCGCCCTATAACTATCTCTTGTTAAGTCTTGACATCATATGGTTCGCACACGGCCCATAAAAATTTTTACACGACAATCATAAACCATTCCAGTAGAATTTATAGTATCATATGGTAAATACGAGACTAATCATAATTCTTAATTTTTAGTCGTAAACTTATCTTTAAAGAAACCAAACTTTAAAAATTAAATAAAAAAAATATGGTTTTGAAATTACTGAAATAAAATGAAGTCTTTAATTTTGAAAGATAAATTGTTCGCTTTGTGTGGTTTCGCTATTCGATTGATGGTCCATTTTGGACTCTTCACTCTGGATTTTTTCTATGGACATTTGCTACTCTTTATTCTATGGGCTTTGAGTAAAAATGTCGGTATTTGTGAATAGTGTTAAATTGTGCAGTAGGTTTACTATTGTACGTCGTATTAATAAAGCTTTATTTTGTAGAGAAAACATAAAATTCTTAAATGGTAGGATGTCTGGTTGCCATGCGAAACTACCCGCCTGCACGTTTCTATCAGGTGGTGGTCGCAAAACCAGTTCTCGTTATTGTGTGTTGTTTTCTGGATTATTGGGTTTCTTTCGCAGTGAAGAAACTGAACCGGAGTCGGAACTGATTCTAACCATGAAGCGATCAGTTTTGCTTATGCAGGTGAGTGTAGTGTGAATCAAAGCACTGTAGCTGTGAGGTTATGTTGCAGAAAGAAAACTCGGTAATGCATTTTCTTACGTTGCGGCTTTTCCGAAACTTAATAAACGTCAGAAAATTTGAAAACTAGAAACGCCCTTGTATTTACAGTGTCTTCATATTCCAACTGATTTCTGAGAAATCACATTTTATAGTTTACATTATATTACCAATGCATTTATATTCAGCAGTCGCATTTTTTTTACGTTCTTACACATGCAGAATCATAGAAATTTTAAAGTTAATAATGACAACAATCCATTCCGAGGCCGCATTTGTTCATGTTCGGAATAAATATTACAAATTTGTTACATTGTAAGTGGTAGTTTAAATTAGGTTAGCACCATTAAAACAATATATAGTGGACAGTTAGTTTGGTTAGTACGGCTACATTTAAAACACTGTAAATTATTTTTAGTGGTTGCCCAGGAATTGCAATGTAGCAAGTCCATTCCGAGGCCTGAATAGTTCCATAGTTCACCAAAGATTACTTAAGTTCGCAGCTCGCACTAGCATTTCAGTAGCACATATTACAGGATAAATAAGCACATGAAAGTTGTCCGTGTCATATTTCATCAACTTGGAAATTAGAGAATAGTCTAGCTACTTAAAAATCTTTAAAAAAAATGTATGGATGGTTGATTAGGTTAGTATAGCTACATCGTAAAATTGGTAATTCCTAAGCATTCATTAAAAATATTAGAAAGTATTTTTAATGTCACTAACTTAACCTAATCAACATTGTCTCTTTTCACTACCTAGTATTAAAGTGTCATCAGAGAATAGCACAGTGCTGCCTTGTGGATTGTTAAAAATGTCTGCGGTCGAATGATTGCACGAACGGTGATATCTCCTAAATTATTTGGAATTTCTTATCCCCGCCGGGTTTAATGAAAAGAGGAAGTGAAAGAGCATATAATAAAAGTATTTTCGGATTTTTAGCATTCTTTTTCGAAAATACCGCTACTCTACATATTTACCCTATTTTATTATATGTGATTTTATTTTCACACTTTGTTTGCAGTTGAGCAAACACGAATTCATTAGTCTCAGATACCATAATGATTCACCTTTTGAAGCAGTTTTGGTACCACTTGTTTCATGATTGAATTTGTATTAATTGGGAAAATAGTCCCTGTGTAACTTTGTTTGATATTATTTGTGGTAAGACAGGGATGTTTGTTGACAGTCCAAAGATCATGTAACATGTCTATTAATTATGATCGTAAGTTGAATGCGATTGCAAAATTCCCACAAGACCTGACATAATTTATTTCTATTGTGACACGTGAGTTTTTTTTTTGCCAGGTTATTTTGACACGCGCCAAATTGAAACGGCAAGAAGCGTGTACCACACAATCGTGTCGTCTGGATCAGGAGGTGAACTCGGGTGCGTGATGGGGAACAACTGCGAGTGAGACGGAAGGGGGTGTTGCTCTTGCAGAGAGGGGAGCAGATGCTCCTCCTGGCTCTGAAGATGGCCCGTGATAGGGAACAACTGCGAGTGAGACGGAAGGGGGTGTTGCTCTTGCAGAGAGGGGAGCTGGACAAGGCGGAGCAGATGCTCCACCTGGCCCTGAAGATGGCCCAGGAGCTGCAGAACGCGCAGGCCGTCACGTACGTGTACGACCTGCTGGCGAACCTGGCGTACGACCGCGGGGACCTGGTCAAGGCTGAGCCGCTGTTCGTGAGCGTCCTGCAGCGCCTGCTGGGCTCGGGCACCCCCGCCAGCGACAACAAGGTGGTCCACATTAGCCTTAAGATAGCCGACATTTTCACAAAGAGACGCGAGCCCAGGTCAGCACCCCAGCATTTCGGTTCCCGTCCTATTGCCACGCCCCGCTGTGCTTCGAGCCATGTACAGAGATTCTCCTTTCCTGGTTTTCAAAAACTTGTCCGCCATGCGGATCTAGGGAGCCTCAAGACGCCTTAATCCTGACAGCTTCCTTCACTGGAACTTGAGGATGCCTCAAAGAAGGGAGGTTGAAGCTTGGTTCTTGCAGGGTAGTTGAGGCTACTTTTACTTTTTGTAGAGCCTACAAGTAAAAAGGAGATCTCTGCATATGGCTCTTCAACTGGTAGTAAAAAGGAGATCTCTGCATATGGCTCTTCAACTGGTTATGTAGTTTAGTAAGCGCTGTAACTTTACCACATAAGCTTTAAGGTGGGGTCCCACATGTCATTTTCATTTTTTCACATTTGTTGATTTGTTATATTAATTCCTTGCATTGTGTTCAATGCTACACTACACAAGTGTCATTGTCATTGTGCACACTTGGAAATAAATATTCATGTAGATGAAAGAGAGCCCTACTTCAACAATCTATGAACATGCTACTTCAAGCCATGCTGTAGTATATTGGCATCATTACTTCAAAACCGTGCAAAATGAACGGTTTTGGATTTCAAGGTTTCCAAACAGACATTGACTTGAATTACCTGAGCAAGATTTAAATCAATTTGCAAAGTCTGGCAAAGAAAATTAAAAGGAAAACATATCAGGTTTATCAAACGGGAAAATGCTTTCCTTTGCCTAAAGTAATTACTGTTAGCTGGTCGGACTGGATTAATGGGAAGTGGTGTTCTCTGGGCATTGCGACCTAAAGTTTCAAACAAGATACAATTTATATTTTTCTTTCTGGAACATTTATTTAATTTTATCTAGCTTTTAAAGTTCTCAAATTTGTGATGATTTTAACAGCTAAGCAAAGTAAAATAAATTTTAAGTATATATCATGAAGTAGCCAGTAAGATTGCTTTTCAAACCTTGAAAGATTTAGTTTAGGAATTACGTACAAATAATGAGGAAGGGTTACAATCAACAACTCTCTCTCAAGACCAATGATAAAGTTATAAATAACCCTACTATAATTGCTAACTGTTTTGCTAAATACTTTTCAAGTGTCTGTTATTCCACTCTCAAATATGTACTAATTTACCCACATTATACTACTAATTGTTTCATTCCTATGACTAACATTTCTGAAAGTTTGGTTCTATGGAGTATTTAATCACTAAAATCTACCTTTTCAACAGGACCAGATGATATACTTAATTTTATTATAAAAGATTGTTCTTTACTCCTTACTCCTGTCCTTATGCACATTTTTAACAGTAGTATTGAAAAGTGTATCTACCCTTGTAAATGGAAGCTAGCTAAGGTTATACCTATACATAAAAAAGGTAACAAGCTTAACGTTTCTAATTACAGGCCAATTTCTCTGTTAAATGGTTTCGCTAAAGTTTTCGACAAAACAATATTTAAACATTTAAACTTTAACTTAAAAAATCAACTATTTGACTCTCAACATGGTTTTATAACTGGTAAAACCACTACGACCAATTAGGTTTTGTTTTTTAACCCTATCTATTCTCAAGTTATAACTCGTGGTCAAGTTGATGCGTGTTATTTTGATTTAGCAAAAGCTTTTGATACTGTAAATCACTAAATTCTTCTATATAAATGTGCTAAATTCGGCTTATGTAATAAATATATATCCTGGCTGACTAGTTATTTAAACAACAGAAAATATTTTGTAGCAATACAAAAAGCACACACTAATCTACATCCGGTTGGTTCTGGTGTACCACAGGGTGGTACACTTTCACCTCTACTTTTTAATATTTATATTGACAACGTAACTGTTGGTTTAAATCATTTGATTGGCACTCTTTATGCAGACAATCTAAAAATATACAAGAAAATTTCATCCATCCATGATTGTTATCTACTCTAGTCGGACATCAATTCAGTTATTGAATGGTGCAACTTAAACTTAGTTCATCTTAACAAAGATAAAACCACCATAATAACCTTTACTAGAAAATTATTTCCCATCAATTATGAATATAAAATAGATATCTTACCTATCATTAAGACCCCTTTTGTGAAAGATCTTGGCATCCTACTTGATTCTAAACTCTTTTTTTATCTACATATAGATTCCCTTGTATCTCACTCAAGAAAAACTCTTGGACTTATAAAATTCATTACCTTCTATACATCCAATCCAGATTCTATATTATCCCTCTACACAGCTCTGATTCAATCAAAACTTGAATATAGATCAATAATCTGGAATAGTATTACTAGTAGTGATAGTGAAAAACTTAATTCAATTCAAACCAAAGTATCTAAATATATAACCCAAAAAACAACCAAGTTAATAGATCTTAACTCTCTTTTAGGTTCCCTTTCTGATAGAAGAAATATTCTAGATTCAATGTTTGTTCATAACTGTTATAACTATAAACTGTTTTGTCCCCACATTTTTGAAACAACAGGGATAAAAATTCCTTCTTTCAACAGTCGCAAACCGCCATTTTTATGTACCTTATATTAGACTGATGATATAATTTACAGATTAGTTACCAATTACAATAAATATAAATATGAGGAATTCCTAAAGACAACAAATAATAGAATATTCTTAAAAAGGTTTTTTTCCTTCTGCTCATCCTTAGATTCTCAAGTGTTAAGTAAATAAATAAAATAAACAAATAATTAACTATAAATAAAAATTATGTATTGTATTAATAAAGATAATTAATTTTTTATCCACATCCGGAGAATTTAACTTTATGATTTTGACTTGTCTAAATTGGTTTATTTCATCTCTTCCTGTAGAGAATGATTGTTTCACTAATAAATTGTTTATTGTGTCTGTGTCTATTGTTTATTTTGTCCTTTGCATTTTGTTTTTGTTTGTATCTTTTATTGTGATATGGTTTTTTTCTTTGTTTTCGTTTCATTTTTATATCCCCGTGCACACCCTAAAAGGCGTAGCCAGGGGGGTGTGTGTTTAGGGGTTCAACACCCCCCCCCCCCCCCTCCCCCAGCACCAAATATTTAATTCATTTCCTATTCATCACTCAACAAATTTCATATTAAAATTAATAAAAATTTTACCATTACAATATTTAAATTTAAGAACCGAAAACTGCTAAAATAGCACTATTTTACACCTTAAAATCCAAATTTTTCCGGGGGAGGACCCCCGGGCTCCCCGCTTTAATACCGCGGGGGGGGGGGGGGGGGGGGGCCATGCTTCTTAACACACCCCATACACAAATCCTGGCTACGCCACTGCACCCTAGTACACTCTTTATGAGGTGTTGGTGTGCATGTCACAACTGAAAATAAATAAATAAATAAATAAATAAAATAATCAATTTAATTCTCTGTACTGGTACTGCAGAAAAATGTTAACAACTAAGCAAAATGTTATACATACTTTAGCTGTTTTTTATAAGACAAACTGGTTTTAGGAAGTCAACCCAATACTAGGATGTATTTTTTTTTTGGCGAGTCTCTTTCTAACTGTTCAAAATTCAAATCGGGACTGAATTATTTCCAGACAGTAAAATCAGTATAGTATTTTAAAAACTTTTAACAGTGGTTGTAATTTTGGAGAAAATAATAACTGTTGATTGTCTTTTAAAGATAGGTATTTCAAAGTTATGACTTGCCAAGAAATGTATTAAATGAGTAGTTAGATTATGCTGGATAAAAAGTGGAGGTTAAGTACCAGGCAGTTAAGCAAATAAAACTTTAAGATGTATGTCTATATATACAAGAAAAATATTTAAAGGAACTGTTTAAGCACCCAGAAACATGAGTTTAAACATTAGCTTTAAGTAATCATAAATGAACAAAAAAAAAGAAAATTGCTTCACAGTGGGGTCGCCTAAGGGTCTTAACTTTCAAACAGCAAGTAAATAATGCTATCAGTCGGACCTTAATGTTACTCGGTTGTTTCCAGCAAAGCGGAGAATGGGTTCAAGTTCTGCGTGGAGAACCTGGAGAAGAAGATCGACGCAGGGGTGGACGATGAAGACACCCTGACGCTGTGGGGCATGACCCTGGACTGGTTCGGGCGGTTCCTCCTGGAGGAGAACAGGGCCGCGGAGGCCCTCGAGTGCTTCGAGAAGGCGTACCGGACGTCGCTGAAGGTGCACGGGGAGGAACACGAGCAGACGGTGGTCCTGCTCAACGACCTGGGGACGGTGGCGTTCCTGTGCGGGGACCACGACAGGGCCGTGGGGTACCTGGGCCACGCGGTGGAGGTGGGTCGCAGGCTGCCCGGCATGCAGGACTTCGCCGCGGTGCACGTCAACCTGGGGGCCGTCTACCTGAAGAAGGGCATGTACCGGGAGGCGCGGCACGCGTGCGAGACCGCCCTCAGAGACGCCAGAGCACACGACAACAAGGAGGGCGTGGAGGAGGCCAACACGTGTCTGGACCAAGTGAAGAGGTTCCTGCACTCAGAGCAGTGAATTGTGCAATGTTACCCCATGTACCATCATTTGGCACTTAGATTCATACCTTTATTTATTCTCTTGTCTTTTCAAATTGGTTTTTTGGACTGTTCTTTTCATTAATAGTTATTTGAGTTGTAATATTCATTAATAGTTATTTGAGTTGTAATATATGTTTTATATGACTCTTGAAGCTGTACTCACAGGCCCATTAGCAATAACTAGAGACCTGCAAAATTTGTGGTTTCGATGGCCTTCAGGATAGACTGCACATACCCCTGTACACTCCGGCAAATAACGTAAGTTCATTGGCTGCCGAATTGTAAGTCATCTCAGCTGGTTTGTCTGTGATTCGATCCTTCTTTGGTTGAGGGTTTATAACTGGTTGAGATTCGTCCAGATGAACAGTAAGCCAATAGCAAAATCATTTAAGAGGTATATGTGTTTGAATTCTAGCCTATCACCGAACAAATCTGTGAATTTTGCAGGTCTCTAGAAATAACTTATTCAGAGTTTTCTGTATGACTTCATGAATACTTTCAGTTTTTTCCACAATACATCACCCCTACTGACATTTATGTAAGTAATTTAATTTTCCCATGAATGCATGTGAAAACAGCAACAATGTGTAAGGGGGAATGAAAGGAACTGAAATACTATCGTGATTTGAAAATTTTTTAGGCCATAACAATTTCCTGTGGTTAAATTTTTATAAATCAGGTTTTATTTAAAAAGCATATGGTACACCCACCCCTCAAAGTAACACACTAATTTGTTTCAGGAAAACTGAGTGTTAATCAAATATTTTTGTACCGTAAAAGTGAAAATTAATCAAAACGATTTGATTCTTCTTGACATCTATTTTAATTCAGACAATCTCCAGTTGAAGTCGGTGTTAATTTTATGTCTAATTAAACATTTTAATTATATTTTGTGAATAGACATCCTAAAACTAAATTACACTGGGAAAAAAAAACACGGGCTGCCTGTTTAAATTATGTTCATGGGCACACTATGTTCTCCTTAGGAGCTAACTCCGTTTCAGAGTTACAAAATAGTAAAGTTATTAATATAGAAAGTATATTTAAATCCTCTATAATATTTTAAATCATAAACGTAATATTTTCTATTAAAAAAAAAAAGATTATTTAACCTGTTAACATAATTCCGAACTGCATGTCTGCCATGAATCTCTATCCACATGCCTTATTACTAGCGCATGCTGATAGGTGTGAAGTAAACTAGCTCTGAAAGATTCTGGCTTTTCTCAAGAGTTGTTGCTCACATTTCTCCCCCTTAATGATTGATCTCCATTGTTCAAGTCATCTGATTGGGTCACTATATAAAATTGTGTGTGTGAATATAAAATGGAAAGCTTAAACTCTGGAGATTATAATAATTTATGAAGAAATAGTACAGTTCTGCTCAAATCATTTCAGCTCATTATCTTGCAGTATCATTACCTAATAAAAAAAAAGTTGTATAACATATAGATTTAAAGTGCAATAAATTCAAACACTATGAATTTTTTTTTGTGTATTTTTGTTTACATGTGTAAAGCATACAAAATATATCTGTTCAGCATTACTGTAAAATATATATTGTAACAGAATGTCCATTTGTTGATAATATACGTACATTTAGAGTATTCAATTGATTAAAATCAGCATTGACATCAAAATAGGTTTGTTATGCAACTTGATTGTATAGGGAAATGTGAGTGGAAGTTGGGATGTGTGGGAGAGGGAGGAGGGGAGTGTGGGTGGAGGGGTTTTGGGATGTGTAGGAGAGGGTGGAGGGGAATGGGGGTGTGGATTTTGGGATGTGAGGGGAGTGGAGGGGAGTTGGGATGTGGGTGGAGGGGTTTTGGGATGTGTAGGAGAGGGTGAAGGGGAATGGGGGTGTGGATTTTGGGATGTGAGGGGAGGGGAGTGGAGTGGAGGGGAGTTGGGATATTTTTATTTTCCTAGCCTAAGTTAATTCTAAGTGTGTAGGGGAGGGTGCAGGTTAGGGGAGGACCTAAGTGTGTCTCAGGCCGAAGCCTATACACTCTACCAGGCGGGTTTTTAACCATGTAGGGCACGTGCATCGTGTGCTATTGGGGTTTACTGGCCAGCCATGGCTGCAATTGGCGCCATGACTGACGCCCCATTGGTCGCCTAGCTTAAAAGCTAGCTAATGTGACCCAGGTAAAACCTGCATAGACACAGGGAAAACCCTGGGCCGGTTCATGCGGGGATCAAATAACATGCATTAAGCAAGCAGGTAACTACTGGATAAGAGGAAGAAGGGTCCAGGTAAGAAGAGTTGGAGGGGCTGAAAAATCAACCATGCTGGAGTTGGGTGCTTGGGCCTTGCGGCCGGCATTTAGAGGTTGGGAACTCCTGGGTTATTATTAACCAGGGGCGCATGCGTCCTCAGGGGCGGGCGACTTCACTCGTCGGCCCAGCCAGAGCTGCCCAGGCAGCCACAGTTAAAACAGAAGTGGGCAGACGAGCCAGTAAACCGGCTCGAACTGCTGGCTCTCTGAGCGAAATGCAGCCTGACATTGCGCCATCTTCATCCTTCCAGTCAACAGCCAACGACCTTTCAAGCCAGGGTGGGGGTAAGTCGTTCAGGCGAATGAAGTATCTTGTGAGTCGGACCCTCTTGCCCCCCAAATTCTCGGGTCGGTTGAAGGTCGCGCTGCCCAGGCTACCACTGGCTCCAACAGGGCCCCAACTTGAAGGCGCCGCAATCTCTTCCTTCAGAATTCTGATGCTGTTCAGTTCCGTTGCGCGCGCAGCAGTCCACAGCTCCGCAAGTTGCAGCCCGCAGTTCGTCTACAGTTCGCATCCAGGGCACATCGAGCTTCCCTGCGGTGCCTTCGCCGACGAAGCTGCTTTCTGCCGCGCGCCGAGCTACATTCAGGCTACCTTTCTCCCCGACAGCCGTGATAACGACTCCACAGGCCGGCCATTGGTCCGCGGACTGCTATTGGTTATTCACAGCCACCCCAGCGAGATTGCAACTCTCGAGCTGGGCTCCCGTATCCGCCACGGGAGTTGGGATGTGGGTGGAGGGGTTTTGGGATGTGTAGGAGAGGGTGGAGGGGAATGGGGGTGTGGATTTTGGGATGTGAGGGGAGTGGAGTGGGGGGGTGGAGGAGAGGGAGGAGGGGAGTGGGGGTGTGGGTGTGGGTGGAGGGGTGTTGGGATGTATAGGAGTGAGGAGGGGAGTGGGGGTGTGGGTGGAGGGGTATTGGGAGTGGGTGTATGGGTGGATGTGCATGCATGTTTGCATTGTCCATTTTCTTGTGTATAAGAACCCTGTTGTTTACATCTTTGTTGACTTTCGACCCATTATGAGGAAGTAATTATATCTTATCTTCAAGCTGACATCTTCAGGTGCATTCTGTCCACCTAATGCATCAGTTAACCTAAAAAAAAAACAATAATAATACATAGAGATATTTGACATTAACATTCCTCCACTAGAGAAATAACCATTTGCATCACAAACTGTTAGTAAAATGTTTTTAATGAAATTTAATTTTTATAGAATAGGGATGGTTCCCATTTTCTTTATCCTTTTAAAATGTGTACTACTTTGCAAAAATCAGAAAGCCATACTGATTATAACAGACATGCAAGTTATTTGTGGCAATACAGTAAAACTTATTTTATGATATTTAAGGGACTAGGACAATATAAAAAGAATGTATTCTCATGTCAGAGATGCTTAAGATTTTATACAATAACTCTAGCCATTCTTGTGCAACAGACGTACATATGGAAGCATCTCAAAATGTCAGTTTTATGTGGTGAGATTTTCTTACATTTTGTATAATCGCATGTAAACATTTAATTAATTTCATAATTTTGTCTGAAACAATTCTATTCAACAGACACAACTGCTTTCAAGCAATTGTTAACATTTAAGAATTGCCCTTGGCAATTGTTGGAAATTCAGTGCTACCTACTGCCTTTTCAAACATTGCATCTAAATCCTTTTTTTTCCTAAATGTAAACAATCATTGTGAAAGTAGTTGTGTTCTTTTAATATAATTATTGCTGATAAAAAAGAAATCTGAAATTAACTGAATGTTACTTCTCGATTATTAATAATATCCATTAATTAAATGTGTAAGAAAATCTCACCATAAAAAGTGGACAGTGTGAGGTGTTTCAACATTCACATCTCTTACTCATGAACTGAAATTTTCATGTTCAACTTTAAACAAATGTGAATTATTTCAAGATTTGATAAATTTATTGTTTTCACCATGTGAGAGAATGAAATTCTAGTTAATATAAAAAAAAATCCCTTTAATTAGTGTGGTGTTTATTGTTTTCCATCACAGTGAGAATAAAAATTATTATTATTTTTAACTCTTCCCTTTTTCTACTTTTTCCTGGTTAATGCATATTTTTTTTCCTGGTCCCTTCAGATATGCGAAAATGAGGTTTTTCTGTATTTCTATAAGCTTTCATTGTGATTATTTTTTTCTATTTCTTCTGATTATTTACATTTTGGTGTAAACATTTTTTAGATGTTTCAACAGTTCTTGAGAACATATTCATATAATTGCTACATTTGTTAAATCTGGTTTCGTAAAATTGGGGGTCTACTGTACAAACATGCATAAATGGTATGATAAAAATCCTAGAAGACAATTTGCAACAAACTACACTTAACAATATAGATTACCAAGTGATGCAAAAATGAAAGGAGGTAAAAAATATATCTACATTCAAAAGAAGTAAAATTTGCTTTCAACTCGCTCTACCGACTGAGGTAAATTTCTATACTGAATAAAGGCTTGTGCAAATGTAGCTTTATATACCTCTGCAGAACATCTTGGTAACTTGATTACCTGCAATGCAACCTGTAATTTTAATGGGATTTTAAATTGAGCTTACGGGGGGGGGGGGGGGGATGATTTTTTTTTCAACCAAGCCAATGGTTGTTTTTAGAGAAAAAACCTTTCAAACAATATTTTGATAATATTGTTAAGAGGTTTAATAAGTGACAAATTTATTTGCCCCTTGAACTAATTATTGACATTACAAAAGAGAGTTAGTGAATTTTCAAATTTAAAAAAAAAATTCCACTGGTCTTGATTTAGCCCATTAATGAAATTGAATTAAAATTTGGCATATCTGTACTTAATGTAGCAGTTTGGAAGTAATTTGTGCAAAATTACAGCAGTTACGCCCATAAAAAAGTGAATTTTTTCATAAGTAGCATCATGGTAATGACTTCTATTGGTGGTCTTTCTTTGAAAACTATCTAACAAGAGTATACACTGATTTTAGGCAGAAAAAATACACAGTGCTCCGTACAACTTTTGGGACTAGTCCTTCAAACACCTTAAGTGTATAAAAAAATTTAAAATGTCTTAATTCTTAATGCACCTACTTAATGACTAATTAATTTTTCAGGTTTAAAATTTCTGTGTAGCGGCAAGGAACTATGGTTCAAACGAAACCCACTAATAACTGAAGTTAAACTCAAATCAAACCGTGAACACCCCACCACCAAACAACTGTGCGTACAAGCTGTACCGCTGATTTCCGAGTGATGAATATCGGGTATACCACAAATGTTTGCTGTTTTAATTCTTGCCCACCCACTGCCTGAGGTTTTTTTTTTTAAACTTACTCTTTCTCAAAGCTCTGGAGTATCTCGCAACTCTTCTTGTCTCCCTCCTGTTTGCGATAGTTCTGGAAGGCCGACCAGGTGCTGACGTAGCCCACCACGTCTGCGACGCTTCCCGGGAACTCCACGAACGTGGACTCATCTCTGAAATAATGAGCAAGGAAGACATTTGAACTCCAGACTACTTTCGCATGACTTCATTTTTGTCTGTCAGGTTTTAATAAACATTTATGATTATGAAGTATTAAAAAAAAAGTTTTGTTTTAAGATTTAAAGTTAATATTGTTTCATGTAAAAGAAAAAAAAAATTAGTCGAGGGTGATAACAAACATCACGTTAAGTTTTTTGTTCCTAACTTAGAACACCTTCAACACCACAGTTGTAGGGTGAAATTAAACTGAAGGGAAAAAAGCAATACAAACCATTAAAAACCTTTTTATGAGCAATAATAATAGAAGCATCATCATGAATAAAGGGAGAATCTAACTCCTATGTTCAAATTATGAATTTTAATAACTACATATTATTTTAGTTTTGATGGTTAACAGCAATAAATGTATACGAACATTTTACTAAAGTAACAATGTTACAAGTTACAGAGTATAAAATATAGTCAAAATAAAAATCATCATGATTCCAATATGACAACATCAATGGATTTCCGAAAATCTTTCAGAATGACTGTGAAAAAACTATTCTTTGCAACCTGGTAAGTCATATCTACATGCAACAGTATGTTACAAAGCACTTATTTTATCTCCACTTTGCCTCTCTTCCCATCTGCCATACAGATTGATGCAGGTGTAAGTAACCATTTAATATTTCTGTAATTTTTTCTTACAATGTAAAGAGGTTAATGGAATCTCACATCATATTTTACCTATGTGTGATATAATATTAAAACTGTACTCTAAATAAACATCATTAGCATCACCAGAGCTAAATCAATCATATGTTTTAAAAGGAAATGTTTAACCTTAAGTTCAACAATCAATACAATTTTTAAATACCTAACAAGTGGTTCCTCAATAAATGGTATTTTATAAAACTCTTCATCTGTGTACCGGCCGAGATACACATTCTTGCTTTCAGGTGGGACATAGTCGCAAAGTACTTCTTTGTAGTACTAAAATAAAGAAAAATACAGTATGTTCCTATATTAAATAGTTATTTACCAAGCATTTCAAATATGTCAAAATAAATAAAACAAAAAAAAAATATTTAGAAATAATTTTTTTTTTTATAAAAATTATAATTATGAAAAGAAACTATGAAATAATTTATCTAGTTTACTAAAAAATTTCTTATTCATAAAATATGCTCTCATTATAAATCTCTACTTTAAACTGTCATTCAATATTACGGTATATAAATAGTTTTGTAAAAATTAAAGTTACTTAAGTTTCTGTTTAGCTTGAATTTGTCTGAAACATGTTTAAAAAAATGCATTTGAAAACCCAGCTAGAGAAAAAAAAATATATTAATTACTAGAAAACAAAAACTTAAAACTGACGAAAGATTTTTCGAAAAGATACGCAACTTACCTAAACTAACTTTAGCCCTGCCACATCACCTGGCTTGTCGAGACTGTGTCTTGATTTACACTTACAGAAAGTTTGCACAATCCAGATAAGCATGCCAAACCCTGCAGTGCAAGGGGAGTTACGACACCCAAAGACTTCACTGGCCGGTGGCTTCAGTGACGCCAACTACTGCTCTGTGCGGGCTGCCAGGCGACACCCTGTACGGGGCCGGACGATCGCGGAGAACACGGGACTTAAAAGAGCTGTGGAGGCTGCGTTAACGTCAGTGAGATCAGACTTTGGCAGACCATTCAATTATTGTGTTCTCTAAAACATATTTCCAGGTTGTAGACTAGAGTATATCACATTGTACGTCAGCATAATGTAACATACAAATACCTGCAAAGCAAACATTGAAAATATATTTTAAGGAATATAGGTAGGTTTAAACAAAAAAAAACATTCGTTATTGCAAGTGTTTTAAATAATTGATAAAATGTAGACAGATGACTGATGAAGCAGACCCGTGGGGACCGCGCACGCACCTTCTCCACCACGTCCCCCAGGCACGGCGCGCCAGGGTGCGTCGGCAGGGGCAGTGTGTAGCCGTACATCGCCAGCACGCCGCTGGGCGCCAGCACCCGCCCCGCCTCTGCGTAGAAGCGCGGCAGGTGGAACCAGTGGCACGCCTGCGACGCTGCCACCAGCTGCGCCGAGCGCTCCTCCAGCCCGGTCTGCTCCGCCCCGCCCACCCTGCCCGCACACACCATTACTCACTACCTCAGAAGAATAACATTCAGCAATAAATAAATAAAACTTATGACAAGCTCTTAAAAATGTAACGTTTAGAAATGTGGTATATAAAATTACGTGCAGAGCCACTGCGAGGGAGGGGTGTTAAATTCTCCGGGCCCAGCAAGATATTTTTTTTTAATGTTTGGGTTCAACCTTTGTGAGGCAAAAATTACAAGACTACTGATATTATTAAGAGTGAAACCTGCAACAGCCACGTCGATGATGACGTCAGGGCGCGGCCACTGCTATCCCGTCTTCCGTTAGGCTTTCTCTCTCTAGTTCCACCTCTCACTCCTTTCTTGTATCCCCTCCAGTCTGGGTTCTGCGCGTGCGCGCCTGGCCGGGGCCATGTTATTTAAGCCCGGGAGAGCCCGGACTTGTTCTTATTCTTCGTTTAGGTCTGCACCGACTAGTAACTGTTGTAATTACTAATCGAATGTAGAGGTCTAGAAAAGACTTAAGCGAGTGACGGCGGGGCAGCGAAAAACGAGCATGGCAAGTATTCGATAACTGTGGTGTTCGTGGCAGACGGTGGCTCTGCGTATCCATGATTTAAATTAATGATAGTTCTCTTTTCCTCTAAATTATATGTTTTGGATGCCACCTGGAAAAATTTAAAGTTTGGGTTATATCGGTTTTGGATTGCGTTTGTGAGAATTTAATGTTTTGAATACTCTTTAGGGAGCTTCACTCCTCGAGACCTTGCCATGGGTCGTTAACCGCAGCCACGTGCGTGGATCTTAATTGTAAAGTCGCTCTTTAATATCACGTTGGCTTAATTGATATTTCCGTATATTCTAACGTGACGAGTCACTGTAAATGTAATTGTCCATTTAACTTTTCCATTTTAAATTGAATCAGTAAGTGGTCCACGTGGCCAGTTGCATCGAGCTGTAGATGCTGATGTAACTATTAAGAAGATTGTTTGTAGTGGGAATATGATAAGGATTCATTCCCCTGTTCAGTCTTAAAGTTGCATGTTCGTTCGCAAGGGATTAGATGAAGCGTTTATTCGCTAGAAAGAAAACAGGCGGGTTTAATGGGCATTCAATGCTTAAACCTGTATTGTCTTTCATGCCCAGCATATTCAGTCGTGTAATTGTCGTTTAAATAAGTTTGTAGATTTTTATACACGCGGGACGTTTGTGTCCCTGTGGCGTATCACATGCACGTGCGCGTGTCGACATAAGTGTTACGATCATTGTAAATTATCTATTTTAATGTGATTGAGAATATATGTTTAATGTCTTATGAGCACTATTTTGTCCTAGTGCTAATTATCTCGGAAACTTAAAGTTTTCTATTTACTGTTGTCAAGATAAATATATAAGTAATAAAGTTTTGTATTCGGATAAAATTGTGAAATGACACTTAATGTCTGGTTAGAGTGGAATAAATAAGGTCGACTTGAATAAACTTTTCCTTATGGTTCACAACCCAGTGCCAAGCTCACTTGTCCATTACAGCATGGACCTTGTATGTAATAACATGAAAATTATGCGGCTAGTGTAAACTACGCTAGGACTTAGGGCTATGGACATATAGGCCCTTAAGTAGACGTTAGAAATAGTAGACCACATTTCAAGAGTATAGGGAAACCTCACAAGTAAAGTGTTGAGCACAGATCAAGTTTACAGTCACGGCCACTGTAACATTTACGGTATAGATTTTTTCAGACTGAGGGTACTTGGCATTTGGTTTCTCTCACTGGCTTTGAATGTACGTAGTGTGTTGCTCATTTAAACATGTGGTTAGGATCCATGGTGGGGTGGAGGGGGAGATATTGGAACAACTGTAGTTGATCTGAGCAGAGTTCCGAGTTCCGAGTTCCGACCATCATGCCTCATCATGCCTATAAACATCGTCTCAGATTTAAACTTACAAATTACCATTTGAAGCCAAAGAAGAATTAAAAGTTTCTGCCCTGTCTACTTCAGTGGCTATAAAATTTATAGTCTTTGTTACGGAAACTAAAAAGAAAATTAAAATATTCGTGAAACTTTCATGTTTTATGCATCACGGTGAAATGGTTCCCTAAAATAGCTATTCTGTTGTGTTTCACCTTGTTGAAACATTTTTCACTCAAATGAGGAAGAAATTTATTGAGTCTAAACCCTGAGAAGCTTTTCATTTGGGTCCGTTCTTAAGTGTTAATACAAACATAGTCATGAAGTGTTCACGATTTTGTTGTGAAGCCACACTGTTAACAGGCATTTATAAATGAGATTTTTATTTAAATCCATCTTCACCTCCTTACGAATCCTGAATAAAGTTCAGCGTGTCTACACATACTTTTGAACCAATTTCACAACTTTATCAGGAACTTTGTATAGTCTCCAACTAATTATATTTAACGTACGACAACAAACTTAAGTGAGGACGTCAAAACATCAAAATGCAAGTTAGCAAAAGACTGCTAGAAATTAATGTTTTGTGACTCACTGTCTAAAAAAAATACTTTCACTGTCTGATAAGTATGATTTTAACTTAAAATTACCATTTATGGAAATTTTCCATGAATACTCCAGGATTTTAAGAAAAATCCCTGATTGTGAATAATATACAATAATGATTATAATATTCCATTATTGCTATACATTTTCCTAAAAATGGATGAGCAAATGAATACCTGAAAGAAACGTTGGCTGCTGTGTTGCGCTTGCGTGCTGCTTCGATCTGCGCCGCGCTGGGGTCCACGCCTACGACGTGCTGGAAGTGAGGCGACAGAACGAGCGTGCTCTGCCCCCCACCACACCCCACGTCGACGGCTGTCCCCAGCGGGGGCGGTACCTGCACCATGCGACACAGCTTTATGGCCTGCGCAACTGTCCGTTACTGTATGGTTGCACGTTTAGTCTCTTTTTACCTTCACACCACTTCTCAACCACACATCTCCTGGATAATAAATCAGACATTTGTACAGCTAAGAACAGCTCTAAATTTTCTTTACTTTAATTCCCCCTTTTTTTCATGTTGTCAATAGCCACTGCCTATAGTGAAGGGAAAAACCAAGAATTTGTCTGAAATGATTTTGGTCAGCCATTCTGGATTTCTTTTAAATGGTTCAAATACACAAGTTTCTTGAGAAATTAGTTGGATGCATAGAAAAAAAAAGTAAATTTAGTAAAAAAAAAATAAATAAATAAATAAATAATGGACACTGGAAAGTTACCATAGTTACGAAAAGCAAAACAAGTTGGTCATGAGACTACATACAAATTCCTCTACTAGCAGGGGACTGTATGGAGTCAAGAAAACCTTTTCTTTGACGTAGTTGACAATCTTGGCTATCAGGTGCTCTGGGGGCGAATGACGAAACTTGTTGTACACCGCAGCATGGCCGGTCACTTCAAAGTAACGAAAACTCATTCCTGAAACACGTTCCCTTGGAATGAGCACATTCCAATGTTATGAACTGAGATGATATTTACATTCAACATCATTTTAGTTACATGGTATTTATTTTTGTGTGGTTGTAGATATATAAGATCAGTTTAGCAATGAGTAATGTCTTGCATGATAAGGGACAATGTGCGATACGGGACACTTTTTCGTGCATGCAGCCGACGTTCATTGATTTATTAGATGTCACATAAAAAAAAATGTGTGCTCAAAGAGCACATAACTGAAATCTGACTAGCTACAATCGTAATTGCGAAAAGCATTTACACAAGCCCAGTAGTTGTATTGAGTAGAGTTCTCTGGGTTCAACGCTTGCTTTATACTGTGTTATTGCTATTCGGCACATCAGAGGTTCTGAAAATCCTACTACATAGAAACTAAGGAATTTTATTTTAAAAAAATGATAAATTGTGAGTGTTAACTACATTGTGCCAAATGTTTTCTTCTGCGACTGGGCCTTTAGCTAATTACGAATGTCAGTTGGCCGGTAAGACCGGCCGAGTTGTGGCGGTAGTCTGCAGATACAGGGTACATTTTCTTATCTACATACAGTGCCTTTACACAATTTAAATATAAAACATGTGACTTATCCCAACCAACAGTCAGGACTTGAGACAAATTAAAGTATTTCTCCATATTATTAACCTGCAAAGTTTTTGCTTAGATTTGACTAACCTGACTTTGCAAGTGGCCGCTCAGATTCAATAACTAAAAAAACATCCGACCAGTTTTAAACAAATCCAAAGTATGCCGTTTGCTTGTACAACTTCAAGGTCGAAACAAATAAAAAATTTGCGAGAATTGTACAATTATTAATCAAGAGTATCATAAATCTCCATAACCAAGCCTAACCAACCTTTCATTTTAATTACAATTACATAGAAATAAAACAACCTAACCTTCCAGGGGGGAAATAAATACTGGTTTTTGCGTGTCTTTTGTGTAGCTAAATATTTCTCACCAACAATTTACAATACATTCACGACAGCTAAATATGTATGTATAAAAACATATCCGAAGATGGACGAACGTAAATATTTTCCGGACATCTGACACAGTGAAACAAGTCTCACAATCAATACCACGATCGTATAGGAAACGAAAGACGCCATATTGGTTTCAATGATATTCTATATTCAATTTTAGAAAATTAGGCTTTGTTGAAGCATAGTGGAGGAGAAGGGAAGGCGAAGGCAGGATGGGGGAAACACACAGACCATCGGTGATGATGAAGGAGCTGGGGTGGGCCACGCTGCAAGAAAGGAGAAAGGTGGAAAGGCTGGTGAGATTGAATAAGGTAATTCGTGGGGGGGAGGGGGGCTGGGGAAAGCTGGGAGCTAGGTTGCACAGAGGGCTGTATCGAGGAAGGAGGGATCATGAGTGGAAGATTCAGAGAGAATGGAGACGGACAGAGAGAGGAAGACAGGTATTCCTTGTGAGGACGGGGCGAGAGTGGAACGAACTTGAGGGGAGGACACTGGATCTGGGAGGAGGGAAGGACTTACGAAGGAGGCTCCAGAGGGGGGAGGAGTGATGGTAGTTGGGGGGTGGGAACTCCTTGCCACCGGGCGGAAGCCCAATTGCAGGTGTAATTGTTATTATTATTATTAATTGCCTGAAGTTAATAGTGAATTATTGCTACAATTAGACTCCCCTTTGAGGACAATGACTTCTAGTACATAATTTTAATATTGTTTTCAATAGAGTTGTTGTTCTTTGAAAATCTCGTTTTTCTCATGCATTAACGAAAACAAAATTTTAATATTTAACATTAAAATTTTAAAATAACAAAAAAAATCTTTCAACGTAAAACCAATATGGCGTTTTTCGGCTCATATTTCTCGCCACGCTTTCATCAGCTGATTTTGACAGTAGTATTCGGAATTCACAAGCCAATGATATTGGATACATGCTGTATATTTATTTTGCTATGTGGACGTTCGGTCGTTGGACTCAGTTTAGGAAAGAAGAATCACGGCCCGTGTTTTGGATTCAAAAATCGATCTGCAGCACGTTCCTTTAAAATTTGTATTATGTTTGTAACATAATTTAGCGTTTTATCAAATAGTTGGATTAGATTTGTGTGTATTTTAAAATACTTAAAATATTTTTAATGATTATAATTTGCAAATGTAGTTAACTTGGTAATTTTGAAGGAAAGCCAATTTTCTGTAAAATGATTTATTTACTGACCTGTTTTACAATCATTATCTAAGGGGGTGTTGTGAGTAGTTTACCAGTAATTGACTTTTATAATGTGGCTTTTTTAGGTTAGGCACGTTAAAATTATTTTTAAATTGTGAGAATTTTTGGTTAGGTTGGTTTAGTTACATTGAAATAATTAAAAATTGTGTGAGAAAAGTTATTGGGATCAGGATAGCAACCTTTAAAATACTTAAAATGGTAAAGTGAATGGTTCGTAAGCTATTGGATATACTTTTTATTGTGTGATTGGTAGTTAGCTACATTTAAGTTAGCTAATTTTTATATTAGTAATTCCTGATCACTTGTTCAAACAATTTTACAGTATTTTTGACGTAACATCTAATAAATCGATGAATGCTGGCTGCACGCACGAAAAAGGATCACTTGTCACATTATGCTTTGTCCCGTTACGCTCATTGTACACTTGCGCCACATCTATCTCTCTTCCACTCGATTGGAACAACCATCGATTTGACTTTTTCGAGGCACATTAAACTTGTAACACTCCCATTCGTTTCCTCCTTTTCCTATCATTGTTCTATCCTTAACAGAATAACACAGATTGGAAGAAGTTAAATAGCAAACATGTATAAAAGTTATAGTTAAAATAATCTGTTTGGTTAAAGTAATAAACATATTTGAATTAATGAGTGCAAATAAAAGTAAATTTATCAACTGGTAAACTACTTTGAAGTATCACACTGCTATCTTATAGAATGATTGTAAACATGCAGTGAAATAATTTAATTAGATACATGAACTACCGGGAAAAAAAATGCATGGGAATTTTTTTTAATTTTTTCTACCGTTTTTTAATTTAATTTAATATATAGCTGCAATTGGGTACAAAGTGCCCGGTGGCAAGCATTCTCCCTACTTTCCCCTCACTCTCCTGAACTGGTCCACACTCCCAGCCGCCACACACTCCTCCTCCAACCTATTCCATTCCCCTACTGTCCTCACGACCATCACATTTTTTCCCCTTTCTGTTCTCCTCCTCTCTTTGAAAACCTTCCTAGTATTTTCCTTCCTACTTCTAGGCATTCCCATTTTGACTTTTCCCCCCAGCTCTCCCCATCCTCCCACTCCACTCAGCACCTGGTACATCTTGACCAATCTCTCCTTCTGTCTTCTATCCTTTAAGCTCTCCCATCTCATTCCTATCATCATCTCTGTGGTACTGCACTCCCCCTTCCCTTCTCTGTCCGTTCTCCTCCACTTGCCCTTCACCCATCTAGCTGCTCTCCTCTGCACCCCCTCCAGCTCCCTCTCAAGTACTGCCGTGTATGGGTCCCACACTGCTGCGGCATACTCCAGCATGGGTCGGACCATAGTTTTATAGGCCTTGTCACGTATGCTGCTGCTTCCCCCCCTGAGCACTCGTCCCAGCAAGCCCAGGGCCTGTGTGCTCTTCTTCACTACCTTGTCTACATGCTCCCCCCACCCCAGGTTACCCTGCAGCACCACCCCTAGATATTTATAGCTGTCGGCCTCACTTATCACGTCTCCCCTCCAGCGATATTCCCTCCTGACAATCTTCCTCTTCCTGGTAAACCTGACCACTTTCGTCTTTCCCACATTTATTTTCATACCATTATTTTCCACCCATTCTTCCAGCCTTTCCAGATCCTCCTGTAACCCATTTCTCTTCGCATCCATGTAAACCACACAGTCGTCTGCAAAAAGCCTAATATGCCCTTGTATCTTCTCTCCTATATCATTCATCATTATGGTGAAGAGAAGTGAAGAAAAGACTTAAATATTTGTATTGTGATATTCAAACTTTTGTTATGTCCAGGATCTTTTGCTGTACTAAATTAAAACAGCAATCATCATGTACCACAGAACCACATTCAAAGATTGTAGGGTTAGTGATGTCTTGTGTTTATCTTGAATTACTAACATGGTTTATAAACCTACTCAATATAGATAACCCTACGAACACACACACACAAAGACTCACATTTATGGTGTCATTTATAATTACTGGTACATACATCAACAATTGTCAAAAAAAAATCCCATACATTTTTTCTTAAGTAAAATATAAAGTTGAGCTGTTACGAGGGCTGTGTTGTGTCGGTTGTTTCCAGGAAGCTAACTAGACCTGCTCAAGTATGATGTTCAAGAAGAAGCCTAACATCCCGCCAAGGCCAAAGCCACCTCTTATAGAGCACATAATAGAAGACATTAAAAATGCTCCCCATGACGACGTAGCATTCGCAGTCGGCGAGGAAGAAATAAACAGTGAGTATGCACGTTCTTCACGGAGTGCACGGAAATTTCGTACGTGTTGGCGTGGCCCAAGATGTCAGTCAGGAGTGTAGAGTAGAGGAGGCAGTGGGACCGAGTCCTCGACGGCCGCTATCCAGGGAAGGACAGTAGCGAAGCCACGAAGGTCGCTACGTAGGGAGGAAATGTTTGGATGACAGACTCCAATTCTTGTAAGGCTTCAATGGACTCATGGAGAGGAGCTTGCTCTGAAGTTGGGTTGTTTCGCACAGTCGACCACCACATTCGTGCAGGTGTACAATCATAAGACATTGTGTTAATGTCGTGGATAGTCACACACGTGAGTGACTAAGCTAACATGTATTTCCACACTTGATAATGCATGCAACAGTAGTGCTATATATTGCCTGAACTGTCATGATTGCACTTAACCGTAAGTGCAATCTGTCGGCCCTCCTACAAATACAAACCCTCTCGAGGCCATAGATAACATTGATTGGCGAGCACATGGTGTCCATTGGG
Source organism: Bacillus rossius redtenbacheri (assembly GCF_032445375.1). NCBI lineage: Eukaryota > Metazoa > Arthropoda > Insecta > Phasmatodea > Bacillidae > Bacillus > Bacillus rossius. Next base: position 5,901,275 of record NC_086339.1, on the reverse strand, counting down.
GTCATGCAACGTAAGTGCAGCTTGCCGACTGCACAACTTGCCCAGTGAGTTTTCTCAGGGTTTCTTTCCTATCACTTTCTCCATACCATACAGCTCAACCCATTTGCATTAAGCACCTCTGAAGATGACATGTTTACCTTTACATTTGGCTTTTCACTTAAAAAAAATCTAAAAATGCCAATGAGGTGGTGTTATCAACAAAGTAGAAAATTCAAATGGCATACCGGGAATAATAAGCAGTGAACTCGTTAGTTTGAAATGGAATAGCTGCCACTTGATTGTCGGAAGAGAACAGTAGTCCTTCTGACCATGTAGATTTTTTTTTTTTTTTTTTAATTTCTGTTTGGTTCTCATTCTCACATTTTATATCATGCCTTTTGAGTAGAATTGCCTGCTGATAAAATTTAAAATACAGAACAAACTTAATTCTACAAACAAGAGACAAGTGTAGCCGAAATGGGGCTCCAGTAAGAAATTTAATAGTAATAAAAAAAAAACTGTGTGTGTTACTTACACCCTTAAGATATCTTCCCCTTCAAAGAATGTAAATCGATTAATGCTACTGTTCACTTAACATGTTTTATTTTATTTTTTTTATGCCTGAGGAACAATAATGCTGTACTAACAGACATTTAGAATTGTAATCCAAAGTGCACTCAACACAAAAGTCTGTTTTTATTATGTGGCGCCCATAGATTAATGCATGCAGTGCATATCACACATTAAACAATCGCACAACTATAAATTTATTAAAACTATACATTTGGGAAACCTTTCTTTTGAACCGTTCATCATAAGCCTCTCTCTTCTCTAATTCTCTCCCATTGTTGTAATAAATTGTGAAATGAGGTCCCTCCTTAAGACAGATCAAAAAATGATGTATTTATATTGTGGTCAGTTAATAATATAGTAATTGCTCCTGGGTTTATGAATTAAACGCCAATCTCATGACACGAGTGTAATTTTTGTTCTCAGCGCCTTCTCGAAGTGGCAACAAGGACGCCTCGCAGGCGAGTGACCAAGACAACCCTGAGGCCACGTTCCAGAAGATGAAGATTTTCATAGAAGTTAACAGAGACTTGAAAGAAATGATCGTTAAACTGGAAGCTCAAAACGAAGAGCTGAAAGAGGCGGATGTGAAATTGAAGAACATCGCTGAAGACATACGGAGACAAGCGAGCGAGGCGTTGAAAGAGTGCGGTTGATGTTGCAGCAGATTGAAATAACTTTTTTTTTCTAAAGCTTTATTTATTAAAAAAATAATAATCATAACACAACAATATATTTATCTTTGAAATGCATATTTATTTCTTTAAGACAGGGAAGATTTGTTAAGCTTTTGAAAATCAGTTATACAAATAAAGTGACAAAAAAATGCATGTTGTTTCTTCACGTGAGGCAGAGTTTTGATGTGTGGATGGATGTTGAGAGGCTAACACCTTGTAGTGCCATGGGGGATTTAGTGTGTCCATTTTTAAATTTATTTTGGAGAGTATGATTATGTTTACTTAAATTTATGTATTAAACTTTTCTTTCATCAAAAGATGTATGAAACTTTCAGATTCAGTACTTGGCACCATTAATTTGTAAGTATTCCAAGGCCTATCTTCGACTTATTTCATGATGAGTTTCGCAACTGCATCCTTCGTCAGCTAGCCCCCCGACAAGTCTTACTGGAGCTGTCTCTGCACAAGACATACACGTCTGCTGTTCCTATCAGGTGCGGATGATGAACTAAGTGTGTCGGAAGCTAAAGAGAGTAACAGATGAAAATTTCTAATACTAAATTTTTAACTTCAAAGTTAATCTCAGCATAAGATCGCTGGTTAGTTATTGATACCCCACAATTCCTTTCAAACTAAAAAAAAAAAAATACTTTTGCTACTGTCTTTATTAAAATATTCTTGTTCTATTATAGTAAATACACAGGAATGCATTATGAAAAAACAATTGTTATATCCGTATTCACAAGAGTTATAAACACAAGTTTATATGCTACTTTTAAGTAAGTTGTGATTTTTAATGACGAGATGCAATGATAAAAACAAGTGTATATTTGCATTCTGTCTTTAAGTAAACAATGCTTAAAAATATTTTAGATTAGGATTGCAGAAAGTTAAAATTTACTCAGTGACTCTCTTAACAAATAATTTTAATTGCTAATTAAATTGAGATTAACATGAAACTGAGATTGCAAATTGGCTTGTGCTCACTAAAAGACAGTCATAAAACAAGATGAAAGTGTTTAAACAACCAACCTTTTTTCCCAAATAAAAGCATCATACTTCCCTTATGAAAGTGACTCTGAAAACATATAACTTTAATCAAAACTTGTTTCTGCGGGAAAATTCTAGTTCACTTGAATCTACTAGCATTTTTAGTTACTACCGTAATTACAGCTTAATGAATGTACTTCAAATTTTTAAACATCAGCATTTTTGACGAAACAATTTTTTTTAATTTATAGTTCTTGCTGTCACATCTTCCTTCAACATGGTGGCTCTTCTCGATACGTAGCCATTAAAACTCACAGTAAAAATCCTCAATATGTTGATGTGGGCATCTCCATGACAGTTTACTGCGACAACAGAGACTACAGACCAGGCGAGGCGACCTACGTGACGACGTTGACGTGTGTGTCTGGAGCGAGGCTGACGTACGTGGTGGGGTCGCCGTGAGCCACGGGGACGGCGTACAGGGACTCCGGCGGGGGCGCTCCCTCGTGGCACTCCTTCACGTGCCGCTCCAGCTTGGCGCGCCGGTCGAACATGCTGTCGCAGGCCCAGCACGCGTGCCGCACGCTCTCTCCCGTGTGCGTGCGCGCATGGCTCAGGCAGTTGGAGTGGCTGGTGAACGCCTTGCTGCAGTGGCCGCACTGGAACGGCTTCTCCCCCGTGTGCTGGCGGGCGTGCACCTGTCGGGTCGCGGGAGCAGCACGCTAGAGCCCTGTCCATCACCACACGCCTTTCTCTACCAAAGTCCTCCGTTACAGCCTTCACCCTCATTTCATCTGTCTTTGCTCCAGCTAGACTCAACATAATATGGTAGTGAGATCAGCAATAAATAAAACAGCAATTAAATTAAAAGCCACTCGCTGGACTTGGCTGCGGGTGGTTAAACTCATAATTACTGGAACATTGTTATAACTAAATTATAATTAGTCTCGGACTCAAAATAACGGACTATATTCCAGTATTTTAAACTTGCTCGTGCCCATCGAAGGCCGAGATAATACCCTATGGTCGGCGTTGATGCTTCTTATCCCAGAACTTAATAAAGTACTAATCAGTGCCGGCCCTCCAAAGGTTGGACACGTCCGTATGCCTTCATGGCCGTAGTCAGACTCACACCATGTCCCTCGAGGAGACCTATTCAGTGACCCGGAGTCCTTCAGGTCCACCAACAGCACTCCTTGAAGGTCAGAGCCCTGCCCCGCAGCCAAATTTGATATTTGCGAGCAGAGTCTTATTGCCATTTTTTTAATTTTACATTTCTCAGACATTCATAAATCGATGAATAATTCTTTCAAAACAGAATTCATATTTTTATAACATCTTAAAAAAAAGATTTTTGACATGCATTATTTTCTCATCCTTGAAATGAAACCTCCCCATTGGCCAGAAGGAAAGAAAGAGTGCTGGGACCGTTAGCTAAGGCAGGACTGGATGCTTCTTCCCGTAAGAAGTGGCCCAGCACGTCCCTTAGCAAGCGACACTAATCCTGCCATTTTCACTGCAAAGTATTGGATTGTTTGATCATAACATTTATGATTAATGTATTTACCGCCTGAATACATTTACAATATCAAATTAAATGAGTTACACGGGCTGCACCTTGTAGTCGTCGCGCCGCGCGAACAGCTTGCCGCACACCTCGCACGCGTGCGGCTTCTCGCCCGTGTGAGTGCGCGCGTGGCGCTCCAGGCGGGACTTGACGGCGAAGGCCTTGGGACAGGAGCCGCACCGGAACGGCTTGTCGCCGGTGTGGCTCCTCACGTGGACCGAGAGGTCCTTCTTGCGCACAAACGACCTGCTGCAGAAGGAGCAGAGGAAGGGCTTCTCCCCAGAGTGGATGCGACTGTGCTCGTCCAGGTAGTACCTGCGAGACATGCGGGCACGGCTTTCTTTGACTGAGCAGCAATTAGTCTTTAACCTAGGTAGTGTTATAGAGCTTTGATAATAACTTTATCATTAACTAATTAACTAATTAACTAAAGTGTTTTTTAAAGGTGATAAACAAAGCACTGAATGGTATTAAGCTCTCTAAAATAAAAATTAAAAGCATTTGGGGAAAAAAAATTAATATTATAAACAAATTTGCTTAGCTAAATGATATAATTGATTATAAATTTATAAATGTAAAGTAATTTTTACAACACAAGTCCATGAAATCAGATTTAAAATTTTTTAACTAAAAGCATTATTATGATTGTTTTCTTTGTGCTGTATATAATAATCTCTCATATTTAACATGTATGTGACTTAAAAGAAGGAGTTTTATGGTATGTAAAGAAAATAAAAATTATATATATCATCACAAATATTAATTTGTAACTCCCATGATTAATTTCTAGCCATGCACATTATTGACATGTTTCTGGAGAAACTAGCTAGCAGTGATACGCACTTGTCCACGAAAGACTTGCCGCACAGTCGGCACGCAAACGGCCGCTCACCCGTGTGCTTCATGCGGTGCACCTTGAGCGCGCTCTTGGTCCGAAACAGCCTCTTGCACTCGGGGCACGCCCAAGGCTTCTCACCCAGGTGTATGAGCATGTGCTCGACGCGATGGCTGAACGCATTGAAGCTCTTCCCACACACCGAGCAGGCATACTTCTTGCCCCCGGCCAGACCTTTCCGCCTCGTCTTCTTGCTGATCGGGAACTTCTCGATGCCGTTCCTGTCCACCACTTTGCCTTCCTCCGTTATCACCAGTCTGTGTCCTTCGTCCGTAGCACCCTTGACACCTTGACCTCTCTTTCCTCCTTGCTCATGTTCATACAGAACGACGGTTTGATTGTATTTGGACACCAAGTCCGAGCGTAGGGCATTTAGTTTTACCTCTGTGCTGTGCAACTCGGCTAGCATGCCGAAGCATCGCTGGCAGACTGTATCACTGTGGACAATTATGTTGGTTGAGGGTCTATCCAGCAGCTGCTGTATTTTTTCCACTATCGTCAGCTCGGGGAAACTGCCTTCTGCAGCTATCAGCGTTTTGAAAATGTCGAAAGTGTCAGCAACGTTCGACTTGAGTGTCACATTGCAAACAAGACAATGTGTTTCCAGGTTCTGTAAAAAAAAAAAAATGTATGTTAAAAAATTAAAAATTCCGAAGCTCATTTTACATGAAAATAGATTTCCATTTTAATATTTAATGGGCATCACATCAGCTGACGTGTGAATGACAGATAAGATTTATGATAAACTGCAAGAAAATTGGTTTCATTAAAAAACAATTTCTAACTTACTTAAGCTGCAATTCTTATGCTCTGTGTATCATGCCAAAAGCTATTAAGACGTTTTTTGTGCCAAAGTTAAAGTGCCAAAAGCTCATAAGATCATTAGATCGCTGGTCGAAGAGCAAAGTGGTGCAACTGGCTATAATTGCCAGATAGCAGAAATAGTGCTTGAATAAAGCTTGATGTGACATGTCAAGCTTGCCGTGGCTAATAAAGGCAACCTTGATCCAAGCTAACTAGTCCCCACGTGTCAAGCTGACAGCAAGCCTGCCAAAGGGCAGCCCACAACAAGTGTCTGGATGCCTTCGGCGAGCTTTCATTAGTGGTCAGATCTAATCTAATTGAGAGTCTCTAATTGGCACAGAGTCCTGATTAATAGTGAACCAATAGCAGAAGCAGCACAAAGATATTGAGCTTTAGCATATCACGAAATTCATCCGTGATTTATTTTTCGGTATCTAGGTATATTTGAAATTACAGTTCGTATTTTTTAAATGATTACTACTGAGGCACATGCGTGAAATCTTCATTTTTGGACCAGAACTTCACCAAAACGTTAAACGTGTTAGTTTCATGCTAGAATACCTTTTTTTCTTAAATACTGTAATATACCAGTAAGTACAGCTGTTCTTAAGATTAGCTATGCCTATGAAAATATCAAAAGTAACGTTAAATATGAAATGGTATAGTTTCATATAGGTAATAAACATATTACTTATTTAACGTTATACAATTTATATAAATTCCAACAACTCAGATAGGTATCAGGCTTATCAGCTCAACGGAGTATTATTTTTTTTTTTTTTAAATCATATACTCACTATCTGTACTTTGTAATATTAACCTACATTTGCCTCCATGGAAACACTACCAACTGATCTCAATTTCAAATTTTGTTTCTAAATTAAAATATAAAAATTGCAGCATTAACACAAAAAGTGATTTATATCAAATATTTGTTTATACATCATTCCCTCTTACAATAAGGTATACCATCTAATCTGAAAGAAAATACTTTAAAGTCAAACAAAATAAATATCATGTAGTAATGTTGACAAAATAAAATACTTCGCTAAAAAAAATTATCTATATTAAAGATCGTACATTTTAAAATGTATTTATGAGCTTGCAACTGTTGAAACAGTTTTAAAATAAAAATTAATTTAAATATGATATGGTATTCAGCAGAAGTATAGAAAATGTTAAGGAGGAAGCCAATATTAACCAAGCAAATAGACGCCCAAAATTCCAATTTTATACTACTTGTGCATTTTTGGCAACATAGCGATTATTTTCGTATTTTAAATGAGGTTTACCTAACATGACCAAGACTTCGTATATGTTTTAATTTTATAAATTTGTGTAATTAAAATAAAATTCAATATTTTCAAAATTATTCTATCCGGGCTGGTAACAGAACACCAACATCTTTTAGCTGACGTCGTACCGCCAACTTGATGTCACAATTTAAATAATTAAATACATTAAAACCATTGTTAAGCCTTAAGCACCCAATTACAAGGTACTACATTTTAATTGGGCACCAGGAACATGTTTTAACTGGTAATAGAGTAAATTCAATTAATATAAGTTTTTTGACGCCGACTCACAAAGAAGAGAAAGTTTCTCTTCCTTGCGAGGCGGCCATGTTCGGCAGTCTCGAACCACTCCGCGCTGGGAACAGACGTGTGTCTGTGGGCAGTATCCAAGTTTTCTTTCTTTGATTATTTTATTCTATACTAAATCTTTAAATTTAAAACCTCTTATTAATTCATCGCTACCCACGTCGACTCGGCGCGTATTTTACGGAACCGGGCCTATCCCGACCGTCTTCATCGTGATACCGCGACGTATCGTATCACAGAACGTACCGGTACTGGCCGACTCCAGCGAAAGTGTTTATACTTAAGGACGCCGTGCATATGCCTGCCGGCTGCACACACGTAAGTGTTTCGCCGAACTTAGGACCCCGCTCATCGACCCCCCCCCCCCCCTGCACACGTTAACTTTCGGCGCTGGCCGTCTCCAGCGAGCATTGACCCACGTCCCGCGAGACTGCCGCGGTAACCATTGTTACGTAGTGTTGTGTTTAGTGTCGGTGAGGATTTTTGTAGCGGGACTGAACCGCGGAGCGGACTTGTAGAGTGTACCGTGTACCCACATGGACCCCCGGTGAAACTCCCAAATTAAATGTATTCTCGCCAACTTGTTTATTATTTTCCGTAATTCTCCGTCCTCCACACGGCCGAGCGGCCTTCACAGTCAAGCGTAGAACCATTCAGGTTACATTCAAGCCGTGTACCTGGCGGGGCACGCGGGGGCAGAGTACCCACGACCCCACACCAACGGCCTAGCAGCCCGCTAGCCTGGCGCCCCTCCGAACAACAAGAGCATCGCGACGCCCATAGCGCCCGTCAGGTACCCCCCGGGCCTTTCACAGAGGTCGGGTGACGGCATAGCTATATGTTACCGAGAGTTCCAGTGTTAAAATATCCAATCGGATTGGAATATTATAAACTATTAGTTTTTGTGATGCAGATGATAAAGGTTGGCAACACAATATTATAAACATGTTAGAACCAAATACAACTCTCTTTATTTTCTTTGGTAATTATTAGGTTTTTAAAGACAACATAACAACATAACTTTCGTTAACATCTCTAAAGCACATTTTGTAAATCTTGAATTGGTTTATTGGTTGTTCGTAGATGGGAATATTAAGCTGGGTGCACAATTGAAAAAAGCACAAAAACAAGTAAAAGTAACAGTAGATAGTGCGCACAAGATTTGACCATATGTTTTATATATACTGATTCACAAGAAAGCATAGGATGGTTGTGTGCATAGGAGACAGGTCGTGCGCATAGAAGGGAAAAGAATATATTTTATTTCTGTTACAGAAGCGATTTTTTTTCTTAGTCTAAGTTAAATCTTATGTTTGTGGGGAGGGTCCAGTTTAGGTAAAGACATAAGCATGTCTCAAGCTTAAAACATATACACTCTACTCATACTGGGTTTAAATCATGCGGGAAAAGGTCTCATGCATCTTGTACAACTGGGGTTTATTGGCCAGTCATGTCAGTGATTGTCGCAATGGCTAACGGCCCATTTGTCGCCCTAGCTTAAAGCTAACTAATGCAACCCAGGTAAAACCCGCATAGACACAGAGAAAACCCTGGGCTAGTTCATTCGGGAATAAATTAACATGCATTAAAACAAGCAGGTAACTACTGGACAATGGGAAGAAAGTCCAGGTAAACAGAGTTGGGCAGGGCAGAATAATAAACCATGCGAGGGTTGGAAACTTGGGAATTTCGGCCTGCATGCGCCTCCGAGGGGCAGACGTCGCTCGGTAGCTTTGCTGATGATTGGATGGTTGCTTGTCCGGCAGTGGCGTAGCGTGCCATCTCGGCGCCTGGGGCGGGAGACCCATTTTGTCGCCCCCATTCTATAGGTGCATAATTAAAATTAAATTTCACATGCAATGAGGTACCTTTTATTGAAGTTAAAATAGGATGAGCGGTTTTACAAGCGGATTCTACGGGCCTTATGAGCAGCGAAGTCAGAAATAACTTTGTCAAAATCAATATTAGCAGCCAATTCTTGTTCAATCGACAATATAGCCAAGTTTGATAGTCTAGCGGAGCTCATAGTAGATCTGAGGTAATTTTTTATTAGCTTCAACTTCGAAAAACTTCTCTCACAACTTGCAACACTAATCGCCAAAGTCAAATATATACGAATCAAGATGACTATATTTGGAACCGAAATTCCGAGATTCAGTTTTTGAATGAACTGGAGGAGCTCCAGTGGTCCTTTACCACTTATATCTTCCTCTGATTCAGAACAGGCAACAACAACAAACTGCTGAAGACGCTTCCGCTCCATCTGAAACTCGTCCTTGTCGATGTCTTCTAATACATGGGAAAGATCACACTCGAACTTGCTGTCCAAAAGTTTCGCTGGTATCAAAAATCCGAACTTGTCCGATATTTCATGAATTTGCTGGAATCGAGTCGTCATTTCTTGAATGATCTTGTCGAATGATGCGATAATCTCTCGACGGATTTCCTGTTCGTGAGACAAAGCTGCATCTTCAGAAGATTCATCGCCATGCATGCATTTTTTCCTGCGAATTCTTCTCGTTTTGAGTTCGATTCCGAGTTTTTCGCAGAGAGTCTTAGCAAAGTCAATTGCTTCTTGCACGAAACGGTCTCTACTTTCCACTAAGAGGGTTTTCAAAGCGCAGAGTTTATGAGCACACTTATCCACACTTAGTCCTCGTTGCTGCAGGTAAATCTGTGCGGCATCTACTTCAGGTAGCACTGCAGCCCAAAAGCCAAGAAAAGTTAGGAAGTTAAATGACTGCATGGCTGTCAGGAGAAGACTGGCTCCCGATCTTGTTTCGGAAGTTTGAGATGAATCTGTTAATTGTTCCAGTACCTCAAGAACTACCTCAAACTTATTTTTAAGCATCTTGACAGCTATATGTCTAGCGCTCCAGCGCGTTTCAGTGACTCGTTTTACTGATTGACATGTGACGGCAACCAAAGCGTTCCATCGAACAGTTGATGCGGAAAAGAAGGCAAACAGCTTCTCCAGAGTTCCAAAAAACGTCACGGAATCCACTGATTCAGAAGCAGCGTGTACCCCAGCCAAGTTTAGTGAGTGGTTTGTGCATGCAACGAATATAGCTTTCGGATTCAGTGCTTTAATCCGGGCTTGAACTCCATTGTGGATCCCTGACATTGTGGCAGCATTGTCATAAGCCTTTCCTCTCAGATTCTGTATGTCCAGTCCGTCTGATTTTATCTTCGCGATTATATCGTTGCTGAGATCTTCTGCATTTTTTCCTTTTGGTTCGAAGAAGTCAATGAAATATTCTACCACTGCGACTTTTTCTCCTTCGATATGTACGTATCGCAGAACTTGGCTCATTTGGTCATTGTGGGAGATGTCTGGTGTACTGTCGAAGATTACGCAATAATATTTAGCTTCTTGAATACGACGGATGATGGTGGATCGAACTTGCTGTCCCAGTAAGTTTATAAATTCATTCTGGGTTTCTGGAGATAGATACGAAACTGAGACTCTTGCTCCCAGCTTTATCTTTGTCAGGTGTTCCATTAGAAGAGGGTCGTATTTAGCTAGGAGGTGCACTAACTCCAGAAAGTTCCCGCGATTGCCACTATCATCTCCTCGAATGTCTTCTCGATGTCCTCTGAAGGCCAGATTCTGTTTGGCTAAGAACTGGATAATATTCAGCAACCTGTACAGTACATCCCTCCACTTCTTCTCCTCACTTTCGAAAACTTCTTGTTGTTTCTGATCGATGGTTGCTTTACAGTTCAGGTGAACTTCCAACTCCTTCCATTTCAAGAAGCTCTGTTCATGGCCCAGGCTATTTTCATGGTCTCCTATTCTTGGATTTAGCTTCCACTATTTGTTGAATCCTTCTTCAGATGCGAAGTTAGAGCCGGAATTGCCAAACAGCTTGCAAGAAAAACAATACAAGGATTGCTTCAAAGGCGAGTACACCATCCATGTTCGGAGAACCTTTTCGCCGTTAGATAATGGTTTGTAGAACCACTCTTTGGTTAGTTTTCGGGTACCGCCTTTCGTTGAAGTCCCTGAGCGAACAACATCGGCAAATTTGGAATCGATGTGCTGTACTGAGTCAGATCCGCGACGTACTAGAAGCGTTCTTACTTCGTCGGTCATAGGAGAAGGCCAGCAACCTACATCGTCGAGATTCACATCTTTGATTTCGGCAGGAGCAGAAGGCACGATTTCAATTATGTCTTCTTTGGCAACATTCACTTTTTCTGCAGGCTTATGACTAGATGCTTGAGGTACTTTTGATGAGTCGACTTCGTCTTGACCCTGCTCTGTGGTGGGACCAGAACTACTTCCAACTGCGACGGCAGGTATGTCTTCTTCTTGTACCTGTAAAATAAGTTATGTATTCCCATGAATATTGGCCGGAGGACACGTTCGAATTTCAAATAAGTATTTTATCTATCACAAAACAAAAGTGGTTTTGGTGACGGCGCGGTTTGCCGGGCTTATAGGAAAATTTACAAACAAAATTGATTTTGTATGGCAGCTACCTTTTTTAGAGTTTCCCGGTAAAAACTGACTGAGTAAGCCATGTTATAGATGTTATTAAAAGATAAAATGACGAGAAATTTGAGAAAAATCGTTGGCGCCATTTTTGAGCTAAATGAAAAAATATGTTTTCTTTGTATGACAGGTACCATAAATAATCAAGTTATCCAAAAACAAAACAAAAATATTCCTAGACTACTACTAGATTTACAAAACATCCCCTATTGAAGTTTTAAATTAAAGTAGCAGGACAAAATCCAGTCGTAAACTTAAAAAGATGTACCTTAACTCAATGTAATTTATGTTAATATACTCCATACTTTTTAAACAATAATCAATGTTCAAACAGCTATTAGAGCAATTTTAAGTGTATTATAAAATAAGATTTAATGAACGAGTGTGACTCCGTACTCGCAGACAAACCTAGGTGAATAGGTTTTGCGAGACTAATGTAAGAAATAATGTAACTTGTAAACAATGAATAATTAATAATAATAATAAATAACTCGAGTAATTCTAGGCCATGCATGATTCTAGATGGAGGAATACTATACCTACTTACACTGGAATCACTTCCGCTGCTGCAGGATGCCACCGAAGACGTTAACGTGGCTTTCGAACCAGAACTGGAACTAAAATATTTCAGTAATGCACCTTGAGACTTCTTCGCATCTGCTTCTTTCTTAGCCTTTTTTTTTTTGCGGAATTCCGCACCGCTTTCTGTAACTCTTTTCATTTTCAAAAACTAGTTCAAAGATTGGGTAAAGAAGTCATCCGGTAGTCCGCGGACCCGACAGCCACACAAAACAAACTCCCCTAGCAAGTTATCGGTTAACCAACTGAGAAGTGAAGCCGCCGGTAATGAAGCTATTCAATCCTCATTAGAACACATACCATATAATACAGAGCAAGGAGATTTATCACGTTATGTCTATATTTTATTATTTACATCTTTAAAAAACAGAAGCGAACACGCAAACATGTATATATATATATATATATATATATATATATATATATATATATATATATATATATATATATATATACACACACACACACACATACTGCCGTCACCCGACCTCTGTGAAAAGTCCGGGGGGTACCTGACGGGCGCTACGGGCGTCGCGATGCTCTTGTTGTCCGGAGGGGCGCCAGGCTAGCGGGCTGCTAGGCCGTTGATATTGGGTCGTGGGTACTCTGCCCCCGCGTGCCCCGCCAGGTACACGGCTTGAATCTAACCTGAATGGTTCTCCCTTGGTTGTGAAGGCCGCTCGGCCGTGTGGAGGATGGGAGATTACGGAAAATGATTGTATACGAGTTGGTGAGAATACATTTAATTTGGGAGTTTCACCGGGGGTCCATATGGGTACACGGTACGCTGTACAAGTCCGCAACGCGGTTCAGTCCCGCTACAAAAATTCTCACCAACACTTGGCGACGTCTAGCGGTTACACTATTAACAAGAAAAAAACACATCACTACGTGACACTGACTGAAATGGTTACCGCGGTAGTCTCTCGGGATGTGGGTCGATGCTCGCTGGAGACGGCCAACGCCGAAAGTTAACCCTGGGGGGGGGGGGGGGGGGGGGCCTCTATGAGCGGGCTTCTAAGTTCGGCGAAACACGTGATTGATACGATACGCAGCGCGGTATCACGATGAAGACGGTCGGGATAGGCCCGGTTCCGCAAAATACGTGCCGAGTCGACATGGGCAGCGATGAATTAATAAAATGATTAAAATTTGAAGGTGTGGTGCAGAATAAAAATAATCAATGAAAGAAACTTGAATGCTGCCCACGGACACACGTCTGTTCCCGGCGCGGAGTGGTTGGAGACTGCCGAACATGGCCACCTCGCAAGGAAGAGAAATTTTCTCTTCTTTGTGAGTCGGCACCAAAAACTTATAATGATTTAATTGGTTACATGATGAGTAAAAAACATGCTCCAGGTGCTTGATTAAAATGTAGCACCTGGTAATTGGTGCTTAAGGCTTAACAATGGTTTTAATGTATTTAATTATTCAAATTGTGACATCAAGTTGGCGACTGTAAATTTACTAACATATTGTCCCACTGCGAATTGTTTTAGAGGGATTTCTCCTAGTCTGACTTGATCATAGTCACGGGCATTTTAATTAAGGCCAGTGGCCGCAGTGACTGTTAATGAGATTTGTTGTCTGCTCCGTGCGTGGTGTACTCGCCCGGAGTGGCTACGACGCACTTATTACATGTCGGGTAATTAGTAATTTCGTACTAATGGCTTTTCCCTTAATTGAATTATGGTTTCGAGCCTCCGGGGTTCCGTACCTTTAAATTTCATTACGTCTATTGGGGTCACGTCTGAGGCACTCGCCTGACTCATTCCGGCTGGGCAAAGGGGCGCGCTCCGAAAACGGGATACGGTACTGGCGGTGTGGAGCACGGGCTTAACGGCCATAGTCGGTACGACGTCAAAACATATACAATACACGTATCTATAATTGTATTCACTATTATACCTGTCGCAGGTGTGACTTAGGTATATAAAAACACGAGTGTATTCTAATGCAATGTTTTGTGAAAATTTCAAAGTAGTCGGTGAAGAACTTTCCGAGATTTAAGATTTTGAACGAACGAACATTTACATTTGTTTTATATAGATTACCAACATTTTGTGTTCTTCCTGATAAAGTTTTAATGAGATTTCACTGCAGCAGTGCACGGCGGCGAGTGAAGAAGCGTTAAAGTTTGTTAAAAATTTCGAAACATTTTATAGAGATTTTAAAAAAAAATTGGTAACTTCAATTTGGGCACATTCAAAATGGCACTTTTTTTTTTAAACTTTTTTTAAACTTTTTTACCCAGTACCATTGTGAGTGTTAAGGGCAAACTTCAAATCCAGATCGTCCACTCCAGACCATCACGTCCTGTTCAGTTCAGTCGAGTTGAGTGTTACGTTATATCTACCATTTAATCCGAGTTCAGCCCTACTGAAATGTTAACATAAAAGCAGTAATATTCAACACAGGGTAAGGTTGTTGAACGTCGGGACCGAAAGTGTAATGATAATTTCAATCATAGAACAACACATTTCCAAGCAAAATAATTTATTTATAAGTTTAACTTACATAGAGAATAAAAAAAAGAGAATACATATATGACTTGAGGCAGAATATACCACAGCATAACATACCTGCATTTGTAGGTACATATTATTTTGTACAAGCCATGGCATTTTCTATACAGAGTGAATTCTACAAAAAAATTATAGAAATTTTTTATCACAGATGATTAAGGGATTATAACTGTTTATATTATCAAACATAACAAAATTATAAATTTTTGTACAACTGAATGATTGATGGATACATACAATCCTCGATTTCCCTAGTAAACATTTTTTAAAGCCACAGGTAATGCATACATTCTCTGTAATATAAAATATAAAACAACAGTGAACAGAAATAAATTCCTATTTAAATTCTACACTATCTTAACTTTTTATAAATAATTAATTGATAGGCACAGAATAGTAATATGCATAATAGTTTTGTACTGTTAACACAAAAGGTTGTTTGACTTAATTAAAGAAGCAATCGAACCAATACAATTTGTATTATCAATACTAGGAAATAACAAAACACAAGCTATAACGAATAGGAACAACACTTTTAAAATAAATATTTATAATATCACATTTATAATTGTGTACAAATTATCAACAATCACAACAATCTTGACTATTTACATAAAATGTGTGTGAACACAACCTAATTAAGAACTAAAATTATTAGCAAAACTAAAATAAGGGTTATAAAAACCAGTATAGTGCCAATGCCAGGTAAATATTTCTCCACAAAAGTCTTATCCACTGGTCTGAACAGATTCTTCTCATACACTTCGCTCGTTTTGATGAGGCCACACGTTGAAAGCACCTGTTTCGTAAAGAAAAATGCATTAGTGACAATAATACCACATCAGCTCACATGGACTCTGGTAAGTGTATACTAGGAATTTTTATGTATTCTGTATCTACTTCATATACAGTGGCGTCTCGTCAGGGCAAGCAAGGCAAGCAGTGCTTGCCCAGGCAGTTTCCAGACATTGTATTTTTTAAATAAATATTTTATTCAGAATAGTATTTTACTTTGGCTCGTGCAGTTAGGTGTATGTATTTTTTACACTATCTTCTTGGGACCCAATACTGTGCACTGTGCGCTGTGCGCTATAAAAAAAGAACTCGTTGACACAAAAACATGCTGTTTTAGAAGCGTTGCTAGGTTTAGAAGCGCTGGTAGGATCGCTTTCAGCTGGAAGGCTGCCGCAGTAGTTTCCTTTCGGAAGGGGGGTGGCATGGTACAAAGGTTCAGGGAGGGGATTGGCTGGAAAAATACGTGGTAGAAGCTACGAAGGTAACGCTTTCTTGCCGAATTGGAGCGAACATGACCGAAGCAGACGGTGGAATTCTTCCGCCGACTGCTTCGGCTATGTCCGGTACAGTTCGGCACGGCAGGTGGCGATGTCGCGTTTCAGTCGGCGGTCGTCTCTCGGGGCGCGCGCATCTCTCCCGCGGGCTGTTGGCTGGCAGTGCGTGGGGGATTTGTGGGTGTACGATGATACTACACTTCCACTTAGTATATAAGTAATGTAGAGTAGGTATTTTACTATCAGAATAATGTAAGTCAATCATTATTTTTCAAAAATAATGTATTTAAAAAAAATGTCAATTTTTCTACCTGTGGAATAGTCAATTTTCAGTTAAGAAAAATACTTAAATAGCACCATTTTGTACCTTGAAATCCATATTTTCCCGGCGGAGGGCCCCCAGACCCCCCCCCCCCAACCTCATCATGTTTTGGTGTGAACGGAGTTATTGCTTCCCCTCATGTAAACCTCACGCCTCGCCACTGTTCATATAAATTAACTTAAAGTAATTAAGAGTTACTGGGGCAAGTGCGAGAGAACAATCCAGGACAAGCTCACCTCGCGCGCCGCTCGCTCGCCTGCCTCAACAGCTCCGCTCATGTAGCCTGTCCACTGAGTGGCAGTCTCCGTGCCCGCCTGGAACACCCGCCCCGCGACTGGCTCGCGGATCGCGCGGCCGAACCGCGTCAGCACGCCTGGCGGGTAGTAGCAGGTGTAGCCGCCGCCGATGTAGGGCGCCGCCGACCAGTACTTGTCCATGAAGTGCACAGGCTGCAGCAGTTGGAAACACACGTGCTCTGCCCCAACCAGCATACTTGCAATTGCAAACAAATTATAATGTTTATTAGCCATAACGAATGTATTTTAATTAAATTATTTATTTAAATTAAAGACATTTAAATGCGGTCATAACAAAAATATTACATTATGCAAAACCTGAAAGTTAAATAATATCCCTATACGTACTTGCATTTCAAGTGTGAGCACTTATTTACAACAAACTGGATAACGCGAAATATAATTAGTAATTTGTAATACGTCCAAACATTTGTGTGCAGAGGCTTAAGAAAAGTTAATTACTATAATCGGTTTGTTATAAATAATGGAATGCTGGCCAAGTTGCCCTTGGGATCTCCTTGCTATCTCTCCAAGCGTACAGACTCGCCTGAGGTTCATCAGTTCATTTCTTTAGGTTACTCACCTCCCACAGGAGTTCCAGGGGGCTCAAACACGTCGGTTGGGAAACTGGGAACTCACATTGAGAACGGCATCAGACATGTAGAAGCGGGTGAGGCTGCCTCTCCTCCAGTGTCATGTTATTCATACTGCTGAACTTGTCGCCGTACACGAATACTATCAGATCCACGCCTCGTGAAACGAAATGTTGGTGTTGGATGTACGGACTAACCTTGAGAGCGGCGTCAGACTTGTAGAAGCGGGCGAGGCAGCTGCAGACAGTGCGCTGTCTCTCCTCCAGTGTCATGTTGTTCATGCTGCTGGCCTTGTCGCCGTAAACGAAGCAGATCATGCCCACCAGCTGCACGTCAGGCTTCACGTCGCCGCCCACGAAGCCTATCACCTCCACGCCATCGTTGCAAGTCGCTATGCCGTTGTAACCTGCGGACGCCGCACGATGGGAAATCTTTTGTTGCCAAGATAATGCCAAACATATTTGTGATTGTGCATGATTTTAGGTTGTAAAACTTCACAATGCTTTTTATTTTGTAGGTCTCAGTTTGATAAATATATCTATGTCGTGATCTCTGTGGATGCTGGCACAAACATAATAATAGTAGATAATTGTAAATCAATTGTTTTTCACTATTTAATAGTGTTTTTTTAACAATGTGATAATTTGTTTATTAAGTATGGTTTGTGGCTTAATTTATAGCAAATACATTAGAAATATGCACTGTGCCAAATTACAAATTAGTATAAAATAATTGAAAAACTCGTGTATTTTCCGAAGTAGCTACTGTGTCTAAATAAAAGCATAATTATTATATTAGAATATAACAGTTCTGTACGCAAATTGTAAGACCTAAGTGTATTGTAAGAGAAGAGCTGTAGAGAGAGAGCCAGTCGAGCCGATCTCCAGTGGGGACAGTAAATAGTGGATTTATGAAAGTGTGGCTAATTTGAGGATAAGCATTTAAATTTTTGTACAATAATTAGTAGTGTAATTATTATCTAATATATAAAACTGCAATCAATTAATTGGGCTATCCTTTACAGACCTGTATTTCCCACACTAGTAACTACCGACGTCATACCTCCTATGATAGTAAGGCACGATCTCCACCCTGCCAGTAAGGGTCCTCACTGGCGGAATGTACCCTTGCATCACGTCCGCATGAGTCAAGTTAGTAATTGTGTGCGCAACGAAGTGTTCTGTGCCGTGTTTTAGGCACCTGTATGAATACCAGTGTATTTAATACCCTTAAGAATGTAAATTCATAATATTGACAAAAGAAAGTGCATCCTTAATTATGCTTGTGACCCCTTGAGAGTACCTGGTTTGACAAACACCTTAATATCTTTTGCGGCCCCAGGCCAGATTTAATACGTAGTGCTCACTGAGTGTATTTGATAATATATAAATAGTCTGACTCGAGATAACGGAGTAGCCCACAAGCGACGAACAGTCTCTGGTTTGACTGGTATTTTTCAAGTAAAATATTAACATAGGTATAGATAATACGCACATACTTAGACTTTCTGTCAGTCGTTTCCCACATGGGGAATTTAATTGATAATGTTTTCCTTCAAAAACTACAACTTCACTGTAAACATTTTCTACAGATCTAAAATGTCCTCTAACTTGATACCTACCTTTCGCTAGCCAGAATGGATGATCGTAGAATACCAGACACTTGCGCACAGAACCCATTGGACACCTCTGGATAAGACTTGCTCTGTCAGCGGGGAGAGGTGGATCAAAATGTATTTTACCCTGAAATAAGAACGGAATAATTGTATCCTGCACATGGTGTGAAGCTGCAAGCTTTAATGTCATCCCAGCATGCAGTTATCTGATAAGCTATAAATGGTGATCTAGTTTCTAAATACCAAGTATAATATTGATTTGTATCAGAATTTCTCTGATTGTTTTTTTAATGTCCGAAAAATGATTTACTTGCAACAATCTTGGCTAATTTTTAACATAGTTATTTCCTCACAAAGTTATGTGTGCGAGTTGAGAATTTGGTTGGTGTTGGCTTTGACCCACACGTGTGCATTGTAAATTAGACCTGTGGTTTCCAGTGCCCTTCTAGAGCTGTGATCTAGAAGCATAAAAATCATTTGAGTGGACATTATTTAGTGGTTCAGATCTTATTCGCAGCATAATGCAAGTGAACACCAAATAAACGATAGTGGTTCGGTGCCCACAATAATCTTGGAAATCTTTGATGATAATTATGCGATGTAGTTCTGTAACTATGACCTGGCTCCATGGAAAATAAACAAGTTTACTTTGAGTGAGAATGGAGCAGAAGGAGATTAATGCAGAGAAAAACTCCATGCAGAACAAACACACTACATCACTACAACCGTCAGTCTTATTCCGCTCGAGTGCCAACACATAGGCTGGCACTACTTTAATTGGCTCATATTTTCTTTTGCTTAACTTCTCTGTGAAATATGCTCAATAAATAGTATATAACTCTTAGTACGATTATATAGTTACAACACTTTCTAAATTCTTGTATTCTCCCTTTAATTATCTTTAAGAAGCACTACCGTCTGAGCTACTGCCTTCATACATGGTTGCGCGCCAGACAAAACGACAACAAATAGCATTGACTTCCATTCGCCCAGCTGTGGCTCTGATTCTCACCTGCATGGCTGGTGGCATCGCGAGAATGACGTGGGAGCCCTTGAACTGCGCACCGTTGAGTGTCTGGACCGTGACGCCCTCGCCGGAGTAGTTGACGCTTGTCACCGGGTGGCTCAGGTACACACGGTCTGAAATTAAAAATAAAATAAAAAACTTCAATAGAACATGCGGTGCAGACTTTTATTAAAAACTTTGCTTCCAGTTTTTGAGAAGTGTAAACGCTAATAAAATGTTATGGAGAGTGTAGTATATGTCCTTATTTATCATACCACCATTTGATATTATATAATTCATTATGAAAATCTCCATAGTGCAACTGGCTGAAGCGTCCCTTCGGTAGAAAGGATTTTGGGTTGAAATCCAAGCAATGATTTATTGATTGTATGCGAAACTAATGTGAGCGTCGAACAGTGGCGTAGCCAGGATTTGTGTAAGGGGGGTGTTAAGAAGCATGGCCCCCCCCCCCCGTATTAAAGCGGGGGGTCCGGGGGTCCTCCCCCGGGAAAATTTGGATTTTAAGGTGTAAAATAGTGCTATTTTAGCAGTTTTCGGTACTTAAATTTAAATATTGTAATGATAAAAATTTAATTAATTTTAATATGAAATTTGTTTGAGCGATGAATAAGAAATTAATTAAAGATTTGTGCTAAGGGGGGGGTTTGAACCCCTAAAACCCCCCCCCCTGGCTACGCCCCTGGCGTCGAATCATGTTCTGTAATGGAGGGGCTCAAGCTGACCTTTCAGGTCATTATGGCACTGTATTGGTTTGACATGAAACTAACCAGAATGTGGAATGTTGTTTGGAAAATGAGGAGCACACACTGACCCCCAAGGTGCTCGGCCATGGTGACGCTGAGCTGCTGTGTGCCGCCCACTATCTTGCTCTCCTCGGCACCGCCCTCGATCTGCCACTGGATGTCCAGACCATTGCACTGCCGCATGTACCACAGGAAGAACAGCAGTGACATCTCGTGTGCCTCCGCCGTGTTGGTCACGCAGCAGATTGACATCAGGAACTCCAAGCAGTCCCTGTCGATACATCAGTCAACAGACATGAGCAGAGAGAGGGTGCTATAACAATTCTGAGTCACATTTACGATGTAGCAGGAACCACTCTTCAGTACCAGCAAAACAGTACAACTGTCATCCATACACAGAACCTCCAATCCAGCTTATTACTGGACCTAAAAAAACGGCCTGGAAAGTTTGTGACTGCAGGATTTTGATTTATTAAACCATAATTTTTATTTGTGAATAACTGTTAACATTTCGTCGGCACTGAGGTCCTTAGTGACGAATGAGAGAAGGTATGTTATGTAGCAATGGCCACTAATGTTATAAATTGGTGGACTGAAGGGAGTACCTCGATGCACTCATCGGCTTCCAGGAAAGTACATTACATATTCCACTTGCAAAAAATCCATAATAATTCCTCATAAAATCGACCCCAGATCCAAACGAGAGCAGGTACAAAGTATCATCAATGTAAGCGAGGAAATTTGCATTTTCTTTTACATGCAAATAATTGCAAATTTAGCATGACCAGGACTTCAGCCTTTGTAACGTTTCAAAGTAGAAGATACTTCTTTATGTGTGGGTGAATACATGGAATTGGTCGCGGCCTTTGAGTTTTGTGTGTGACTCCAGCTCAATTGTGTCTAGTAAAATATTATAAACTGAAGTGTTACTCCATAACATTGATTCGAGTTTCGCCAAGCTAACAAACTGAACCTTTTTTTTTTCTCCCCTGTTTAGCCTAAGGTGTGAAGTCCAAGGACTGGCTAGCCTGTCAGTCTTCGTACATTTGACAAAGCTTTTAAGATCAAGAGCAATTTTACATGTCTTAAAAGACCTAAAGCCTACTTTGCATTTATGACAGTTTAACACTGTCTTTTAATCGATGCGTGCAAACAAGTCACTGGTCCCACTTCTATGTTGAATCTGCCATCTGGCAAGGGGATACTGAAATGAATTTGAAACATGGCCTCCAAGAAAGTTCATTGAACGTAACACGATCATAAGAATGCAGTGAAGAGCGAGACGGACTCACTTAGTCCAACAGTGCTTCTTGAAGAAGTCCTTGGCAGTGATGGAGTCCCACTCGCGCGCGCGCGGTGCCTCCCAGGGCTTGTCCGGCGGCACCTCCCAGCACATGGCGTCAAGTCGCTGGGTCACATGGATCACCTCCAGCCAGGCCAGGGGGTTACTCCACCAGAATGTAGGCCACGACGAGAAGTAGTAGTTGTGTCGGCCCTGCAACCACGCAGCACACCTTGGCATCGTCATACTGATGAGACACTAGCCAATCCTCCAAGCTGGGCAGTGAAGAACTGTGGCCCGAACTGTGAACATGTTGTTGGCCAATGGGCCCGTCAGAAACTTGGATCATGGCAGTTTGCGGCAGATTATTTGTTGAGATTATAAAATATAATAGACAACTTATTATGTAGTAGTGTCAATGCAGCGAGTGTTCGCTGACGATTACCTGTAATGACACAAACACTGAAAGAAGGAGTTGGCACGGCTGTCAGTTGGCAGCATGGTTTCAAGGAACCACAGGTACCTGAAATCAGAATGCCTGGACCAAGAATAGATTCGGGTCAGTAAGAATAATGTTTGACATTCGTCTTGGAAATCGGCCCGCATAAGGATTTAACATTTCATTTACATAAAACACAAATATGTGAAAGGGGAGAATACCGAGTAAATACAGTGGCTCATGGTTGTATTCACATTGTTCCCCACTTGCGAAAAAAAAATCCTAATTTTGACCTCACTGGGAATCGAACATGAGAGGCATTTCTGAAATGTTAGTGATCTGATACTTGTGAGGTAAAATTTGAGAGCATGAAAATTAATGAATTACATTTATCATTCATTTTTAATGATATTTTTCCACGCTTACGCACACACAATCCTTAGTGTTCAGTTATAACTGTGTATGACTATCAGGAAGTTGTCAGCCCTCTGCATGGCTGCTGTAAGTATTTATACAGTGTGACTTTTTACAAGGCACACCACGTTATCTGGTGTTTCCCATCATGCTACACTCGTACACATACACTAACACATAGCATTACATCGCTCACCCCCTTGAGGTCAAACAATATTGCGTAATCTTCCCACATAATCTAGTAAACATAATTTTTCCAGCCTCTAAGTAGTGCCAAGTTAAGCGGTGATGACGCAGTGGTACTGACCTTGAACTGCGAGACAAACTTGGTAAGATAAAATGTATCATTAGTGAATGACTTTGCTCATATAACATATTTTTTTTCTTAAGTTGAAGTAAATATTTAAATTGTTTCGTAAAAAAAGGCGAGATGAACGATGGAACCTCCCAGTTTATAATAGGTTCCAAACTACCAGTTGCTTATCATAAATAGGGAGTCCTGCCAGAGGTAAGAGTGACATGTTACAGCTTCCTCGCCTCATGGGCGTGGTGCTTTAGCAGGACCAACAAGAGTCTTAATTTAGGTCCTGTGGTTTGAAAGTCCATAAACATAAACCTATACAGCAAGCTTCGAGTAAGAAAGTTTAAAAATCCAAAATGGTGTAATTTTACTCCCCTAAATATATGCCAAAAGCTACGGTCGTTGTGGTCTTATCTCTTGCCTTCCTCCAAGGCCAACCAAGCTCGATTCCAGCCTGAATGAAGACTAATTATTCCTATGGAAGAATGTAGCAAACTTTTCCGTGAACATGTGTTTTTACCTCGCATTATTTCTGCTTCCCCTACCCAAGCAGCCTTCGCTGTTTCTTGGGGGTTTTGTAGGGAATTCCTTTTACTACCGGAGATGACCACTTGCAAGTAATGTGGTGTATGGTAAGAATTTATTCGAAGCCCATCAATGAGGCCAAAACTGGCTGTGATCACTAACATGTCAGGCTTGTGATTCGAGGGTTGTGGGCTCAATCGCAATACACCTGCATATCTCAAATTTATGAGCACACAAGTAGTTAGCAGTCCTACACTATATGCTTGGAGATCCAACACCATAATCATCTGTGTATAACCTTGCGATGTATAACCCCATAAACAATCACACTGTGATCTCTTAAGGCATTCCAACTGAACATTAATGAAATTGTAAAAAGTTTGTGCATTGAATTTGCTTCACTCTTTCCCTCTTTCCAATCATACATTCATGGGGTCACCACTCTAAGACTCACAGGTGCACACAGAATGGTGAAAAGACTGCACACCTGTTTATTGCCTCGTGGGTAGGTGACTTGGGCACTTGGTGAGCGTATCAGTGTCACCCTTTTAAGCTGTGTTTATGTAGAAGATTTTAGCCAGTGCAATTCGAACGCCATGATACAACCCGGCACCACTGAGCCTTGGCACTTTCCTGCACCTGTCTAAACAACAACAACAGCAACAATACTACAGCAGGCTGGACAGCACTCACCTTGCTGTAGAGGATATAGGCCTGCTTGCTGTATGTAGGGTACGTGGTGCAGCCCAGCTCCTTAGCCAGTCGCAGGATGTGAGTCTGGGTAGTGCCCACGTACGAGGCGCCCAGGTCGGCCCAGCCATACTTGGGGTCTGTGTCTGAGGGGTAGATAGTGAGCGTACGGCCGCCCGGGTAGTCGTTAGCCTCCAGCACCACCACATCAACGCCATAACGTGCGAGTAGCCGCGCCGCACACAGGCCTGCCAAACACCACCACAGTCGCTCTCAGTGGCGAGGCGTGAGGTTTACATGAGGGGAAGCAATAACTCCGTTCACACCAAAACATGATGAATTTGGGGGGGGGGGGGGGGTCTGGGGGCCCTCCGCCGGGAAAATATGGATTTCAAGGTACAAAATGGTGCTATTTAAGTATTTTTCTTAACTGAAAATTGACTATTCCACAGGTAGAAAAATTGACATTTTTTTTAAATACATTATTTTTGAAAAATAATGATTGACTTACATTATTCTGATAGTAAAATACCTACTCTACATTACTTATATACTAAGTGGAAGTGTAGTATCATCGTACACCCACAAATCCCCCACGCACTGCCAGCCAACAGCCCGCGGGAGAGATGCGCGCGCCCCGAGAGACGACCGCCGACTGAAACGCGACATCGCCACCTGCCGTGCCGAACTGTACCGGACATAGCCGAAGCAGTCGGCGGAAGAATTCCACCGTCTGCTTCGGTCATGTTCGCTCCAATTCGGCAAGAAAGCGTTACCTTCGTAGCTTCTACCACGTATTTTTCCAGCCAATCCCCTCCCTGAACCTTTGTACCATGCCACCCCCCTTCCGAAAGGAAACTACTGCGGCAGCCTTCCAGCTGAAAGCGATCCTACCAGCGCTTCTAAACCTAGCAACGCTTCTAAAACAGCATGTTTTTGTGTCAACGAGTTCTTTTTTTATAGCGCACAGCGCACAGTGCACAGTATTGGGTCCCAAGAAGATAGTGTAAAAAATACATACACCTAACTGCACGAGCCAAAGTAAAATACTATTCTGAATAAAATATTTATTTAAAAAATACAATGTCTGGAAACTGCCTGGGCAAGCACTGCTTGCCTTGCTTGCCCTGACGAGACGCCACTGGTCGCTCTCACCACTGCATGCTGTGTGCCTGCCAACTGCTATCACCAGTGGATACTAATATAATTGTGCCATTACCCGGCCTCTGTAGAAGGCCCGGGTAGTACCTGATGGGCACTACTGGCGTCGCGGTGCTGCTGTTGCCCGAGGGGGGGGGGGGGGGGGGGCAGGCTGACATTCCCTCTGGGCTAAGGGTGCGCTCCGAAAACGGGATCTGGTACTTGCGGTGCGGAGCATGGGCTTAGAGGCCATGGTCGGGACGACGTCAAATGTAAATAGTGAATACAGAATATACTTATTTGCAAATTAGTAGCAATTATTTTAGGAGAAAAATGGCCATGTTGTAAATGCCTTGGTATTTGCCCATAATGAATACACTTTCATTAAACGCTAACAACAGTGAATTGGCTATAAATTCCATAGATTGACTAGCAGACTCGCTCTTCCAAATTTACACTTTTTAAATGCTTTATTTATTTTACATATATATTTTTGCTTAACGTTATAAACCATAACACTGCTAAAAGTTATTGACAGATATATTTAAATACTAGTTGTGTTTTAAAATAAAGTACTGGGGCCTACAATAAACAAGGTTAACCCTTCAGGTTGACTTAAACATCGGAACTTTGCCTATCTCGGGTGCATTGTGTTCAGTTTAGAATGACAAACAATTACGGAGCCGAGTAAGTGGTACTTTGGATTGTGACAATGCAATATATCACTATATCAATCAGCTGCACTCAGTCTCAGCTAACATCACACAAACTCTTAGTTTTATAACACGAAAATGCAATGTTATAGGCCTAGTTATAGTACTGTTACAACTCCTCTTCTCCTGTGTTAGAAGTTGAGACGATCGCCAATTTAGGAAAGAAGGTCGTTATCCACACTCTACAATTTCTTTCTTGCTATATCGTCATTAGGCAGTACCATAGCGACTACCGACCTGATCACACCCTCGTAATGCGTCGTTTTGTCGAAAAATCGAATATATTGGGGCTACTGTTGCATCATTATTGTTCATTCGAAAGCCCCTACCAAAAAGGAAATTGTGGGCAAAAAAGGAGCTGAAGGATAGGTAGAAATTTACTCATTCGATATTGCTGAAGCTGTCTTCTTTTCTTTAGAACTTGCTAAATTAGAAAATAATTTTTTTTTGTTACAGAATACCCAGTAAAATTATCCTATTAAAATTGTTTGCCGTATAAGTCTTTCAAATCATTATCCCTCCACCACCATCCCAAAAAAAGTAGACGATGTTTTATTTTATAATGTTATGAAGAGGAAGGTAATTTATTACAGTAAAAAAAAAATTTAGTCACAGTATCTAATAAATGGAGAAGGTTGGGGATTTTAAAACTTTTGAAATATGCTGATAACTAGAAAACTGCAAAACTTTTTGAATTTTAGTGTTTTTGATTCAGAACCGTGATTTACTGACCTATAAACTTTTTTACCTTAACTTTGAATTATGGGACATTCTATATATGTATTTAAGACGACATGGTCAGTTTCAAACCAATGGAGCTTACAACTGCACAGTTTCCTACCATGCATTCGCAAGTGGTGGCAACACCACCACGCTGGGTTTCCCCTCAAAAATACACGCATTGACGAGTATTATATTTAAAGTATTTGATGTAGGTTTAACGGATTATGGTAATAATGAACAATAAATGATCGGTTGTATACCAGACGTAGACTACAAATAAGGTAGACTGATGTTCGCCTTTTACTCATGTTTTAAACTTGGTCCGTGTGTAGCTATAGAAATTACGCAATGTCAACTGTTATCTACAAGGTGTGAATTTCAGAAGATCCGAGTTTCTGTAAGAGTCATTTGGGTCTGCACAGAAGCCAGGGCTTTTCCAAATCGCTCCGAGCCACTATGGAGCTGTTAATGATGAAAATATGCATTATTTTACTGTTGTAAATAAAGTAACAAAAATATTAAAACTTTTATTTATCTTCCCTAAGGGGGCATGAAAGGTTGCAGTTACATGGTCTACATATATATGACATACAATGTAATACTGAGCAAGGATTTAAGTATCAATAACCAATACTTACTAACCAAAGAAGTTAACAATTAATTATTGAATGTGACCGGCACATTGGACACAGCTGACTGAACTCGGGGCAGTGTGGCTTAAATGATGCGACGTGAATTGTGTGCAGGCGGCATTGGCTTTACAAGAATACACATACCGCTAAGACCGGCTCCAACCACTATCACCCTTCCTGGCTTCATTCTAGCGTCCATCCTGGGTTCCATCGAGCGTGGATCTTGGCGGGAAGCCGCTTGGAGCCGCTGTGCTCATCCACTCTCTCGGCGCGACACTGTGGGCCATCAGGAACAACCCTCGTCGCCGCACCAACATCCACGCGCCATGTCAGGCAGGTGCATTTCCATGTCATTACAACAATCTTTAACACAACTTTCATTGTTTTTTACTGTCACAATGTCACATGACTTAGTTCATGCATATCAATATGTAATAATGTTTTATGTGTAACGTCTTAGCTCTCGGTATACGGCATTTGGTGAGAGTAATTTCGTGAATGCGACGGAACACGGTGCTGCTATCTGTGGCGGAATGAGCGAACTAAATTTTTTCAAATACAAATTGAAACATTGTAGTATTAACTGTTTAGTGAATTTTACCAACATGGGGAGGATTTTAATAAAATTCTTGTCGAAAATCAGGCCCAAAGCTGGGATTTAGTAATTTTTCAAGTCTTTTTCGCTTTTATGTTTAGCCGTTTCATTATTTAGTTTAAAATTTTGCTCTGCAAATCGAATGGTTCTATAATTGAAGTAGCTGCTCCGGCAGCGAATCCTAGTGGTGGGTGTGGAAACTATGTGTGATTCGCGTCCAGAAATGTAGTTGAAAACACAATTTGCGTGTATTTATAACGCTTGGCATTATTTAAAATAATTCTACGTTAAATTTCGTGTTTGAAGCCCGAGTTTCGTATTTTAAGTTTATTTACAACATGAACAACACGAAAACACACGAGTTTGCTCCTTACCGAGAGTAGATGTTACACATCACTGGCGAGTACTCAAATAATTGGTCACATTTTTTATTCATTATTTATTTACAAAAAAAAATGTTTATGAAATATTTTTTTTTGTTTTAACGTAAAGAATTATTCAGTGAAAATTATGAACAAATGTTTCATGACGCAATGACTATACGATTGAGACTGACGCTAGTGAAAGTAGTCTGTGAATTTTACTATTCTCAATATGATTAAGATTTTGATTAAAGCTATTTTATTACTATCCGGTCTTATGAAAGTGGCAAAGGTGAAGCTGGGTGTCTCCATTTCTCAAGGTCATCTCATACCCGCGGAGCAAGGGATTGTTCTTTTTCTAAGTGACTTCAGCGGGCGCGACTTTCTGGCAGAGAATAACGACTTCTGCCGGCACCCTCCACAACAATGGGACTGGCTGCAGTCACTCATGACGCTATAGCCAAAGATAGGGGAAAATGCGTCGTGGGGCTAACGTAAATGACACTTTGAATAGCTTCCACCACCAGCTTTTCATAAATTCAACAACCAACTCAAAGGTTAACCTTCCTTGATTCCCCTGCACAATGAAATTATTTAGCCATAAATTTTGCTGCTAATTTTGCATACGTACTTAATATTTATGATGAATATTCGTAAAGTAAGCTTCATTTGGTCATTAAAACAAAATAAAATCGTGAGAAGTAGTTTTTATTAACATTTTTAGTTTACGATAGACCTACTTCACATTTTTACATAGTCGTCATTCAGTTCCAAGCACTTTTCATAACGCTGCACCAGTTTCTTCAAACACTGTGCATAGAAGTTCGCCGCCTGGGAATGGAACAAACGTCTTGACCACAGCGAAAACGTTTGCAAAATCCCCGTACTCGAGTTGAAAAATGTTGAATAGGTACCGTTTAAAATGTTTTGGTTGATTAAACGAAACGTGGATCAACAATTACAGCAAAAATTACAAAACAAATTACGATTGTCGACTAGTTTAATGCTGCTGCATAGCCGTATTAAAATGCTTATCACTATGTCAATTATTTTTTCATCTTGAATTCCGAAGACGAAGATGATGATCCCAGCACTATCAGGGAGTCACAGAGATTTTTCAAAGCAAAGGTCGTAAAAAAAATTAATTACAATTAATGACATGAGTTTTTTTTACCAGGCATGTATTATTTCAAATTTAACATTTTTAATAAAAAATAAATAAAAATCTGTTACTATGTGAACCTTTTTGCATCTATTTTCCCTAAAATCCATTATTCCGGAATTTAGTTTTACCGTGTAAGAGTGAACTATGGAGCCTACGGGCGTCGTTTAGAGCTTAAATCAAATATAAATAAATTTATTACAAATTTAAAACTTATAAAATTTCTCGTGGAATGAGTACTTCTCCCGATATATGGCAAGGTACATAAACAAAACTAAATATTTTCACTTTTTGGAAGAAAACATAATCGTCAATAAATTGTTAAATAATGTTACCTTTGAAACTTATGGACGTACGTAGTTCGGTTTCAACTTAAATTGGTGCAAGTGCAGCAAACGTAAATATATGTGTAAACATATATGTTTGCATGACGCATATTTCCGGAGATATTAAGGAAAAACCTGCAAAAGTACATTCCCCCCCCCCCCCCCCCCCCGGGAGAATTGCGTAGCTCCCGCTGTTCTTTGCCTGTTATTAACAGCTTAGGCGTTAACAACTTGGCCCTTTGCAAGGTCGTGACTATAAACCAACGAGCATACAATCATTCTGAAAGAGTGGAAACTCCCATGTTAAACGCGTGTCACGATAAGCAGACTGCTATCATGGCTGCTATGGAGCGTTTGCAGCGAAGTTCACGCTGGCACGGACAAAATAAGAACTAACAACTTGCGCATGCGCAGTGGGAAGCTGTCACGCACGCACACATTCATGTTTTTTTTTGTTTGTTTATGTTTGGTAGCGGTAACGTAACCATGAAAATGTTTTTTCTTGTCAAAGCATAATGGAGTTTGGATCAGCTTCGGATGTAATACTTATTTGCTGCTAATCTTATGACGTGATATACATGTGGGTTCTAACATGTTACATAATTAATTGCTGCCGCCTCCGTATATTAAAATTAAGACGCATCGTGACATTGTTTCAAGTTGCAATAGATTTGACATAGGATATTGATATATTCCTTTTGTAAAAACTTGTGGATATCACGAGAATTTTGCTTAAAATGTAAATTACATGCCATAACATAGTAAACGAAATTATTATTAAATATTCTAGAAACTCTCATACAAAAGTACATACACAACTTTTTATCCCAGATTTACAACTTTAATTTACTTACAAATGCTAATTTTAAGGGGAAAGGTTTGGGGAGAAAATAACACCTCTGTTAAAAAGTTTCCCTAATGAATATAAAAACATGTTTACAAACATCAAAAGGGTATACCATATACTAAAAAAATATGTTCTCATCTGGGAATATGAGTTAGCATTCTAATTGAATTGTTATGTACACTATTTAATTAATTAGTATTTTTATGAGTTATATTATCTTGTTTTAGCAGAAAAACCTATATGTGCTATTATTTTAAATATTAATTAACAGAAGTTTTTAACAAATTAGTGGAGAAAAATATTCTGCTTGTCAGGTTACACTACAGGATGATAAAAAAAGGAAATTAGATTAATCAAAAAGTTTTAACTTAATGCAAGTGTAGAGAAAGTTTATTTGCAATGTGACACATCAACAATGTAAGAATTTCTGACAGCTATATTTGTGAAGCACCATGGTCACCAATGCAACTACAGTTCAGAAACGACTTTTATCACTCTGATAAGACAAAACACAAATATTTTTAGTCAGGCAGCAAGGCACTGAAATAAATAACATCTTCATAAGTCTCTGTAGTATATACACTCATTTAACAAGTTCTATTAAAACATGAAAATGCAAGCAAAAAAAACCATAAGCTCTCACAAATGAATAATATGTTAAATGAAAGAATAGATTTTACAAAAGTGGCTTATAAAAGTTAACATGTGAACATATAAACTTGACAAATTTAAGCAACCGATATTACACATAATCAATACCAATACATGTGTAGGGAAACATGTTGAATATACAATCTCAGAAACAGGATGGTAACAATTAAGGATATGATTCCAGAATAGCAACCAAATAACCAGCGTCATCTTTACCCCTCTTCATAACACAAACTACGTAACCACAAAAAAATTTTTTTTTATTTTAAGAAATATATTAACACCAATGTCAAGTTATAATAAATGTTGATCAATGTCATAACCTACAAAAACTTACAAAAAATGACAAGTGACTTCAATTAAACTTTAGTAACCAATTGAGATTTTTGAAAAAATAAGTTTAGTTTCAAGTGACCTACTTGGAGGTATGTTATACGAAAAAATAAGCATAGAAAAAAACCAATCTTCACATAATTGGGCCCCTACTTAGAACCTGTCATAATAAATCCTCCATGTTAGTGAGGGCTGGGTTGTACATGAACTACAATTTAAATTTCAAATATATTACATTTGTTTCTGTGGTT
This sequence comes from Bacillus rossius redtenbacheri, assembly GCF_032445375.1. NCBI lineage: Eukaryota > Metazoa > Arthropoda > Insecta > Phasmatodea > Bacillidae > Bacillus > Bacillus rossius. The sequence goes on along the minus strand of NC_086339.1, from coordinate 5,869,319 downwards.
GGCAGTGTCGAACTCGAACAGTTTCTTAAATATTAACAAAACAAAAGTTATACTGGGAATTTTTCTTTACCTACTTAACATTAAATTGAATACGGACTATTCCATTGTTTCCGCAAAACACAATCCATTTTCCATGCTAAATATTACAATAAATGTGTCAAAATATCATGGGGCTGAACTATAGTGGCAGGCTAATATAGACTATGCACATTTATCTGTAAAAAGGTATACCTTTTCCGAAATTTTAAAAAACTCTCAATTGTCCCGTTACATACAAATTTTGCACAATTATAATCGAGTGTGAAAATAACGGTATATGTTTTACCCATATGTATCTCGCAAACCTATCCTAAATTTCTGCCCTGCACATAGGCACATGTGGAAAGTATCATTAAAAACAAAAGTCACCAATAAAAATCCACATGTGACAAAAAGTTATATTCTCAAAGATCTTGATAAATATGTACATTGATTGTTTCGCAGAAGCTGCTAAATTAATGTCTACCAAATTACTCCCGCAACAATTGCCAAGAACTTGTACATAAAAGTTATCATTTTTGTAGTTACTATGAAATTGGAAATCTGTAAACATTTTTATAAATGTTTGTGTTTTCATAGTACTTTCCTCAAGAATTAAATTTTACATATGCAACATAGGATACAATTTTTCCCAGCACTAAATGTAATTTCTTTTCATAAAGGTCAATGGAATTTTTCATTTCTTGTCCGTAGGTATCGTCTATCAACAAGAGCAAAGAAATGAATACGAATGGAACTATTGGATCATTCCCCTTGAGCTAGGGTCGCAGACCGTGGCTCGCAAGCCGCATGCGGCTCTTTTCATAGGATATTACGGCTTTACAATTCACTGCTCTGCCAGAGCACAAAAACATGCCTAACCAAACCAAACGGCACAATCACAACGCATGTCCTCAACCTGCATGCCACTGCACTCGCCTCCCTCTCCATGCAAAGTCTGGCTTTAGTTTCATGTTTTATCAGTAGGTATATCTCCAACTGTGTAAATTAAATATTCCAAATGAAAAATAATTGTATGTTCGTAGATGCACGTTAATTCCAACTTACAAACACAAACAAACACACTACTATGACTACATGTGTCAAATATATAATTACAATATTACTTATAACTTAAGTAAAACATAGTTTTGAATTTAAAAATAAAAATTATTAATATTTCTGTTAAAAGCTACTTATTTACGTTAATATGTAAAAATATAATTGTCAAAAGTCTCCAGTATGATCTAATATGTTACAACTAGCGATACTTTCCGCTGGCACGGGAATAACAGAAACTACCAAAAAAAAGGCTACATAACATTGCAACCGATTCCTATACCATTTTCCTCCCCATGCTATAAACTGACTGGGCTATTTGTGCTCTGCTGCAATTACCCACCAGTCAGAGCGGGACAACTTTGTAATCATGTTCACTGATACAAGGGCTCGCTGGCTCCACAGATTGGTCAGATTTTGCATTTGGGGGAGGGGGGATGGGAAATAATAATAAAAAAAACTCCCAAAACTGAACACATTTTACGAATCAGGATGTCAGTTGGCAAAGTCAAGTGTCACAAAACAAATAAAATTTTAAATTGTATAATATAAACCGCACGAAGTACCTAAAGCTGAGAATAAGCACGTGCGTGTACGGTAAACGTGTACACGTTCGCCAATAAGAAAGTTATTTGAAAATATGTATGGTCACGAACACATACGTCACGCAATTTTAAAATAACAAAAGTAATTGTGTGTAGAATATATTTATATGTAAAATAAACTTCATTAAGAGCTTTTACACTTATACTCCATGATAGTTACCCCGCCCTTGCAGTCTACAGTGCGCCGACCTCCGTAGCGTAGTCGAACGCACGCCGTCTTACGGCGCGAAGGGTCCCGGGTTCGAGTCCCGGCCAAGGCATGGGTTTAACATTTGAATGCAGATATTAAATTGATAACGGTATTATAAGATCTTTTAATGAGATTTGAATGAGGAAAAATTGACCTACGGCCGATTGCGCACATTCTAGGCCACAAAGCACATAAAAACAATTCTACCAGTGCAGACATCATCGACAGCGATACACTAAAACATTAAAATGAGAGTCAGTGCTGTTTAAAGTCAATTTACAAACTTTTCAAGTAAGAATTTAGCTCAAATAAACGAAAAAAGCTCTTCGTATTTTCAAATAACTGAAATTTCTTATATAGTACACTCTTATAAAGTACACCGTACTTCGACCTCCCGAGTGTTGTGTTTCGTTCTAAACACTCACGTGGACAAGAGCAGCGTGCTATCACTGTAGGGAAGCCTTCATTTCACAGACGAGAGAGCCAAACCCGAAGTTACCCGAAGTTCATGCTAGGGAACCGTTTACATGATTTCACAGTATCTTTAATGTAGCTATCCTGAACCACATCAACCGTCCACGATGTTTTAAAGTATTTATAATGTAGCTAACCTAACCTAATTGACCATTAGTTATCATGAGTTACAATGAACAACAAAAAAAAAAAAAAACCGAAGATGCACGATCGGGCGTTTGGTTCTCTCGTCTTTGAAAAGAAGTCTTCCCATCGCTGTAGTGTTAACCAGTAACAGTTAAGTTCTGTTAGTGTGCGCAGGTGCCTCACCCTGGGACCTCGCTGGCGGCTGGCGGCTGGTGGATGGTGGATGGTGGATGGCCGGCGAGTGTGTCCGCACGGCCCCGTGGCCAGGGGTTTAGCCGAGGGGCGCACCTCGCCTTGACCCTCCAGGTCAGGGCTGCGCAGATAGCTCCTTGCCCCCGCGCGCGGCGCAGCAGGCGGCCCCACGCCGCACCACCGTCACGCCACTGTCCGGCTGCCAAGTAATATAGTATAGTGTTCTTGGAGGATACTTCCGGTAGTTTAGCCGGGCAATCTTATATTTGTATTTATCAACAACTTCTGGAAAGATCACTGAAGTATCAATGAGCTAATTGAGAGTACGTATGTGCTGTACCGGTGCAGTGCACGCTGGCCGCTGACGTCACCCCCACCGCCGAGCGGTCCGGGGTCCATCCCGCTGTTGGGAAACGTGGCGGTGGGATTGCTCTTGGTTTCACCCGACTGCCCCAATGCTCCAGCCTCGTGGTCGGTGGTGACCTCCATGTGGACGACATGTTAGGCAACAGCTCATTGCTTCCCCGCGCCCGGCCAGACTCTGCCCCGCGCGCTCGAGGCCCGGCCATCTGCGGCGCGGGCGCTCCCGGCTCGAGCCGCGTCACGGGCCGGTTGGAGCCAGCTGTGGCCTTCTAGTGCCGAGTGTAGCTAGTTGGAGCGATTAGTGCCAGCTGTAGCCAGTTGGAACCATTGGAGCCCATTAGAGCCAACTGTAACCAATTGGAGTCCGTTACAACCTACTGGAGTCAGCTGGAGCTAACTGTTACCATTTATGGCCAACCGTAGCTAGTTGAAGCCATTGGAGCTAACTGTAGCCAGTTGGAGCCAACTGTAACCAGTTGGAGCCAACTGTAGTCAGTTAGAGTTACTTGGAGCCTTTTGGAGCCACTGAAACCAGTTTGAGCCATTTGGATCCATGGATAAAAGACTTTTGGTCCTACAGTAAGAATTAAGTGTGTTGAGAATTATTACTGTGGGACTCACTGTGAGAACATTATTGGCCTATCATCTTTTGGAAAGTATAAATATACGTAGCCTCCTATTAAAAATAATATTTATACTATGAATGTATGTGTATAAGTAATGCTCAGGAGGCTCAAAGGCATGCGCACATCCGTGGCTGCGACTTCAATGGACGAAGCGGCAACAACTAGCAGTGTTCCATCATCAAACTATCTGCACATGGAAATGCTAAAACCTTGCATATGCGTGGATGTTTGACAAGTGATTGCATTAAATCTGAATGTGTTACATACCAATGCAGCATGTGTCTTAGCGAGTTTATCCACTTTGGAAACTTGAAAAGGCATGTGAAGATAAGCAAAGAACACATTCATAAGGACCTAATTTTAATTTTTGCGGCAAGGCCTTTACATAGACGTTCAGTACCTCTTAAATCCATGATATAAGTGTATTCTTGTTTAAATATATTTTTAAAATTTTTTTATTACTATTTTATAACTTAACCTTTACCAGGTTTGAACAAAGGACTACGGACTCAATGGTGTAAGGTCCTTTTTTTTAAATAACTTATTTACAAATATATTTGAGTTTTTGGTAACAAGTAATCATGGAGTCAAAATCCAGTGTCACATTTAAGTTGTGACAGTCAAAATTCAAGATCCAAGCTCAACGGCTTGAGCGGAGTCTTATGCCCCTTTGAATTTTTTGGCGGAAAAAATGGGAAATTTTCTCTAAAAATGGAACATTTTCCCTCAAAATAGAGAAATTTTGTGCCTTTTTCATCACTTTTGTGAAAATCCAGGAAAATCTTGACACCAAAATTCAATATGGTGGCCGGTCACTGACCCACAACTTGCACCTCAGCCTGAAGTCTGTGCCGGAACATAATAAACCATACTACCAAAACTATTTATTGTGATAGTGTTTGTTTTTACTTGTTTTGTGTCGTACTTGTTCTGTGTCGTGCCCACCTCTAAAGTCCCAAGACTGTCGGTGGGCATGTAACAAATTTAAATAAAAAAATTAATAAATAACTAAATACTCTTGTGACCCAAATGTAGTAATTTATGTTCGAGTCAATTTTATTCATTATTAAAAGTACCTACTGTTTATAAAATGTTTTCCTCCTGGTTTTCAAAAGTTATAATTGAATGTTCCATGAATTATTTTGTTTAAAGCATTGAGATAATTTTGTGTGTTTTGAGTTAATTTGGTCAAACTGGTACAAATATTTTCGAATTATTGTAAATTTCTACGAAAAATATATCACTAAATTTTGGAAAGCAACAGCGAACACTTACAGACATTTAAGAATAAAGTAGACATTTGCCCCAGTACCACGTGTTCCTGCCACTGAACTATATTCATGCTGAGTGCTGAGCCCTGATAGGTCGGTGGTTTGCTACCCCAGGAGCTCACTAGAAAACAATTTTTTCCTTCCATTAATATTTTTTAAGGACAATACTATAATAAATAACATTATGAATTATAACATTACATGCTTTAAAAAGTAATTTTAACAATAATCAATTTTTAAAAACTGGGGGTTTGGGTTTGGACACACTCCATCTATACTGAAAAGCACTTAATGGAATTAACAGAATTATTCCATAGGGCTTAGTACAGCAAGAACTCAGTATTTCTAATACTTATTTGACTCATGTGATCACATTTAAAAAAACCTTGCAACTGTATTAATAAAAACATTATGTTTATAATTAAAATGTTAATTAGCATGAATAAATAAAAGATGACATTGTAAACAAAGTCTGAACTTGGACTTAGCATTCAGATAAGCTTAGGTCACAGTTCACGCACTATCATGTGCCATTCAATAGGCCTATCAATCAAACTGTCACGTTACTCCAAAAAAATTACGTTACATTGACAAAGCAAAAGGATTCGTGCATTTGATTTTCTACAAAAAAAAACTTACACATTTGTTTGCAGAGTATGCTTAGTTTTTCTGCAAAATTTTTGCAAATTTCAGACCAATAAAATTTTTTAATTGAATTAATGCAATTTATTATTTAGTGTACCATTAAAGGTGGATAGGCAGGCAGAATTTTATGGGTCATTTTCAGGCTCTTATTGTGTTTTATTTGTGTGTGTTCTGTATGTGTGTCATGTATGTGTGTACACACACACACACACGATGAGTATGAATTCGACCAACAAACTTCGGCCGCGGGTCCATCACGACGAAGTAAGTTGCAAATGTCTGTACTTCTTATGGTCTAAAGTCCTTCCTAAGCCTTTGAATTTGGAGCAGAACAACTTTTTTTTGGCAGAATATCCGTTCGCAGCACACATGGTGCTCCCGGCCTCACTGGACTGTACGCCGGCACAAAGGTCAAAGGTAATAAATAACCATTTAATCAAATAAATTACATCATTAACATATCATTTCCGAGGAATTCTAGACAGTATCAATACAAGATTAAAAGAATACGGCCTTCTCCTGACTTCTCCCAGTCGATCCTAGAACCCAACATCGCGAGTGACCTTCAGTTTCCTTGAACTACATCCTCGGACTTTGAACCGGCAAGTGGCGCCACGGCAGTGACATAACACCGGCGGAGCGGCTGCGTGTGCGTTATGCAAGTTAATACACAGTACCAGCTTCCAGTGCACCCCGCTCTCGCAGCGTCAGTTGCACCGAGTTACGGCTCTGTGAGCTGATAACAAGCAGGCCTTGTTGTGGTTTCAGAGGTCACTACCCTCTGCAGGCACTGCAAACAAGCATTTACTGTAGACACGTGCGGCATACAGATCATTTAATAACGTTTGTTAGGTGATGATGACAAAAATTTTTTAGTGAATTTTGTATTTAGAACTAGTCAAAATTTAACTCAAAAACTTTTTTTTTTTGTTATGCAGCATTAATAGTGTTCTCTATGGCAGGAAAGAACTGTTCTATGCGACTTTTGGGGTTCTTCCCTCCCCCCACCCATGATTGAGTTTCCGTATGAAAGATCGAAAGCAGGCATAACATTTCTTTCAGCAGAACATATATGATAGACATTAATTTTCTGAGAGTTAAGTGTATATTATGCTGTATGGCAAGAAATGAGCGTCAATACTGAAATAGTGAGAATTATTTGAAGATGTATGTGATTAACATACAAAACCAAAAATAGACTTTCTGGATTACTGCTGTATATAAGTAGTAGACTTCATATTATCAGCTGGATGATATGCAGCCTCAGATTACTGTTGTTAATGCTTGCTTTTGTGAAAGTCGCATAACAGTTTGCCCTGCAAGAAAACTAGGCATCGTGGTCTGGTCTCTCACACATGATACATGTACACATATAAGGATAATTCTATGTTTGCTTGTTTTTTTTCCAAAAATCTAGAGTTTTATTCCCATCTTATGACACTTTGCACACCTGACCTTCAAAACAAGGGTAATGCCAATTTTTACAAAATATTTCCGTAAACCACCCCATCCTACATTACCACCCCCTTAAAATAAGAATTTTGGTACTTCCTTGCAAACTCAACATTCAAAATAAGATAATAATTATTGTATAAATATGATTTTTAAAAAAACTACTCCCATTCTCCATCTACCACTTGTTTAAATTTCTGGAATAAAACATTACATTCATGTATTAAAAAAAATGATTTTATTCAAACTCATATTTAATTATTATTTTCCTGTTACAATATATTTTGTATGAGCATTTGTCACTGGCTGATAGAAAACAGAAACAAACCTGAAGTACATGTATTAGGAAGTTGATGGTCTTGCTACTTCACGCAGCAGTTTAATTTTTCCACTTACCTATAGTTAGATATGCTTTGCTTCACCATGGTAAAAAGCTTATTTCAATTTCTTCTCAACAATCTCTACTAGGTACGTTTGCAACTGTTTTATAGATACACATTGTTGACTATACTCACCAAAAGACAACAGATAAATAAAGTTCAACAAATCACTTTATTAATGCTTTATGATGACAAAATATGTGCAGCTTACAAAATAATTTTTGTCTCTATATTTTAACTAAAAAAATTATTACTATAAATAATTTCACAAATAAGCACATTATAAGTAAATCTATAACACTCTCTTCAATCAATAAACATAAAATTGTACTGAATATTTTAAGAATCATTACAATACATCTGGCTTGGAGTACTTAACCCCACACAGCCTGCTCCAAGTATGCCCACACACACACATTGCCTTGCGAAAACAATTGCACTTTCATTAAACCAATATCTGACATATGACCACACAAAATTCTCAATATCAATCATGATACGAGTGAAATTATATATCTTTATCTTCCTTTACAACCAACATTCCAAATTTGATAGCCACAGTTCAACAAAAATAACATTCACGTTTAAAGTGTCCTTTTCTACAATATATGTACAAGTTTCAAATGCCAGTGAAATTTCACTACACGTAACAGGTTTGGCATTTAATACTGAAAGAACTTTACACTGAACCATTACCAAAGTTAAAACATCTTAGATGGACCTGTAAATAAGCTGAAAAGAAATAATTTACAGTGATGTACTTTGTGATGTGAGGTTCCAGTGTACCTTCGTAAGATTATACCAAAGCTGCAGCCGTGATGAATTCCAGCCGAACCCTGAGTCCTTGTTCATAAACCTCAAACCTTTAACACATGCTCGCACGGACGCCAGTTATGTGCGGGAGTGTGTTAGTATGATGGATATATTCCATGTCTGTTCACATCTACCCACTACACCTGTACAAGGTAAAATTCCTACTCCAAGCACTGCAGTTTTTCCGTTCATTAGTTTACATACTGGTCATTGGCTCCTTGCTAACAACAAAAAAATCTTTACAGTAAGAATAAGTACCAAATATGTACAGCGGTTTTAAGTAATATTCCACGAATAAACTATTCACACAATATTATGAGCATACTCTGCACAGGCAATATTGACATACATTCCCAGACAAATAAAATACATCATTATTATGTACAAAAAAAGCACTACCTACAGTAAATTAAGGTAATTTCTTAAGAGCACACAAACATTGTAGTTATTATTTATAGGTGGGATTATTACAGAGTTTTGAATCCGACTCCCAAATCTTATATTCGCACATCACACTACCTAGTACAGTAAATTAAGGGAATTTCTTAGAGCACACAAGCATTGTAGTTATTATTTATAGGTGGGATTATTACAGAGATTTTATTTCGACTCCCAAATCAAGATGGTTCTTCCATACTACACTATGTTTAGTCCAACAACGAGAACTATATATTATTTAAACATGGAATCTGGAAAATAAGCAAAAATTAATGGCCAAAATGAAAAAAAATTGAAGTAATAAAACTTTTTTTCTTTCATCTAAGACACAAATGTAGAGTTTTTAATTTTTTTTCTTTAGTTGATGAAGAAGCAAGTGGGAGGGGAACCTCTCAACGTCACGCTCGACCCCAGCTCGGCAAGACTCCCCTTCATGGGCACAGAACCACTGCCAAGTGGTTCGGAGCCCACTACGACCTTGAGAGAGTCCGTCGCCTCGAGCCTCTGTGCGTGGCTGTGCGACATAGTCTCACAGCTTGAGACCACGGACATCCCAGCATCAAGGGAGACATGGATACTGACGCCAGTGGTCCCTCAAGCAGGAGAGAGCATCGGCTGGCTTCGGGAGAACGTGGCTTTATTGCCAGCCCATACATTCTGATTTTTGTATCCGATAAGCCCCGGGAAAAAAATAAATTCCAAGCCAATAACAGATAGTTATCACCAAAGGCTAAAATTCTTCCTTTTTCAACCTTAAAACCCTTGATCTGTGTGTTGAATATGTGACGAATAGAAATGTAGGAAAATCGATGATAAAAGCTGGCATTCCTTTCATTTTCCTCTCCAATGCATGGTCGCTTGTGTAAAACGGACATATATATATATTTTTTTTTCGTTTCCGCTTTTATTTTGTCTGCCATGCAGGTGAGCCATCGCCAGCGGCAGGCGGTTACTATGAAGAGGGTGGGCCTACGAGTGGGCCTGCATGCGGTCAGGCGCTGTGAGTTGTCTAACGGAAACACCCTGTCACAGGATGTTGGGGTTGCAGAGTCCTATTGCTACATGTTTGTGGTCAAATTTCTTCCACCAGATCCAAACAATTTTTTTTCTTCTCTTTGCCACATTTCAAACGAAAAGAAACACTGGGCGGGCGCTGCTCACAAATGAGTCTGCTGCCGTGTGTCTTCTCTTTCAACGGCTCAACGAACGTAACAAGAGAAAATGAACCAAAGATGATGCTCGAAATAAATCTCAAAAGCCCTTACTTCCCAACAACCAGGACTGAGGAATCTCACACTTGCGTTGTGTGCTATTTTATACATACGTAAGTACTTACGTACATACATACTTATCAGTGAGCTGACAGTTGAAAACTATTTGTGTCTACTTGACTGCTTCCCTTTACTATTAAACGTTAGTTACATCCCATAACGACTGCATTAAAGTAGACTTTTATTTAATTCTACTCTTTAAAAAAGCCTCAGAATCTTTAAAAATTAATTTTTTTGTGTCAAATAAAATAAGGCTTTGCTTTGACTGATATCTGAAAAATCCATGATGGTGCAAACCAGAAAATCAATTAAATTTTAACTGCAGGGCATAATTTTAAAAATAAAAAAACCTATAGCATTATTCAACTTGCCTCTCTTTCCTGATACATGATTTCAATTTGATAAAGTTACCCACAAGAAAATTTTTACATTATATACCTAATCAGTTATTTAAAAAGACTGGTTATACATACTGTTACTTCGAGTCTTTCACTGATATCAACAAATGATGCCAAACTTGACACAGTGACAGTGTGTTCACATACGTACAAAATTATCATGCCATATAAATTTTTCTTTCAACCCATGAAAGAATATATAGGCTAACATAATAGTGGAAAATTTTCTTGCATCTTATAACAGAGATAGTGTATGTTTTATATTTTTCCTCCATTCCATTGGTGTATTGGATGGAAATGTGACCAAGCAGCGTAGATATGAATTAGTTTTCAGGCTGAGGGAATTAACCAGTTTCTATTAATATTATATGACTTTAACCATTCATAAATAAATGATTGGCAGTGCCCTGTGCTTCTTTTGTTTGGTATTCAGAGTGCTAAGGTCCCTATGCAGAGTGAGTGCATCTACTACATACAGTAGAACACTGTTAAAACATTTCTCATGGAAAGAATTTCAACTTTATATGAACAAATACTTTTTCAGAATTTATTGTACATAACACATTTATGTTCTCCAATATTAAGAAATGATAGATTAAATATTTGCTGATTTACCAATGCAGCGAAAATATTACGAATATTTTTAACTCAATGTATTCTGCATTGAACAAATGAGAATAAATTAAATTTCATACATGCCAACTAAAGTATGTAATTATTATTTTTTGACCTTCCAAGACTATATTCAATCCCTTGCACTTATAATGTTGTCGTATAAAAATTTGCTTTGCACCAAGGTTTAAGATAATATTAAGATTTTTTTAAAAATTAATCCAAATGAATTTGATCCAGAGTAGGTATTGAATTTTTTTAAATTTCAACCCACATTTTTATGGCAATAATCCATTCCATCAAAAATTGTTTCAGCCAAAGTTTTAGATGAAGTTAAAGATCCATACATTAAAAATATAATGGATGTGAGAGTATATCTATTGAAAAAAGTAATTCTTTTTTACTTTCAAGCCTTGTTATTTCCATCCCTTGGAGTAATGGTAGGGTGAACAATTTTTAGTCGATATTTAGACAGTTTAACAAAAATAAGATTGGATTCGATAGTGTACCGGGCAGGGAAGTTTTTTTTTTTCCATTCCAGCCCCTGGTTTTTTCAACCTTTTGCAATAAGCGTTTGTATTATAAAAAATTGTTTAAGACAAAAGTTTTAGATAAAAATTATAATATTAATACACAATATAAATGAATTCGAAGTTGTGCCTACGAACAGAGTTATGATTTTTTTTTGTCCTCCAACCCTTGTTTTTTCAACCCCTTGCAGTTATGGTTGATCGTATCAAAATTTATTCAGACAAAAGATTTAGGCATTACTCCTACGAGTTATAATACGTTCAAACAAATATGATATTTTCCATATTATGGGAGTTATAGCGATTTTTCTGTTTTTCAAAAAACTTACCCATTTCTACCCCTTTGGTCGGATATTGCCATTTACGAACTCGACCAAATTTTCCACTACTAGATTTTATGTATCAGTTTGGAAGTGATTTGTGAAAAATTGCTACATTTATCGTGTCCACAAAATTGTGATATATATGTATGTATGTGTGTGTGTATATATATATATACACACACACACACACAGCTGATTCACACCTTGTGTAAATATTACCCTACTTCAAGTTACATTTCATTGCGAAATAAAAATTTTTACTATGCATTTTCTTTCCTGAAGTGAAACACATTCTGTTTGGAAAAATTTATGAAGAGCAAACTATACCGCATGTCATAAATAAATAAACACAACAAAACTAAACATGTTTTTCTTGCTTGCAAATATGTATTGCATGTAGCCCACGTGATAACTTTAATTTAAAATCAACATCACCACTACAGTTAGAACGTATGTTGCGAAGGTTTGAAAAGATAAGATTTGTTATGTCAATAACGCACAAGCCTCAAGCAGCATTGGTAGCCTTGATGATGATTTTTTTGTATTGATTTGCTTAGATTAATGTCATAAAAGGTCAAAACTGGAGCAACTTACTATTATCAATCACTAGTAAGCTATCAAACAAACTGCTACGCAAAAATTTGTCACAGAATTTATGTTTACTTTAATTATGATGGTTACACAGAAAAGTAATACGTGAAACCCCAATGTTAAGACCCCTCATGATTCCCGGGAATAAGTCATAATCGAGAAGGGGTCTTAATAAATACTTTGACTGATTGACTCACTCCCCACCTCTATATGCCATTTTTCACACCAAGTCCACGTTCAGACCTCTCTGGCACAAAGGCGATTAGTTTTCAAAATCAAATATAAATTATTTTAATAGTAGACATCTTCCAAAAAGGAAAGATACCCATTGAAAGTCTTTATACTAGATACTGTGTTTTAAATATACAATGCAGAAATTTAGATTTTTGGTATTGAATATCAAAGTAGCGTATTCATTCTTTTTAGGAATAAATAATCTGTTTTGGAATACTGTGGAATCACTCCAACCAAACTATAAAAATTGTAACTCTTGCATTTCACTAACATAAAAAATTCAAAAATTTCAATAGTAAATGGTGTTTAGTAATAAATTTACTTATTTCCTTATATAAATTAATTTTATACATATTTACACTCTCATATATTCACACGGGTACACGTACGCAAGGGCACTCACACATAACAGCTCTTAAAATTACTATAATAAATATATTTATGATTTAAGTTCCTTATCGAAAGATCTGAAAAATAAAAAATACATAAATCCCTCTATATTATGCATGCATGGAACACAAACAAAATATTTTTACTCTAATAAATGCTACCTTTAAGAATTTTCATCTGAAAACTAGTGTTTCCATTTGTAAAACATTGGAAACAGCTACTTTGCACATGAACATAAAAGAATGTGTACCTTACCATACCAACAAAATTGGCTATTGAAAACAGAAGCAGCGAAATCTCAAAACTATGTTCAAATTCAGCCTACTATGCTTCTATTACAGGTCACATGGTATCCACACAAACAATAAAAAAATTCTAAATTTTTCCTGACCAAAATTTTTGATTTTCCTGAATTAGTAATTTTTTAAATAAAATTAACCTTTATACAATTTCCTGAAATGAATAAAGAAAATAGATCCCTCCCCCCTCGCATATAACTTTTTCTAGTAAGTATGCACTATAACACCATCTGGAAAAAAAATGCTTTACAGTTTGTATAATGGCAGACTGGAGTATGACATTTCCCCCTGAATTTACTATCACTGGAGAATTTACATGACTTCCGAGGATTTCAAGTAAATTCCTTGATGTTCCACTGATGAATTACAACTTCTTGACTTTCCAGAATGTAGATATTCTGTTATAGTAACACAAACTCCTTAATGTACACCAAATATTTCATAACTACTAGTTCATCATCTTGGTTAAAGAGTTTTAAATTTTTTTTTCTGCATATGGAAGACATACTGTGTTTATCCGCAGAAGAGTTGCCCCTGCGTATGGGTCGGTTAGCAGCTATAATTTGGGTCACAAAAATACCTTATCAGGTAAGGGTTGCCTCTCAAATATGAATCGCACCATATATGTATATGTCTACAGTAGAGAACAAGTGAAATCTCTGTTCCGTGTCTCAGCTTATTGGTGAGTAAATAAGGCACTGGTGATAACATCCTCTTTTTGTCAGCACGCAAGGACCTACAACTCAATAAAGAAATTTAATCTGGCAATTATTATGAGCCGTGATTTTACAGGAAGCCTTAAGGGGATGTGACTCAAGTATTAAACGAGAAGTCTCCAGATGACCATGCTACCAGCTCCTAGCTGACTGCCAGTGACTCAGTGAGTCGTGACTCATCACAGCTGGCATCTGGTGACCCTTGACGTCTACACAAGACACAACATGCTGTAGCAAACAACAACCACACCAGAGCCTTGTTTTGGAGATTATCACGCTTGCTTTTATGTAACTCACATTAATATTGCATGGAATACTACCTAAACCAAGATATCTACACTAGTAAACAATTTCTCTCACAACTGTAAACTGTTGTTACTGTGTGGAAAGTCTACGGACAGAATGTTGGCATTCACAAAGAAACAAGATTAGGAATACGTTCAGAGGTGAGGAAGATAAATGCTGAGGTAGAAAAATAAAAGAGGCTCCAAAGGCAGACCGCAAAGAAAGTACAGAGAGAAAATGACAAATAACCGTGGGAACACAGTGGAGGTGGGATGGGAGATATGGGTTATATCATCTGAATACATAAGGATGCATCCACAGCACACACATCCCTACATCCCTTACCAAATGCAGCCACAATGTAAAGGATGCATTTCTAAGGGATGGATACAATTCAAATACTTATACCGCTAGCACCAACTGTTTACAGTTGGCCATAATAATGTTAACATAACCATTTTGAGTCATGATATCGCAGAATATTCTGCAAAACGTTAATAACAACAACCAATTTGAAAGATTTAATGCAACATGGATGTTATAAATTTTAGCGATGAAAATAAACATATTGTTATGAATCTCAAATTATAAAAAAAATATACTAATAATAAGTATTAAATACCCCTATAAGTTCAAATTTTCCTTTCGATAATTTTTATTAACGTCTATTTGTCTCTATTTAAGTTATCACTTATAATGTTTTAAAAATTCTTACGCCAAAAATTTAAAATAATATTATAAATAAATAAAATAGAACACAATTTAGAAGCTAATGGAAGTAGGGACGCATCAGTGGATGCGAGTGTCGCATCCTTAGAAATCTCGAGTTAGTGGACGCATGCAGGGATGCATTGGCATCCTTTGTGAGAATCCAGATGGCACAGTCCACTACGATTCACTTTAGGTGGATCCCTTAGCTAAGGAATACATTAGGCTAGTATTTGGATATACGTAGCTATTTCCACATGGGCGGTGCCTACATTGCTGGCATGCCACAGGTGGGTAAAAGCAGAGGTTGATAAGCTATCTGACTCATCCTTACTGCTTTGCATTCAACTCAGCCAAAAGTTTGCCATTACTTGTTCATGGTGGGGGAAAAAAAAGGTGAGGGGGAAGGGGGGTGAGTGTAAAAAATAATTTACATAAAAACATAAAAGCAATAACCAATAAAAGCAGTAACTTTACAAGCATAGCCAGACGCAGCTAAGCCCAGAAGACTGTGGCCGTACAAACCTGCTACCTTGCGAATCAATAAAAACGACTATCAACAATACGTACACCAAAACTACGTACCTAAACTATACCTAGTACAAGCAAGTACATATGAATATATATTATACTTGGCACATTGTGAATGTCATAATAAATACTACTACTGTAAACAGACACAAAATATTATAGAACCTGAAGGCTAGACTATTTAACTTTCCTCAACTCTTGATTACCAATGAACTTAAAATATTAACATTTTCAAATTTTTCAACTGATAAAAATTTTCATAAAAATGTGTGGACACAGAAAAATTTCATTATTAATACAATGAAGCAAAAAAATTCATTCAGTCTTCCAAGTTTGCCCTTCTTTCAAGAGAAGTATATTGTATTTCCTAACAACCCGCAATTGTGAGTCACCATGGAAGCTACAAGATTCATCCCAAAACAAAAATAAATTATTTTATTAATAAAGAGTACTTTTTTGTAAGAATTTCTACAGTCTTTTAAAATTTTAATAAATTTTTAAGAGTAAATGACTTGAATTTTTCATCTCTCTGAACATTAATTGTTTTAATTGCTGTGCTACAAAATACGTATTACTAATTGGAATTACTCATTCACCTCTAGGTATATACCTGCTTTAAATTATAACTTACAAAAATGCAGTTTGTGATGCATATGATACATATTTTTTTGAACTACTTAATACTTTCAGTGGTTCATAGATTCTATATATCAGATTTAACAGTACATATATTTACATATACCTAAATGTATCTCAGTAAAACGCTCACATAAAAATATTGTAAAAAGTTATCAAACACATCAAAATACCTAACTATGCTAGAAATGACTGCACTATATACACATTCATTGGTACTTCAAGTATAAAAAATTTGCTGGAATACTGTACAGAGATTGCGTTGTTCAGATCTTGTCAGGCTAAGTGGCAGTGAAGAATAAAGTGTTCTTTAAGGGACAGCTTGAACTTGTTGCTTCGACTCTTTGTCACCTGCACAGAACAACGCCTCATATAGCTGCTTCATGAGCTTAATTAATGTACTTACCAGCCAGAAACAAGGAAAATTTCTTATTCTTAAAAACTGCTCACAAAAACACAGGTTTACCTGGGAATTTTCACTAAGAAAAACCAAAGTAGACTTATACTTAAAAAAGCAAATTCAAAAATGTGTAAATATACTTGACCACCAATAACAGTGTTAATTTAGATTCTCACATAGAAATACAATAACAATAACTTAAAAGAATATTAATTTTGACACTTAATGAGGTTTGTAAAAACTTATCTACCTAATTATTGCAAGAGTTTTCATCCACCTAAGTTCCGCTATTTCTAAAGTAAATTCAGAAGAAAATTGTGAATACTTTTCTAAGACTACTATGAGCAATTCACTTTCTAAAACAGTACATGTTAACTAATAGTTTCAGTGCCCTCAGAGAGCTTGCACGTATAGTTTTAAAAAGCACAGAAATTAACTGTTTTTCAAGAATAGGAATAATATGTAATTAAGGTACACATACTCTTTGAAAAAAAAAAAAAAATCAATGGGACTGTCAACAGAAGTGAAAACTTAAAACTTTGTTTTTAAATGTGTAATATGACATCATTTCTACGTAAAATGTATGTAAGAAAACGATTTTGGTATTATATCAGTACGATGTCAGCATGATATCATTTATCCTTTCATTTTTTAGTCACAACAGATGTCAGTGGTACAGTAAACTCCCTAATATCCGCGGGCAGATGATACATGGTGCGGATTATCCGTGCATGCTACGAAAAAATACAGCACATACATATGTAAATCTGTATTTTATTATAAGAGAGCAAATTTGAACTCTACTGACGAGTGTATTGTGTGCAGTATACAGTTAAAACGCCACAGGCCTTCTCGGAACTCATGCAGTAGGCTGGCATGCGTTGCTATTTTTGTCTCTGTCGCACTTTGTTTCTAGTCATACGGTTGAGCACTTTTATGTTTACGTTACTGAAATGTATTGTATGTTAATTATTCAGTAAAATACTAAAATTTTAGCATAATTTAAATTTTTTTTACTTTTAATTGTAACTTTTACTATACATAAATGTTTAGATTTTAAAGTTAAAATTAATGTTTCTATTTTTGTTTCCCATTTTCGGCTCTTTTGCAGATTATCTGCGATTTTCTCTATCCGCGGTGGCCCTGCCACTTAATTTCGCTGATAATCGGGAGTGTACTGTATGTAAAAATAATTAAAAATTCATTACCTAGCTATGACTTACCAGTGATGTCAGACCTAGGTCATGTATTCACGTGGTCAAATTAACTTCACTTACTGCTACTGCAGCATGTCGGTGATGCGAACTCACAAGATTTTACCCATCCAAAAAAAGAGTCCAACATGCACATGATGCAGTCGAGTGTGTACAATGTATAAGTGCATATATGCGTGTACATGCACACAGGGCCGCTGCGATTCACCAGTCTGGCGCGACGCGTCACTAGCATGTCGGTGACGCGAACCCATAGGTTTTGCCCCTACCAAAAATCGCTCTCAACGCGGCTTACGTGCAGCGAGTAGCTCTACTCACGCGGGGACAACACACCGTGCACTGACCTGGTCGCGCTGCCCCTCGTGAAGCGGCGCAGGACGGCGGGGAACTGCTCCAGGCGCTCACGAACCATGTCGGGCATCGCGCCGTCCCGCCCGTACTCCCAGGACCGCCCCTCCCGGTCCGTGAAGCGCACGTCCCCCGCGCCGTCCGACCTCACCGCCAGGCGGCAGCCGTCGGGGTAGCGCACCTCCACTTGCCCGTCCGGCAGCTGCGGGCAGTCACACGCCCTTCAGGCAGGCCGCAGCCCCAGGGACTCTGCACTACACTATCCCAGCCAGCCAGGCATCGCACCAGAGTCCTCGCAGTCAGTCACTAATTACCATAAACACAGAATTCTCGCTTATCCAACACAAGCAGCAAATGGACGGTAATCCTTACTAACTGTTTTGCAAAGACTAACTGAATTTGATCTAAAATATTTTCAATATTAAGCATGCATTATCAGCATCACAAAATGGAAAAAGAGTCCTCACAATCAGTCACAAATTACCATAAACACAGAATTCTCGCTTATCCAACACTGTTTTGCAAAGACTAACTGAATTTGATATAAAAGATTTTCGATATTAAGTATGTATTATCAGCATTATCACAAAATGGAAATTAATTTGAAATTAAGTCATTTTGTAACAAAAAAAAATACAAATATTGTTTAAAAAAGAAGTTGTACATGTTGTACCATTTTTAAATCTCACTTAAATGAGCCATCTTTGAAAATAACTTGCGAGCATATTTATTTACAGTAAGAATAGTCAAAGGTTAACATTTTTTGTCTCATAAGAAATGCAAAGAAATAGTCAAAGTTACCAAATTAAAATTCTTTTTAAATAGATAAAATACCAATACGTACGTATATTTAGATCTAAATTAATCCAAAGAGTTTGTAGTTGTTCAAAGATCCACAGAGTAATGACCACATAAAGAAAAAATAAACATAAACAAAACAATAGAATTATTCACAACAAAACATTAATTAAACTTATACAAATAATCCATATAAAAATATATTATTTTAAAAAAACTAGAGTTCACATGCACGTGTGCTATTCCATACCAACCTCTACTGCATTCAATTTGCTTCCTTCCCACACATATTTCAATAGTTTCAGACCAAAATGGTTCAAGACGTTCATTCAATACAGATAAAAATAAGAATTACGCACTGTGGTCAAAGTCAGCCCTTCAAGCTTTCTGGAAAACTGGCCTGCAGCTTTGGTTTCGGAAGGGGGTAGCCCAGATGTCACCGAAGAAGTGTTAAACATTTGATGCTGTGAACAAGAGATGTTAAGACACTTAATTTCACACACATTTCAAACAAATCTGTAGAAAATTCCCCAGACGTAAATTTTGAAAATAATTGACCTCGTTTGCAATTTCCTTGAAGAAACAAAGACAATTGAGCTTCCACCATCCCTACAGCTACACTAATTCAAACATAATCTTGAATACACCATTTTACAGCGTAAATGACATGCACTAAAACGCCTTCTGGAAAAAAAAAATGTGTTCAATGTCTGAGTGACTGTATACCGGAGCATAACATTTCTGCCTCAAATTTCCATGACTTTTCCAGGTTATTAAGCAAATTCCCTGACTTTGCCCGACTAATTTCAACTTCCCTTGCTTTCATCCGACTTCCCAGGATGTGGACACCCTGCTCTTCTAATAAAACAGTTTAAAAATAAAATACAGACACAGAAAAGTACTCATCCACCCTATGTGTATTCTTAAATGCTTGTCTTAAACAGTACGGGGAAGCTAACCCTCACAGTATAATTGATATTTTATTTTAAATATAAATATTGCCAGTGTAACCTAGAGTGTCAAAGATTTGTATGTAAGATTATATTACTTTGATAAATTTTAATATTTGACATCTATATTACTTTCGACTGTGTAGATAAACTTTGACATAAATAAAATATGATCACTGCAGAAGGTAATTTAAAGCAATATTTAAATATTCGTATCTAGCGTTGCCTTTAATAGTTGGGCGCACAACATGAATTAAAAGTTCTTAAAATATCAAATTTAAAAGTTTTTGCCTGCTAATTTATATCTCAGAGTCATGAGTCCTCTATTTCTCTACCACTGGGATAGTATCTAGTTGCAGGTATTCCTATTTGTAACCCACATACCTGATGAAACTTCATGTACCAATACATTAATGCCAATCATATTGACACCTGAACACTCTTTCTTCATTCATTATACCAGTTTGGTGATTTCATTCCAATTTAAATCACCTAGTTCTTGGCATACAATTCTTTAATTATTTCATACAGCAAAACATTTTATTCACAACTCACTATTAACAATCCAAAACTTCCATTTTTCATTTTTAAACTTTCCCGTTACAAGTCAGCAAAGATATTGCACTTCTTTGCAAAAACAAAGCACATAAAATAAAATAATCTTTTCTCATAGCGTTCATTCGAGACCAAAGACAAAATAAAAATTATTCAGTTTCATAGTGCTGTGAATATGGCATATTTACAACAGACACCATTCAGGTATCTTGAGCAGTTTTCAAACTGTGTGTTTCCTTGTGGAACTCTGCACACTGCGTGTGTGTCCAGGCAGACGGGGTCCTTAAAGTGCACCAGACTTGAGCGACAACACACACAACTCGACACACTGAAAGAGCATGACAGTATGTTTCACATGCAGTGGCAGAAAGAAGGGTAACATTTTCTGATAAAGAGGTCAGCAGCGGCGAAGGCTACAGACCTGCGAACTCACGGTCGAGGGAGCGGAACCTGGGGACGCCGCGCCCTCCTCGCCGGCCGTCGCCGCCGCCTGCAGGGACGGAACACGGCGCTGGCCCAGTATCGCTGGGAAGCAACGGCCTGAGCTGTCTTGCTCGGTCAGCAGTCCCTCCAAGCAAGAGCAATAATTGTAGCACTATAAACAAACATTTCAAAAAAGTTATTACGTGAACACACGAAAACCAATGTTTCTGACATATATATATATATATATAATTTACATTTCATTCATTTTAAATTTTTCACATGCCCACCAACAACCGAGGGCTTGGCCGTGGCCATGGTATATACAGGACAAGGTCAATGTGGTCACTGCAGTTTCGTGAAAATTTCTGAAAACAAAAACCTAAACTGAAGACTGCAAAATTAGAACAAATTATTTTATTCTATTCGTATTAATTAGGATATTCCTTTAATACATCTCAAAATATCAGATGTAATGCTAAAGACTATGTATGTTGATTATTAAACATAAAATCTAATAATTTCAAATTCTAAAAAAAATATATACCTAAAAAATTTTAATATATTTTGAATTACATGCACAAGAGAAAATATAAAAAAATGTTATAATTACCAACCATTACTACTCATACTCAACTTGAAAGGATGATAAAATAATGTTACACTCCTTGAAACAAGTGACTCAGCTGAAGGTTTAAAAGCATAAGGGATGGGTACACTTGCCTCCTCATAGTGATTCCACAGCAGTCTGGTGGCCGGACACAGAAGTTCCGCCCCGCTGCCGGACAGCTGTACTGTCACCTTCCGTTCCCCCGGGCCTATCACGTGTACCTCTTCAGCCGTCCTTGTGATCTTCCCGCCTGGAACATCGCCTTACATCAAGCACAAACCATCCACAACAATAGTAGCGATTGTAAATTTGTGAATTTAAAAAAAAAAAAAAAAACCTATTGTCCAAAAAATTTGGTTATTAAAAAGGTAACCACTATGTTATTTATACTTGGGGTACATATTTCATTTTCTTCATTTATTATGGCTTTTTCTTAACTCAATAAAAGGAAGCACTGTTTTGATGTCTGAAAGCCAACTAACAAAAAAAAAAAATCTTAAATACAGGTATCTAAGTTATGAGTAAAATAACTATACAGAGTGAAAATTAGGACAGGAGGAATACTTACCCGTATAA
The DNA here is from genome assembly GCF_032445375.1 of Bacillus rossius redtenbacheri. Classification (NCBI taxonomy): domain Eukaryota; kingdom Metazoa; phylum Arthropoda; class Insecta; order Phasmatodea; family Bacillidae; genus Bacillus; species Bacillus rossius. The sequence continues at coordinate 5,847,269 of NC_086339.1, read as the reverse complement.
AAAGTAACTTCAAAGTCCCCATTCTCCATTACATAACATTTGGCTTTCTCGCTGTAGTATGTTATTTTTGTAGTTCTTTCCTTTAGCATGGTCACAAATCTGGATAAAGAAAATAAATAAAATTAACCTGAATCACATTGCAATGGAAACAAAATAAAAATTTTTTTAGTGATAATACTGGTAATTTTACACAGAAATTCTTACTGTTGATAATCACGTATTTTATAAAATACTTAGGTACAGTGGGACACACTGTGAAGGTCAAGTTACGGTTTTACGTTGCTCAACCAAACTCGTGGGACTTCAAGATCATAGGCTCAAACCTCTGTATTACCAACTCGGTGATCATAAACTGAGTAATTGGAGTCGAGTCAGGAGCCTGGCCAAAGGGGCTTGATAGCTCAGCGATGACAGCCTCCAAGGACACTCGAAGGGACAAGCACAAATAGCGCGCAATGACCTCCGCTTGTCTTGGCAGTTGGCAAGCCAGTGCCCTCAATGGGGTGGGTTGACAATCAACATGCGTGCAACAAGACCACGAATAGACAGCCATGTGCAGTCACCGGATCAAAAGAAACAAGCCTGCTGATGGGACACTGGGCTTGCGTCCGCATGCCAGTTAAGTATTTTGTTACCTGCAGTTTCTTCGTCAAAGCATGCCTGCACATTATTGTTGCAAAGCTAAACTTAACTAGTCTGAAATCTGAAAGAGTATATGATGTAACGACTCACCTAAATGCAATGTGATACATCCGCCAACATTTGGTCGGGAGTGATTCGTAGTTGTAGATGTAATCGGCCCCCTGCTCCGGGATTTCCAACGGAGTATCCTTCACAGGAACACCCTTGCCACCGCCCGGTTGGTAAACTGCCACCTAACACAAACAACACATGTGCTCTGCATGTGCTATGTACACGAACCACATATCAACCACACAAACATTTCCTTAAAGGATGTTACTGCTGTGGTTATTCACATTTTATACAAACCAACCACTTTCCTGACCTTCCCTGTCTATTTATTCCAAGTTTCCCAGGTAGGCAAGTATATTTCAACCATTTATTGTAACGTATTATTTATATTCATAGTTTTATATATAGATATATAGGTATTATTTAAGTTTCAGTCTCTCCTACAAAGCTGATGTAACCAAATAGGTAACATACCAGAGATGGGCCAGTAATGATTTCCGATCTATTATTCAGCTGATATTGTCGTCTCACCTATTGTTGTGATCAAAATCATGCTCGCTGATATCTCACGCCAATCAGCTACCGTATTTACCCACAGAAGGGCCGCACCTGCGCATCTATAGGTTTGGACGTAAAAATCTAATATTTTCCCTGAAAGGGTCACCCTCGTATATGAGTTGCACCATATATCTGTCTTCAGTAGAGTTCCGTGGATACAAGCAAAGTTTTTACGTTCTGGTGCGTCAGAAATACGACACTTGGTGATGACCCTCATCCTTTGTCTGCTTTCTGCCTTACTACATTACTCCGAGAGGAGAGGGAGTGAGGCGGCAGTCCTACGCCCTACACAGATATTTGAACACTGAGATTATTTTCGCGGTATCCATTTTGCTATACCTCGCCGCTAGATGGCGCTGCAGCACATCAACATCTGAACCCTTCAACCGATCGTCATGGGTAAACAGAAAATCATAGGTAATAGACATACAAATATAAATCATGTGTCACCTCTCTATGTCCACCACACTGTCATATAGCGCTATCCATTTTGCTTTAACTCGTGGACAATACATCACCCTATGTTCAGCCCAGGCTACGTCGGGTACTGCAGCTAGTGTGCTCTATACCTCAGTGACTGCCATGAAAACTAGCATGCACATCACAAAACTTGAGCAGGAAGGGAGTGTAGCTGCAGTTATGTCATGGCATATTACAATTAAAAGCGTAGGAAAACTCCCCAAAAAAACAATAATAATGTGTTGAACAATGGTGCATATTTAAAAATGAAAACAATAGCACCAAAATCTACTGTTTTAAAAATGAAATTGTCCTAAAAATAAAAATTAATTTAAATCTTGCTCCCAGTAATTTGTTGATTACCAGCATCAAAATCGTCAATATTAAATAAAACCAATAGCATAAATTCAACCAAACTCATGAAATCAGTGAGAGCCACCGCTATGAAAGAAAGGCACGTACCCGCAGTCCGTCTGCCGAGATCCAGCACACATCGACGATGCGATGCTTCTTGATGCGCTCCACGACCACGTCCCCAGAGTCGAGAAGGCTGAGCATCAGGGCCTTGCTCCTGAACTTGTTGGGCAGCAGCCTGCGAGTGCAGAGCTGCGGCGGCTTCTTGGCGTCCGGAGGAGAGCGGCCCAGCCCGGGACCGCAGCACGGCGCGAGGCCCTTCCTGCCGCGCCGGTCGCTGCGGCCGTCGTGCTCCTGGCACGGCAGAGAGCCGGCGCCGCTGCTCTCGCTGCTCCTGCGCTGCCTGCTGCGGTGCTGGCTGCCGCAGCTGTGCAAGGAGCTCTTCTCGCAGCACGGCCTGCCCTCCTCCCTCGCCTCGTCCCTCCGACTCCTGCTCCTCCTGCTCTGCTCCTCACAAGCACACGCCTTCGCGCTCCCGCCCCCGCTGCAGTCCGCTTTATGCACGGACTCGTGTCTTCTCTCGCCGACGTCGCTGCCGTGACTCCCCTTGCAAGGGCCCTTCGCCCGGGGCTCCGCCTCGACGCTGCGGCCGCTGAACTGCCTCTGCGACACGTTGGACAGCGAGCTGGACCTGCCAGCGTTGTGAGCAGCCCGGCCGCAACTGTGACACGAGCCGTCTTCCGCCCTGCAACGTCAACGATGTCTCTAGCAACATCCTTAGTTAACTGTATCCAAAAATAAGAGAGATTACCAATACTGATTGAAAACACTGCCGATGCTTCATGCATTTTCTTCCTCAAATTTTTGTAATGCAATACAACCTAAGTTTTGTATTCCTCACATACCTAATTGTCACACTTGGAGCTCACCTTGTTTATTAAAAGGCTGTAATTAGAGACAAGATTTTATGGTACTACAATCCAATTTCATTTTCAAAACCATAAAAACGCAGCATATAAATTTTACCTCTACTTTGCCGGAGTAAGCATTACAAAACAGCTTTTATAAAAATATTTTGAAATGTTAGTATTCGAGATTAAATCAAACACGAATAGTTAATTATCCGTATTTGTATTCAAAAATTTGAATATTTTCACAGGCCTACTAAAAGAATAACTTAACACATAATTACCTCGATTTGATGTGCGAGAGGTGTCCATCTGAAACGAGCCTCGGGGAGTCGATACTCGTACACATGGAGTCCCTCCCGCTGTCCAGGGAGACACGCTTGCACAGCTGAAACACAAGGAGCACAGAGTTGCCAACTGTGCACCCCCAGCACAAGATACTGGCGGTAAGCGCGATGCTGCTAGTCGACTGACGCAGCACCCTGAACAGCTAGAGCTTGCCTTACTGTCTAGGCCAGTGCTGGATTCCTTACCATCTCAACACTCCGAACCCAGCCAGGTATTCAGGATACTACCTTTGAATATATATACTGTATAGAAGTCGCCAGCCCAGGTTAACATTTCTAATACGGTTTTGAGGTAGTTGGTTAATTCACCGCCGCAATCGACACCATCTCTAGGGCATCGACTCGTGGTGGTCCCTAGCGGACAAGTGTCGAACTCTTCAAACAACCCTTCCCCCTCCCTTTTAACGAACTTGAGCTGCAGTGAAAGATAGGTGGGGGGTGCGGGGAATGACAGCGGGCGACAGGGCTGCGCTTTAACGTGTAAATAACAACTAAGACGATACAGGGCGTTACGGCAGCGCACTGCAGCGGTGAAGTTCCCAAGCTGCTCATCACACGCTTCTGAAAAACGTAGAGTAAATCCTATCCACTTGCGACTTCTATACAGTATATATATTCAAAGATACTACTGCCAGGATCACCTCATTACTGTCTGACCACGTCACATCCTAGACCGTGGATCATCTGATAAGCACACAACTTCTGCCTCCTTCACACTCCTGAATATCCCCAGCTTCATGCCTTGTAGCGTGTCAGCGAGTTAACATTTGATTTTAGCTTTTTAAATTGAAGAAATTTTAAACTTTTAAAATTAATTGAGACAGTCTTTATGGTTTTATTATAAATGGAGATTCATTTTTGAAAATGTAATTTATGTCCTTTTTTTTTTTTAATTTTCATAAATTGTATTATACATCAAATATGCCATTAAAATGTTTCTTAATATTGAGTTCATCAAATAAGTGTAATTTTTTCTGTGATACATGTTGCTTTTTTTTTTACAGTAAAATAATATGTAATAACAATGTCAAAAACAGAAATATTAGGAACAATAAAAATAATTCTGCAAACATGTCTGTGTCTGAAAAATGTACCAATGTCAGTAATGTAAAAATTAGTTTGTCAAGAATTGTAAGATCAAACAAAGTAAAATTTAATTTTTTTCCTATTCATTTGGTCCATTTTTTTTTTGATTTGAGTTAATTAAAAAATGTTGGCCCTAGTAATTAACATTAAATTAATCAAATTATTTTTGGTAATTGGTTTGATTAAAACATTATAAAGAAATTATTTGAACTATTTTGACATTTATTACTTTTGAAAGTTTAAAAAAAAAAAGTTTGATGAATTACAAGACATTAATTACCTAACTGCTTTTTACATCTGAAATTTCAAAATGAAGTAAGCAAAAGAGAATCTGATACTGTTTTTATTCACTTGTGTCTTGACAAGTATTTATGGGTAGTTAACTTCACATTGTTAACCTAACTTTTCCAGCATAATAAACGTATCGGCCACATGAGGTTACAGCAAACACCTGGAGCTGAAACCGAAGATTTGAAGAGTCTGTTTCGGATCGGGATTTTAAAGTCTGGGAACCGCACAGGTTTATACCCAGCATACCGTACTTCATGAAGGTGTGAGTTCGTACATCAGGCAGGATAAACGTATCGCCATATGAGGTTACAGGAAACGTACTAAAAAACACCTGGAGCTGAAACCAGAGATTTGAAGAGTCTGTTTCGGATTGGGTATTTCAAGTCTGGGAACTGCACAGGTTTATATCCAGCATACCGTACTTCATGAAGGTGCGAGTTCGTACATCAGGCAGGATAAACGTATCGCCATATGAGGTTACAGGAAACATACTTAAAATACCTGGAGCTGAAACCAGAGATTTTGAAGAGTCTGTTTCGGGTCTCGTATTTTAAGCCAGGGAACCGCACAGGTTTATATCCAGCATACCGTACTTCATGAAGCACATGCAGCACACGTGAAGAGGTGGGCGTACCTCAGGCAGGATGTTCTCCAGCATGCAGTGCTTCATGAAGGGGTGAGTGAGGATGTCGGGCAGCTTGATGCGATCCTCCGGGTTCTTCCGGAGCAGCAGGTCTATCAGGTCCTTGGCGTCCGGCGAAATGTGAGCCGGAACCTTCGTGCAACAGTACGTGACATTTACCCATCTCTCTCTCTCTCTCAACAGAAATACAGTAAAGTACCTCAACACAAGGAATTTTTACTTTAAATTATATATTTTCAGGATGTTTTAAATTTAGTAACAGTTCAATATCAAGTACTTTCATTATTGAGTACTAAAAATGCAGCTTTGTTCAGGTAAGTTGTAATGAGATTTCACTGTAAATCATTCTGAAAAAAATGTATATTGTTTATAATAAAAAAAAATATTAAGTTGCAAATCTGCAAAATGTAGTCATGATTTCAATTTATTAGTTACTAAGTGAAGGATTATTATAATACTTTCACAAACTGGGATTAGTGGGTTCTATATCCCCCCCCCCCCCCCCAAACAGTTTATGGTTCAGTTCCAATCCTTAAAAAGTTCCATACAACTTCCCTTCACACTAAACATACAGTATGCTCTATATATGGCATTTTTATTTGTTGTAAATGACCAATAAGCCCCCCAGTTTACAATTATCTGACTCTCTTGCACCAATGCAGAAAGCAGATTGCACGGGAAACAAAAGGGCGGGAGCGATCTGGCCGACACCTTGTGCAGGTCCATGGCCACCCGCGTGAGCGTGCTCTGGACGCCGCTCGAGTCGAACGGGGGCCGCCCCACCAGCAAGGTGTACAGCATGCAGCCGATGGCCCACACGTCCGTCTCCAGGCCGTGCGAGCAGCGCGTCGCCACCTGCGCACGCACACACACCCGGCTGCCAACACTAGCACTGTTTGTGCCTCCACGCTTTTGCCGGTAGTTTACAACGAGTACTGTATATATTTAAGTCACCTAAATATTAGGGATGTGCGAAAGTGACTTTTTCCACACGAAATGAAAGTGAAAGAAAATTTATCAAGTTTCACGAAAGTGAAACGAAAATGAATTTTTCTATGAGATAAATATATTCTTAACGAAAGTTAAGCGAAATTTTTTAATTAACAAAGAAAAAAGTGCCCCAAAATTTGCTCTTCAGTAATAAATTCTATTACATAAATCATTTTGGTACCTTTTGATATATATATATATATATATATATATATATATATATATATATATATATATAAATATATATATATATATATATATAATTATTATTTAATATAATCAACATCCGCCCTAGACCACACAACACAGCCCCATGTCACTCGTAAATTTCAAGAATCAATCCAGATCTTTCAGCGCACAGACTATTTCTTTACAGTCGTAATGTCGCAGTCTATGTTAATATATTTATCACGTGCATGGTACTGATGAAAAAATATGTGAATACTGCGGAACGGCCGCCATCTTGCACCACTGTCACACATGGCTAGCTCAGGAAGCTGTAGACCAGGCAAGGGACATGGTCAAAACAAAACATAACAAATGGTTGCTGCCAAGTGGTCATTACACGCAGTGACTTGTTGACCTTTTTGTCTAATTGGCTGTATATTATGAGTATTTTATATGCCAGTCAGAGTATGTAAAATTTAAATAAAGCAGACAACTATGTTTTTGTTTGGCTGTGCGCGAATAAAAGTAGGTACGTTCTTTGTTTATGTGTAGACGGTAAATACTAAATACTGTACTAACAGTTCTGGAATGTATGTTTTACGAATATAGTACCTACACTACTGTTTGAAAGCAAATGAATCAGGTAATTTTTCAAATATTGCATGATTTTGTTTTGATACCTAGGCCTACTGTAATCACGGTTGAATTTTGTTTACTTTATCTGCCATGTTTGTTCAAATTATGATTTTACCGTATTTTCATTAATGTGAGTTTTTTTCATCACCACGTAAATTAATCTTAATGGAAATCTTTTTTCTAATTAATGTCTTTATATGATTTGCATATGTTATTACATTATTAGTAATAACAAGCAAATCATATAAAGACATTACAGTAGAATCTCAGTGCTAAGTACTTACAGGTACCTCAAGTTTTTGTACTTAGTACTGAAACATGCATACATATCTTTACAAAGAGAAAAAAAATATATATAAAAAATTGCTACAGGAGAGCCGCAATGTCATATGTATTAGCAACTGCGACTTGCTTTTTTCCCCTTGTCTAGTTCTCTGAGTATATCCACTTTTTCCTTAAGCGTGAATTGCTTTCGTTTCTTTTTATCTCCAGGATCATTCATATTGTAGCACAAATACAATGCGGTGTCTAAATAACGTAACCTGAAAATAAACTCAACAATAACAATAAACAATCCCGGCACAGACATCAAATAGTATTTTTAGCGTAGCGTAACACTTTTGTCTAAATAATTAATACCTCTCTCAAACTTCCGTCTTTCGATGTATCGAATGGTGTTGTGTTGCTCACGTCGCATACTACGTACGGTATAATCTATGGTTGTGCGCGCAACTGTTTGTTAACTTTGTTTTGAGAATTTAGAGGTTAGAAAATACGTTGCGGTGGTATTTGTGTATCTTTGTTCTACTACATTAATCATTTAGCTGGAAATTTATTTACCAGTTTAAGTAAATTTTGGTGTAGTAATGCCACGCTACTAGTAGAATTTTTACGTTATAGTGAAAATATGATACTTTAAACTGAAACCGTTTTGCATGGCGAAGATACGATTTTTGGCGGGGACTTAAAAAAAAATTCGTTAAGTGAAATATACTTTAAAATAAGGTACGTTATTGTACCGGTATTCTACTGTACATTTTTATTAAATTACGAGTTCTTTTTCAACTAGAACAAACGGAACTTCGGTAAGCTATTGAACTTTCGTTTGGCTCGAAATATTTCGCTAAAAACGAACTTCGACAGATGAAATTCTTACCGAAATCGAAAATGAAAATAGCAAAATTTCGATTTCGGTATCGGTATACCGAACATTCGCACAACCCTACTAAATATCTAACGACTTGGATTTTCAACATGGCTATGTCCGGTTCAGGAACCACTGATCCCCTCTACTGATTTAGAATTGGAATTTCTACACACATAATAAGTAAAAACTCTTTTTAAAGTTAATCAAGGAAGTTTGAAGTTTATATTTATGTTACCCAAAAAAACTCAAAAAGCTCAAATTTTTTTACACGCACACATAAATCATGAGAAGATTCATTTGAACTCAATAAAAAAAAGAAAACTTCATAAAAGATGTTTACTTTAAAACAAACCATTACTAGAGAAAATCCCTGCTTAACGCTCTTTACTTAAAAAGTAAAGTAAAAGGTTTTTAATACGGCATATTCAGGACCACGGATTATTGAACGTCAATAAGTTTTAGTGGGAATACGAACAAAATATTACTATAATGTGCAATGGTATTTAAAACAAGTTGTAATAAGAGTTTTTTTAATATATATATATATATATATATATATATATATATATATATATATATATATATATATATATATATATATATATATATATATATATATATATATATATATATATATTGATGAGCAGTGGGTCTTCTTAAAAATATCATTAGGGGAACATACCAGTGAAATATTAAATATTTCCTGAACCCCCGTTCAGATTATCCACGCTTCCAACCTGTGGTTCCAGTTGTCTTTATTTAGAGTCATGCTTCGGGCTAGCTACATTTTTGTTTTATATCTATAATGGATTGTAAATTTTGAACAAAATACTACTGAAACATAACAGTTGGCTACAGTGATTATTGTTTACTACTCGAGGCACCATGGTGGCAGATAGTTGAATTTTTGTACATTTTTAAAATATAAAACCAACCAAGTGCATGGTTTGTACTACTAGGATTAGATAAATGAGCGACTCGTTCAATAAACGTGCCAAACCAACAGAAAGCCTTGCTGCTCAATGACGGCACGTCAGTGTACCTCTGGAGAGATGAAGTTGGGAGTCCCGCACATTGTGTAATGCTTCTCGCTCGACCGCGCCAACTGCGTGGCCAATCCAAAATCTGCTATTTTCTGCAACAAAAAAAATTGGGGAGACAAATATTAATAAAATTGTAACTGTCTGCAAATTCTTTTGTAAAATAATACTGCCATTCTGGAAGAGAGAAAACACTACTGTTTACAGCTTAGTGGTAAGAATTTTGGCGCTGAACCGATTTTTTTTAAAGGATTTTTATTTCTGAAACAAATATTTTGTCCTAAAATTAGTAGCAGCCCTAAGATATTCCAACACTTCTCTTATTTACACTTTAAAGTTTACAATCACTGTTTACTCACCAGAACGTTGGGTATCTCCTCCAATGGCACCAACATACAAACGTTACATCTGGTGCCACGAAGTACGAAGCAATATTTTGGATACATCATACCTAAATTATTCTTTTTATGTTTATTTTCAAAACATAATCTCAATGTTAATCTGAATGTTCTTTAAGTTATAATAACATACAATAAATAATGTAAATTAATTTCGATGGTAGCAGTGTCTTGATTAAAATGGTAGTCAAAGGACATACTTTAATGGTTGAAGAAAGAATTATTTTGATTAACATCCTCTCTTATGGGGAAAAAAAAAAAAATGATTTGTTCTGTTTCGATTAGAATGTTTTTTTTTTCCTGGGAAAAATTAGGGCATTATTTCGAGGGGCTGGTATACTGTCAATTTGCCACAAACCAGATGATCTGTTCGCTTCCGCTAACCATCTTCTGCCGTTCGAAAACGCAGGGAGGTTGCGTGACCTGGCCACTACTCACCACTCTCATGTCGCTGGTGAGCAGCAGGTTGGAGAGAGACAAGTCCCGGTGCGCGATGTTGTGTGACTGGAGGTACAGCACCCCCTCCACCACCTCCCGCACCACTCTGCTCGCTGCAACACAGTTCACAGTTCACAGCTCACAGTTCTGGGTCGCTGCACATTTTTCAATGCGAAATTCCCCGACTCTCCCCAGTTTTTTTTCCCAGTCTGTATAGGAATTTATTCAGACCATTACATACAATTGTGGTAACTTATGGGTGAACGCGCTACACACGCTACGCACCTGCAGAGCATCAATCCGCACAACATCCAGGTTACCCTGCACTTGAAATACAAACTAACGTAAAATGTGGAAACATGCAGAAACATACAGGAAATCATGCACAAGTTATTGCAGGTGTCATAATGAAAATGTAAGTTACTGTTCACTCTACCTCTTCAGAAAAGTAATGCATTGTAACGGCTGCTCTTCGCTGCCGTCGACAGGTCCTGGTCACTGTTTCTCGCAGAGTGCTACCGCCCCTGGTGTACCGCCCGCCCCCATGGACAAGGGGAGGGGGTGTGCTGTTTATCGGGAATTACCGAAGGCGAGTTAATAATAATGCGCATTACGTGCTTTTGAACCCATTTATTAGGATTACTCCTAAACACAAACACCGCGTGTCGTGCAACTGTGGGTCCACCCGCGAGCGAGGTGTCATGAGCGCAAGTCCGTCCTCTCTCAGTGGCTGCCTCCTCCCGACTCCCCCCGGCACCACGCCGACGCCACAGTTTTGCGTCGCGCGGCGACCACTAGCCAATGGCGTGCAGGGAGCTACCGGGTGGGGCTACACGGACGACCCACTAGGTGCACCAAAGACCTTACAGCATCTTAGTTTACCTATGTAATAAAACTGTATCACGTCCACTTTATTTATCCTCCATCACTCCAGATTTAATGATGTTTAACTGTAGGGCCAAGCAGACAATAAGTGGAAAAGAACAGAGAAAATAATAACATTTACAATTCACTTGTCTAATTTCTAAAGTAGAAGCAATGTGTGTATATTTCTTTGACAAGGACCTGAAACATGTTAAATCAACAGAATAATTTAATTAAGATAGTACAAACAGTAGTAGTTTTAATTATGATGAAATATTCAATTTATTAATTTGTTCGTCAGTGTGTGCATGTGATTGAGGATGTGTGTATCAGTGAGCATGTGTATATCTACGAGTGCCTCTGTGTGCATGTGCGTAAGCATGCGGGTGTGAACCGTTAATATCATTCCGGTACCACAGAAAATCTTAACAACCAATGCTAAACCTTTCCCCCTATGATACAGTAGACTTCCAGTAAAATGCACACGAACATATATTTCAGGCAACACATGCACACATCTTTAACTTCCTATTTCGGCCTCGGTTCAAGATCTGTTTATCAGGTAATTGAACTTGATAAATATCAATTTATTTCATATGTTTTAATTTTCAATGACGATAAAGACAAATCCATTATTTTCAATTACGAAATTTGCTTTTTACAACACCATAAAATCATGGCTGTATGCATGAGTATAGTTTCATAACCCGCACCTAATGTAATAAAGTGGATACAGGCACATGACACATGGCTTCTCGTGTTGCGACGCACAGTTGGCTAGAACACCACGTGAACCGCCACGTGCCAAACTGTGACGCGCACCTTCGAGGTCCGACAGGGTGCCCTTGGCCTTGAGGTAGTTCTGGAAGGCCCCGTTGTGGCACAGCTCCAGGACCAGGTACACGTGGTGCTTGTCCTCGAAGAACGTGTACAGCTCGACGATGGACGGGTGCTTGAGGCGCGAGTGGATCTCCACTTCCTGCAGCACTCGCGCCACCATGTTGGCCGCCCGCATGCGCTCCGAGTCGATCTGCGGCAAGCACGTCCCTCTACCTGGCGCCTCCACCAAACACAGCCACGCGACGCTCACATTCACACACAGAAGCTGAATCTTAAAACATTTCACTTCTTTAAACATCTAATAAATTCTCGGTGGAAAAATTTACATACTCAAAACTATGCATGGTACAGTTACACATCCATTTCTAGTAAGCTTATGAAAAAGCTCACACAGATCATTTTGGTATTAATTGACAGAAAATATTAAATGCTGCCGTTAAACAAAGTAGTTAAACTTCGATACTATACTACAACCTTCACAAAAACTAGGTTGGTTTGTAACAGTTGGGTTTAATATTTTTTTGTGCATTTACAAAAACCAAAAACTTCATTTTACACATTGCAATTCAAAAATATTATTTCATTTTTCAACAAGCAATTATTTTTTTTTTAAACGGTTGTCAGAGATATGACTGATAAATTGTAATCAACTTGTAACTGTAATTACATTTTAACATCAGTAAATCGTAGGCTACTTTACAAACTAGGAAAACACTTGCAACTGAACTTCATTTCACAAAAAATTTCCAGCAAATTGTTTCAACACTAGATTTATATTTGTATATACACACACACTCACTTTAGGTGAAGCACATTTTTAAATAAAATCTTTTTCAAAGTGTCTTTAACTTGATTATTACTGTTCCGGATTAAATACATTATAAAAAACCACAATATTTACCTTTTTAATGGCAACTTCATTTCCTGTTTTCAAACATCTTGCTTTATACACGACTGCAAATCCACCCTTTCCTATTGAATCCTGGACCTCATAGTCCTGAAACACAAATCATTTCTCTTTCGGGAAAATGGAAATACAACTTTGCATAGTAACATTTCTGTCGGCCGGTTGAAGTAATGCCAACAGACAGTCAGCACACTTCTGCCTGGATGTTGGTGCAAGACACGGCCACTATCTAGACGAGCCATCAACTGTACAATACTAAAAAGGGGTAGCAAAGCTATTGCATTGTAACACTAGACGATGTTGCTCGAGTCATGTTATGTATCATAAAATTCTTAGTTCTCATTGATTTATTTAAAAGTTATGACATATCTACCAACAGCGAAGTACCAAGGTGGTAGACACCATACATAAATACAAACAAGTACAAAAATAATGAATGACAACAGAAAAGGAAACACAACAATTATAAAAATAAAAAACATAGACAAAGACAAAAAAGACATACAACATAAAGTAATACCTAACACAGATATTTAAAACATGAACTAAATAATTGAGAAGAAAAAGAAACATAATGCACTGCAATACAATACACTACATCTACTAAATGTACGACATCTTGGCACTATTGGTCACAAATCTGTGCCGTTCTGCTCGCCAGAGCACGGCGAAGCAGCGAGGAAGGCAGGCCCCAACACCCACTGCATTGTCCACCCACTTGTTTCCCATTCACCTAGGCTGGTGTGGCAGCTGTATAACCTGACACCCCCAGCCTACTCAAGCCTCTCTAAATGGCGGCAAACAAGCGAGGCACACTAGTCCCGTTCCGCTACCAGCAGGGTAATACAGATTTGAAACAATGAACAAACATTGCAAGGTAAATATCTTACGTCGCGGCTTTTCCGCAAAGTTAAAATTAAATCACTAAAATAACATCTTCCGACACTACAGAAGTTCCGGTATTTACCCTGTAAACAGTGTTAATAACTATTGTAATACCTATTTCATGAGAAATCACATACATTATAATACCTGTGCATGGACGGTGCCGCATACATTTATTGTTTACCCATACAGGTTTCTGTATTTATTTTGGAGAACTTAAGTCAATTGAGGTATTGTTTTATAAGCATCCAATGAAAAGACAGCATTACAAGGGTTGAGTAACTTTTGTGAATGTCAGTTCCTTCCCTAACAGCAAAAACTGTCGGGAACTAATTATATGAGCAGATAACGTACAAACAATCTGTCTCACTCTCTGTTGATCACAGATCACTAGAATCAGTTAAAAAAAATCCCCCAGAGCAGTTAATTTGAATTTTCCACCATGATACGTATTTGTATCACTGAAAATACATCTTTCCGGCCAGCCAACATGCATCATTCCAAAAAAAAATTCCAAAATAGCTTTAGGAGGATCAGTTGTGGTGATTTGAGATTTAGTGTAAAACCACACCTTAGTTGTGTGTGATAATATTCAAGGATGCCCTTCAGTTCGCACACAAACAACCTTTTTTTTCCTTTATATCTAATTATAAATACAAGTCTGGTGATAACAGGTTGCTACTTACAGAACATTGTTGTGCATCTACTACATTATTACCTGTAAATTGCATTTTTATAAGCAAATTTGCTATAAAAAAAACATGTTTCACTTTTGACAGAAATGATAGGTACACCAAATAAAAATAATAAGAACTTAATGAACCTGCTACTAGTGATGGAGTTGGCACAGTCAAATGATTGGCTGCTAACTCTTCAGATCGGGACCCAACAGCTGTTGTTTTTGACAAACACAATTTAGATGGGAAAATATTTCACAAAAGTATGCTATTATCAAAAATCATATAAATGAGCTACTGAAAATTTATGAAAAATTTGGACTCCACAAAATCCTCACAAACAGGTAGTATGATAGTAAAAAAATTTAAATTCTCAAAAATAAATCATTCTTATTCCCTTTTAAAACTGTTCTCATTAAAACTGAAGGAAAGCCTTCTTTCACTTCCTGACATGTTTTATCATCATTCTCTGGATTGGTGTTGTAATATTTCAAGTAGTTTACCAAGAATGTTCGGTTGTGTTGTTTCAGGTTAGCTACATGTAAATTAATTACCCTCAGTGTGGAATGCTGGTTAGGTTCTTCCGATTTTATGCTAACCTAACCAGTCATTAAAATAGTAAATTGCTGGTAGAATATGTTAAACAATGCAACAACCTTTAAGAAAACAATTCGAAAACATGTCTGCAAAGTGAAAAAGAGCATTGTAAATATATAATTTTTTATTGAAAGATAGGATTATTTTTAATTACCCTTCTCTCTTGTTTCCCAAACGCCACGAATCTACACATATACACCAAAATAATACCAAAACATAAACGTAACACAGCCACACAATTTTTAAAGGTTAATTTTAAAGCAGAGTGTAGAAATTATAATCTAGCCAATAACTCTTGTCATGTTATAATTATTGTAATGAATTCAAGAAATGCCGAAATCTGAAAGCTTTAACAACTCGTTTTAATATATTCTTTAAAGACATACATCTCATGAATAAACTAAATGAAAGCTAACTTTTTATTTTAATTTAACTGCAAAAACTAATTTTATGTTAACAAAAATCATTCACCCACAATATTTATACAATTATTTAGGCTACAAAAAAAGATAACAAACTAAATACAAGTTAATTTAAGTATAACCTTAATATCTTCTCCAAAGCACGGTTTTTCACCAAACAGAAGGGCCATGGTCACAAATAAGCGTCACGGACAGTAAAAATTAACATAATAAATATTAAAAGCAAAAACCAACTAAAATTAAATTAGCATTATAATTTAAAACATTAATGGAGGGAAAACACTAAACAAGCGTCAACAAACAACGACGCCATGCGCATTACTACCAACCTTTATCTGCGATGCACAAACAAAAAAGACGGAATGGTAGGTAAACTAAAATTAATTTTACGCGTATATACGTACGTTTCTTGTGGTGTGTGAATACAATTTTAATTTTTAAAATAAAACATTCTCTAATTGTGTCCATTTTAGTACTTGCATAAAACAAGCATAGAATGGCGTTCTTACGTTCATTTTACAGAATGGGAATAGTCGGTCAGCAGAATTTGTTTAAATTCTTTTATGGCAATAGTCCAAGGCAATGCGATGTTTTTATATTTACGGAAAAGCGATTGAAGCGTTGTTTATCACAAGTGAGAAGTAAGTGAATACTAAAGTACCGGCAACATTTTGTCTAGGGTAGTACAGTATTTTTTTTTCTTTTAATTGCTTGAGATGTTAAGAAAATGAAACGTCAAGTTAAAAAGGAGAGCTTATAGATTTTAGTTTTTAAATCTATATTTGAAAAAGAAGAAAAAAAGCTGTAAAATTTGAAATTAAGAATTTTCTAATTTACGTATGTTGTAACTCTAGTCCTAGTGGGCGTAGTCAGAAGCAGTG
Source organism: Bacillus rossius redtenbacheri (assembly GCF_032445375.1). NCBI lineage: Eukaryota > Metazoa > Arthropoda > Insecta > Phasmatodea > Bacillidae > Bacillus > Bacillus rossius. The sequence continues at coordinate 5,831,040 of NC_086339.1, read as the reverse complement.
CGGCCAAATAAGGATTGTTTTCAGAACTCGGCTCTCGAGTATGTGTTTGCACAAGGATTAGGACAGACGACTGATGAATGATATTATATCAATTGCTACTATTGCTGATGCACGGGATTGAAGGTACAACAATTGCTATTAAACATGCTGTTTTTCTTCGGTCAAAAATTTTACTTGTAATGAAGTAGACTAGCACTCACAGTAACTGACAGGTATGCTGTATTTAAACTTATTAGTGTTTTTGCCTTATTTTAGTTGGTTTTTTTTTGTGGGATTTAATTTTTTGTGCGAATATTTATGTCTCTGTTCCACACAATCACACTATCACGTGGGAAGTGTGTTCAAATTATTTTAGACCTTAAAGTCAAAAGCAATGTGTGTTTATAATTACTCTAGGAAAGTTATACAGAACGTGTCAATCAATTTTTCTATGGGTGTTAAATAACTGTTTAGAGGCCTTCAAGTCGTGGAATGTGAATAGATGATTACAAACAATATAGACAGTATTATAAAGTACATACTAAAGTTTATACACTGTACATAGCAGCAGGAAAAATTGTGGGTTGTCAGCCTATCATAGCTTATGACATACTGGAAGATGGTATAGGACTGTTTGGAGGTCAGGAAGAGACAGCCATAATGAGATAAACTGCTATGAGCTGGTAGAAAAACTCGAGAACAACTGATATTATTGAATACAACATTGTTACTGTTATGACTTCCACAGCTAGTCAATGCGAATTAAGTTGTGGCTGTAAATGTTAAAAATAATTACAAATAATAAGTTTTTGTTTTGCTTTATGAGGTAACCAAATATGTTTGCTAATACCTCTGACAGGTGTATGAAATATTTTGTTTTGGTGTTTATTAATTTTTGCTTGGTCGTCCAAAGATTAACAAACAACGTATTTTGGACAGTATGTGTTAATATATTGAAAAAATCTGTATGACTTTTAGGAATGTTGTAGAACGGACTGTATTCAGTAGTACACATCAATAGTGTTTACATTGACATAACCATTGTTAATATCTAAAGTACTATTGTTTTGTGCATTATTATAAATAATATAAAAAATAAAATAAAAAGCATTGGACGACTGAAAATAGTCAGACATTTAAACATTAACGTCAGATCTGTTGTATCCGCAGATGCTCCGAGGATGTGAGAGAGATTAAATGCTCTAATTTTTGTCCATCTCAAGTCTCAACATAATAACAGTTTTTATTAAGGAAATTAGCTGTGAACTTAATTGGTCTTTAATACTTTGCTGCTTATGTGAAATTTATGTATAGGTAAACTAATTTTTACACACTGTGCAATTTTAACAACATGATGGTATTTTTTTTCCCCTCAGAGATGGGCGATGTTCCGAAGGAGTTATCTAAAGAAGAGCTGAAGAAACGATTAACTCCGCTTCAGTACCATATTACACAAGAGAAAGGGACTGAGAGGTAGTTAATTTATTAAGTGAAAGGTCTTTAATTCGGGACCAGGACTTGCTGGATTATCAAATGTCAATATGGTTCTAAGGTTAATATAAAGTGTGAAATGTAGCCCGCTACAAAAAACGGAATGAAAACTGACAGCAACAATAAACACTGAGTAAACTAAACATTCAGACTGTGCAATGATGCGACCTAGTGCCAAAGTCAACAGCCGGAATCCACCTGTAGAAATCCGATTATGAGCGTCTTCGTTTAAAGACCTAACACTGCTCTAGTCGTCAATTCCCATTTTGTCGCGAGGTATTCAGATCCTCTAAGCTCTCTGTGTATATCTGTATTGCTATAAAAATGACTTGATGTCTGCAGTTATCAAACCCATGTTATTGTATTCCAGGTATTATTTTACCTTATTTGATATTTTCTGTGGGTACAAACTTTATAAAGATTGTTTACGTACCACTGGTTAAAGGTCTATCATTTTGTTCACGACATTAATGTTACAAATAGGTAGATCACCAGTCAAATGTATTAAAAATAAAATAAAATACAGTGGAAGATAGTCCCTTTGACTATAATCACAAATTGATTGTGAATTTTGCAGGATGATGGTCACTTCATCAATCACTGTAAGGTCTGGCACATGTCTGTAAACCTGTGCACAGCTTACATTTGAAGTTCTTTATCATTTTTCACTGTTATATGGTGTGCTTTATTTTTTTTCTTCCCCCCCCCCCCCCCCCCGGCCTTTTTTCCTGATCTCATTGCATTTATTTAATAGTTTGTAGAGAGTAGCAACATGGCATGTGAACTCTTCCTCCACACAGCCACTTTAGTAATGTGTTTGAATCAGTGTGACTGGAGCGTACGCGATGTTGTAGACCCTTCACCGGCCAGTTCAACAAGTTCTCGGAGGAGGGCACGTACCTGTGCGTGGTGTGTCGCGCCGAGCTGTTCTCCTCCCGCACCAAGTTCGAGTCGGGCTGCGGCTGGCCGGCCTTCAACGACGTCGTGGACCAAGGGAAAGTCAAGCTGACCAAGGACACGTCCCACGGTCAGTTGGGCGCCGGTCGCGCGGCGACAGATCACACCGGGCAGTCTCGAGTTTGTATTTCCGTAACATACCGTACGGAGACATGTCAGCCACGATGAGCCGTGTTGTTCCGAGGACCAATGACCGGGCTGTTGGGGGGGGTGGGGTTGCTAACCCATTGTGTATTTTTCCAATATTTGTTGGTACACGATGGTTCATTTAAAATAAAGCTTATGCATGTTTAATATATATAAATCATAAAATTAGGTATAGTCATGTAGTGTATCTTGTAAGCTGCTTTCCAATAGCCTAACATCATATAAGTAGGAACTTTAAATCAAATGTTGAAATCATATGTTATAGATATAAAGTAAGAAAACAGTAGGTATTTGTTATAATTTGCTTTTTACTGCTTGTCATTAATTTTATTTTTTTTTTTTTTCCAGTTCTGTGCATGTAGGTATGAAGTGTGTTTTCTTTGAATATGCATTAAAATAGAAAATATATATTTTTTTGTTTATAGCATGGTTTCTTTGTCGCAATAACCGGGCTATATAGTTATTATTATAAAGGAATTAGCAAGGATTTAGATTTGTTGCATGTTCCTTTTTTTCCCTTGTGAAAAATAGTTTCGAAAAAAAATATCCAGAAATTTTTTTTAAAATATAACACATAATGTGGTTTGATTTTTTAGCTCTTTACCTTTTATTTTTTTAGTTCAATTATTTTTTTTCACGGCACAGACTTATTATGGAGTTCGTATTACCCCCAAGTGTGCAGCAGTTCAAAACTGTCATCACCCTCCAAGTGTGTTCTTTACTACATAGTTTGTAGCATACTGTTAAATGTGTTCTACTGTAGCAAGTGTTTGTCACTCCCACTAATGCCTCACGTTTCAGCTATTCCCTGTTTCCTGTTTTATTTCCTGTGCTTTGCACCTGCTGTGTGTTGTCTGTGTAGAGTGTGTGTGTGGCGTCTACTTAGCGTTATTTTAGGGTGGTCATACACAGGCTTTAAAACTATCACTAACATATGTTTCTGTATGCAATTATGTATCAATATCTGTAAAAAAAAATTAATATGTTGCTTAAGTTAGTCACAGTGCACAGCACTGGAATAGCATAGTGGGGGAAGGTTGCACATGTAGAACTAAACATCATACTAGTTGATTAAAGCAATTCAAAACATGTAGTTTAGTTTGTAGCTGTTCAACTTTACGTTGTAGGTTCAGTAGTCTAGACTGTTGGGACCTTAAAATATTTTTTAAGTATAATTTTTTTTTTAATTTTGATTTAACTGTACATTACTGAAATAACTTTAAGTTAAAAGTTGTCACAAACACGTTGTGTACTTACTTATAAATAGAAAATTGAGCAGAATAAATAATAGCATGATTGCAAAGACTACACGAGTCACCCATATCTTGCACGGACGTCTCTAAGTTTATTTCGAAGATAAAACTGCTTTTGGTGCAGTATAAGTCGATTATAACCTTACCTACAGAGAAAATTGCAATGTTGTATTTGGTTGAGTTGTATAGCATTCCGCCCATTGTTGTAACCTTGCCACGTGGATCCTTTTTCACTGGTGTAGGTTGATGGAGTTTTTAGTGTTTTGGGGATAGTAAATAACCTCTGAGGTGTGTACGGGGAATTTAAAGCTTAGCCCTGGTGTATTTTATAAGAGTTTGCATGCATACAGTTTGTCTGCAGTTCTCATTAGTATAAACAGTCTGTAAGTAAAAAATTCTTCTAAACAATTTGTGTACATAAATACGTATAGGTATTATTGACAGTGTGTGTGTGACTGCAGTGCTGCCACATTATTAAACCATAATGAAAATTTTTGCTGGTTTTACATGCCTATTACGTTTTCTTATCTGTCAACTTTGTGAAATACAAATACTTTTATTATTATTATTATTTATAATTATTACTATCAAATAACAGTTCATTTGTGAACTGGATTGGTGACATACCTACCAATGGCTGTAAGACTTGTAATTTTTGAACTCATTTAATGACATCTTTGGTTCTGGAGACTTGCCTTATAGTTTATCTACATTGTTGCACAATAGTTTCACTAATATTATTAATTTAATTAATATGCTAGATTTTCATCTCACTGGCTTAGATGACATAGGTGTTTCTTTACCTTTCTGAAGCATCTTCAGAAGCATCTGTGTTTTCTTATCTTAATTTTATTTACGTTGCAAAAATAATAGACTTTCTGAATAGAATCATTCAATGAAGGGAGTTTTGTTAACAAGCTATGCTGCCATGATTTGTTGTCAGTAGTATTTTGAGCATGTGGTAACTTAACTCTTACTTGGTTCTTATCATAAGAAGACACCTGTCCATACATTCTTCTTGGTAATCACATTTGCATTGTATGTACCTTACTGACTACATGTAAATAAATATGACAAACTACTGGTCAAAAATAAAAAAAAAAAAATTTTAATTCACTCAGTTGCAGTATGTAACATTCTGGTAGTTCAGGTATACTGCCACATTTTAATGTATGTAGTATTTTAAAAATAGGTTAATACGCGAGGAATCAGAATGCCTGTGATAATAAGGAACAGGTGACTAGTTCCAGCAAGCTGGCAGCACTGCAGGCAGGTGTGTTTGAATGCCAGGTGGTTGGGTTTAACAGCCTTGTCTGCTCTTGTTTCTCCTCCCCACTGCCGCATCCCTCGCCGACACTTGCCCTCTCCACGAATCCGCGTCCCAACTCAGTCGGCGGCAACCTTCTGTTGTTGATCGCGAACCCAGGCATGGTGCGCACGGAGGTGACGTGTCGGGGGTGCGGGGCCCACCTGGGACACGTGTTCGACGACGGCCCGCGGCCCTCCGGCCGCCGCTTCTGCATCAACAGCGCCTCGCTGGAGTTCCGGCCGGCCGCCTCCTGAGACCGCGCGTCCTCGCGTCGCAGTCATGCCTTTCGCTTTCTTGATTCCCAGATGTAAATATTTTTACAAACTTTCCAAAATATTTTTGTAAATTTAATTTCCTCGCTACATCAGGCTTGGTATTTTCAAGCTACACATCGCTGTGATGTTTTATTAAATGCTACTGCTTTGTGCATTATTTTAAATTATTTGTACTAGTTTAATTTGTAACTTAGATTTGACACATTAGTAATATTTATTTTTGGGCATTTTCATGTTAATATATTAATATTAATTTAATTTTAATATGTAGTTTACACAATGAAGCATTTGACGTGATTGTGTTGGTACTCCTGAACAAAGACTTGCAATTGTGCACTGAAATTTAATTATACATATCTTATGCTTTTTTTTTTTTCTAATTAAAAATGTTTGATTTCCTGGCTTTGTCTTGTTTGATGTTTGAAATGGGGCCCACAAGAGCCACAAAGGGACAATTATTACTTTAACGATGCAACAATGATTATGTTTTTTCTAACACATACTACTTTTAGTCACATGTGTTTGCTAAATGCTAATAGCGTGGCCTCGTGCACATATTTTATTTTTACATTATTACATTATTAAATGTCATTTTTGCAGGTGATTAAATTACTTCTCATTGCATTGCTTAGTGGTCTTTAGTATTGAATTTCTATGTTCAGGTTTTAGAAGACACACCTGTACCTTCTCAACCTTAATCATACTCTAGAGATGTCTGATATTAATCACACCTTTTCTCTCCCAACCACAGTAATGTTGGGTCTTGGGCACTGGAGACATCCTTTAAAGACAAGCAAATATGCTCGATTCCTTTGGGTGTTTCCAACATTACGTACGTTTGTTTTTTTGAACAAATACAAGATTTTTTTTTTTAACATAGTTCCTTAACAGAAACATTTAGAGTTAACATTTGTTCATTAAAAATGATATTGCAGGAGTGCAGATACGAATAATGGTTAACAGAAATTTAAAAAAAAAAGTATGGTTTATAGTGTTTTGTGTCTGGTTTTGCCACGCCTACCAACTTGCTGAGTCCAGTTATACCGCAGAAGGTTCTCTTTCAACTGGAGCTCATGCAGGCATACCCAGCTGCCTGTTTGCTGGTGATGTGAATTGTCTGTTGTGGCTCAGCATAAAAATGCTTATTCGCTTTACTTTCACTACCGCACTGAAGTTCTGCTAGTCAGAGGCGTAACTAAGACTAGTTTCCACACGGAAACGAAAACCAAAACCTTACCTGACAACACCTCGTTTCACCACCACACATTAAATCCACTATTCCAAATATTTTTGATGCAACTTAGATGGTGAATAAATAGATTTATTTGCAGTCATTTCATTTTTAGTACATCACAAGTTGGATAGTATGTGAAAAATACCAGTTTTAAAATCTTTGATTATATAAGAGAGTGTGTTTCAATATAATTAATACAGTTCATCTGCCCTTCAACATTTTTTTTTTATTCTAACACTACAATATTCAAGTAATTATCTCTACTAAAAATAACTGTGCCAGTTTAGCCCCCCCTCCCAAATGCGGTGCCCAAGGCACAAGCCCCGTCTGCCCCCCTCTAGTTACATCCCAGTACTGGTGCAAGTCTTTGATACACACCAGCAGCTTACAACTGGTGGGTTGCAACTAACAAGAGTGCTGAAAGCTGTGATGGCTCTCTTACTTAATGTGGTAAGCTGTGAATAATTGCCTTCCAATTTTTTTTTTTTTTCTGTATCCAAGAGATTAAATTGCAAAGAATTTACACACTTCTCTAAATATGTGTGTTCTCGTACATAACATTAAACAGGATGGTATGTCTTTGAATGTTCCTGTCCTCTGTCTCATTTCTGTTTCCTCGAATCAAGTGAACCCGTTTCTTTTTTCTTTGTATCGTTTTACACGGGTGTGCCAAATGTATTATGATCTCAAAGAATGTGAAAATGCTGATGCTAACAACACTAGGCCACATCTCGCTGATGTTTTGGAATTGAATGCTAACAAAGAAAGTAGCATCTTAATGGGAAATGAAAAATATTTAAACCAAATTCTAGTCGTCTGCCTAAAATTGAGAACAATTAGGGAGCACCTACAAGATTGAAGACTTTGATGCGCTTTGACCAAATCAATCAAAGTGAGATGTTAAAATATAAACAATTTTTATCGGGAATATGGTAAGAGCCCGTCTACAATAGTCCGAACCTGTGCGTGGTCCGTGTCCTTATCCGAATGTGAGTGACGTCACATTGTCTCACCGAAAACTGCCCTGTCCACATTTGCGATGTCCAATGTCCGAATGTATTGATTTCTAAAGTTGTTACCAGAGCGCAGTAAATGTGCCAAACCAAATGTTTTTGTTTATTGTTTTGATGCTTTGTTGTTTGAGATTGAACTTATGAAAGTTATGGGAGTTCAATATTATATATTTATTCAGTAAGGCAAAGTGGCTCTTCTTGACTTATAATTTCCTTCTATTTCCTTCAATAACAAAAACAAATACCACGTTTTCAAACGGGAACCGGAAATTCAAATATCGTGAGAGTTCTGTTCTTTTTCTGTGTCCGAAGTACACAGGTTGGGACAAAAAGTTCAAATTGACGAATGTCTTTGGACCAGGTAGGTTCGGACCTTCGCCCACTTGACGCATGACGTCAGAGGGTCACATGGACCAATCAGCGACGAGTGTCCTTTGGACACAGTTTAGGACATTGCTATTGTAGACGGGCCTTAATTATCAATGGAACAATGAAGTTTTTAATTACTATGAGGCTGGTGTTAAAATAATGCATAATAAAACTTGGTTTGGGTCACGGTTGCATTTTAAAAAACTGTCTAAGTATAAACGTGGAGTGTGTGACAGTTAACGGAGATTTACTTGGCTGCATGATGTAGGGAGGGAGGGAGTGAGAAAAAACTCTTACCAACCCTACATGGCCACTCGCACACCCACCCCAACAAGGCTAGTTTATTTTTAGATTCTCTCCAGCGAATGCCAGCCCAGCAAGTCATGCTACTTGCCCGCGCCAGTTGTGGCTGAGTGACTGACGCGTTGGCCACAATAACGCTTTCCATAGTGCTTTTCAAGCACTGCTCTGATATTTTAACAAAGGGCCGAATTCAGAGAGCTCTTTCGACGGTTATACACACACCGAAGGCTTTTCAATTGAAGCTGCTGGGCAGAGACGTTTTTCAGTGGTTGGTTGACTGCTGGATAAGGAGAGCCAACCACTTGAAAGTGAATGTGGTCTGAAGCTCATTCGAATGCATGTTCAGTTGAAAATCGGCGGAGCAGTTGGTGGTTTTAATATATAATTCCCACATAAAAACGTGTTCATGTATGTTTGTAATTGTTTAAAACATTTATGTCATATGGCAGATATGTAAAATGTTTTGGAATTAAATATGTTTTTTTAAAGAAATCGTTTCTCCCGCAAAGTGTGCATCAGACACAGGGCCGGAACTAAGGGGAGGCATGGGGGGCATGTGCCCCGGGCGGCAAATATTAGGGGGCGGCAAAATATGAAAAGTGGTTCACTAAAACAAAATGAAACTAGTCATTAAAAAAAGTTTTGAAAGTGTAAATATCGCAACCAATAAGTTAGCCAAGAAATTAAGAAATTCTATTTAACTTGACTATGCATAATTCTTAAATATATTTGTACTTCAAATGCGCTACTTCACTCTAAGAAACAAGTATTACCGTAATTCGTGTTCTGGAGTGAGTAAAACCACTGCGATGAGAGCTGGCATCTCAAGGACCCGTTGCGCGGGTGATCACTTGGATGAGCAAGATGTAGCCCTTTCTCTGATAAATACCCTCATTTTTCCAGCCCCTACTCAGTCGCACCTGTGTTTTCGTACCATGTGCGTCTCAGCTTGAGGACGGGAGCAGATAGCAGTTCCCGAAACGTCGCTTGTTTCTGTTTTAGAAAAACTATTGTGTTTGTTTTGTCTTTTCGTTTTGTCGTGTTATTGTCTCATTTCAACTGTTGTGCTGAATTTTTTTGGGTTCAATATTTTTGTGCTGTCATCATTTGTGGGGTTTTTATCGTTCTATTCTGTTTTGGAAAACTATTGTGTTTGTTTCGTCTTTTCATTTTGTCGTGTTTTTGTCTCGTTTCAACCATTGTGCTGAATTTTTTTGGGTTCAATATTTTTGTGTCGTCATCATTTGTGGGGTTTTTTCATTCTCTTAGTACATTTTTCTTTGTTTTTCTTTGTTTGTTGACCATATTCCTGTTACGGAATATTTTGTGGTGTTTATATCCTGTTGACAACAGCAATTTTTTGCTTAATTTTTGCTTTTTGTCTTTTGGTAATTTTACTTATTTATTTATTTTTTATTTTATCTTCTACAGAAAAAGTGCTTAGAAATGGCGTATGTCCAAAAAACTGACATGAAGTAATATTGGAAGTCATTGACAGATTAATTATGAAACTGAGTAACTGGTTTAAGGCTTTGGCAAGTGGTGTTCAAATTCATAAAATGGAAGTAGAAGATTTAAAAGTCAAAGCAGCAGAATTAGGAAAAACAGTGCCGATCTTAACAAAGAAGATTTCGTATTTGTAATTGAAAGTTTTAAGCACCATGCATTAACAGTAGACTATGAATTAAAATATGCTACAGCATCAACAATGTTGAGCCTTATCTACAAAAATAAACTGGAAGATGCACATTCTAACATTAGTACTGCTCTGAAAATGTTTCTCACCCTTCCAGTTACAATTGCGTCAGGTGAAAGAAGTTTTAGTAAACTTAAACTTATTAAAAGCTATTTGAGAAGCACGATGGGCCAGCAGAGATTAACAAATCTAAGTATTATATCTATTGAACACAAACGAGCTGCTTTGATAAATTTTGATGATATTATTAACACTTTTGCAGCTAATCATGCTCGAAAAATTAAATTTTTAATTGAATTTCTTTGTATGGTTATCAATACAATATTATACTTAATTCAGAATAATATGTACCATATGTAATTTTAGTACTTAATAAACTTATTGGTAAGAAATTAATTTTCACTGTTGTGCAAACAATAAACAATAGTTTGATAACAGTATTTCATTATAATAAAAATGTAATTGTATTAGTTTTCCAATAAGTGTACTTGATAAATAAAAGTTCTCAATTATGTATAAGTGAATGGTATCATTTCAACCACCGCTTCTAACGAAAAAGGGTATTTTATAATGTTGGTAAGGAGGGGGCGGGAAATTAATCTTTTCCCCCCCCTAACGAATCTCATAGTTCCGGCCCTGATCAGACACGTGTTTTGTAGTGACGGCAGATGATTTGGATGAAATTCCAAATCACACTGACGAGATTATTGAATATTTTGATGATCTTGAAAATGAAAATCCAGTTCCGCGAAGGTATATAAGAAATTTTGCAGACCCGTTTGATTTTTATCGGGATCAAGAGTTCGAAACACAGTTTTTTTTCTCTGTTAGAAACTGCATCTTTTTTTTTTTTTTTTTTTTTTTCGATTACAGTTTTGTGCTTTCTCACGAGATCAAAAATAAACGCTTTTTCATCGGGAGAAAACGCTATAATTTTAGGCAACGTATCCATCTTCACAAAATTTCTCAACCTCGTGTCCAATCCAAACAAAAAATTATTTTCAGCGGGAAAGGCGTTTTTGAAGTATGAGGGGTGGAGAGTCTGCCAGATGAATGAAAGTTGGATGAGCTTTCGAAGGTCAACTCTGAATTCCGGCCTAAACAATTTGTACTCACTCGTAACAAATGTATTAAAAACTAATATCGGATAGTTATTTACACACACACTCAAATACACACTGCAATTAAAAAAATTACACCAACATATCTTTGCATGTCACACTACATTTTTGAAACTAACAATTACCATAAAGTGTGCGACTCGTACGCGGGCAAATACGGTAAATGAAAGTAGTTGTTTTGACTCGCATGTTCTACTAGTCACTGTGAGTGCTATGTTATTATGTCAAGGAGAAGAGCCGAAAGCATCCATACAACATTCACTCGTAATGAAGTCTAGAGGGCCCTCTTTTAGGTAATCTCAGTTTCTATATGTTAATTATATTTACGTAGACGTAACTCAAAACACGTGCCGCACTAGGTCATGTCTCCGGGCATAGGACAGGACAAGTAGCGCCATGTATAGTGATGTGTTTACGATTGTACCAGAACTCTAAATGTAATGATTCCATAATTAGTCAACCAGTCATTGACTCAGCATCTTCAGTGACTTAAACAGCTGGAGGAATCTCTACTGCGTAAGATCTACTTCCTGCCAAACAGGTGTCTACGTCACACCCAGAAACGAGTCCCTGGTCTACATGTGGACTATCTCGCAGAGTACATTAATTTAGGCTAGTTGGAACCCGCATCAACTACACACAACCATTATGTCATATCATCAACAAAACAGAAGTGATTCCGCGATCCAAAGGCACATGCTGACACCACTACAACCACCTTTAATATATCTATGGCCTCATGATGTTTTCAAAAACGCCATACAGTCAAACCTCTATCTATCGTTTTTCAGGGGACCAACAAAAAAATTCAGTAGATGCGGACATTCAATAGATGTGGACTTCACTCTAAGAATTTTTTAAAAATATTACAACCTCAAAATTAGTGTCAGAAATATATCAGTTACTTATCATAAAAGTTAATCAGTTGAAAAATAAATAAAAATGGAAGTATTTTACTTAATTCAATTTACACTTGCAAAAAAAAACATATGCACAATAAATCTACATGGAAATTAAAGTCTTTTTCAATATCCTGAAGTCTGAAATATGTTTACTCATGTCATCAAATGTAGAGCTGTACTGAAGAAGCCGATTTTGCCAATATTTAGTTGAATCGGCATTTCTGCCGACTTCCGATACGCTTGTTAATTTTCGGCCGATATTACTGAAAAACGAGAGACTGCCATAACCTAAAAATCCACGATTACCCATTTCACTTTTCGTAGTAGTACTGCATTCTTTCAGATCGCATTATTTCTTCGCAACATGTGCCAAACGTACATATAAAAATTTAACATCCTTTTTTCAATAATGTTCTTTAATTTTAATGTCATAAATAAATACATTACCGTCACGGTAAATATACATCTCGGTTGTTACGGTAACTGTAGTGCAAATGTGGTAGCTATCGTGCTTCTGCAGTAATTATGGTATCGACAAAGAATCTTTAGTTCTTTTTATGGTAATTATCTTAGGATAACAATTGGGTTTGTACTGTAGTTATGGTACATCATCCATAATTCTTCGCAGGTTGTTGTTCATTTGTCTTTTCTTCATATTTACGTGCTCCATTACTTGGCTGCAGATTTAAGGTGATTTTTACTACTGTATACTATCGTTACTGTTTTTATGACGGTTTCTTTCTAAGATATGGTTATTTCTGCAAAATCTTTATGGTTAAACGATCATCTATTATAATTTATAGTGATGGGACCACATGTTTTGTACGATCAATGCGGACAAAACGATAATTCGAACATCGGTACAAGCGGACTTTTTTAACCTTAGTTGTATGGCAATTTTGCCGGGACCGTAGAAAGTATACGATAAACACGGACAATCGATACATGCGAGTTCGATAGATAGAGGTTTGACTGTATATCGTACATAAGTTTAAATTCAATCTAGATAATAAGAATGACATAATAGCAGATGCCGAGAAATAATATGTTTGCTATTATATTATGAACTTGCCGTCCGCCGCGGTCTCGTGTTCGAGGTCGGGCGCAGGTCCTAGCGGGGTGGCTGGCTTTCTTAGAGATTTCTGTTCCGGGAGGGCGCCAGGCTAGCTCGGTGTCTTACCGTGTGATGGTCGTGGGTTCTTTGCCCCAGCGTGGCCCGCTAGAACCGTCGGCGGTGATGGAATTTGTTTCCTGATTAGGTTGGGTTGTTTAGGTTAATTTACATACACTGTTCTGGTTCTACGGGTCGCACGTCGCGCACGGGAGGTGTGGGGTGGACGTTTTATTGTTCACGATTTACACTGGTTCATTACATTGGGCGCGAGGTCTACTCGGCGGTACATGACTGTCAATGAGGCGCCGGAACACGTAGAAGTTTTGATTACACTATTATTACAATTACACTTGACAAAACGGCACTCTGTGGTGCTTTTACATACACGATTACACTGCACACGTTATCTGAGAGGGACACCTGCGTGCCTCTACGTGTGTTTACTTATTAAGTCCTCACGCCAGTCGCAGTTGAGGGAGAGCGTTCGATTAGCATCGGCTAATCTCGTAATCGGTAACTTGCGATGCGCGGGCCCACCTGTGTGGACCGCGGCTCGCTACTAAATTAAAAACATGTTTAAGCTTGGGTGTAGCCTGTGCACTGGGCGATTAACTAAAGTTCTGGGGTGGCGGGAGACGGCCCGTACCGTATACTGCAACGGCCCCGCATAATGCTTTGTGTGGGGCGTGTTAAATTGACGCGGCTGGGTTAGGCCCTACACCGGAAAAGGACCGGGCGCACACAGGGAGTATTTAAAAAAAGGTTTTGGTTGTGACTATAATTACCAGATGGACGTTCGGTGAAACAAAGAAATGCTGGCTCCCCGTGGGACGTTCGTCCGTCCCGTTCCGCGAGTCGCGCTGGCGCGAAGGGAGGGGTGAGCTCCCTGTCGCGCCAGAGTTTCTAAAGTTTCGTTATTCGTAAAAATCTATATAATTAACTAAATTTAAGTGGCTCTAAATTCACATAATAAAACATAATGATTAATTTAATATCTATATATGTTTTAGAATTGACATTTCATAAGTTTGTCTAAAATAAGTTTGCATATTAGAGTCAAGCTGGAGACTGTCTGTTTCTTGGTAACTACTCCAGTGGCGAATGATATGCTAATTTGGGGTGGTTTGCATTACGTCACTCGTTTCACTACCGAATTTAGGCTGAAGGCCGCAAGGGTTGCACTCACAGCTGTTTTAGTAGGAAGCTACACGTGAGTGACCCAGGCACTCCTACGTCGCACTCTATTAATTAGGGGCTTTTGTTTGTTTTTGATTACTTTATTATTGTGTGGGGAATTTTGTAGGCACAGGGAGTGCGTTGCATGCGTAATTAAAATGGTTCGCTATTCTCTACCTTGGGTTGCGGTCCGCTCACTTGACTCAAGTGGGCCATGGCTAGGGGTGTTTTCCGTTACCGGAGCCGAGTACTGGCGGGTGCAGGTCGGGCTTTGGGGTGCCCTTCGGCCGTACGATGTCAAACTTAACAGAAGACCGCCACCATGATGATAAGAGTATTTAAAATATAAGAATATTGGATACTTAACAGCAGTAAATTCTGCATGCACTCACTGGAGGAATCTAAGAGTTGGGTCATAATTAGTGGTTAGAATTTTTGCTTACATTTTGCCATCACCCGGCCTCTGTAGAACGTCCGACACCGCTAACGGAACGCACCCCTAGCCATGGCCCAACCGATTCAGGCGAGCCCCTGATGTCAAGGTAGAGCAAAGGGCTGTATCTAATTAATCAAAGACATCAACCGCAGTTCATAAAAAATTAAACCTAAATTAATAGTAACTCGACTATTAATTAAAAACCCCGCCCAAGAAAAGTGCGACCTTAATAAGTTTGTGAGTGCTTCCTTTGCGGCTTTCAACCTTAATTAATTATAGTGTTGTGTTAACGTAAATATTACCTCCTGGTTTTTTGTTTGTAACTAGCCACAGAAGCAGTCAGCAAGTGACGAACAGTCTCTGTGTGACTCTTAATATTTAAACTTAATTTACGTAAATTCGTTAATAATTATTAAAGGGTATCTGTCAATCAGGTTCATTAGCAATAATTAATGTACGAATTTAGAGCTGCTCTCAACTTCTTAATAAAATCATTTCCGAATAATGGAACTTAAGCAACTTTGGCGCTTGAGAATGCTGAGACCTTCCCTCGCGCCAAGGACAAACGCCAGTACCAAGCGACTCGCGGACCGGGGCGGATGTGCGTTCCACGGGGAGCCATCAACCTTGGTCCACACCGAACAGGACTTCTGGTAATTATAGTCATAAAACCCAAACCTATTTTCTTCGTTACGTTAACTCCCCGTGCATCCCCGGTCCTTTTACGGTGTAGGGCCTAACCCAGCTGCTTAACTATAAACTCTCCCCACGAGACATTACATGGGGTAGTCTACTTTACAGCACAGGTTGACTCCCGCCACCAATGAACTTTCATTAATATCGAGTGCACAGGCACCGACGACAACCACGAGTAAACTTTGTATCTAATTTAACTGCGGGCCGCGATTCCCACAAGTGAATCTGGACGCCGCCCAGTTAACAATTTTCGGGATTAGCTGCCTCCAATCAACCTCCCCCTTAACCTCGACTGTCGTAAGGGCTTAACTAGTGACAGTGCGTCAGAGCATTCATATTGTACTAATTGTAACATTGTAGGGTAATTCTTCTTGCGATGTGTAAGTGTAATGTAAGTGTAATTTGCGACTGTAATCATTCATCTAATTAAACTGCCACTCCGTGCGCGACGTGCCAACGACCATCTAAATCTCAAGTTTGTGTCTGTTATTATATTGAACCTCCCTATCCCAGCCAGGAATCAGCATATTATGCTGCACAGGGCCTGTGATGTGATACCAGCTACAGTCCCCTTCAACCACGAACTTTGCTGACGGTCTTAGCGGGCCACGCAGGGGCAACGCACCCACGAGACCCAAATTTGGTTAGACGCTGAACTAACCTGGCGCCCTCCCGGAACATAAATTCAATTAGAGCCAATATCCCTTTAGGACACTCGCCCAGTCTCGAACGCGAGAACCCGGACGACGGCAGTGAGATGCGAGATTTAAAAACCAGCACCTAAATACTGTTTCTTTATTATTTCGCAAACACCTCCTGAACAATTAGGAAACAGTCCTCTATACTTTTAAGGGCCAGTGCTTATTAGAAGTAGGTACTCCCTCCCACCATCCACAGCTGTCGATCCTAGTGGAACAGGCAGGGGCAAAAACCCACCACCACCTCGGTTAATCCTCAAATTAACCTGGCGCCCGCCGGAGATTTCCTTTAGAGCCACTGAAAACCACTAGGACCGCCCCAGGTCTCGATCCCGAGACCGCGGGCGACGGCATCGTATACCTGCATACTTTCACATTTGCATAATTTCACACTTTCATAGTTGCACAATAGAACAATTTAGCAATTGTGTACTTTCATATATATTTTTATCTGTGACTTCAAATAAATAAATTTATTTTTCTTATAACTGATGATGTAATAAGCAAAATGTTTCACTTTTGTAATGTTTACTAAGGTTTTAATCAAAACATTGTGTAATTATTTTATTAATAAATTTGTTAAATATTTTAATTATTTTTGTTGAAAATGGTTTTAAGCATTTTATTTGTTATCATTTCCCAATTTGTTTAATAATCATTTATATTCACTTTATTTTAAACAGTAAAATTATTATCTTTCATTATAAATTTTTGCTTCTGGTTTTTTAATTTTCTTAGAGAATCTTTTTTCTGTAAAGGTGACACAAAAATTTAGCTGATCTTATATCCATGGAAAATAACTAGAACTCAAAAATTATATACTGAACTATTATAAAATATTTAACTTGTATTTTTTACATCAAAAATAATTTATTAATTTATATAATATAAAATTTACTTCTCTCTGCTGCCAATAGCCAATTTTTTGAAATGAAAATGATTTCTGTCACAGACGTCACGACCTTAGAAGGTTCTAGAATCCTCGAAATCTCAGAAGCTTTTTAGAGCGCATTGCAGGTTGTGACGTCTTGAGGCGTGTTACATTGTTCGGAGCATTGGGTGGTTGTTTTGTCTCATTGGAAATAACGAATACTTAAGCCGGTTGACAAGTATTTTTTTTTTATCAAACTAGTGAACGTTTTTCAAGACTGAAGCTAAGTTGTTTGTTTGGTGCTGGTTGTTGTAAATTAAATGGCTGCAATGTCTGTGATAGGAATTGATTTTGGAAATGAATCGTGTTATGTAGCCGTAGCAAGGGCTGGCGGCATTGAAACCGTCGCCAACGATTATAGTTTAAGAGCAACTCCGTAAGTACCTTTTGTTTAATAAAACCCAGTTCCGAATAATTTTGGTCTTGATTTTCTGAATGATCTGATAAACAAGGGTTTGTGATGGTAAATACTTACTGGCTCTAGAATTTACTATATTATTTGATAGGTAATTTATGCAGGGTCGATTTTTTTTATCCATTAATGGTTTCCTAGGTCAAGGACTCGTTTTATTTTGTTGTGTCATGGTTGGCCGGTTCCAATGGTCATATACGATCAGCTGAACCCACACTTCGTTTTGTGATGTACCGAATTTGGTCATGACATGTTTGTAGCAGCGTATGATTCATCCGTATTTAAACTATGGATTTAAGTAGTGTGTATACATATCTTTTATGCATATATGCTATTAATGTATTTTAGTAGTACGTTCTATTAATACGAATTTTTAAAAATTTTCTTTTTCCACCAGGCAAACAGATGTTAGTGGACATATTTTATGATTGCCTTCATGTAAAACATATTTGCGACAGTAGTAAAGACCTCTGGCATGGTACTTTTTTCTTATATTATCTTGACACAAAAAAAAAAGGGATCTTAGCTAGCCCCCAATTTAGTTTAGGATTATTTTAATATTGGTTTTAAATTGTTGAATTAAGGTAATTATTAAAGCTACCGTAGGGTAATTTTGGACTGAAGGTGAATAACATTTTTTTTTTATCTACAAATTATACTGTGTTTAATTTTATTCATAGAAGTTCTGTGATTCAAAACAGCATTTTTTTTATTTTAATTTTTACCTGTTTTAAACAAACTACAAGCTAGGTAGTAAAATGTTGATAGGGGCAGTTTAGCTAACTCTTGGCAGTTGTGTTCTGTAATTGAGGACACTTAACAATTGATCGGGAACTGGGAGCTGGAGCAATCAATGTAAACATGTGATGTAAGAAATAAGAACTGGGTTGTGAGCTTTGAATTCAGAGAATCATTGCATGTAGCATAGTCAGAAATGCTTGGTATTTTAAAATTCTTTCTAAGGTCTGAAGTAAGAAATATTTTCCTTTTTGTTCTAACCCCCACAGAAACAACTTATCTCAAAGCAACTTCGCCTTTATCGTTTTCCTTTTGGTGGGATGTGAATGAATAGTCTGACAAATGTCTTGGACAGCTAATTGCAGGTGTAAGAGTATGTTGATTATTGGAGGAGTGTAAAGCAAAACTTATTATCTATGAAAGGTTTTGCCAAACCCCTTTAGTATTAAAGAGCTTAGGTCACTTTTCTTTGTTATCTGAAGTGGGCCTAGTAAGTAGCCTGGACTCGAGGAAGTCTCAGATGTGCTGGCTCCTTCTCCGCAGCTCATGCGTGGCGTTCAGCGGCAAGAACCGCATCCTGGGGGTGGCGGCCAAGAACCAGATGGTGACCAACATGAAGAACACCATACACGGCTTCAAGCGGCTGCTGGGACGCAAGTTCTCGGACCCGGCCGTGCAACAAGAGCTCAAGTTCCTGCCGTTCCGGGTGGTCGAGACGCAGGGTGGCAACATTGGTATTAAGGTGCGCCAGCTGCCGTAGAAATTTCCCTCGTATGCTCTCTTGACCTCTGGTATTGAATACTCTTGGAAGGTTTAGTGGCCACTGGCTTTTTTTGAGAAAGTGTAGGCTTTTGGCAACGTACAATTTTTTTTTTATTATGAAAACTGGCCAACAAGGTGAAAATTTTAGCCATATTGGGCGATTGATTGTTAATACTTAAGTGTTACGACGTGTTGTTAGTGACCAGGGTGTTATTAAATACAATTTAAATTGATCTGTTTAAAATAATTTTACTATGCAAACATTGTAATATTCTTAAACATATAAAATTACTTAATATTATTGCTTAAACAAATGTTCCAAAAACAGTGAGTGATTTATCG
Source organism: Bacillus rossius redtenbacheri (assembly GCF_032445375.1). Lineage (NCBI taxonomy): Eukaryota > Metazoa > Arthropoda > Insecta > Phasmatodea > Bacillidae > Bacillus > Bacillus rossius. The sequence goes on along the minus strand of NC_086339.1, from coordinate 5,811,686 downwards.
TGTGACAGGTTGTTCAATAGAAATGTCTTAAGTAATTATCAAGTAGTGGGGTACATAAAAAATTAATAAAAAAAATTGAATGCATTTTTTTAGATTCTGAAATTATCTGCAGACAAATGTTAGGGGCCTATATTGCAAATAGTTAATTTTAATTTTTTTAAAACTTTTTTATGAAGTTTTTAGGTTACCTACATTTTTTAATAGATAAGAATAGTGTTAGGAACTACTATATTTAATGTAGCTAACCAAAGACTGCAATTTTACAATATCCATAATGTACTGATGAGTTTTTTGGGAGTAGTAAGTAATATTACCAACACCAAGGAATGTGACAGTATTACATTAAAATTCTTCTGCTAAGATCTTGGAAACAAAGATAAGGAAGGGCACTCAGGCAAATGGCATGAAGAGCAGCTTGGGTGTACAGAAGGCGGGTCTACCATTGACCTGATATTTGCTGATGGAAAAAAGTTACAAATTTTGGGAAAGATCTAGTAGTGATATTGTTAGGTGAGCCAGGGAAAACTATGAGACATTGGCTGATGTACCGACAAGTGTGGGAACCCTGACTAAATTATAATCTAAAATATAATTAAAAATGTAATATATGTTTTGAAAAAAAATTACAAAAAAAATTGGTTTTTTGTTTAAATCAAGCTTTTAAAAACAAAAAAAACCGGTTTTTGTTTTTTAATACCAGGTTTTTTTAGTTAGGTATTTTGGTTCTCAGTATGTTCAAATGATAGCCATACAACATCTCCCTTTTTTCCACTCGGGCTGAATCAGAAAATTTATAACATAAAAGAACATAAGTCCAGCAAATCTGCACATCTGACTAGGACTTAATCTCAGAACGGGTATTTCCCCACAGGAGGAGGATTCTCCATAGAATGGGTGTTTCGACCAGAGAATAGAGATTTGCGGTACAGTTACGGATTTCCCACAAAAGAGGTCTCATAAAGTGTTGTCAGTGTGGTACATTTAAGACACAGCTTGCCTCACTTGATATCGTGGAGTGTCCCTGGGTACTTGGTAGTCGTGCCGGACTGTTGGTTGCACGCTGGTGTCTGCAGGTGTCGTACTTGGACGATGACCAGGTGTTCTCGCCGGAGCAGATCACGGCCATGCTCTTCACCAAGCTCAAGGAGATTGCGGAGCTCAATCTGAAGACCAAAGTCAATGACTGTGTCATCTCGGTGAGTGCCAAGTGAATGTGTATTTTAACTTAAGTTCCTAAAATTATATAACTAATAACTATAAAAAAAAGGACTTAATAGGGGTGTATAATTTACTGCTTCTTTATGCATAATCTTCTTCTTGTCAGTATTGAAGTCCTTGATAATTCTGAAGAGGAAAGCTCTCAAATTGATTTGAAAATTTCAACGTTGATTTTCGGTGTTAATGTCGATATCTTTTTATGGTGGCTACTCGCACGGATTGTTTTCCTTGCGTAGTGCAGACATGCTTGCGGTACCTTGACACGGGCAAGGACTGCTTTCTTCGTGTATTTGTGTTTGTCTATGTTCGTGCCCACCTAAAAAGTTGCAAAACTGTTGGTGGGCATGCCACAAATAAAATAAATACACATGTACGCATACCGTGTTTGAAATAGGATAGTTTAACTTTCAGTGGAGACACTTGGCATTGATGCAGTGCTGCAGTGAGTGTGTGAAGCGAGGGAAGGTGTCGGGTGCAGGTGCCGTCGTTCTTCACGAACGCGGAGCGCCTCGCGCTGCTGGACGCGGCCCAGATCGCGGGCCTCAACGTGCTGCGCCTGATGAACGAGACGCTCGCCACGGCCCTGGCGTACGGCATCTACAAGCAGGACCTGCCCGCCCCGGAGGAGCACCCCAGGAACGTGGTGTTCGTGGACTGTGGCCACTCGTCCCTGCAGGCCTTCGCGTGCGCCTTCAACAAGGGCAAGCTGCGCATGCTGGCCTGCACCTCGGACCCGCAGCTGGGCGGGCGGGACTTCGACCTGGTGCTGGCGGAGCACTTCTGCCGCGACTTCCAGGCGCGCTACCGCATCGACCCGCGCACCAACCCGCGCGCCTTCCTGCGCCTGCTGGCCGAGGTGGACAAGCTCAAGAGGCAGATGTCGGCCAACTCGACCAAGCTGCCCATGAACATCGAGTGCTTCATGGAGGACAAGGATGTGCACGGGGACATGAAGAGGTGCGTTACACAAAGACTTGTGGAACCGGGTTCTTACAACAGTTTAAAACTAAATGAATTATGGCAAATCATTGCTTTAGCTAATGATTACATCTATTGCTTATGAAAACACACTTTGCAGGCATTCAATTAATGATTCAAAATTTTAGTTTTCAAAACTTGGTATATTTGAAATGAATTATTAAGTTTCTTAACACTGCGTTTGCTGTGTGTTCTCAGGGCAGACATGGAGCAGTTGTGCGCACACTTGTTCCAGCAGGCGGAGAGAACGCTGCGGAGGCTGTTGGAGGATTGCAGTAAGTTTGCTCTACGAACAGCAGTGGTTGTGTTGTATTGGTGAAGGCGTGCGGGAAGGAGACGTGGTGGTTTGTGCTGCAGAGCTGCGGCTGGACGAGATCTACGCGGTGGAAGTGGTGGGCGGCTCGACGCGCATGCCGGCCATCAAGCAGCTGATTGAGCAGATATTCGGCAAGCCGGCCAGCACGACCTTGAACCAGGACGAGGCGGTTGCGCGCGGGTGCGCGCTGCAGTGCGCCATGTCCTCGCCGGCAATCAAAGTGCGCGACTTCTCCATCTCGGACGTGCAGAACTTCCCCATCAAGCTGATGTGGGACACGTCTCTGGGTGACGGAGGGTGAGTCTCGTGTGTGGCGTGCTTCGTGACCGCTGGCTTGCTTCTGGCACGGCTGCACCGTTCCGGTTCTTGGTAGGCTGTTACGATTACAAGTTTTCCAATTGAAATGAAATTTACAAAATTTAATATAAAAATATTCAGGATTACATATTAAGTGATGTGTCGGTTACACTATTTTCCCGGTTCTTAGAAATTGGTTTCCGGTTCTAGGTTAACCAGCAAACACATTCCCGCCTCACCAAAGATACAGAATGTCTTGATATACGTATGGCGCGTGTATTATTTCAATATGACTTCAGAGTGCCCCGCTTTACCATAATTCTTCCACAAACGAGTCACCTAGCCCCTGGGTGGCTCAGGTGCTTCATGTTCACTAGGTAGCTTCAGTATTACAGAAGTTATATCCTGTAAGGACCTACTGACATGGCCCTAAAGATTTTTTTTTTTTTTTGGCTGGTATTCAATATTGAATTATTTTTTTTGGGCAACATAATACACTTGAAACATACTGAACATAATAAGGGTCATTAGATACAACCCCGCTCACATTGAAAGCTAATTGTTGGAGAGTCTTACATAAGGTTGACATAATGGCCGAATGTTTTTAGGATGTTTCTTGATGTTATTGATTACATTTTGTGTGATAGGTTTTATTATGTTTGATGAGGGCCTTGACTGATTTATACATAGTACAAATAATGTAAATAGTATTGTAAATTAGTTCCTTAGAAAACAAATTAGGTTTTTTCGTACTTTTTTACAGACACTAGAATAAAAGAATGAATTTGATGATATAAACATGTTAATTTATGAACGAATCAAACTTTTTAAAAGATGTGATGGGATGTAGGAAGAATGTAGTTCCAGGGGTGGCTCCACATACATCTCTGTGTAGTTGGTAGTTCCAGGTGTTGTGACAGCTTACCTATCCCTCCCTCCCGTCTGCCTCTGGCTGCATATGCGTCATGTCACTAACTAGGATAATGACTTGACAATTTGAATTATAGCCAAAAGTGTAAAAATCTAAGATGGCATGGCCTCCTAATGTTTGCTGCCACAGTGTAAACATCTAAGATGGCATGGCCTCCTAATGTTTGCTGCCACAGTGTAAACATCTAAGATGGCATGGCCTCCTAATGTTTGCTGCCACTCCTCTTTTATGTTTCTCATGTCGTTGCCCTCAAATAATGTCGTAGCAATTTATCAGCAGGAAAGAAAACATTTTTCCATTTTTCTTTTCCACAGGACGCGCTGTTTCAACTGTAAACACTTTCTTTCGCTATTTTCCTCTGTGGCGTGTTGTTCGCGGTACGTACACTGCACTAACTGCCCAGATTAACCACAGGCGTGCGACTGAGTCCTAACAAGTCCATTTATGACCGTGCGGCACTGTACAGTGAAATCTTGCGTGTTGGGGTGATTTTCTTTTTTTGTACTTTTAATTGGTGTTAAGCCTAACACAGGTATGTGTATGATGTGGAAAAAACCATTACTTTGAAACATTTTTGACTGGTGCAGAATTTCATTGTAGCAGTGCTGTCGAGATGCAGTCTCCCGTGATGGACCCTGACACCCGGTGTAATGGCAGACAAGCTTTGTTAGTGGATGCGCTGGTGTGGCAGCAAGCATTGGTGTTTGTCCGTATGTGCATGCAACTCACACTAACGGGCCTGTGTGGAAGTAGTAATTCTGTAGTTTCGTTTAATTGGCTTTATTAATGACTGCAATAGTGTAGGACTTGAGTTTGCATAATGGCTAAATGAAATGGGTACTAATTGATGCTATGTTTGTATGAATTTTGCAACTTGAGATGCTTGTCTTAGTTGCTCTTTCCTTATCACAGTTTTGTTTTGGAAGAAGGGTGTTTTAAGTAAACAGTGTGTAATGTATAAAAAATATGAATGAGTTGTACTATTTATACGTAAATCTCAAACAGGTCCGTGTACAGTTGCAGTTCTCAGGATTGCTCTTGTCTAACGGCAGGAAAGCAAACTGCTCCCATTTGGAGGCTAGGCAGAGCACTGCTGCAGTTTTAGAGAATGCTCCTGATTCTTCATGTCAATAAGAAGTGAAGAAAGACTAAGATAAAATAATTCTTCCGTTCATTATTTCATTTTTTTAGGTTGATGTATATAGTAAGTTCTTGATTAACGAACATGTTACGTTCCTGGAAATTGTCAGTTAAGCAAAAGTCCAAAAATTAAATCACTTTTCCCATAAGGAACAATGTTAATGTCATGGGTTACGTTCCTAGACCTCCCTAATATGCCTAACATGCAATGTAAAATCTTTACGGTCATGCAGCTTGGAGGTGTGACACATTACAGCACAGCCAAAAAATAAAAACCTTAAAGAGGTTGGATAAAACAAGCCTAATTCCTAGAAGACTATTTAAACCTTGTCTGTTGTTTTACGGTACTGTCAACACTGGTGCGTGTAAATCGGCTGAAGTGAGAGAGTGCGTGATGTGGCTGTATCCCCTCATATGCCTTGGATGGAGGGGGCGAAACTCGGCACCTTTCTTCTTCCTGTTATGTTCTGTTTACATCCAGTTGGCATAATATTTCACTGCATGATACGAACTGCAAGAGTTGAATCGGTATTTATTTGGGGTAAAAACACAGTCACCCCACAGTGCCTGTACAATGAAGGGCTAATGTCGGCTACAAAACCGTTTGGAATAATACAGCTTGTGTACGTCACTGTCCGGCAAGTTGGTGAATGTCCTGCTGCTTCCCTTATGAGATGCATGCACCAGTGAAAGGGGTGAGTTAGCTGCCGTTCTGTTTGCCACGTGCATCGTAAATATTAGCAATATGTCTTAACTTTTTTTTTTGTATAAGTGCAAGAGAAAAGATAAGCGGACTCTCTCGTCGTCCTTCAGTGACACATTATTCATGTGTGTAAATAGTGCAGCATTCTGATAAGTGTTCATACAGACAATTCGAGTATTAGCCCATTCGTAAGTTGTGACGTGAAATGTCTGCAGTAACAAGTTTGGCATCTGCTAATCAAATTAAAGGTAAAATAAAATCAGGGTGGGTAGTATCGCTATACTACCATAATTGGTTTTTGCGTGAAAACATCTCTTGGACCATCAGGTAGAAATGAAACTCATCTTTTCATAAATCTATTTATCTGTATTTTTTTCTGCTTAATCTTAGTGATATTTTACATTTATCAAGTGTAATTTTTACATTTAATACATTTAAAACTGGGTAGTGAAACGAGAAATAAGAGACACGTGGTTTGATAATCTGGTCTTCATAGTTAGTTGATTTCAGCCATGCTAGCCTCTGTACTGGTCTATGAAATTGGTGGCCCTACAATAGCACCCAATGCTTCAAAGTCTACACTGCTCATGAAGGGGCCTCCCATGTTCTGGTGCTCTGATTCTGTGTGAACGAACGAGTCACCTGAGCACTCGATCCCTTTAACCACTGCCTCTGGCGCTGAATACTACTGTAATTGTGCTGCATTACCTGAAACAAGCAGTTTTAATTTCTGTTTTGTAAATTGTCACCTACCACAACTTTTCACTTGACCCCATTTTTTTTCTGCTTGGCTAACCTTTTGGAGTGCCCCAATATCCTCACAACAATGTATCACTTTCTGTTGCCGAGTTATGACTAATAATTTGGTCGTGCAGGGTGAATTTCTCGGCTCTTTTCCAACCCTCTTCCCATCCCAATGATGACGATGGCGTAAGTGCACTAACAGGCAACGTACAGTGGTCTATTCTCAGAATACATGCAAAACTTGGCAATAAAACTCTTGAGTCACTAGATGTATTAAAATTTTTGGCAACAACAAAAGCTCTGGCAGGACCTTAATATGGAAACCTTTTTAAAAACATTTTCATGTTAAAATATAGTGTCTTTTAATTAACAAATGTCCTTTAATCTAGGACTTACTTTGTAATTCTTTAGCATACTATATTATTTGTATTTTTTTTGTGCATTAATTTTTCTTTATAATTTTTTTATTTTACAGAGAAATGGAAGTATTCCCACAGAATCACCCAGTGCCATTTTCAAAGATGCTGACATTCTTTCGGAAGGAACCATTTTCAATTAAGGCATTCTACAGTGGAAATATTCCATATCCAGAACCCTTCATTGGTAAGTAGTTTTGATTTTTTTTGTCTGTAAAGGATCAAAATACAAATCACCGTAAAATGAAATAAATAGGACTAAATTTTTGTGTGACGTAAGTTTTTTAAAGGGCAATAAGAGGGTTCCAGTAAATACTGCAGTCATCAAAGTATGTGGTTCTGCAAAAACGACAAAATATAAATAAATATTTTTTTTATGTTTGTTTTGGTTTTGTGCCTGCAGAATGGTTGGCATTGCTCTCCAATGGCTCTCTTAATTTCTGTTCACCATCTGTTGGATGTAGATTAGTTGTGATTGTCCTTGAACTGTCGGGTTTCTGGAGTGGTGGTCGGCAAGTTGCCCCGTTCCTCAGCCCTCTGCTTCACTGCCGTGGTGGAGCTTCCCCCCTCTCCCGTTTCTTTTCTCTTCCCAGTCGCTCTCTTCCTCCAGCTAAACGTCATCACTCTGTTTTCATGTTCATCCTGATGCCATTTTCTAACTACATTTCCCTTCTGTTATGTTGAGTATTCTCTCTAGATCAGTGGTGGCCAGTTTATGGATGTGTTATCATGTCGCCCACGAAGTATCAACCTAGACATGACGTATGAAACTCTAAAATAATGTTGGTGCATCAACATTCATGAGATGTCAATATGTAGGTAGTAGACTTGGTGTTTGTGCATCAAGCGACTTTACAAAAGTAGAAAACAAATGGTAGTAATGTTTATACCGTATTTGCTCACGTAGAGGCCCCACCCGCGTATAAGCCCCCCTCCTCGTTTTGTAAACATTTTTGAGAAAAAATTTAAAAACATGTTTTTCTGGGTTTATCTGAGGGCAGGGCAGCTTCGCATGCATCAAACAGCAAGCCGTGTATTGTGAGCGGCGGGAGGTGATTTTTTAAGCGGCAGTGATGCAGAGACTGGTATTATAGTTTGTCCGCTCTCAGTAGGACTGTTGTGAGGCGTGACAGACGTACGCAGTTAGTCGTATCTCAAACGACAAAGATAAAGAAAGCTGGACTCGCGCGCTTGTGTTGATGTGCAGTGTTGTCGGAGAAGAAGAAGTGAAGAAGAGGTAAAGTGAAGAAGGAAGGGAAGTGGGTGGAGCAGGTACCTACACTCCTTTGTCTGGTTGGCAGGCTAGCTGGCAGGAGGGAGGTTAAGCCACGCCTCTGCCTCTCTCCCCCCCTGTTGCAGCGCTACCTCTCCCCCCTGTGGACTCTGCCTCGCTCTCCCTCCTGCCTCATCGCTGCCTCCCCCAACCACCCTCATTAGAACAAAGACGCATGACTTGCCAGTCGTTCCGCCAGCTGTTTCATTTAATCAAAATTTAATTGGTGTTTAAATAAGTTGTGGCAGTATTTCATTTTGCTTTTATTAAATGTTAGTTTTTCATACCTGAAAAAAAAGTAATATTAATTTTTTCCTCCAAATTTGCGTATAGGCCCCCTCCCCTCTTTTGGAGTCGAAAATTTGGGGGGGGAAAGGGGGGCCTTTACGCGAGGAAATACGGTATTTATCACTTTCAATGGTTAGATTATCACTTATATTTACGTGAAAATATTGACGGTAGGCAGAATTAATAAAAAAAAATTTTATTGCAAAAAACTGCTAACTTTGCATTTGTATGTAGCCTAACCTGATGAGCTCCATCATTGGGGTGGTTGCAGGGCAGTACACCATCAAGGACGTGAAGCCAGCAGCTGATGGGGAAAGCCAGAAGGTGAAGGTGAAAGTGAGGCTGAACAACAACGGTATCTTCACGGTGAGCAGCGCGTCGCTGGTGGAGAAGCGAGAGGCGGGGGACCAGGACGCGTCGGAGGAGGCCGGCGCGGCCGACAGCATGGAGCAGGACCAGGCGCAGCACAACCACGTGGGGCCCGAGGTGAGCAACGGCAGGAAGAGGAGCCGGGGCCTCCTCGGCGGGTACGCTAGCGCTCGCCAGGCCGCGGACTATCGCAGCAGGCTGCTTGCGTGGTTCTATTCGGTAGGTGTCGCTCGTCGGTCGATCGTGTCCTCGAGCGGGGAGTCCAAGAGAATGTATGGACGAGCTGACGTCAGTGGTCGGGGGCGGAGGGTGAGGTCACGTGACCACTACTGCTAATTCATTTTTTTTTTTTCCAGTCTGCTTTCGTTTCTTTATCCTTTTCAGATTGGGAATTGGTCTTTTTTTGAATGAATTAGCGCTTCTTATCCGTGCGTTCTCTAGCTCCTCAGTATTCTTGAAGGATGCGTTTTTAATAGCTTGTAGTCGTAGGTCATAGTTTGTGTTGTGGAGTTGTAGGTTTTCTGGTGTCGGTTTTTTGCACTACCTGATTCGGAGGTGAAAGTATGTTGTAGAGTTTTAAGGGAAATGTAGTTTCGTATTAATTTATCATGGTTATTCAGAGACAACTTACAACCTCCTGCATTATTGCCTAGACAATTTTTCACCGGAAATTGATTTATACGTATCTGTACAACAACACATAGGTTAAAAAATTTAGTACACTATATTTGAAGTGATAGTTGTAGTGTATTTTGTAACTACTCTGCCATTACAGAATACTGTAGAAATTTCAAGTTTTTGAAGCTTTTGCTCTGTACGTTAAGGCGACCAGTAAATCTTGTGCAAGCCAAGATCACTTTTTTTTGCATAGGGGACTAAATGTGTGTACTATTAAGTTTGGCTGCCACCATAATAAGAAATATTATGGAAATACATATTTTAAATTAAAATAAATATTTATGTACTAAATTTATGCTTTTTTTTTTTTTTGTTTAATAGCCTAACATTTTAATAATATTATGAAGAATTTGAAGAAGCTGTTGCTTAACGCGCAGAGCTTTTGCCGCTACATATTTGTTTAATGTAAATCACTCATTGTCACCTCCGAGATATTTTTATAAATGACATTTAACGATCATTCCATGTCTGTACACATTTGCTACACATCTACTTCACATATTTAAATTTATTGAGTTAACCACTAAGAAGATCAAATCAATGCCTTACAATGAAATTTTTTTTTTGAACATATGTTTGTCGAAAGGTAGCATCATTACTTAAAATTCAAATGAAAATGACTTGTTCTTTGGACGTCCATGACGAGACAAAGTAAAGCGTCATTTTTATACATAAACAGAGAACACTGTCATTTTATGAAATAAATTTGCCAATTCGTTTGCAGTATGACTCTCTCCCTCTCCTAGTCTCCTCACATTTAAGAAACACTTAGCAGTTTTTGTTCCCAAATCAGTGCACTGTGGCATACCACAATTAACTTTATACTTAAGAGTTAGGCCTGTGCGAAGCTTTGACTCGGTGAAAAGACCAAAGCTCTCTTTAGTTTTCGATTTGACTTCGCTAGAAAATTTTATTTTAGTTTTATTTAAAGTTTTGTTGATGTGAAGCTTTACATTTGTTTCAAAGCTTGAAAACAAGAGTCATTCATAAATTTTTTTTGTGTTGGAATTAAGTTAACTACATACTTAAAAAAATTCAAAGAGATTGATTTAATGATTGTTCAATATTAATATTTTTCATGTGTTTTTTTATAATTTTCATTGAATGTTATACATTGGCCCCAACTGGTTAATCACTTAATCAATTCAAACATTACAAACATTTAACAATTTTTTTTTACTTTTACCTGTATTTTATAAAATAAGTGATAACAGCTTCGCCGAGAATGATATTTGCAATTCAATTAGACTTTGGGTATATTTTAAAAATTTGATTTGATGTTCGCTTTGCTTCTAAAAACCAGTATTCGTACAGGCCTATTTAAAAAGCTTGATTATCTTTAACACATCTAGTGGCAAAGTCACTAACAAATAGTCATATCCTACTCTTTTATTGGGAGCAAGTTCTTTGCTGAGGGTTCAACTTTAAGGAAGCAGTGTCTGTTCAAACCAGTTGATAATTCAGACAACACTGTCGCTGTGTGTCGCCAACCTCGCAGGTCGCAGGTCTCGTGGTCCGACGGCTAGATCCAGGCATCGAATCGTGGGCCCGTTGAGAGTTCCAGACAACGGGTTGCCACTCTCTTTCTGTATTTATGAACTATCGTAGTTAGGTATTGGTTGAGGTTGAAAATAAAGGATGTAGAGGGACTTGGAAGTGTGTAGGATTTGTAGGGCTCGTAACTTCGACTGTGATTTCTGTTTATTTCTATTCGCAAAGGGCAGTGTTTCATCCGTGTGGCAACTTCACTCGTAAACATCCACCAGTTGCACGGCCATGTAACGAGAACATGTACATGTACAAATATCCGGTGGTGACAGAGCTGTTTGCAGTGGGCATGCACTATGTGACATGCACTTGGGCTCGAAACAAAACTGTACTGAGAGCAAATCATTAAATATTGAGGAGGAAATTAAATTAAGATTCTGGAAGCAGTTCCAACTGTTCTGCATGCCCAGTGCTTTTTTTTTTAGGTTCAATGTAGATTTTTGTAGATTGTAGAACTGCCAAAGGGAATGTAAATTCGTTGCTGAAGGAAATTGAATTTGTAGTGCAGTTAAAATGTAATAATATTGTTTGATATGTTAGCCAAAAGAATGAATGCTATGGAGATGGAAAAGTATGATTATGAAGCTCGGTGCAAAATCGTTGCGAACCTTGGCCAGAGATGGTTCATCGGTAACTTCCTGGACGGTCCACAAGGGAGTGAGATGGTACATTCAGCAGTGACAGCGATGCTCGCAGCTCGCATGGCCCCAGAGAGCACTCCCCCACAGAGACCTGCTAGCTGTTTCTGGGAGTGTTGAGTGTCCCTCCTGCCCTGCACGATTAACAGGTCTTGGGTTCGTGCACCGGCGACCCCCAGCTGTTATTGTGTGCTTTTCGGCTCCTAGCAACGAGCCCCCAGAGTATCGACACACCAAGACAACAGGCGCATGCAGTCTGCGCTACATACATTCTGAGGGCCCGGGTGGTCACTTTTTAAATCGCAAGGGGGTGCAATTGGTCGAGTGAACGAGGAGTAAGCTTGTGCCCTCCTTGTGATGGCAACCAAGCACAATGTTGCGGTTGCAGGCGACCCTGCAAGACCTGATCACAGCGAGGGGCAGCCATGCAGTAGGGGTTGTAGGCATGGTGGCAGCAAGGCCGTTTTCCCGTCACATCTCCCACCACTTGTGGCGGTTGCCTCTGTGTGGGGTACCGTCAAAATTTGCATTAAAATAATTCGCTGCTGCTACTGTGTTTAAAGAGTTTCAATGTCGTCGCCACAGACTTTTCTGAATATCAAGGTTTGACCATTTATGCTGGCTTCCAGATCCCGATGGTGAAGATAGTTTCACTTTCTCGTTCACTATTATTGGTACTCATATGTATTTTTTATATTACTTGTATAGTTTTTTTTTAATTTATTTTGTACAGCTTTAGTATGGTAATTTTTTTTATAATGCCATAAGTTTTGCTTGTATGTTTTGTTTATATAGGTTGCCTTGAACTGTTGTAATGACTAAAAATCTTAACTTTGCTTCAGGCAAAAAAAGGTTCTGCTAACCAGTTTGTTTTGTAGAAGTGTAACTTGATTGCAATTATTTATAATCCTAACGGAAAATGTTTAATCAGGTGAACAAACATGTAAACAATAATATAGAAGCAATTCTCACTCAAACAGTAGTTGGTCATAAGCATAACTCAGCATAGAGAACTCAAAATATTAACTAGGCTATTGATTGTGCAACTTTCAGGGTCTAAACTGTTAGCATTCACAGATTTTACTATCAAATCATACTCTTTGGTAATGGTGCCATGTTTGGTGTAAGTGCCTTTTCAAGTGTCAATTTCATATTATTCAAAGGTTTTGGAAGGTATTTTCAGTTTTTCTTTTTTTTCCCCCAGCATTTTATACGTAAAAATATCAAATTCAATAAATGCACATCTCTAGTTATTGTAGGATGTTTAAATGAGTACTACGATCTTTTTTTGAGTACTACGAGGATGCCCATAAAATAAGGTTTCCAGTTTTATGCACAGAAAACATTATTATTTGCAACGAAATATGTTTGTTGAAATGCCTGGACTCTACTATTTTTCTACAATTTACCCCCATAATCCTGTTGCAATTGATGCATTGTTGCATGCAGTGCAGCATTGTTTGTATACCCATGAGACAGAACACTCCTGCCTCAGCGTGCAGGTAGCATACGACTCAACTCCTCGTCGGTCCTGAAATTCGCTTCTTCCAGGTGTGACTTAAAGCAGGAAAGAGAGATGCTAATTGCTTGGTGCTATGTCCAGGTGGGAGAAGGGTCGTGTGATGTTGCCCCATCCAAGTCTGTTAAGGTCGGTGGGGGACGAGCGTTGTCTTGAGCCCTGGCCCTGGGTCCTGGGTGAGGGGCTGACCACCATCTTGGATTGTGATGTCACGACGGAGAGTTCTATACACGCGAATACGAAAAATGCAACACCACAGGCAACAATGCATTGATTGCAACTGGGATAATGTAAAAAATTAAAAAAAAAAAATCCAGGTTTTCCTACAATGCATAGCTCATTGCAAATTAACATGTTTTTCTTTGTGCAAAGAAATTGGCTGACTGATTTTATATACCACACTTTTAACAGAAATATAAAATTCTAAAAACCTAAGAATAAAGATACCGTGTTTTATCGCATAATCGTCGCACTGTTATGTTAGGGAATCTAAATTTGGAGAGAAAAATTCTCTCCTACAAGTTGCATGGTGGTTTTGGTCCCGCTGTTAGATTCCAATCGCTTTGTGTAGGTAGGTTTCCTGTATAAAACAATGTATTTTAAATTTGAAATCTAATGTTCATTTAAATATTATTGTTTAATTAATTTAATTAACAGAAATACAAAGTTGTCTGAGGTGTAAATTTTCTTTTAAAGAAATTTTAATTTTATCTGGTTGTCTTTATTGCTTTGTGTACCGCGTAAAATTTTTTAGCCTAGTTGGCATCATTCGTTTGGTTATGTTGATTCCCATATAGAGCCCACACACGTCATCAAATATCGATATTGATAGCTTGCAGATAGCATGCAATGCGCATGCTCATGTCTAGTCGAGTTAACTCATTTGATAGCCAACCCGCACTCTTTCGTGGTGTGTATTCAATGATATTTATGCTTTAGTTCCGGCTCACATTCGGGGCACCATTTTCATTTTTCTTTTTAAATTTGAACAAAATGTTTTTGTTACATGACTTATTAATTTAAATGTTTGGCCTGCTTTTGTATACTCTACTTTTTAAATAAATGTAGTTTCCATGAATAGGTTTTATTTTTATGAATGACTGAAACAAAAAATGGTTTTTTGCATAAAAGTATTAAATGTGTGATGATTATGGAATAAAACATGCTAGCTAGTCAGTTTTGGATCAACTATTTTAAAAGAACTGGAACCAAAACTATACTAACTATACAAAACTAAACCATTATTTTTTTTTTCTAGGGTTGAGCATAAAATGAATTTTGCAGTTTCGCTGATATTCAGCAATGGAAACTTATTTAGAAAATAAATTGTTATCAATATTGGTTATATTATAAGATACTTTTAAAATAAATATTATACATGTTTCTTTGTACAAATACATAAGTGTTTACATGTTTTAAGAATGTCATTTTGTTGGAACAGGTACTACCAGGTTTGTTTGTTACCTTAATTTCCTTACAAGTCCTTAAATTTCATCATTGGATCCTATAAAACTAATTTAAAAATTGAGTTGCATAATAATTAGAGATGGGCATATTCCCAATTTTCTTGAATTCAATTTGAAGGAGCACCTTGAATTTTATTGTGTTCCATGAATTTATTGGTCCATCCGCAGTAAAAAAATATCACACTGTTTTGTTTAGTGTTTCACAATAGTATTCAGCTTCTTGAATACTCTTTGTGCTTGCATTTATTTAGTGAGTGGTTTGCAGCTTTTTTTTTACGTATTGGTAAAATATTAAAATTCAAGTGCATGTATTTCGAGACTCCTTCAAAGTGTGCTTAGAAACTCCATAATTTGTATTATTGTAAAAAGGTATGAACCGTGTACTACTAAGACAAATAAACCTGTAACCTAGTAGTTGAGGGGTGTGCTAAGCCAACAGCTCCCCCAGTAAACCCTACTTCGCTCCAGTAAACTCCGCTCGGACTGTCTGCAGGAGGACGAGAAGGCACCCATGCCCGCAGACAAGAGGGACACGGACAGGAAGAAGAAGCAACTGGTGAAGACTGTTGATCTGCCGATCGATGTCTGCTCGCACGGCTTCTCCCAAGCAGACCTCAACAGCTTCGCAGAGCTGGAGGTACGTTGGCCTTGCCGATGTACTTCAAATAAATGTGCTAGCTTGGGGGGGAAAAAATTAATTTAGTTTTAAATTTACGTAAACATCATTGACAAGTTCGAATTTTGCTTGTAAAATAAGGCTGATATGCCTATTCTCTTGTTTTCTTTAAGTACATTAACCCGAAGAATACCAAATAAATGAAAAATGGTTATAGTGAATCCCATTCTCTTAATGTCAATGGTGATATCTGTAATGATCCTGGTATTCTTTCTAATGTCTTTGCTAAGTACTTTGCTAGTGTATATGTACCATCCACCAACCACCCTCGTATCATTGATCCCGATATTATTCACGATTCAATTCCTGTATCATTCTTATCAGAAAGCCAGGTCTTATGGGGAATTAAATCATTAAAACCAACTATGTATTATGTTCCTTACACAATAATAATGATTTAATTTACAGACTTATCTCAAATTTCAATAAATATGAAAATTTTATTAAAAACTTCAAATTTTAATTTTTATGATTACCCTAATATTCTGAGTAATTTTATAATCCTGTTTATTCTTCCAATTTTAGATCAATTAGTTAAAATTATCTCAGTTGCTGTTTTGTTTTGTTTTGTTTGTTATTGTGTCGTCCTTTATTTTCCTGTGTAGGTTGTATTTATTCGCTTGTATGTGCGTCTTTTATTATCCTGTTTATGTTGTATTTATTCGTTTGTATGTGTCGTGTTTGTATTACTTGTTCTGTGCACACCTCTAAAGCTTCGGCTGTTGGTGTGCATGTCACAAATTTTAATAAATAATAAATAAATAATAATAAATTGCAAAGAATAAATTGTTTTTGCTTTTTTAACATTTAACCTTTTCGGTCTGTTGGATCAGTGAAATGGCAATTTATATATGTTACATGGAATTTATCAAATCTTGAACGTGGGGGTTACTTGTACCTACATTCTAGTGGATAGTGGACATCATACTTTTTGGCTGTGAAATAAATTAATTTTATTTTTGTTTAATATTATATAATAATTATACAAATGCGTTATAATTATGTTGTAAGGTTATATTACCATACAAAAGTCCAAAAAAAGAGTGTTTACAATTAAAAAAATAAATTAGGTACTGACAAAAGTTTCACTGAAAGGGGTTATCTGCAATTTTTGATACAGTTTTTGCATGAAGCTGTCTTTTGACCCTCACGTTTTGTTCCTTCAAGCTTTTCATTAATTACTATTTATTTATTTTTTTCCCAGTTTTTCCCGACGTATTGCTAATTTTTTTTACATTTTCTATTTTGCCCCAAACTGTTTGTTGGGAGTGAAGAAGTAGTAGTAGTAGTAGTCTGTAAAAGGTGTGATGCACTTGACACCTGTGTGTCGGGAGCGAAGTGGGCGCGGCCTGAGGGAAGCGCGGGGTGCTCGCAGGGCAAGATGATCGCCAACGACAAGCAGGAGAAGGAGCGGGTGGACGCGCGCAACGCGCTGGAGGAGTACGTGTACGAGCTGCGCGGGAAGCTGTCCGCGGAGGAGGAGCTGGCGGGCTTCGTGCCCGAGACGGAGCGCGAGCAGCTCTGCGGGCACCTGGGCAGCATGGAGACCTGGCTGTACGAGGAGGGCGAGGACTGCAACCGGCAGACGTACGTCGACAAGCTCACCTCCCTGCGGGTCAGTACCTTCCGCTCGCTTGCACGCATCAGGCTTTTCAAAAGCATCAGCTTCATGAATTTGATTTATTATTTCAATTTAATCGTTTTAAATTAGCAACTTCATTGACATTAATTTGATTACAGTTTATTTCTAAAAAAAATTGCTCATAATTATTTCTAAACGAATAATTTCACATTAAACTTGAAAAAATTGAAGAAGAAAAAAAATCAAATTGTGGATGAATGTAATTAAGTGTATTGATTCGTATTTAATTACAAGTATTTTCATCTAGCTCAAAGCCATTTTAATAAAATCACAAGTTACCAAATTTTAATTTGAAGGGTACTTGTTGCAGATCAGCAAATAACCTCCAACCCACGCATGGATAAACTATAAAAAAGTACCCTCACAAAATATGTACCTGAAAACAAATGGCAATGTCCTAAGCTGGATTAGGAATGGCTACTAGAGGTGTGTTATTGTAGGTATAAGCAAAGTTAAATTTTATCTTGACGTCATCTTTACTATCCTCTCAACTGCGAATAGATACATTATAAACAGGTACAAAATAGTTTCTTTCACAAAATACATAGTTGAATAATTCTGATATAATACTGATAATACTGTATAATACTGCTCTCTGTAACTGTAACAACCATAACTTGCACAAATTTATAAACATAACATTAAACTATTATAGTTTACAGTATAAAGTTCCACAATCGGACTCTCGCAAACCAAAGCTAGCTAGCAGTGAATGTCAAAAAGAGAAAGTCAAATAGATACAACACATTATGCCACAAACGGCCTAACTTGTTAACGTAGACCAGACTAATATAGAACTGGCAAAGCATGATACAGTTACTACTACAAAAAAAGAGAAAAGAATTGAAAAAATTATTTAACCACAAAACCGTACGTACCACGAGACTACTCGACATGGTTACCCTACTGCAGAATGCCAAACGTAATTTCCAAGTGGCAAGCCGAAACAAATAATTTAGAAGAAATATCATTAAGCTACATAACGATCACCTGACGTTAAGAACAGGGCCACAACCTGTTGGTGCCCAAGCACACAAACCCAAGTTCCGCGAAGGAGCTTACCATGTCGAGAGCTCGCCAGCACCGTACCCCTGACTGACTTAAAAAAGGTACAAAAGGAACTACATGCTGCTCGAATGCAAAGTGACCCGACACCGTCGGTGGCTACAGCTGAAAAGGCCATGAGACCTAGCACCTAAAATCCTCGAAAGCAGCGCCCCAGAAGGGGAACCGCGCAAGCGCAGTAAACCAGAAGGGTGGGGGATCAATTACCAATTGGCCGGAGAAGGAATCGTGTCGTATTTAAAGGGGAAAGGAGGGGTGATGGGTAGGAGGGGTGACAACTACGCCGCGCCGAAGTGGAAGTACATGACGTTGTCATTACAAATTAACAATGTATCAATAAGTACTTTTTCATCAATGTTTTCTTATGACATTATCACGTAAAAGTATCGTCCGTAAACCACTTTACAGACAACCTCCTGTATGTTTTTTTTTTTTTTTCATTCAAAAAGTGTCGAAGGGATGGAATTTTGTATCGGAATGATGGTGAACTTTTGACAATTAACTTACATCATTATGAGACTGCAACCCTAAAATGCTATGACACTTTTTCTGGTAGACACACAGTGATTGACCAGATGCCTCCTAGGGCTGTAACTGCCAACTGCTTTCGACAGCTCGGGAAATTACAGTTTTTACTAGAACAAACTGCACACAATTTTTCGTAATATGTTTCATGAAAAAGCATGGTGTGCATTTTACTCAAAACTTGATGGAAACACTGCATGCTACAGTCATCAAGATCCAAGGTTGGTTAACCTGCTGTTGAGGTTTGTGAAGAGCACTATCTCATATAACACCAAAATTAACCAAAATTTGCACAAAATGGAAAAATATTTTTAGCATCATATGTATAGTGCTAGGACGTACAATAAAATTAACTTATTAGTTCATGTTTAATATGTTTTCTCGCCTATTACATTCACAAAATCATATTTCCTTCATCACTTCCATACTATATCCCAATGTTATTTCTCCATATTTAAAACTTTTGCGTTAATGCATTCATCATTTCCCCACAGGATAGGAGTTTAAATTTTTTAAATAATAAATCTATTTTTTTTTTTTTTACAATGTCTACAAATAACTAATTAATTTAATTTTACAGTAGTATTTAGCTGGGTGTAATTTATAACTTATTCAGATAATTTAATTGATAAGATCTTGATTAGTACATACTGTAATCATTCGTGTAATGTCCGCAGTAATTTGTCCACATTTTTGGCCGAAAAAATGGGGTGCGGACATTATGCGAGGAAAAATACAAAAATACAAAATTTTGTCTTATTATTGGAACGCGCAATTTCCCATGCCTTTACTTGAACCATTTCATACGAAACGGCACAGGCATTACTTCTTAATTCACGTATATAGTTTAAAACTTTAACTTCAAGTTCTGGGAACTTCCCAGCCTTGGGTCCGCGAAACGCACGCCGTGTTGCATTTGTTGACTGCAACTGTTCTTTTATTTTCCGCCACTGACGAACACTTTTTTCGTGCATTTAAACTCCCTTTCAGCAGCCCTGTTCCCATGCTCTTCAGCATAACGAACAACTCTTAATTTAAACCGCACAGTGAAGGATTTATATTTACCCATTCTGTACTCTACACTACAAAACACGACTTGAAACTCACGCCTTGAACTTGCATGCGTGTTGGTCAGCTGTGTTTACCGTTACCGTGCTTTGTTCAGTTCAACGAATTTACCCACCCTTTCAGGACAGGAGAGAAAGGACAGCTCAAGGTCACGGCTTTGTTTACAGAGCCGTCAACTTTCCATTCGTACTGTGTCCTTTGGGGGTGGCCAAAGTTGTGTTGCCCGCCGTAGACGACTGGTGCGGACATTATGCAAATTTTAAATTTTTTCTTTTAAGGATATATAAATAAAGGGTGCGGACATTATACGAGGGCGGACATTACGCGAGTGAATACGGTAATTTTTTGTTCCTGTAAATCACAAGAAACTCTAATGAGCTAACTTTGGTTGCTATTAAAGTGGAATCAGGAAACCCTTGGCGATACACTCGCGAACACGTGTGTGAATCTCTTGTTCTTGAAGCGTGACGGAGGCTCGTTCAGCGTACGTCCTGTGGAAGGTGGCGGTGTGTGTGATGCTGACTGCAGAACCAAGGGGAGCCCATCAAGGCGCGGCGCGCGGAGTGGGAGCAGCGCGGCGCGGTGCTGGACGACCTGGGCGCGTCGCTGCAGCTGGCGCGCAAGGCGGTGGACCAGTGGCGCGCCGGCGACGAGCGCTACTGCCACCTGGCGTCGGAGGAGGTGCACAAGGTGGAGCAGGCCATCGGCAGCACGCACCGCTGGCTGGAGGAGAAGCGCCAGCTGCTGGCGGGCACGCCCCGCTGCCACGACCCGGCCGTCACCGTCGCCGCCATCCGGCAGGAGAGGCAGGTCCGTCGCAGCACGCCATACTTTCCTACTAGTTAGTGGTCTAGTACAGATCTAGTACATTTTTCTTTAATACCGTATTTACTTGTGTATAGTGCGCACCACGATTTTTGCAACAAATTCAAAAAAATAAATTATTTTATTCCCCAAAAAATAAATTTTACTAACATTTTGTGGCTCCTGTTAAGTAATTACTTATGAAACAAATGATTATTTACATTGATGTGTGGTGATGTGTCAGGAAAATACTTAAATTCAGTACTCTTCCACCTGAAAGCAAAATTTTTGTGGCATACTGTACCATCTGAAACGACCGGGCAAGCTAAACTCTGCTGTGTAGATGGAAGATAATGAAGCGCTGTATCATCGTCACAACTGGTACAAGGGCGGGAGGGAGGGAGGCAGGCAGGAACGGGACTATGACCATCAAGTAACCTTCACAGTTGACAGAACTAAACACCACCACTCCCATCACAGTTGCTAAGCTGGCGCCGAGGACTAGATGACTCACCTCGCGCGCGCACGTGTGTGTGTGTGTGTGTGTTTGTGAGCGTGTGTGTACGAGAGACCAGGTTGTGTGTGTGTGTGTGGGGTCACCCATCACCCCGCAGTTAACGACTAACACTCCTCCCCCGCCTCAACTTTTTTTCCCGTGTATAGCGCGCATCCTTGATTTTTTTTCCTTTACTTGAGGGAAAAAAGGGCGCGCTATACACGAGTATATACGGTATAATAATATTACAGTAACTCCAATATGTTTTATTATTAAGCGCAATTATTTTAAAAAAAACTATGGAATGTATGTGTGTGTGGTGTGATATTTAAGTTCGAGCATTGCAATGTCATGATAACTTCCTAAATTGTTAAAAACCATAACAAATTATAATTTAGTACTTTTTTTTTTCTAATCTAGTACTTTTTTCTCACCTAAGTTGGTACGAAATATTTTTTCCTTGTGGACACCCTGCTCACAAGCAGTGAAAATTGAAACTGTTATTACATTAACTATTCAAAGGTTTGTTAAAATTAGCAATTCCAAATGACTTTACGATACTGAAAATGTCTTATAAACATGTCTACGCCTGCATGCGGTCTTTGGATCCTTCATACAATATAGCTTAAAAAAAAAAAAAAACAATGTAACTTACAGCTGATCATAGTAAGTACTTAAAATGCACTCTAAAATTAACTCCTGTTATCTAACATAAACAGGGTAGGACATACGATATATTTACGTTTATGGATGTAATGAAGTCAACTAGATTAAATGTAATCTGATGGACAAGACAAAAAATACATTGAACAAATCGTAAGATTTATTTTCATGTCTTGAACAGTTGGGTATTTGATCGCCTTAACTACAAATTTACTAAATCTCAAAATACAAATAAGAAGATGGTTAAGGGGAAGTAATAAGTAACAGGGCATGTGATGAATCTCTGTAAGTAACTTGGCTGATGGTGAAAATTATTCAGGCTATTGCTGAATAGGTGTGCTGTATGTGCACCCTTATCTTCCAGGTGACAGTCTGAGAACACCATGATTTGCATAATTTGTTTGTTCATACTGTTTAGGTAGTACCTTTGAATATATATACTGTATAGAAGTCGCGAGTGGATAGGATTTACTCTACGTTTTTCAGAAGCGTATAATGAGCAGCTTGGGAACTTCACCGCTGCAGTGCGCTGCCGTAACGCCCTGTATCGTCTTAGTTGTTATTTACACGTTAGAGCGCAGCACTCGCCCGCTGTCATTCCCCGCACCCCTCATCCATCATTCACTGCAGCTCAACGTCGTTCAACAGGAGGTGGAAGGGGTGTCTGAAGAGTTGGACACTTGTCCGCTAGGGACCACCACAAGTCGATGCCCTAGAGATGGTGGCGATTGCGGCGGTGAATTAACCAACTACCTCAAAACCGTATTAGAATTTTTAACCTGGGCTGGCGACTTCTATACAGTATATATATTCAAAGGTAGTACTTATATATTAAAAAAAAAAAAAAAAAAAAAAACAGTTTTTTTTTTTTTTTGTGAAATCACTTCATTAACTTTTAAATTCAATTACATCAGTTAAACTAAAAATTAATTACATTTTTATATATGCCAAATAAAATCTGAAATAATAATAGAAATCAGTGGAAATAAAACATTTCTACCTGTCCACCTTAATTCAGTAATTTTTTTCGGATGTTTCACAGGACACTAGCTTTTCTCCACTTAATAAAGGGGGAGAAAATAATTTTAGTGTCTTGTCAGGTACCAAATTTTAAATACATAGTAATTTCTACTAGAAATCTAGATTGTATAGCGTAAATATTTCTCATGCCAAACTTTGATTTCACACAAAAAGTTTTAAATTTCTTGGGTTGTTGATTGAAACAGAATGAATTTAGCGTGCGTAACTGGAGTGCCTGGTTGTTGCTGCTGCAGACGTTCGAGAGCACGGTGGGGCCCGTGCTGAACAAGCCGAAGCCCAAGGTGGAGCCCCCGCCACCGGCCCAGAGCGCCGAGGGAGCCGACGGGAAGATGGGGGCGGACGGCGACCAGACGCAACACGCGCAGAACCACCAGCCGTCGCAACCCGGGGAGGACGGGATGGACGTGGAGTAGGCCTCCGTTGTGCAGTTTGTGTGAAAGTGCTCGTGCTAGGGTAAATGATATGGTTTGAGCAGGCACCCGCTGCTCAGAGTGTTGCACAGTTGCAATCTGTGTCGTAGACCTCATCATGACAGCTTCGTCATTCCACCATAATCTCATCACTGCGTTCCTCTCTTAAGTGTTTTGTTTGCGCGTGGTTTTTCTAAGGTCTTTAAATTATTATGTCAGTTTTTATAGTCGCCTAGTTTGTTTGTGCTTGTGATTCGCATCGCAAAGCTACTAATGGCTCTCCATAGAACAAGTTCCAGAACTGCCCCGGTCGATGTGCCCTCATATACATAGGAGACTCGAGTCAACAAGTATTACTATTTGAATTAGCAGGTGTACGGTTAATGTCACATAAAAATTGCATTTAATTGTAAAATACATTGTGCATGTGCACAGCTTGTGAAATGCTTGTAAATTTAAGATGGATAGAATTTTTGAAAGTGAAATTTGTAAAGTTGTGATCTATTTAAGAAATTGATGTTAAGCTAGGCCAATGTTACTATTAAAACATAACTAAGCAAATTCACAGTTTATTATTTATTTATTTTATTTTTTAATTGAATAGCAAATTAAAAAATTTACCACACTTATTATGCAAGTTTAGATACTTTAGCATTACTTTATCTTGCTTAAGTGTTAAACAAGGGGAGGGGGGTTTAATTTCCTTGTCAAACCACTTCGCACAATAATCCACTGTCCAACCGCAGTTCAGTGAAACTAGGGTGCTGCGTGCAAGAAGCAGGCCCAATTACATAAGACCTTGAGCCTGTGAACCTGGTACAAGATAGGATTGGCTGGGGAAGCCTACAACTCACGTAGTTTTGGTTCCCTACCATGTTCGTGCAACTTCGGATTTCTCTCAAAAATTGAAATTAAAAAAATCGAAGGGTTAGGTCAGTCACAACATGCTTGTTTTCATTGGAAACTTCTGATTTAGCGGCTGAAGTGGCATTAATACCAAAACGCAAAACTTCGGAAATCTTTGCAGGGAACTGAAACTGTGCGAGTTGTAGGTTTCCCAATTGGCTGAGATCAAGAATAAACCTCTCAGAACTAAGTGTGACCAGTTGGGGAGGTAATAAGCCTGAATACTTTCACAAGTAAAATAGCTGTGAGGAATAACCTTGTATAACAGCAGAATAAAAAGAGGTGGGTGGGTGCATGGATGCAAAATTTAAATTTGTGAGCTGTTCACACCTGTCACTTCAGTGTTCCTCAGCAAAAAAGTTGCTTGCTTTGGCATTCTCCACTACCAATTAATTGTATGCTTATAGAAGTTAAAATTTTATTAATAAAACACTGTTTCAGGTTTAAAAAAAATGTAATCATACCATATATGTTTGTGCAAAAATTTACAATACTCTGTACAATGGACATTTACAAAGTATTTTGTACCCTTAAGAAAAATTAATTATTTATGAACATGATATTTAAGTCAATACAACATAGTGCAGTAATTTATTTTAAATGCTTGGCAGAAAAACAGTAAAAAATTATAAATTCAGCATACTACATGAATAGTGAATTTTGATGTTGGGTCTTGTGTAAAGAATAGAATGAGTTGAGTAGACATTTGCCTTTTAACTAATACAAAATACAGTAAAACCTTTTTGTTGCGACCCCATTTATTGCGACCACCTCTCTATTACAACCCGATTTCGAGGAACCGTGAAAAAATTGCCGAAAATCGGACAGAAAATAAGTTTCTTGTGGTGAGTAGCGTGTTACTGCGTTTCTCTTGCCAAGTGCTACCGGTCAACTGCTGTCAGCGCTTAACCACCCCCATTCCACGCCCCTTTGCTGGCAGGGTGCAGATAAAGGTTTTTGTGGCAACGTGTTTACGTTTAGCTTTTTGCGAGTGTCTACTAGTGTGGTACGCAGTTAAGGCAAAGAAAGCTACCTGCTGGATTTCTCTTGATTTTGATTACTATAGGTTGACAATACACAGCGACCGACTGGATGCACGCCCGCCTCGACTTGTTTTAACTGCCGCAGCGATGTTTATTTTGACAGCTCAAGCAATTATCTTTTACCGTGGGTTGATAGAAAAAGGTCGCTTGACCCAGCATTAAAAAAAAAAGGCTACGCCACTTATTCCCAGTGCAGGAAAAACACTAGCTGCCGTCAGTCGACCCCGCATTTATCTTTCTTCTAACATTCCACGTCGAGCCCCTCGCGCGAGCAATAACTAGGGCAACGATTATATGGTGAATCGCAAAATTTTCCGCGAATTTATATGGAAAATGCGAAAAAAAGTGATTTTTAAGAAAAACAGCTGAATAACACCGAAATTGCACAATACAAATCTCTTATATTTTAATGTGAAAAGCTTGATAGTCAAGACTTGCCCGGGTCCTGGTTGATAAGCTGGAAAAATTTCATGCCTTGCATTTCTACATGCTTCCTCTGGTCAGCGTGTGTTAGTGAAGCGGGATGATAAGAGCGACGCTCAATGGTAGTTCTAGCGCAGTAAAACCTCTAAGTGCAAGGCTCTGAACTGGCGCGCAGTCATCTCGTTCCCGTCAGATAACTGAAATTTGAGCGGTGACCGTAACATTATATGGCAGAAAAATAAAGATAAAGGTGTAGTGCATTTCCCTATGATACTTTCAAGAAATTTGTAACGGGTTTTTTACACCTAAAACTTCGAAAACATGCCTTTTAGCCATTTTATCTCAATAGAACCAGTTGGGCATTAACAAATTCTTAAATGCTTTTCGTAAACAGACTCCAGTCGGATATCTAGTGTAGTTTGGAAATCGTGTAGGTTTTTCGTGGCTGTGCGCGGCACACGACTAGTTCACATGCGTCACGCACCGAGAATGTTGTCTGGCAGGAAGGGCGAGTATAGTTATTTTCCGGCAAAAATGAATACTTTTACGGCCCTGCTAAATTTTTCCATTAAAGAAATTTTAAATTTTCAGTGATTTTCCAGCAGAAATAATGTTGTGTAACTAACAAACAAATTATTGTATCAAAACAATTAACGGTAAATGGCTGTCGCAGGGGCCCTTAAAAATTTTTCAATTTACCATAAATGGACTAAACAAACCTTTCTTTCGTTGCACGCAGTTTGGAGAAGGGGAGGAAGGACGTTGAGGGAGGAGGGGGAGAGAGACATGATGGTTTGTATGCCTGGGAGGGATGAACCTTGAAGTCTAGACAAGGGAAGGAGAGGTATGACGTCATGCATCCGCCAGCCTGTCTAGACGAGATTCCCGCGCTCCCACTTGCGTTGCACAAGCTACTGCTGCCGTATTTTTAAAGGAAATGTCCCATTATTTTTTTGTTATTCTTACATGAACATTATTGGAAGTATTAAAGCCAACAAAAATATTCTGGGTGTTAAAATTAACAGATTTTAATGATCTTTCATTTTTTTTTTTTTTTAAATTTTCCTTCTGATTTTCACGTTTTGGTCAAAATGTCCAATTTTTTTGACGGTTTCCGAGAATGTATTCGTAAATTAACTGCTTCGTTAAATCCGGCATCAGGGTTCTAGTGTATTTAACTACGGCAAGCAGAAACCGTACATGTAAACTAACCAGTAAAAATAAACTGTCCTTTGACACATTTTTTTTTAGAGGTGGCCTGTAGGGCGACGGACTTGTCATGAAGGTTGAAGTGGGTTTAAAGCAAAGCCGTCTAGCATTGTGAGCGACAGCATCCTGCCATTGTACGGCTGGTTAGCGAGTAGCGGTTTGGGTGTTGGGGGGGGGGGGGGGGGGGGGGGGGTTGGGTTTGAGATGAACTGAAAATTTCGGAAAACATCTATTACGACCCCTCTGTTACGACCCTATTCCTGGGAACCGTGAGGGGTTGTTTGAGAGGTTTGACTGTAGTGGCATAAAAGCACAGACTGTACATATCTCAATGGTTTATAACAGGTGTAATTGCTAAATATTGTATTGCTAAATTTAACATTTATTTATATTAATTGTTAATCATATTGAAATATAAAATAGCATCAAATTCTGATATAATTAGTAAACAATCCTTTACATAAAATTCTTCCATCAACTAATCATGTTTTATTGAATATACAACAAAATTACTCCAGGTTGGCATCAATGAAGTCTCATTATTTTTTTCCTCATGCAAACTTTACTCAATTTCTTTTGCAACTTTAATATTACACTCTAGTACGTTGAACTCAATTATACATTTACATTATTCATGCATCCATAGTAATGATGCAATATGTTTTTATAAGCAAATATCTATAGAAATGAATTCTTACAACAAAATTTTGCATATAAAAACTCAACACCAAGCAGATCATCACAGTTGGTATCATCAGGAATATCTTGTTCTCATGCACATATGTACAAAATAAGCACAGTAAATGCTGTCCACAGAAGACGACTAGATGACAGTGTTGGTGTGTTGGGTCTGCGGTGAATCTTCAAAGTTTCAGGTAGATGCCTGGACAAGTGGTACGGAGCTCCTACGGACCACCTCGCATTCACTTGGCCAGAGCGCTCTGGGATTGACTGACTCGCTCCAGTTTCTCAAAGTGCTTCTTTGCATTTCTGATGTTGACCAGAGTTGCTTCTGAAGCTATAAAAAAAAATTAGAATTTTAACAAAAATGAGTAACAACTTACCACTAATAAATAAAATAGAAATTTTTTTAACTGGTACCCAATCTAACGTGTAAGCATGTTACCGTAATCACTCGCGTAATGTCCGCAGTAATTTGACCACATTTTTGGTCAAAAAAAATTGGGTGCGGACATTATGCGAGGGAAAAATACAAAATTTTGTGTCTTAATTATTACTAAAAAAGCACAAAACGTATCTAAAATCAATTTGGATTCCACTAGCTATTTTAAAAGAATATTGCTGCGGGTTCGCTTGCTTGCAAACAACCCGGCTTAGACCATGTTTACTTTGCTGTAATTGCCACCGGTAACTGTCTCGCACCCGCCGGAACATTAAAAAAAATTACGCGCTACACTGAAATAAGTATGATTACGTGTGCCTTATTAATGTGATTAATATGTGATGGATTAAAATAGCTATTAACGGCACGACTGCAATATTTTAATCGTACCATATCCTTACGTCCGGCGCGTTGGGAACCAGCGAGCTGGCAACAGCACAGTGACTCACCAGTTCCACATCTGCTGCACACTGTACTCCCCCCCCCTTACCCGGCAATCTGATGGCCTTCGTGACGTAGAGGAGGAGGAAGGGGAAGGAAACATTTAGAGCATGAGAATGACCAAGGGAGGGATTCCAACCAAATGTAAACAAAGAGGGGTTCTGTTCTGTCCTGACACGTAAAACAGTGTACACAATAATTAAAGTTGACGTTTCTTTTACGCTGCGCTGCGCTCAACAGTATTACCTATTTGTGAGAGTAGGTAATCATGAGTTTTTCTCTGCTTAATGATGAATCGCAGAAACTGCAGTAACTTTTTGTTATATTCTTTCAGCAATTTTTGACTCGGTGATGTTCTTCGTCGCAGAAAAAGGTTGCTCCGCCTCATAAATCTTGCGATACATCCACAACTAGCCTTGAATTCGTTATGCGGTGTATTCGTGGAACGTGCAATTTCCCGCGCCTTTACTTGAACCATTTCATACGAAACAGCACAGGCATTACTTCTTAATTCACGTATATAGTTGAAAACCTTAACTTCAAGTTCTAGGAACTTCCCAGCCTTGGGTCTGAGAAACGCACACCGTGTTACATTTCTTGACTGCCACTGACGAACACTTTTTTTGTGCACTTCAAACTCCCTTTCAGCAGCCCTGTTCCCATGCTCTTCAGCATAACGAACAACTCTTAATTTAAATTGCGGAGTGAAGGATTTATATTTACCCATTCTGTACTCTACACTACAAAACTTGACACGAAACTCATGCCTTGAACTTGCATGCGTGTTGGTAAGCTGTGTTTACTGTTACCGTGCTTTGTTCAGTTCAACGAATTTCCCCACTCTTTCAGGACACGAGAGATAGGACAGCTCAAGGTCACGGCGTTGTTTACAGAGCCGTCAACTTTCCATTCGTACTGCGTCCTTTAGGGGTGGCCAAAGTTGTGTTGGCCGCCGTACACGACTGGTGCGGACATTATGCAAATTTTTAATTTTTTCTTTTAAGGATATATAAATAAAGAGGGCGGGCATTACGCGAGTGAATACGGTATTTGTCTTTACTTGAGTGAGCCACCTTATCCAGTGACTTCGCTGTCTGCAGAGCACATGTTAGCCACCAAAACTAGATTGCTGCACCGCCAGTGATGTAAGTGGCTCCTCATAAAGAAAATTGTAACTGTAATAAGGTGACCATAGCGCATGGTGCTGAACCAAACTCTGAAATAATATCACCTTATAAAGTTAGTGAACCTCCTCCTCTTTTGGCTAAAGTCGCATTAGGCTCCAGTAATGAAATGGCTATACTCACGTATGAGTGGATCGGACATGACGACCATGACGTAGGTGTTGGAGGTGAAGATGTCTATGAAGGCTGAGATCACGGAGTTGCGCACCTCCATGCTCTGGAACTGCGCGGCCAGCTTGCTGCAAGCACGAGGACACAGGTGACGCACCCTGCCGCTGACGACGCCGCCGCGCAAGGCACGGGCCGACGTACACACACCTGCAGCTGAGCTTGAACTGCTTGATGATGTTGGACACCTTCTCGAAGCGGTGCGTGTCACGGTGCGGGCGGCGCTGGCAGTTGGAGATCACCAGGAAGGTGGCGCGCTCGAACAGCAGCACCTCGTCAGCGTCGATGATGTTGGCGAAGTGGTTCAGGCTCTGCTCCAGCTCCTTCACGTTCGGGATCAGCATGTACACTATCGCCGACCAGGCCTGCCAGCACACACGCCACGCCACTTGGTTTTCAGCTTTCATTCCGCAAATTACATTTTAAACATGTGGTATATTGTACATTATTTTCACTACTGACATGAAAATGAATAAAATAAATTTTAAAAAAAAGTATGGAGTAATTTATCTAGCCATTATTAAATCAATTTAATGTTTATAGTTAATTGTACTTATCTTAATATCATAAGTAGTGCTGCACGAGAAAGGTAATTTTGGTTTAGGGGAACTTGGACTTGAAAACATATTCCCTTGAGAAACAGGATGGAATTAGGAATTATTTGATATTAAAAGTTCTGTATCTTAAAAAAATAAACTCTTGTAATTTTTATTATTCACCCCTAAAGAGGAAAACAATTTTCACTGACCGCGAAATACACAGAATGTAACTTAATTTAATCAATTTTAAGATAACCTCAAAATTAAATTAAATATCGTATTTTGAAAAACTGTGAAACAAAATTAACTGTTTATGCTTTTAACTAAATTATTGACTGGTTTAATTTATTTAAAATAGTCACTAAACTAGTCCTGTAAAACTGTAATCACACTTGCAGTATGTTTATTTACTGTAATCCGGCACTTGTACGCAAGTTTACTTTTATTTTGATTTAGAGATGCAAATCACGTTTCTAGTACCATAGATTAATGTCACATGTACAGTATTACTGTGTAAACATGGTGGTAGAGTAATCGTGACTTGATTTAAACATATTTATACAAACTATCTTGTTCAAATTTTGTCCAAAGCATAACAGTTCAAGATTTTTTGATGTAGGCCACTTCATTGGCAATTATGTTATGTTAGTTTTTTTTTTCCTAGCATCAAAATGTGATAAAAAACAAATAAAGGTTTATTATAATTACAAGTTACATATATAGTCCATATTTTAGTACTGGATGAGAATTTGTTCCATTGTTATTTTATTACAGTGTAATGAAATAACTCTCGTAATTTGTAAAGTTTCAAACGCTGGATATTTTAACTACAATACGTATTGACATGTGTACAGGTATCGTTCAGCAATAAATTCAGAATACAGGAAAATTAATTTCCTGCTTCACGTTTTGGAAAAGATACACACTTGCAGGGCTAGATTTTAAGCAATATTTTAACCTGCCCAACGGACAGGTGTAATCGAAAATTTGCCTGTCCGCCATCCAATTTGCCTGTCCGCTGTTTTACCCAAATAAAAAAAAATTCAAAGTCGCTAAAAAAGTGAGAAAAAAGGATTTTTGCTATATTTTGCACCTATTTTTATCACACACTTAACATCCTTATTTAATCATCATTTTCAGACGAGTCACTGTCTGAGTCACTGCACGAAGTACTTGGCTGATTCTGTCTTGAACATCTTCGATAAGGAGGCTGAAAGGGTCGACTGTTTCTCTGAACATTATGATACCAGAGATTTATTGCTGGTGCTGGATCAAACTCACTTTCAGCCATTATTGTTTATTTATAGATATTGTCAAAGACGTTTTATTTGCAGTCGCGGTCGCATAAATGTTATTAATCACCTCTGCTGCATTAGTGCGTGCGAATAACCTCGGCGTCACAAGTTGCACCTGTCCACCAGACAGTTGCCTTTTTTATTTTGCCTGCCCGGACGAGTTTTTGCCTGTCCCGGGCAGGCGGACAGGTGCTAAAATCGAGCCCTGCACACTTGTTTATTCACAAAAATCTAAATCCGCCCAGCTATAATTATAAGCTATTTTGGTTTTTGAAGTCAAATATGTGCACCATTTTATTGTGGAGTTGAATCTTAGCTATGGAGTGAGAGTTCACTGTGTGCCTGCCACAGCTATCACGGAATACACGACCTTTGACCTTGAGTATCACTGAACCCTACTTCCGCCAAGCAACCATGGTATCTTTAGGCATGGACGGGAGTGTGTCACTAACATTGAGGATGATTCTGATCACCCATCGCATCTGTAGTTATATAATTAAGTTATTCTCAACACAAGGTCCTAACTTTCCCAATTCCTGACTTGTACATAATTAAATTCTTTGCTACGTGCCATAAAATATAGGAAAAATGATTAACTTACCTTGCATCTGATGATTTGTAACGGTTCTGATAACTTAGTTTCATTAAACTATTTTAGTTTAATTTTAAATATCTATTTTCACATTAAATAAAATATAAGCTTCATAACATAATAAGAGGACAGCATCTACTGAACAATGGTCACTTACACATTATTTCTGTCACTTCGTACAGTCTCCACTGAAATAGAGACAGTGACAAGCCTTATGATTGTGCCGTTTATTGGTATGATTGGCACAGTTTTTAATTTTTAGGCTCAAATTTTCATTTTTAAATTTTTTGCATTTTTATTCTTATTTAATTTTTGTCAGACTTCTGTACACTCATATCAAACCTTTTTTTATCCTAGTTCTCTTTCCCTGGTTTTCGGCGCACACTAGTGGCCGTGTCCTTAAGTCTCTCCCTCTCTCTTTTCCTTGGCCGCCAGAGAGCACACTTGTCCCCCACCCCTTTAGCCCCATGCTGGTTGCAAGTCACCTAGCGCGAGATTTGCGAGTCGAAGTTAAACTTGGTTCAACTGCGCCTCCATAGAGCGCGCGGCGCTCGACGGCTATAGAGGTTTTTACCAAGCAACAGACCTTCGTTTTACCTTGCCTCGGACGTCTTCGGCTCCTTTCGGCGCTGAGCCATATCTCCCCCCCCCCCCCCCTTTTTTTCGGCCTACCGGGTCCCAGCATCTTTTTTTTTTTTTTTTTATTTTTTTTTTTTTTTTTTTTTTTTTTTTTTTTTTTTTTTTTTATTTATGTTCTAGCCGCCATGATGGATTAATGCGCGGGCTGTTGGGCTGACTACATCGGCGTCTCTGTCGATCTGCTTCTTGAATAATAAATCGCGTGCAGATCTGGCTTCTTCTGCGCTATAGGATGTAATCGTCTTGGCCGAGGGAATTTTTCCCTAAAACTTTTCTTTGTCTTCTGTTAGTTAGTCAGCCAACCCGAATAGCTACGTTTTAGTATAATTATTTTAAATTCTTTTCTTTGTGCTTCCGCGACATCTCCGCGATGCGCGTCCTAACTGGCGATCGCGCAACATGAATGGAATCATCTGTCATCACCCTGCTTCGGTGAGTCTTTTGCTTTCAATATATCCCCCAATTCGCTCCCTTTTAGCGGGCTTTTGCCTGATTGATGGTCTGTCTGCTACTTGGTCTAATCTCTGTCGATATTGGACCTTGTTGCAGGCAGGGTGCAAGAGATACCCCCCGATTGAAGAAACACCCCCGTCATCCGAGAGTCACCCCTCCACAAATGGTCGTGATAGAAAATCAATTGAGTGAACCCCAACAAAATTTATTCTGCTCTTCCCGCCGAATTTTACCTGGTCGTGAGTTCTGAACGACAAAATTTAATTAATCTTGGTGTGCCAGTGTACAGGGGAGAAGTTTTTGTGAACTATGTAAAGTTATATCTTCAGTAATTATGACTCAAGAAGAATTAACCCTTATTGGACATGGTGATATTGTAACTTTTTTGCATAAGATTCAAAACCAAGGCAATATATTCTAACTATTTTTGTAAACATTTCACTATGGCTAGAACCTTGTTAAATTTTCGCTAGATTCGCGGTCCGGACTCGCTAGCACTATAAATTGTGGTCATGTTTTCTTCATTAATGATTGCTAAGATGTTAAAATGCTAATTTGTTGATCGATGGTTAATCTGCCTTGATCTTTTCTGGTAAAATCTATTTAAAGAAAGATTATGCACTACATAAAAGAATATTAATATAAATAAACCAGGAAGCCTATAGATCACATGACTTATTTTGTTGTTTTTATTTAATTCAGTACCTATATATATCTACCGATCCACTAACTCCCCAAATGGATTGTTTGTAGGGAGTTTCTAAATTGTTTTGTTCCCCGCCTCGTGCCACCTCTGGTGATGTTCGAATTTTATGTGAATTTTGTAGCTTGTTGCTCAGCTGTTTCCTAGGACTTTTAAGAGGTGTTATAACACTAAATATCGAGGGCACGAGGGGCGTTACATGATTTATGTGCTATAACATCCCACTTTATTATTAACTTATGAGGATGCTTACAATCCTGCCTTAAAATTAGTTTCCCTTTGAAACTATTTGCAAACAGATTTAATTTATATTATCAGGTTTCAGAAATAACTAAACAGGGTTTCATATTATTTATTTTACTAGACCAACATTTAAAGATTCAAGACATATTTATAAAGAAGTCATAATTGCTACAGAAAATAAATGAAATCAATGGGGCTCCTTACAGATGAATTAGTGTTTTACATTTTATATATTTGCCACTGCATGTTCTGATTTAGTTGAGTTTTGGATCAGTTCAAAAGCTACAAGGATTCTTATTCCCTTTTCAACAACCTATTTATGTGAAGCAAGAAATGAGTGTGCCAGTGTCAATCCTTATTCCACACTTTGAAAAAAATGTTTGGAGATTAAGCTTACACGTCACACTGATGAACTTGCCACTAAATTTTTTATTTTTTATTTTTCTGTAGTAATAAAATATTCTCGTGTGTCAACTCTAGAACGCTAAGATAAAATACTGAACCTGTAAGTGCGCAGTTAACTGAAAAATTTTAGGCTGTACACACTTCCTTTGTACATATGTACACATGCATGTGCTGGCACCGTTGAGAGCGCCTCACCTTGTACAGCGTCTCGTCCCAGATAGAGGTCCGGAAGCAATTGCACTCCAGGGGCCGAGACAGTCTCTTGAGGTCATCCTCGCGTTCCTGGAATATCTGGAAAAATATCATCCTCTTCAGGACACACCGATGGCAGTTTATTTTCCTTGCCGTCCCTACCCAAATGCACAATTAAATAGGAAAAATTTAACTTTACGATAAGCATCATCTAGCACAGAACATGCACGCCAAATGTATGTACGAAAGGTTTAAAATACTGTATTTACTCGTGTAGCGTGCACCACGATTTTTGCAACAAATTCCAAAGAGAAAAAAATTTTTTTTCCCCCATAAATAAATTTTAATAAAATTTTGTGGTACCTGTTAAGTAATTACTTATGAAACAAATGATTATTTACATTGATGTATGGTGATGTGTCAGTAAAATACTTAAATTAAATACTCTTCCACCTGAAAGCGAAACTTTTGTGGGATACTGTACCATCTGAAACGACAGGGGCAAGCTAAACTCTGCTGTGTAGATGGAAGATAATGAAGCGCTGTATCGTCACAACTGGTACAAGGGCGGGAGGGAGGGAGGCAGGCAGGAACGGGGACTATGACCATCAAGTAACCTTCACAGTTGACAGAACTAAACACCACCACTCCCATCACCATTGCTAAGCTGGCGCCGAGGACTAGATGACTCACCTCGCGCACGCACGTGCGTGTGTGTGTGTGTGTGTGTGTGTGAGCATGTGTGTACGAGAGACCCGGTTGTGTGTGTGTGTGTGTGTGTGTGTGAAAGAGAGGCCTCGTTGCTAATGTGTATGTGTGGGAGCTGGCCATAAAAAAAACACACCCGGCAGTTAACGACTACCACTTCTTCCTGCCTCCACCCCACAACTTTTTTTTTCCATGTATAGCGTGCATCCTTGATTTTTTTCCTTTACTTGAGGGAAAAAAGGGCCCCCGCTATACACGAGTATATACGGTATTGAGAGACCATCACAGTATTCGTGCCCGTGAACAAGAACCAACGAAGTGGCAGAAACGTGACGGTCGCTCACCAGATCTCGCTGGTCCTCCTGCACCAGGTCCATCTTGTGGACGAGGCAGAACACCTTCGCCTCGGGCGAGTTCTGGACGATGGCCTCCAGGCAGTTCTGGTAGTAGTGGATGTCCTTCTCCAGCTCCCGGCTCTCCACGTCGAACACGTAGATCAGCACCTCCACGTTGCGGAAGATGTTGTCACGCTGGCTCGCGAAGTAGTTCTCCATGAACGCCTCCTGCCTGCACAGAACACCTGCTTCAATCTTTCAACACTGGACATTTCAGTTCGTACACAGCCATCTATGCCTTTACTTTAACCTTTATATGGTTTGTACTGTTTTACTACAAATATTTTACCATGTACTAACATCTTTCTATATATTTTGAACTTAATAAGTGACCATGGTGGTGGGGGAAGGGGGGAGGGGGAGAAATCTGGTTTGGTAACATTATTACAATGTATGTAAATTTTATTACTATTTTCAGATAGTAAATAAGATTTCAATTAAATAAAAGTGATTTATTTCCGAGATTGCTCACTCACCCTCCGCAGTCCCACAGGTTGAGCACCAAGTTGCCCAGGAACCGGACGTGCGAGTGCTCCACATCGACTGCAACACACGTCCCACCGTTCACACCAGCCTGGCGTGAGAGCTGCTTGGCGAATGTGACCACACACACAACCCACATGCACCGTGGAACAATGACGTCACAGGAGCCGGAGGCTCGTCGTGACGCCTCGGTCTTCTACCTCCGTGTGACCTCTGTTACCTCTTGTCTATGAGTCAACATCGCTGAGGGTCCAGACTGTTTTCTGAGTCACACACTGTTATATCGATATGTCAACTGTTGAAAGACTAAGAAATATTGATTATGTTAAATTTTTAATCATACTGTTAACTACTTAAACAGATGGTTGCCAGTATGCATTAAATTAAATTGAGCTCATTTGGTAGTGCACTTTAATTCAAGTAGGGTTTTTGGCACTCAACACAGGTATAGATTTTTGTTTTTGCAAACTGTGGCAAATAAATACAAATATCTTTTAACAGATTGTTGGCTAACTACTTTCAGGTCATAATGAATGTTAGTAACTCATGTATAGGTGAGGCCACCCATGCATTCTGGACATGATACCTTGACATTCCATATTGGCCGCAAGGATGGGCCGGACTCTTCCCGCATTTTTTTCCTGTCAGAATCCTTCACTTTCTGCGTAGCTTTGGCGTCATGTTAGTGGCCCCAAAATTGCTAGCTCAGGTATATTTTATTTTGTTATCTCTGTTAAGACTTCTGAGCAACTCGGAAACACGCTAGTTTTTTTAGTGCTTTTTCCTCATTTTCCTGTTTATTATATTTTGTACAACATTGTAATGCAAACAGTGATTTTATGTAGCTCTTACCACTTACAGTGAAATGAGATTAGTTTTGGAACAAGGTTTCTGCACACAACAAACATGGGGAGTTTGGAAACTTGGTATTTTTATATATCATGGAGCGAAACATGGACATAATAAAATGTAAAAAAAATTAATATCTGCAGACAAAACTTATGATAAAATTTAATTCAGTTTATTCTTATTGAAACATATCTAGCATGTAACACCCAAATATATGTAATTTCCCATGAAATTCAAAAGTTCACTTTAGCAATATCAGCACTGACTCGGACAGAAGCAGACAGAGGTAAATCGAACCCTATTTTCTGTTAATGGTATCTTTATCACAGTTAAAATATTCTGCTGGAAACATTTACCTTCTTAATAATCTTGTAAATTATGTTTTAAAATTAAAATCAGTGCTAAAAACAGTCACATAGACTTTTATTATTACTAATGCAAGATCTGCCATAAAATTCCTAGTCTTCTTTTGAATGTATAACTATTCCCACTCTAAGAAAATGTACTTAGGCCTGTCTATTTTCTTTTTAACGTTCTTAGCACCCCTCCTGCCACGGGGGGTTACCTCTGTACCAGGTTTAGAAGCCACAGCTGCTCTCAGCCCACATCGCACTCACTTGTAGCCCCCAGCCGCCGCGTGTCTCGGGCTATGTAGTTGGCGAAGATGATGGAGCGCATCGAAGTCTTGCCCGATCCGCTCTTCCCCATCAACAACACCTGCAACAAGCATTACCATTTTCCCATTCAAAACAGTACAATACTTAAACAAAATATTTACTTCCAGTTCTCAACTCCGGTGAGCATTTAAAAATACTACACAGTTTAAAAATAAAAACCTTCTTGTAATATATGAATAATTCTGTATAATTGAGAAACGTGCGAACTAGATAAAAGATGTCGGTCAATATGACTGCAAAAATAACCAGCATTCACATGTGTGTTGCGTAGCCAGTGTGCTTGTCACAAAGTGTGCTGTCTCGCTGTCCCGACTCAAAGTAAAGAGAAAAAAAAACAATATACACTCGCTTTGCACTCTTAACCACTTTTTGAAGAACAACGCTGTCACCAAGAAAAGAAAAAGTTTTTTTTCCCCCAAGTAAGCCCCAAAAACTTACTATTATACATATTTTTGATACTGGGCAGTAATTTCTACTAGAACAATTGCTAAAAAAAATCAATAGTGTGAATACATTTCATAGTTATGAAAGTCGTTTCGAACATTGAAAAGACGTTAACAGTACAGCGAATATATTGTGTACGTAAAAGGGAAAGGGGAACCTTACGACCCATTCTAGAATGATGCAGACACGTAAACATGGTAACATTATTGAAGCACAACATACATAGGCTATTTACAATTGTTATCCGTCTGCTGATTCCACAGTGCACGGAAACCAAAGAAACTACAACTAATGTGATTATTTGAAGATTCTGTGGCTAAAACATCACAGCAAAGGTACCTACATATTACCATAAAAAATTATTTCTTAACGTAGTAATGATTATACAACGTAAGTACTCTTTCTTGAGATCTACATAAATTAATAAAAATAAACCACTAGCTACAGGTGGGCGCAGGACATGCTGAGGAGGATGCTCAAGGGGTGGACAGCAGCTCTATATCATAGTGCGCCCATGCTAACGTATGCTGCACAGTTTGGGCCCATAGACAGAAGTGCTGGAGAGAGAACTGGAGGGGGTGCAAAGGCGAGCAGCTAGGTGGGTCAAGGGAAAGTGGAGGCAAAAGGATAAAATTAACAGGGAGAGTATTTTATTAACCCCACAAATCTGATGAAGGATATGGGATGAGAAAGCCTAAAAGACAGAAGGCAGCTGGAGAGGCTAGTTAAGGTTGGGCAGGGTAGGAGGATGAGGAGAAATGGGGGAAAAGTGTTGAGGGGAAAACATAAGACATACAAGAGAGATCACAAGCAAGAGTTTTAGGGACAAAACGAGAACGGAAGAAAAAAATCAACGATAGTGAAAACGATAAACAAGTAAAATGTATTGGCAGTAAGTGTCTACTCGGTTTGGAGAAGAGTGAAAAAAATAAAAGTTAAATGCACCAGGGATTGTGCCCAATTGCAGTGGCCTTCCTGAATATAAATGTGCCCAGCTCGGCTTCTAAACTAGAGAGATTTGAATTCTTAGTACCTTTTTCTTCATCCTTGACTGCTAATGCCTCCTTTTGCCGGGAAAAAAAAACACTCAGGAATTTGATTTAGAAAAAAAGTCTTGTTAAAAAAAAATTCACCAAAATAAACCCATTGCAATTCCATGCGCTTGATTACTACAATCTGAAAACTAACCTATCACCAAATATTATAATACAAAATATGCTACTACACTAGTAAACCGCTCATCATGTGACTTCCTTTTTCCATTGCTAGTTGTCAACGGAAGATATTACATTTTAGTCATTAAATATATAAAGTTTTAGAAACCATTTTGGATTCAGTTATTTTTTTTAATCAATAAACTTATAAAGTTTTTTTGTTAAAAACTTAAAATAAAAAATAGTAATTAAAAAAACTGCGTCATCTTAAGAACTGTAATGTTTTAATTTTTACCATTAGCCTATTTATCACAAAAAATGCGAGTCTTCTTCGATAAAGCTCAGTCCAACACCCATCAGCTCCCTATGATGTGAGCTTCATTGTGTATTTGTTAAGTTTATTCAAGAATGAAAAACGTAAACAGAAAGTTCCTTTCCAATAGTGTTCAAGTTCGTTTCTTCATATATTTGGATTTTTACATGCCTATATCATACAGACTCTGTAGCAAAGACTCTATGGTTTGGCTTTTATCAATATCTTTAAATTTCGATATATCGCTTGCATTATATCGATACTGTAAATATTTTCCATACTAATAATATTTTAGATATTTCGGTATATTTTAATATATAAACATTCACACAGGCTTTACTTAATATAAATTATTATATAAGCATATCTAGGCTACCAAAAATGAATAACCTGACGCCGTCCCCACTACCTCCGATTATTTAGACGTGATTTTGTTAGGTTCGTGTTCTCAGGGAAGGTTCGGCCTTGTGGCTAGAGGTAGGGGTCAACGCAGTAGGGCCCCCCGAGCTGTTGAGGCCACTCGGGACGCCTGAATAATAACACAAAACCTCTTCAGATAGTTGGTGAATTTAATACAGCACAGCCCAATACATGGTGCTGCCCGTTCTGGCCGTAACGGTTTGCCCGACGCGACTAGTCACACGCGCAGCTCACTTCCTCAGTGGCGGCTCACGATTCTTATGCGCGTGAGGGGCAGACTCGTATACGTGACGCGAAAGTTACAAAAGACACTCTGACATGGCACACGATATTTTGAAGCACAATACACTACATTAATACCTAGCTCTGGATAAACTGGGCTAGCAACACGTAGGCCCGTGTCTCCGGCGACTCTACGTGGTGTCTAGGTGTGTCCCAGGGACTGAATCGTTATTAAGTTGGATGGCACGTGTCGCCTGCTGGCTGCCCCGTGCGGGCCAAAACTAAGTAGCCTGTAGGCTAGGTTGGGCGTGAAGCGCCGACGTAACACCACATACTCTCCCCACAGTACTTACGTATGACGTAAAACACTCATCTCGGAGCACTGATTGAATTAAGTTAAGTACCTCATGGTAAATTTAGGCCGACCGCGGAACTGTACAAAAGGTTGAAAAGAAATTACACTATGGAAAACTACATGTCGGTGAATGCAAAGGTTGAAGGTTCCGCGTTGCGCGCAGGCTGCCGGCCTGGTTGAGCTCTCGGAGGACACTGGCGGTGTCGCCGCGCACGACCCCCCTCCCCCGCCAGCCCTCCCGCGGAAACGTGTGAATTTCGCGGGAAACTGAACCGGCCAGGTTCGGGACAAATCGCACATTGAAACATGATTTTGCAAAGACTTAATTATTAATTAATAAAAAATAATGTTTAATAAAATCCTGTGGAAAAACATAATTATAACGATTTGTTGTAGTGCGGCGGAAGGATATGCCACACCCGGCCGGATCCTTGCGCCGGTGTAGCACTCGTTGTATGGCGTTCGCCTCGTCGCACGAACTGCACTTTGCTGCGCGCACGGGCGCGTTCGGTGCACACGCTTTTGCGAGACGTTGATGAGGCATAGCGGTCTATGCGACAGAGGAGCATTGGCGGTCGGCGTCAAACCTAATACAAGTTTATTTCTTCCAGCAAAAGTAAATACATTAATTTTATTTTTGCCATTTATTTTAATATTCTCTTTGTGTCTAGATTTTTTCTCCGGCCTAATTTTTTATTTTATTTTTAAGTAATATTTATAAATTGTTATTGTTTTAGACATCTGAAACTATTAAGCGAAAAAGAAGAAAAAGGCATTGAAAAGATAATGAAAATTAAACAATTGCAAAATTACTTAGTTGTCTTTGATTTTGCTGGTAATTTTATTAAAATCAAATTAAACTAACATAAATATAATCCAATTTTTTGTCTAACTCAGAAGCATTTATTTTTCAGCTATCCTAGCTTTTTTGTTTGACTATTTTTTGTCAAATTTATATACAGATACTTCTAATAATTATGTTTTTTAATTGAAAAATATTATTTTATTTAAATTCGATATAATCTTATAAAAAATATTAAAATTGGAAATAAAATATTGATTCAATATTATTAATAATCTGTACATGTAATATTGATATTTTCGATCTATCGATATATCATTGTAGCCACACAATAAATAAATATATATATATATCTGTTGAATTTTATTTGAGGTTAAACAGTAATGTTTTAGCACCAAAGGTGCAGTGGCTGCCTAGTGGTGAAGGAAATGGTGTGGCGAGGGGGGGGGGGGGGGGGGGGGGGGGGGCGGAGTACGATCGGAACCGGAACTCCCCCCCCCGGTCTAAAAATATTTTAATATTAAATTCATAAAATGAAAAAAAATAATATTTAGTATGATATTAAAATAAATTCAATGACACAAGCATAAATGTTTAATTAAACAGTATTTTTAGATAGCCTAAATCAGTAATATTGAACACGTATTTTTCAAAATTTTCCCGGGGGAGGACCGCCGGGCCACCGCCTAGCTGGGGGGTATTCCACAGAGTTGTTAAAAGTACTCGGAAAAAGTAATTGGGCTCAA
Source organism: Bacillus rossius redtenbacheri (assembly GCF_032445375.1). Classification (NCBI taxonomy): domain Eukaryota; kingdom Metazoa; phylum Arthropoda; class Insecta; order Phasmatodea; family Bacillidae; genus Bacillus; species Bacillus rossius. The sequence continues at coordinate 5,769,648 of NC_086339.1, read as the reverse complement.
TTACAATTACTGTGGTGATAATGTAACTAATTACAAGTAAAAATTACTTTATATAGAAGTAATCAGTAAAATTACAATTACTTTCCGCTACCATTTTAAAACTGACCTACGATTAAATTTTTTTACACTTTGTTACATTAATAAACATACATACATATATGTTTTGTTAAAAAAATGATTTCATGTAATGATTAAATTTATTATCTTTAATTAAATGAATAATATTTGAGTACAAACTTGCTTGAATAACATCAAAAGACTTCATACAAGTAGCTACCTGTAATAAAAGTAACACACTTTAAATTTTGGAATTGACCTCACGAAACAATTGCATTTTAAAGTTCTCATCAGATAGATTCCCTTTACCAACACTAAAAAGACGCTCAATGGAAGCACTTGACGGTAGCGATGTGTTAAATTTTAAAAATGCAGATTTTAGGATAGGGTAATGTTGGAGACATTGCAAGTCACTATGGATCTTCATTTTTGATCATAGACGTTGTGCATACGATCGTAGCACTACAGGCGTAAACTTATGAACTTTACTAATACAAAAGTGTATGATCTTGTTCTTAATTGTATTCATTATACGTTCCGAGAATAAAAGTAACGGCAAGTAAATATAAAGTATCGATTACCTTAATGTATCGATTACAATTAATTTTATGTATTCCAATTACAAGTACGAATTACATTTTTAAATGTAATTCGTTACAAGTATAAATTACTTGAAAAGTAATCGTTACAAGTAATCCGATTACTTGTAATACGTTACTTAACAACACTGGTATTTCATACCCCCCAGGCCCCCCGGAAAGGCCCTAGCCTTCTGCCTGACCCCCCCCCCCCCCCCCCCAGAGCAAAATCCTGGGCACGCCACTGCAAAGGAGTATATAATAAGTAATTATTAGCATCATGTCAAGGTAAATCTGGAAGGCACTTCTCTGAAGGAAAAAATTACTTATAGTTCCAAAATTGCTTTTAATTTTTTTTAAAAATTAATTACTGAGTGATGTGTCAAGATTCAAGTAGTTTACCTTTTTAACTATTTAGTTTAGGCTACCTACATTACAAATACTCTCATATCATTCGTAATAAAGTTTGGTTATATTGGGTTAGTTACCTCGGTTATTGTTGGGTTATTACGTAATACTGAAACAAAATTTGGCAAAATACTTCATATTTAAAATATCAGTAGCTCTTATATAGTATATGCAAGATATTATTAGTGGAAATTAAGGTGTCTGGAATCACTTGCCCACATATCATTAAGATGCCCCTTCTACTAGTGTGTTCTGTAGCAACAGCATTTTTTATATTTAATATTTTTAATGATTTTTATCCAACTATTCTTCTACACCATTGGGTTACTAAAGAATCCAGAAGTATCATACCATTCTGTATTTTACTCTTTCCAACCTTCCTTTCTGTACCGTTATCTCTTCCTCTGTAGGTACCTTACGTATTTCTGATGAACCCATTGATCTTCTGCCAATTTACTGTTGCAAAGGAAATGCATAGAAAGCATCGAAGAAACATTTTTTAACTTGGAGAAAGCTCCCTTTAGACCTGAGAAAGTGCAAATACTTTTTATTCACATAAAGCAAGCAAGGCTATGTGTTGCGATGAAGGTAAATTCAAAACGATAACCCTTATTCATAGGGAATTTTAAATACAATTCAGCGGGAAACCAAGTGAGCCAATTAGCAAGGTAGCCCTGTGGGTCATCCAACTTGCTTGTAATTCAATGACTACACCACATTGGTCCGATCTGAACCGCCCTTCCCTAAGCTTCCAGAAAGTTACATTTGAACTTGCAGCTGACCTCGGACCCACAGGCTGCTCCAAAGGGCATTTCCATCATCAGCGATTGCCCATCTCTCCATCAGGCATGGCATGGATATGGATTTGAGCTCTTTGGCTTGTTGTCTGCTCAATGTTACTTTAACAGTGCCCAGAAAGTACAAAGATTTCAGATATGTACCTATAACATTGCATAAACTTTACATTGCTCACATGAATAACTTTTCAATACATTACTATACTCATTTCCGACCCATGCAGTCACTTCATTACCAACCTCATGCAAGATTTCTTTGAGCCTTAGCTGTGTTCTAACTGCAACTGCATTGAATTCAGTGCAATTTTTTTTTTAATACAATACACATCTTGGGCCTAACATGGTCACAACATACTTGCTTACCTTATAAGCCCATGCAAGCTTCAGGGTCTATCTAATGTGTGTGTGTATATTTAGGTGCTATCTATGTCATGTCAGTGAAAATTATGCATTTTTTTTTTCATTCATAAAGATTGCTTACCAACTACATACACTGCAACACCAAACCAGAGTGACATGACTTTTACAATGTGAAACTATATATTAAACAACACATCCATTCTCTGAGAGATCATGTTGTGTTTTTCTTGGATTATTGTAGCTATCCCAGAGTTACTAATGTTTACAACGAACGATGAACCATTTTAATGTTAAGTCAAGGTAAGGGGGAAAAAAAAATTACCAAATTATTTATATAGTAATTTAGTATATTTATGTTTTCCAATTTTTTTTTACTGCATCATATTCAATGTACTTACAAAAAATCTTGGGACACATTATAACCCACTTATTAACAAGATTACATTCCATCAGTCTCGCAAACTGTACAAGAGACTTGCTCGTATCGGAGAATGCTCCGAGACTTCCGGCACTCTGCATTCCCAACGGCAGCATGTGCCACAAAGACTCTGCCTGCCACACGGTCCCTGTACCCGTGTGAACCAGCACGTTATACAGTTTGGTAGAAGGGCGTTGCTGGCCGGAAGGACAGGGAAGCGAACGCTCGGTCACAGAGATCCTCCGACACAAACAGTAACAACTAGTCAAGCAAATCCCCGGCAGGCAGGCACTCGAGATAACGTACAAGAGAAAAAAAATATGTACATATGAAAGTCATCAGCTGCTGTCGCCACTGCAAACATTGGACTCGACACCAAATGCCACAATTACCGCAAAAACGTTTTGTCAAGCCGCGCGCCAACTCAAATTTTAACTGAACATATGTAAAACTGAAAATTCAACATACCTTAAGCTTAAGTTATATATGTCGATACACATTTATACCTGGTAATATTATAAAACCATTTCTTTAGGCTTTTCAAGGGATAAGGAAAACAAGGGAGAATGCAGGGAAATTGAAAGAAAATTGGATAAAAAGAAATTTTCACTGTACAAGCACTGATTAGGATCACAGGTAAGAGTGGCAAAAATGCAGGAAATCAAAGATTAAAAGGTGCAAAATATTTTATAATTTGATTTACTACAAACAAGAGAAATACTTTACACATTATTAAAAACTAAAGAGGATAATAGTTTATCCGTATGAATATTAAATTAATAAATAATCAACTACAAAACTGTTAATATATCTAAATAATGTGTTTACTAGGAATTACATCTACAGAAGTTTATTAGAGGTATGTATTACGCCAACGAAGCACTTGAAGTGACAAGTTACAACGGCAGTCCGTGACATCATGCCAAAAACTGTATGTCACTATAGGAACTTCTCTTATGCCTTTGCCACAAAGAAAGGCAGCACGAAGTTTGAGCACACAACTAGAAGAACGGCCAACATCCGCAAGGTGGCAACAGCGAGCGTCTCGAGCTAACAGACTACTTCACACTCTCTCACACTACCCCCTCCCACCCCCCTCCTCAAAAAAAAAATACCCCCTTAGATACACACAGTTACTGTTGGGTTAACATTATAACATTAGCTTGTCTGATGACTAACAATGCACGCAGTACACTTGCAAGCAATCAAGCAGGGAATCCTGCTTTCAGGCACGTCGTCACCACAGGGTTGGAAACTAGAGACCCAGTTTGCTGCTCTGCCAGCTTCAACAAAATACTGTTCTTGGTATTCTATAATGAAACACACACTGCAATGTCACACACAACCTCCGGGAGAAAGATTAGCGACAACCAACAAGAAGAAAAAAAATATTTAAAAATCTCTCCCACGGCATTAGACAAATTATTCAGGGAGCAAAAAATAACTGCTGAAAGTAACAGATGCATTCCTATTATTGTCACGATCCAAGCAGCCTGGCCAAAAAACGATCCAGGTTTCCGACACAGAGTCCTCCTCAGGCTGGCCAACACAAGCACCTCACAGCACCAACATTCCCTAACGACAGCACAAGTTGTTATCTGACCAACATTCTAGTTTGCCACTGCCAAACTGGTGTGGTCTGCTCTACCTGCCTTTCTTCAACACACAGAACACACTTTCATAAACTATAAGCAGAGTTCTGCAATTATTCATTAATTAACCAACATAATACATAAGCCAAGTTATTCAGCACATTGCCGATATTCTAATATTGCATTTAAAAAATACCCAACTATAGCCTGAAATCATTAATTCTGTAACACATATTGCAGATGTCCACAATTATAATACAACAGAGTTTGCAAAACACTTAAAATTATGGCCTTAAAAATAACTCACAAAACTTATGCATAGAACTTCATTGTAATGAGAACTGCAAATTCACTACCATGAATACTGTCTAATATATTTTTTCATAATAAATTACTTCAAAGGCATAAATGACTGCATTGCAAATAAAATTCGGTGATGAGAAGATTAAAATGAAAACAGGATTTACCTTGATGAAAAGAGGTTGTTACAGGCTGATACTGAAGTGTTGCCACAACTGTCTCCAGGATCACCAACATTGCCCAGAGCTTTTCCCCCACTTCACGCTCTTCTAGCCATCTCCTTTTTCTTGTAAAATTCTCAATTCATTTCTCAATAAGTCTCATTCTTCCCTAAAGTCTTCTTCTGCAAATTTTTTATACTCAGAATGACCCACGATAACTACACGGGAAATGATGTTTAGGTTCACCCAGTCGCATACACACACGACAGCATGTATACGAGAGCTCTCCTCTCTCTCTCTTAGGGTAAAACTTTACAATATGGAATATGCTTACTCACACACCATTTCCACATCTGCCTTAAAGCGCTGACAACTTCCATAAGTAACGGCTAACTGCTGCATTTTTCTGATCAACACTGTTACTTTTTTCCCCCCCTAGGCTAACTAACTTTGTTCAGAAAATGGTCGAATGTGTCAACACTGCCTGTTATTATAAATCACAGACAATGTCAATCCAACTGAGACATTAGCTAATAAACGTGAATTTCGTAACAATGTTGTTCCACATTTCACACGTCATATAGTGCCAGCTAAAATTATATAACTAACTACAGGAAACAAAATACTATTATTAACATCTTTCCTAATCAGAGTTTTACTAATACATAAAAACAAACTAAGCATTTTAAGGCTCTGTTTCTAAGGTTAAAAACAAATCAAACAAAAAAACAGCCAAACTCTTAATACCAATTTTGTGCACTTCAGTTGACAGTAAATGTGCGTAGCTTGAATTCTTAATGGTGTCCGATGTGAACTGATATCTTTGTGCGCATTCAGAGTGATGGATGGGTTGGAAATAATAATTATCAATGTAAAACATACATACACATCAATATTTCAGGAGTAATGCACATATGTATGTACGCATCATGTTCCAATAGGAAACATTACTTTTTTTTTTTTTTTAAGTTTTCATACTCTGAAGACAGACAAGTGAGAATCAAACATTTGTGTTTTTTTAAAGTCATTCTTCAGTTTTCAAATGAATTATCAAAGAAATCTGTTTCACCGATAGATCAAACTGATCAAGTGATTGGTAGTATGCATACTTAATAATTATATTAAGTCAGCTCACAAATCACAACCTTTTAAAATGGATGAAAATTGAAACTATACAGATTAACAAAATCAAAATACTATACAATTTTTTTTTTTTTTTTAAATAAAATGTACATATTACTGCAATATCACAACACATTTTAAATTGATTAAAATAATTTATAATGGTGGTTATTGTTAACATGTGTATTATTACAACAAATACCATAAATACAGCTGCAATAAAATCATAGGTAAAAGCAGCGGCTTATTTATGTGATAAATCTCAGCAGTTCAACTAGGTAAATTAGAAAAGAAAACAAACACATAATAGTTGTTGATGTCCTACAAAGCCATATATATATATATATACATATATTATTTTTCACTCAAATGTAACTAAAAACCAGCAAAATAAAAACTTCAAACTATATGAGGATCCATGCACAAACTTTGCTATGAATTTTAAACTTGAAGAACAAGGTTGCTGTCTCAAAAGCGGAAAACACTTTAATGTAAGAAGCACCCTGACCATCACTTATGGGAGCTAGTTTTGGTAATTTGTGAGAAGATTCCAGTGCCAACCCAACAAACTGACAGTGCGTGAAGGAAGACACAGTGAATGTACCACATCTGGAGCCAAGGAAAGCAACTTCGATTAAAGCTTGAAACTTATCATCCCGACTACTTTCACACACGCAGTGATATTTTTCAGTCCTTTACAATATAAATTGCAATGAGAATACATTCAGATACATAATAACTAATATTTTAATGATTATCATAAGAAATTATATCCATATAAAAATAACTAGAGATGGAAAATAGTGCAAATATTTTGGTTGTGTTGAGCTGATCCAAATTCAGTAATATTACAGACAAGTTTTGTCCACACTTGGTTAGTTTTAGTAGAGCCCTTATGAATTTACTCAACATTTTTTTAACACCAATGAATAGATTTGTTAAAAAAAACAATGCATAAACCATATGATTACCGAAACAAAAAGTGTAAACAATTAAAAGAAAAATGAGCTCTAATTTTTCCACATTTTCTGCCATTAAAAAAACACATCTTTTATGACCAGAAACAAGAATGTTCTGCATTTTGACTAGATCATTAAAAATATGAAGCTACTAAATGTATCACTTTCGTGCTGCTACATTTTTGCCAAACTTTGGTACTATTGATTGATGCTGTAGTAGAAAAACAATACACTCGAGACATTAACATATTTTCTTTTTGAGTTTGATGAGTTACAAAATCTATAACATAAAACTGACAGCATTCCAAAATTGTGTCACTTAGCAATGTTTTTAAACATAGACAGCGGGATAAATATTTTGATGGCAATTTAATAATGTTAAATAAACAGTTCTTTAAGAAAACTATGTAAATGGTGAGAAAGTAACTATGAGACTTCAATGCTAAGTGTTGGTGAAATAGTGGTATGTAATTTTCTTCTTGTTGCACATGCCACAAATCAAAATTTAACAAAAATACGGTTAAGTACCATGAATTAGACTTTTGACATGAATCCGACCAACGCTACTCGTAAATGAACTGAGGGACATGTGATATAAGTATGCGGAGAAGTGTTGTCAAAATGCAAATACATAGTGCAGTATGTCTGTAAGTAACAGTTTAATTTACTAGTCCTCTGCAAGCCCTTGAACAGCAGTAAGAAGCGAGTGGGGAAGATATGTACAACTGTATTGACTAGGTTTTCTCTCCTAGCGTAACTAGAGACAACAGTACAGACAGCAATTCTGAACACCCGCTGAACAAGGCAACTGTGAAACAGATGACAATATGAGGAGTTTGCACATGCAACTTGAACCTCGACTAACCAGCAACCTGATGAAGCACGTGTCACGAGCGATAACCGTACCTCAAAAAATTAAGAGCAGAAAATAAGGCAATATGCACTGTTATTAAGAACATTTTGAAGCTTATGATTATGCCTTATGTAAACAAAAATAATCCACATTGTGATATTAATTAAGTTGATTACAGTTTTAGTGAAACTACAATTCGAGAATACGTTAATATTTGGGAAAGAACATACATGCATATATCATAAAAGTCTTCCCCACAAAACAACAAAATACTGAAAACTAATGTTAAATATTAACTAATTCACTGGTGAAAGTCAACTTGCCAGTAAGTAATTAACACAAAATTTAAATGTTACGTCCAAAAATACGTTAATTTTATGGTTATCAAAAATTATAACTGTAAATTATATATAACAGCAAAGCAATTAATGAAGTCCTTAAAGGTGGTAAAAATTACAAATGAACAAAATACATATACAATTAAAATGTCATACAATTAAAGCATTAACTGTTTCATTTGAACGCTTTATTACTATAAAATAAAGCTTTAGGAACTACTATATTTTTTAAACAAAAAGTAATAAAAATATAAAAACTTAATAAATATAAAAGCGGGACTCGTATAACATATTTTTATTAAAAACTGCAAGCACTAACTAAGCACCAGACTAATGCACTCATGAAACCATGACTCTTGAATGCTACAGCAGATGACTTGATGTTGCCTCAACACATCACTTTTGCTAGAAGGAGCTCTATGTTTACAAAGTAAATCTTCATTAACTGGTGTGGTTTTCTTCCCTTGCAACCACACAATCCTCATAATACAAGTTTTCCTTTTTGATGACTACAACACACCAACTTTAATTCATTTTCAGACAAAAAAAAACTACTATAACTGCAATGTCTGTAGATATTTGTACGTATTGAGTATTTAAACTTCTGTAACAACATAAATTTCATTCAACATGCTTTAAATTTTACCATAAATGTATCAAGTTAGTTAAGTGTTAGGCCGTGGTTATCATTTGCAAGACCCATTTAGCTTCGTTCACCATTCTCATGTGGAAAAGTCTAATAGCAATTTGTTACGATGACTAAAATAAACAAAATATTTTTACTGAAACAAAAACCTAAGAAGAAATCAAGTCATGACAAAGTAAAGAAAACAAATTCTTTGATGGCCCAATACACAAATTCATGTACAAACTTGAACAAAAAATTACAGAAAATAATTTTGGTCATTGCAAATATGTACACAAGAAGAAAATATAGTAACAAAACTCTACACAGTAATATCAGTATAATAATTTAAAAAAAAAAATGTACATAGTTTATATTCACAAAAAATTTAAATAAAAAAATTTCCAGCAACAGCTCTTAAAATATAATGTTTATTTATATGACTGTGTTAGAATATACTATATTTCTCAACATGTTGAGTGTAACCAGCGCTTGAAGTAAGCCTGGATGAAGAGTGCATTCCACTGCCCTGACGAGCTCTTCAAATGAACCAGGATGACTAGTGATCTCATTAACTGAAGCAACCCAGAATGAAAAGTGTTTTGGCGAGTGCTACGAGGAACCCTGGGTAACGTGCCTGCATGTTTTGTTCAGTAGTGAACCAACAGATACTGTCACAAATGACCAAGAAGCCTATAGTACTTCTAAAAAATATATATATATATATTTTAAACTCATATTAAAAAAAAGGTAAACACATATTGATTTTGAAGAATTTCTTCAGATGATACCTAACATCGAACCGAACATATAACACAAGTTTCCGGCATATAAGACGTGGTGAGCTCTCAGTATTAAGAACTACATACATATATGAAAAATCTGTACCTTCACAAAAAATACCATATTGTACCGAGTATAAGTTGGCTTTCATATAAGTCGACATATTTCTTTTAAGTTAAACATTTGGGAAAAAAATTTAAAAGATTTTCGGGGGAAAAAAAACTTGCTTTCAAATAATATACGTACTATACTTCTTGTGAACCTACTGATCACATGATTACACATCTTAACTAAAAATTTAAATATAAATTATTTTACAAGTTAGGGTTTCACATAAAAATTGCAAAAATATTTATTTAAATGAAAATTTTAAACTTTAATCTAACATTTACAGTCACTATCATTATCGCCATCACTGCAGCTCATTCTCTCTTCACTGCTTGCAATGTTATCCCGGCAAACAACCAACTTACAACTCATCAATTTGTTCTTATTATGCATGCACAATTTCACACCCTTGTAAAATTCAAGAAAATTTGTTAAAAACGCAGAATAAAATAGATTTGTATTTACGGTAAATGTACATGTATGTGCATGCGTATGTATTTTTTTTCTTCTTGCAATTCTTGAAATGCCCACATTCAAGTCTGGTGTGCATTTGTCTTCGTAAATTGAGAAAAAATTTTCCGACATGTTCGGGACAACATGGTACGAGGCTACTTGGTCTTGTGAAGGAAGTAGCAGAACCTTCCTTATCCAGATGCAATGTTAAAAACGTTTGAGTGGTGGATTCAATGGGAAAGCAACGTGAGATTACTTGTACAACTCACTCTCAGGTAATAATCTGGGACTTGGCAGTCGTGATGGATGGAGAGAGAGAGAGAGGGGGGTTATATCTGCAGACTGAGCCCTAGCAGGGAGGGTCGATGCTGGAAAGTGTCCACCCGCAGTTGTGTGAACAAGGCGGATGTCGGTTTCAACTTCTTTGCTTTTAAACTATGCAGCAGAGAAGAAGAAATTATACATATCACAAAGTAAAGCAAGAGACAAAACACCAACGGGTGAAGGTCGTAAGGGTGGGCACAATGGCAGAAAACCTTCTTGATTTAAGTCGATTCATTGCACAAACGGCTCCCTCATTGTAAAAGAAGATCTCCATTCCACTTCAAGCAAACAACTGCACAAGTACCAACATGTGTGCGGACTGCATGCAACCGTGACAGTTACCATCGCAGAAGACTACCTAACGTTAAGAGACATGCATTTTTTCTTACTTATGGCACAAAGTGGTATTATTTTTATTTTGCTGACAGAGGTGTTACTTTGCACATTTACATCAATTTTTACCCAAACATTTACATCTTTCTTTTCAAAATGACAATAGAATTATGTAATTGGACATCACTACAGCTAATCAATAGTACCAGCAGTACATACTAATGCACAGTTCATCAAAATATCTACATATATTATAATACTATAAAAATGGCATAACTATGTTTTTGGTAAGAATACAAAATGTTGACATTTTGGAAATTTTAATTGGTAGAAGGTGAACATAATTGTGTGAAAAGGAACCAAATACCAAATAGGCAAATACTGAAGATAATTTTAAAGCTTTTAGAATGTATTTCAGTTAAATATTACTGATTTGTTATCACAGGCTTAGTGTACAAGAAAAACCTGTATCCATCGTAGTTCAGAGAACCAGCACACGATCAAGATGTGTGCTGGCAAACATGAGCGATATTTGCTATAGGTACGAACTAACATCAAAAAGGTGGTCGGTGCATAAATAAAAATACCTAACCTCTTAAGCTAGCAGGATCATGATCACATAAAAAAATTAATTAAAAAATTAATTAAAAAAAAAACCACTGGTAAGTGAACCACCCATTTTCCCTAACAAATTGTTTTCTATTTCTATAATGATTCTTAACCATTCATCCTGAGTTCTCACTTCTTTAAAAGGCCAAGACGCGATCACAGGCGTAATGAACACCAACAGGCAGTACATTGCAATAACAGCGCAGGTTGCTTTTCTTTATTTACGTCCCCAACTGTCTAACAAAAACTTTTAACAAGTAAACAAACATGATCAGGAAATGAGAATAAAGTATCCATGGTATCACAGATACAGAAGAAGCACTTCTTAGTCATTTGGTTGCTGGTCATAAACAAAACACAGAATAGAGAAATCAACAAAATATCGACCCAACTATCAATTAGGTAGCTTTCCGTGTCTGGCTGCTAGCATTCACATAGTGTTGAAGCATATTATCTTTGGTGACGGTGCAGTGTTTTTAAACAAAAGATGATACGGGCTGATAAGAACCAGGTTATGGCCAAGTCTGCATGATTATATGTGGTAACTGGGTGAAGCCTTTTTCTTTCTCCACACAATGGCCTACGGCAGTTGCTTATAAACCAGAAACAATGACTGAAGTGTAGTGTTTGCACTGCGGAAACAGTTTTAAATGACTTGTGTTTTGTGGAAGCGACTGTGTTTAACAACAGAGTTTTTATTTATACATACTTACTAACCACCATCAGGCATGGTTAAGCACCATTTCTGCAATGTTTTGGGTTGAACAATACGACAAAGATGAGGTAAAAATGTGAGTTCAACTACTTTACAGTATGCTTTCTCATAACAATTCTTAACTACATATAAGTCAAAAAAATAGTTAGAAAAATAACAAAATCAGATATTTTTCCCTGTTTTCTTGCAATTTTTTGGAACCAAATCATTTAAATTTATGTAAAATCAGTTTGACATCAATTTTGCAGTCCAAGTTTTTTACAACCTTTTCTCAGTATTTTACAAAAATTAAAATTTTGCATTTTTCCCAAAACACTACAGAAATTCACACAAAAAATTCACATTATCGCAAATGCGCTAAATAAATGTCCCTTCCTATCATACAAGATGAGAAGCAGCTTTAACGAGCTCTAATCTTGCACATAACTCTTACCTTAATCAGAGGAATAATGGTATATGAGATAAAGACAAATTATAACAAGACCGATGCAATTAAAATGAAAATCACCACAGACACCAGCACGCGCTGTGCAGCCCGAAAAAGAACCACAGAGTTCACGACCTGCTCGCACTACTGTTACAAGACAAGTATCACCTCCGGTTGCAACCAGGCCAAGGCCACAGTCTGGCTTGCTTCGTCATCAGCCACATCTCTACAGTTTATCAGTATCATAGCAGAATCTTGTAAGGCTTTGCTCTTCTGAAAACAACACAACTATAACCACTGGTTACGAGAATCCCTGCAATTGACACTATCGCCTTTCGGTCAGGCTTCACTCGGATGGCAAACTAGAAAAAAAAACAATTTATGGCAAAATATCTGAATGCTAATGAGCTATGCATTATAATTTCAGAATCATCACTTTAATGAAAAAGCTTTACAAAAAAGATAAAAGCTGATCTGCATTTAATCTTTCTCAATACAAATAGGTGTAAAGGGGGAGGGGGAACTGCACAAATTTTATAACCTAACATATGTAATTTCTAGGAAATATCTCTCACTTATCAGAAAGTAAATTGGTCATGCAATTTACTTCCAAAATATAATCTATGCTATTAAAAACATAATTACATCAACAAAAAAAAATGCTACCAACTTGCACTGCGAATTTAATTTTTAAGTCCTGATTTGTATTTTTTTGACCAATTGAATGCTGATCTGATCATACTTGTAAATGTATTCTTGCGCATGTTCCATTATTCTATAATGTACGGCTGCATGTTGGTTCGAACAGTCGCTCCTCTGCTCTACAAAGTACAGAACCGAATAACCCACATGGGAAAAGATCAAACTTACATCCCAGCATTCAATTTCAACATCAAGGTAGAAAGCTTTCTGGTCATTGATGCAGCATCTCCAAAATATGACCTGTACCAATTCACAAAAACAATGTTCCCCTAAAATTTGAACAAATATAGGTAATAACAAAAGCCATTTTTAAAAAGATGTACAGTTATTTTATGCAAGCAAGTTTCAATCTCTTCAAGGGGTCTTCTGTACATTCACAGAATTATGCACTAGACAGGTAGAAGTAGTTTGTTTGAAAAACGATCCAACAGAGATGAAGCGAACGCAATGAAACGAGAACGAAGAGCCATGCGGTGAGGGATGTGGATCAGAGGTGTCGTCCCTGCGAGCGCAAGCTGCCTACGCTGTGGCGGCCGTGAACACTGTGGCCCGGGGGCGGAGACTAGTGGCTCTTCGCAGCCTCCTTCGCGGCCATGATGAGTGGAGTCAGGCTGGCGAGCGGCCTCGCCAACTTTAGGAAGGGGTGCTGCGAAACAAGCAGGAGAAACGCTTCAGCGCACGGTCCACATAAACTCCCGACAAGTTACTTTATTCGATAATTCAACATATTGTTACAGGACAGTTAATTTATGTTGTCTGTTTATAAAAAAAATATTTATGATGTCTGTTTATAAAAAAAAATATAACCTGACAAATTAGAGATAGGCTGATCCTTACATTCCAGTTTTGTCTGAATAAAAGTCAAATTAATGCCCCTCCCCCCCCCCCCCTTTTTTTTTTTACAAATTGTTGAATGACTAGCTAATATAACTATTTGGCATGCTTCGTGCTTCTGTGAATTCTTTTTTATACTTAAAATGTACTTTCCATGCAACACATTTTGATATGAAAAACTAAATAAATAACTATGCTTTTCTTACAGTTGCAGCCCTACATTTCAAACTTTATTTTTAGCATATCATGTGCTACGATTATGTGATAAAATCACGGTACATAATTTTAAGTTCACTGCACATGTCAAACACGTTTCAAATTTTACGGAAAATACTGTCGAGTACTTTCTAGTCGAGCTGTAGCTACTCGGCTCATGCTTGAGTTTGTCCCATCTCTAACAATAAAGTTGACATCTCAGTCTGAGATAATATTGTCAAACAAAAACACGAGCTGGATGATGATGATAAAGGCACAGTTGAGGAGGACTGACCTTGAGCAGCTCGGACGCTGCGGACCGATCGTCCACGTCCACCTCGAGGCACTGGTCCAGGAAGTCCTGGAAGATAGGCGACAGCTTCTCCTTCTCCTTGATCTCCGGCTTGCCGTTGGTGGCGATGAGGTACAGCGCCCGGAGAGGGTTCTCGTTCAAGTAGGGCGGCTCCCCCTCGATCATCTCGATGGCCATGATGCCCAGCGACCAGATGTCCACCTTGGGGCCGTACTGCTTGCGCGTCACCACCTCGGGGGCCATCCAGTACGGCGTGCCCACCATGGTCGTGCGCTTCGACTGCTCCGGCGAGATTTGTGCGCAGAAGCCAAAGTCAGCTGCAGACACAAGCATGCCCATTCAGTTGGTACTCGCTCTGAATGTGAGCTCAGAGCTTACACTGTACACCTTCCTTTCTTTCTTTTTTCTTTTTTTGTTAAGTTGCTAGGGCACCAATATTAAAAACTTGTGTTATGTCATTAAAACTAACTGCAGCCGAAAGTATTAAAAAGTCACCCAAGCAGGTATATTTTAGTGAATGTTCATTTTATTGATTATGTCGCATATCATTATTTACTGATTGTAACTGTCTTAGTTCCTCTCCCCTGCAGCACAAACTAATCAGCGCCTACGGTCACTGCATGACGCAGGTAGTGCCGGCTCGGTGCCACAGCACGCTGTACTCTCCCAGTCTCTCGAGAACACAACAGAGGCGGGACACGACCAACATCAGATATTGGTAAAGGCGCTACAAGCGGTTTGAGTCTTGAACCCCACGTCAGCGATGTCACGGCCTGGGACACCGTTTCATGTCGGGTCCATGTGCCCTTGCGATAAAAAAAATAACGAACGCTCAATGCACTTTTCAATATAATACACTTAAATCACAACTGTTTTAGTGTGTTGCTACTGCCTTATTAGTTTTGTTATTTATTAAACCTTATATAAACAATATTTACATTTTCTCCTTTAGCAATGTTGTAGAGCATCAATTTAATTGTTGCCCAAAAAAAATATAAAGTTGCAAACAGTACTAGATACTGCTGAGCCACAGGATCTAGGTAGTGCTCTAGCTATCTAGTGAGATGTGAAGCAACTGTGCGACCTAGGTATTGTCAACTTGTAAAATGGAGTACTAATAGAGACGTTCTATCAGAACATGCTGTATCTTTGGTGTAGGCTCCCAAGACTCGCTACTGCTACCAAAACCCCGCCCGGACCCTCTCGCACTGCGCCATCACAGGTCAGACATGAGGCATGTGATGCCCCTCCTAACGCACGTGCTAGATGCCTGGAGGCAGTTGTTGATCGACAGGCCACAGGCGATGACGCATGCCGCATGCCATGGGTCACTTAAGGTTAAGGGGAAAGGGTGGCGGTGGGATTTTCGCCAGGCCATCTATGTCTTGAAAGACGGGCTTGATGCGTCGTAACAATATTAACTGATCTAATGTGATAAGCCATCTTTCAACTTGCACACAGTGCTAAATTTCAGTTAACAGGACAATATAAAATCTAGAATTTATTGATACAGTAGAGTCCCGCTAATCCGAACCCCGCTAATCCGAAAATCCGCCTAATCCGAACAGGGCTAGGACGAAAAAAGAAATATTTTTATAACAATTATGAACCTTGAAAAGTAAAGCAAAACAAGTTCTTTTTTTATGTACATAAGAAAATTATGATTTATATATTTCTCCTTCAATTAAAAAGAAAAAAAATATTATTACGTACATAGTACTTAAATATTTACGTAATTATATTATGCTAAATACGCTAAATAATAAAGGTGAGTTTTGTGTCTGATCTTTAATATTTGACACATCAGATGTTAAATAGCCCACGCCTCATAAAGACCATAAATGGCATTATATAAGAAAATTCCACCTAATCCGAATTTTCGCTAATCCGAAGAGGGTTCGGTCCCAATTAGTTCGGATTAGCGGGACTCTACTGTATGTTGAAAATAAGCAAACAAGAAACATTTGCAACTACTGAAAAAAAATCCTTAAAATCAAGAAAGTATACTTTATTTATAGTTTCTTTTATATTTGTCACATCACTATTAACATGAAATATCTATTGCCATGCAAATTTTGTTAAAAGATTACTTTTATACTGGGGTTAAAACCTTCAAAATATGACTTTCAAACCCACACAAATAATTAAGAAGTAATAATGTTGGTTGCACACGAGGCGACTCACTGAGCTTGACGCTGCCGTCCAGACCCAGCAGGATGTTGTCCGACTTGATGTCCCGGTGGATGACCTGGTTGCAGTGCAGGAACTCAAGAGCCTGGAGCACCTCGCGGCACACCGACGCGATCTGGCCCTCGTCCATGCACGTCTCCGTGACGACGTCCGTCAGCGAGCCCCCGGGCAGGTACTCCATCACCACCTGGCACAGCAGTCGTGTCACATATTACATACTGTACCACCTAATTCCCAGCACTAACAAAAAGACAAAGGAGAAGACTGATATATTTTATATCCTTTTTCCCTTTTGTCTATTATATTTTATTTTTTATCTATGTCCATGCTGGAGTGAGAGAGAAGAAGCGGTAAGCTACTCTTTGTCAGTTCCTTCTATAAAAACTAGCACTCATGTTACCGGCAAACTTCTGTAGGGTGCTTCTTAAATTTCAGCTGATAGTACTGAAAAATAAGTGTTTTTCATAACCTAAAAATCCACCAGTACCTTTTTCACTTTTCATAAGGCTAAATACTTTGAATATGAATCATTTCTTAGCTATATGTGCCAACTGTACATATCAAACTTAAACATCCGTTTTAATAACGTTCTTGAATATAATACATCATAAATAAATATACATATCACCAACATGGTAAAGTCAGATTAGAACAAAAACTTGATTTAGAACATGGCTGCCTCTACAAATAATGGAAATTACCAACTGCTTGAACTGCAAAGAAATCTTCGTAATATCATTGATGGAGACATTTTTAAATTATCATTTGAACCCCAAGTTATGATTGTTATGGTTTCAAAGTAATTTTCAACTTTATTTTTTTTACATCCGAATGATCCAAAAAAGAGAAAAAAGAAATGAAAGCATGTTTAAACCTAAAGAAAAAAAAAATGTAAATGCTCAGAGAACAGGACAAAGAAAGAAAGAAGTTGTGAAGTCATTTGCACTGTTAAAGACTGCGTGAAAAATTGTGTGACAGAGCTTTTTTTGGCTTGTGACTGCAAAAAGACTTCGTTAAGAATACCATGCACTGAACACATGGTTAAGATAGTGTATTAAAGTGCAGGCCTGCCGGTCGCTCACCCACAGCTCCTCGCCCACCAGGTAGCTGTCCAGGTAGTTGACCACGTTGGGGTGCTTGTTCTCTCTCATGACCAGGATCTCGTTGATGATGAGCTCCTTCTTGGGCTGCTGCGACAGGTTCATCTGCTTGATGGCCACCTCCATGCCCGTCGACGTCTCGATGGCCGTGTACACCGTGCCCGAGGCGCTGCAACAGCCGGGGGTCGCGTGGCGGGTCACGCCAGGGTCGGGACTCCCACCCCCCGAGGCTCGCCAGCAGACGGGGCACACTCACCCTTGGCCGATCTTCTCCATCTTGGTGTACTTGCGGTTGGGGTCGCCCACGCTCACGATGGTGCGCAGTCGCTCCAGGATCTCCTCGTCGCTCATCTTCTTCTTGCGCGCCTTGTCGCTGGGCGTGCGGTCCATCCCGCTCACGCTGCCGTTGTTGTTGTTGTTGCTGCGGTTCTTGTCGGCCGGCGGGGCCGCCGCCACGCCGTTCGTGGTGGTGGTTGTGGCGGTGGCGGTGGTGGTGGTTCGGGAGGGGGTGGGCGCCGGGGCTTCCTCCTCTATGGGTTTCGTGTACTGGGACACACAGCCGACACACCTGAGTGCTCTGCGTTCACACACTGATTACAAACTGAATCACCCTCTTAACAATTGTTTCACTAAAACAGTAGAATAAATTTTAATATCGTACAAGCTTTTTTAATATGCAAGGTAAGGGCATAGTTACCCAGGATAAAATAAGTTAAGTGGCATTGTATTTCCAGAATATACCAGCATCAAAATGGTAACAGATTTTACTATCACTATAAATGAAGCAAAAATTAAAGCCGCATTATGATGAAGCTGACAAATGGAGGCATTGCTACTGCAATACCGCACTACGAGGCGTGGTATGTATTATTGTGTGGTAGAGAAACAGCAGTACCCATTCTTGCAGGATGTGTAGATATTTCAGAAAGAAAAGTCAGTTGTTTTTGTAACACTTCATAAAATGAGAAGAATGCAGCAAATAAAATAAAATGTTGATTTTAACCTACTGAAATTAAATAGTCGGTACAACATCCATTATGCAACATTGAAAATTTTTTTAACTGAAACACTAATGACATAACTTACAGACCTATTACGCATTTCAATAAACATGTAAAACTTCTTTAAATCGACAAGTGATAAGAAACATGATAAAAAAAGGTTTTATCCCTGCCCATCAAAATGTTAACTTTATTTATATATTTTAAATCAATTAATGCCAATTTTCTTAATTTTGTTTTTCGTCCCCTTGCGTAATAGGTCTGAAAGTAATGTCATTAGTGTTTTAGTTATAATTTTGTCAATGCTGCGTAATGGATTCGGAAACAGTTGTACGGACTATTTCATTTCTGTGGTTTCGGAATCGACATGATATTTTATTCGCTGCAATCAGTCTCATTGTCACAGTCGCACATGCTACCTTCAACGACCGGCTACCTGCTGAGACAGCAGCGCCACCCCCGGGGGCCCGTGACTACTTCGTATTGACATTCGCCACAAACTTTGTCCACGTCTACAAAATTAAGTTACATGACTGGCTATTATTCGATACAATTGTTTAGTCAAGCAATTCAATACAGTTTAAACAGAATATGTATTAGGATATAATGCACAACCTTATACATTTCCAATTGTAGCCAGGTTTCGGTAAGTCAATGTTACCAGTTGTGTGCTTCAAAAATCACATCAAGGGTGATGACGAGATCCGCACACTGGCTGCGAGAGCGGGTGCCGCAGAGTAGCGTGCCACTCACGATGGACATGGTGCGCTCCGGGCGGGCGGCGACGGGCGGGGGCGGGGGCTCCTCCTCCACCTCGCTGCTGGTGGCCGCCGAGGTGACGCCGCCCCCCTCGGTGTCGGGCGTGCTGGAGGAGGGGGACGAGCTGGAGGGGTGGCTGACGCTGTGCTGGCTGTGGCTGGAGCCCGAGTGCGCGGCGCGCGTCCCCGCGGGCGCCAGGTCCGCGGGCGCTGGAACCCCCACCGCATCAACAACACCGTCACACACGCTCTGCCCCACTGCCCTCCGAGGTTCCTTCAGACATAACTACATAGCACGCAAAATACTTCACTAAATTATTTCTAGTGTGTAAAATGACGGATAAAAACTTGTTTAAAATGGCTTAAGGCACCACAAACTTAGAATCACTGCATTTGATAAAAAACACCGTACAATTACACATGCTCTATCCCACTGCCCTCCAAGGTTCCTTCAGACAAACATCAATAAAATTCATGTACATCAGAAATATTAACTACATAGCACGCTAAATACTTTACGATATTATTTCTAGTGTATAAAATGACAGAGAAAAACTCGTTTAAAATTGCTTAAGGCACCACAAACTTAGAATCACTGCATTTGATTAAAAAAATAATAATAATAAGATATGTTCAGTAAGGAGTTGTCAATTGTGAAACACCTCAGTTTTTACCACGTAAATTTACCACGCGGACATAATTTACGAAATGGATCAACAACATCTATGAAACATTGAGAATGAAACATTTCGTAAAGACCCATTCAGAACACAACACAGTATTTTGGTTGCTGAAGAATTCCATTAATACAAATTTTAAAACACAGATAGTCGAAACGCAGTAGTTTGAAGCGGGCACTGTGACGAAATTGTGGCATGCTAGACAGAGCCTTAAAGACTAATAATGTTACCCGTGATTTTTTGTTTGGGAGCTCGAAACGGTTTCTTAAATTCTGAATGAAAATACTTACGAAACAAACATGTCGCCAATTCAAGTTTTTCAACTATAAATTTTTACACAATTTCAGGGGCAAAGCAAGGGAAATCGCAACAGCAGTAAACTTAAAAGGATTTCCAAGAACATATTGTTTACCATATATGTAGTTTATTTAGTTTACTTACATAAGCCAACATTAATAATATCCTACAAGCTACTTATATATTAACACAACCAAGATATACAATAAAAAATAAAACTGAAAGTTAAAGGGCCGGCTTGCACAGTCACTTAAATCAATTAAAATCTAAGAATAAGCTTTGCAGGTTAATCAAATAGTTCAATCAGTAGGTGATGCAAAAGATGAAGAAGAAGATATTAATTTAATTTTGTGTATTGATGCTAACATGGAAAAACTGACTTATCCAACATGGTCCACAACAGGAAAACTTTTCCCGGCTGCAAATCCACATAATATTAAAACTTTTTTCTTTAATTTTTTTTTCAAAGTATCTCAAGTTTAGCAATTTTCTATAATATAATTTTTAAAAGAGAATTAGATTTTCTACAAATTTAATTCCCAACATCTTTTCTGTGTTACCAATGTTGAGTGAGCTCCAGTTTTTGGAACGCTTACATTTCCCGTCAACTTGATGGAATAATTCAAACGAGCTTTTTTTTTCAACTCTATAATGGCACTTAAATATGTCTTTGGTGAAACTTTTTATTTAATGTCTCAATGATAAACATACATATATGATACCCAAAAATCAATGAAACCTAAGAGCAGCATTATTGAAGCAGGATCCCTCAAAGTAACTGATGATGATTCAATAACATTTTTCCAAAGAACCGCCTAGCCTTCAAAACATCTTTGAAAAATCAATTAATTCCCTTTTCTTTAATTTTTTTCAAGACTGTATGAATTGCTTTACAATTTGTATATAAATGTTAAATTTTTACAATTTGTATTTTTTTAAATTAATACATGTTATTTACTCCACAAAAGTTTGGCCATTTTTGTAGTTTTATTAAAATTAATTTTGTATAGTATTATCATCATTACATCAGTAATTATTATTCATGATGTGATATATTACCTACATAATTTATTGAATTAGGCTATGACATTATGTATGATACATTCAAATTATTTGATTCTAGTCACCCAAATATTTATTCTTTTACAGTTTCTTCAAAAAATAACTTCTTTGTAGATAAAATAATCAGAGTTAAATGTACTGTGAAAGACATGTAATATATGTTCTAGTTGTACAAATGAATAGAAGTTGAGGCTAGGGCCCCACGATGAAGGACTAAATTTCTCTAACTGACCGACGGGTCAGACTGCCGTTCTATCCCGTCCCGAGTGTGACCCGTCGCAACAAAGCAGTTAGGCTTTTTGAAAACTTAACTCGTAGCTGCTAAAGCGTAGATGCTGGAGCCAGGGTTTTGCGATGACGGATTTGATAATTCCGCTAGTAGCAGACAGCCTTTTACTGGCAACAGGCAACCTGACGCTCTATCCCTTCTGGAGTGCGACCTGATGTTCCAGTTTCGATTGACTTAATTTAAACCTATTAAAAGAATTATTTATAAGTGCTCAACACCGTATTCCATTACATAGTTTTAAGAACACGTACTGACTGGCAGTTATTGGGCGACGAATTAAGTCCCCCACCAGGGGCCACCAGGGCCACTGGTACCAACCCAGACGCGCACATACACCAATGCGGACCACTAGGTCCAAGCTCCCGACCCCAGCATGGTTGACTCTATATGCTCTCTGCTCCAACTCTTCTTCCTGGACCATCCTTATTGTCGTGTACTGCACCTGCCTGCTTAAAGCTTGCTCTGTTTAACCCCGTGTAAATGTACTCAGGGTTTTCCCTGTGTCCATGCAGGCTTTACCTGGGCCCGACCTAACTAGTTACAGTCTATAGTTTAAGACAGGGGCGTTAGTGACGGCATCAATCGCTGCAGTGGCTGGCCAATCCCCAAACCTGCTACCCTTCCTGCATGACTGATACCCAGCTGATAAGACGTAAAGGCTTCGGGATGACACTCACTTAAGAGTCTTCCCTAACCCAGACCCCTACTAAACAAATACTTAGTTTTAGTTAGGTTAGGGAAAAAAAAAATTCTGCACTTACTATCTGTACGACAGAAAAAATGTCGGAATGAAAATGGCGGGAAATTAAATGCTCTATTAAACATTATATAATAGAAAAATCTCCGTTTTTTTTTTGGATAAAAAAAAAATTGTAAAATATTTTGGTTTTTCAGTCGCCAAACTTTTCCAGTGGCTGGCCATGTCGGTTAACTTGCGTTTCTTAATGTTGGTTTCAATATATAAAAATAAAAACTTAAAATCTTCTACCCCATTTTTTGCAAGGTACAATGTATCTATCGACTGGAATAAAATGGATTAATATTTTCCTATGCCTTGAACCACGGCTGTGCAAGCAAGCCTAAGAACCATCAGGAAATACATGCACTTCAAGTTTTCATACACTAACTACACATCAATACTAACACTAACACTATTTATAAACACATGACTAAACAATGAATCTCATCAGAAGCAGTTAGTTATACTTTCAAAAGACATGCAATTTAAATATGATTTCTACATAGAATTTAAGGTAACAACATATTTTGTAACTATTCTAAGTCTCAGAAAACCTGCATATCTGACATTCATATATGGTAGTTACCATGCATTTTCAAATATATAATATTCAACATACTTTCTAAACAAACATATGAAAAATACATCAACATGGATCTAATAAAGATCTATTCAGCTGAAAAGCAGTAAGCTCACAATCAACCAACCTTGGTAAGTCTAAAGGAAAACCTATTTCTATAAAAAAAAATCCACTTTAAGACATATTTTCCATGTAGCATGCAGGCAACTTATTAAATAGGTAATAAGGTAGGTAAGAGATTTTTCACTACTTCAGTCAAAGCCCACGAGGCAAATGTGACTCATTTTGTCGTTGTTCCAAGGACTCAGTCCTTTAGTTGTATCGTGTGTCGTAAATGACCTTGGAAGTAAGTTCTGTACTACAGAAAAGTGAATTGTTTTAGAAACAGCAAACTTGGTTTTGTGAGGATTTTTTTTGAATTTGGAAAAAAGTAGTAAGGAAGGATGAATAAATTAAAAACAGATAATCTAAGGAAATGTTTGAGAGACATTATTTCATATAAAGTTAATGGAACAGAAAAGTATTTTCTGCATGCAGAAAAATTTCTTCAAGTGTTTATAAGTAATAGTCGGACCTTTAAGTCAGCCGGGAAGTCTGAATTGTTACAGGCGTTGTGATACTTCAAGTAGTTTACCATTTTAACTAATGGTTAGGTTAGGTTTATGTATATAAATTACTGTGTTATCGTGAAAATGGTCAGCTGGGCTAAGTTAGCTACATTAAATATTGCAAAATAATTTGAATGGTTATTTAGGAATTACGAATAAAAATGTAGTAGCTTAATCAACAGTTCATGCGGTTATATTCTATTTTTAATGTACATAATCTAACCACTCATTAAAATGGTAAACTAGTTAAGAATCACAATGTCCTCTTAGAGGATTCAAAAACACTTCAAGAGGTGAAATGTTATGTTTTTTTTTTCTTTCAGAAAAGAAGCTCTCCTTTAGGACTACCTTAACCTTTACCAATACAACATCTCGTAAAGAATCGAATTAACATTGGTTAGACAACATAAATACACACCAGGGAGTACACAATCACAAAAGTTTTTACATGCATACTTAAAATTTACGGAAAACACAGTGAAGCAGCCAATCTCAAGAAATGTAATAAAAGTAAATTGGCTATAAACAACAAATTGAACACAATGTGAAGCTACAAGTTCCACACAAAGTTAACAACCTGATGTGTTAAGTGCTCCGACAAAGTGCTGTGTTTTCACGTGCCACGCCCGCGACAAACACCAAATAAAGCTACACCCCCTCAGGCTCATGCAAGACGGAAGCGTACTCAGACCACATCGACTATACACCTTACAGACAGAACCATTAGGATGCCACACCCAGACTATATATATTTAAACCATTTTTTTTTGCTATTGTAATTTTTTTTACTTTTCCCCTCTACCAGCACGACGGAGCTCTAGAGACAATACGTATGACAGGTGTTATGTGAGTGGTCTACGTACCCCTTAGGAGACAACATTGTACTAAGCTCTCACCCATCATCTTGGTGGTGGTCATGTACTTGGAGCCCTTGGCCTCCTTGCTGGAGCTGTCGAACCAGTTGAGCACGTCTAGCACTGCCTGGGGGTTCTTCTTCTGCTCCTGCTTACTGATGTTGGAGCTCATGAGCAGGCGGGCCCAGGCCTCCGGCATGCCCTGCGCCAGCACCACACACTCCTGCGTTACGTCATCCAGCACTACGGCCGACACCACACACTCCTGCGTTACGTCATCCAGCACTACGGCCGACACCACACACTCCTGCGTTACGTCATCCAGCACTACGACCAGCACCACACACTCCTGCGTTACGTCATCCAGCACTACGGCCGACACCACACACTCCTGCGTTACGTCATCCAGCACTACGACCAACACCACACACTCCTGCGTTACGCGATCCAGCACTACGACCGACACCACACATGCGTGCGCACACTTGTTTTACACTACATCGCTATTATCAGTACCAAAAAACGCTCTTCTTTTGCATCGTTCGTCACTATCAACAACACACTCCTGCGTTACGTCATCCAGCACTATGGCCAACCCCACTCACACTCCACTGTTACCAACACCACACACACACACACACTTGTTTTACACTCCATCGCTACCACAAACGCTCTTCTTTTGCACCGTCCGTCACTATCAACAAAACACTCCTGCGTTATGTCATCCAGCACTATGACCAACACCACAAACACTCCACTGTTACCAACACCACACACACACACTTGTTTTGCACTCCATCGCTATCATCAATACCACAAACGCTCTTCTTTTGCACCGTCCGTCACTATCAACAAAACACTCCTGCGTTATGTCATCCAGCACTATGGCAAACACCACTCACACTCCACTGTTACCAACACCACACACACACACTTGTTTTACACTCCATCGCTATTATCAGTACCACAAACGCTCTTCTTTTGCACCGTCCGTCACTATCATCAACACACTCCTGTGTTACGTCATCCAGCACTCTGACCAACACCACACACACACACACTTGTTTTGCACTCCATCGCTATCATCAATACCACAAACGCTCTTCTTTTGCACTGTCCGTCACTATCAACAACACACTCCTGCGTTACGTCATCCAGCACTATGACCAACACCACACACACACACACTTGTTTTGCACTCCATCGCTATCATCAATACCACAAACGCTCTTCTTTTGCACCGTCCGTCACTATCATCAACACACTCCTGCGTTACGTCATCCAGCACTATGGCCAACCCCACTCACACTATACTGTTTCCAGCACTATGGCCAACCCCACTCACACTACACTGTTACCAACACCACACACACACACACACACTTGTTTTACACTCCATCGCTATCATCAATACCACAAACGCTCTTCTTTTGCACCGTCCGTCACTATCAACAACACACTCCTGTGTTACACCATCCACCACTACCACAAACATCATGACTACGGTACAACACTTACCACTATAACCAACACCTGACACAGTCCTGCATTACACCATCCATCACTAATACCAACATCATCTGTTTTAAAACGTTCATTTCTATTACCAACACCACAAACTCTTGTTTCAAATTGTCTTATCGCTATTTATGCCACACACACACACACCTGTGTTACAATAATCATCACTATAACCATCACAGCACATACACCTGTTTACACCATTCATCACAATTACCAACAACACACACACTCCTGTGTAACATCATCCCATTAAGTGTCCATCACTATAACCAATAACATGTACACTCCTTTGTTACAACTTCCATCACTATTACTAGCATCATCCTGTTACAACATTCATCACTATTACCAACACCATAAACTCTTGTTTTACATTGTTCATTGCTAATTTCAACACCTCACATACTGCTGTGTTACACTATCACTATAACCAACACCTGATACAGTCTTGCGTTTTAGGTACCATACATCATTCCTGACAAAATTACTTATTTATATTATTTACTTGACTTTTTTTTGCCACAATTAAGGAGTGTACACCTTCTCTTAACTGAACCATGAGACATAAACAATGTATAATAAGTTATATCTAAAAAATCAAACATGAAATTACATAATTACAAATTACAGGAAATACTGATGAATCATCTACCAATTTAACATCCAAGTTTAGTACTGAAATCAACCATATAAAATAATGTTTTAAATATAAAAAAAATACTAACCTAAAACATATAAGTTTTTATTTAAATAGAATAATATTCAAATATAAATAAAATTATTATTATTATTATACTGTCATTCTTTAACACATATATTCAGTATTCCATTGGTTAAGTCTCTGTGAATTTAGAGAGGAATTTTTTTTAATATTAATTTTGTTAACATCTTAGTACACCACTTGTGTCGCACATCCTGACCAAGGCTGTTCCAGAGGCAAGATGTAGTAATTGTAAAGGATTTCCACATTGTTTTGGTTTTATGCAAGGGTACTTCAAGTTCACAGTTTGATTTAGAAAGGTTCCCAAAACTGTGGCAAGCTTAAAAATGTAAATCACCGGGATAAATATTGGGTAGTACTTATCTGCTTTAAGTATTTTATGCAGCATAAGTAGAGTTCTGTGATCAATTTTTGTGAAGTTTAAGCCAGCCTAGTTTTTTATAGTAATTGTGTCGGGACCACAAAATTTAAGATTATAAATAAAGTGAATGCAAGTATTTTGAATTTTTGGCAGTCCTTTTCCCAAGTAGTCTGCAATGTCAATGTATAATATGTCACAGTAATCAAGATTAACCATTAATGACTGCATAAGTGGGGCTTCTACACTCACTGGCAGGAAATTCTTTAGATGATTAAGATAGTGAAGCACA
Source organism: Bacillus rossius redtenbacheri (assembly GCF_032445375.1). Lineage (NCBI taxonomy): Eukaryota > Metazoa > Arthropoda > Insecta > Phasmatodea > Bacillidae > Bacillus > Bacillus rossius. The sequence continues at coordinate 5,742,231 of NC_086339.1, read as the reverse complement.
GAATATGATTTTTTATAAACATGGGCCACATTATTTGCTGCCCAGGATAGATGTTCATCCATTATAATGCCCAAGTTCTTAAAAGAATTTAAAAGCTAAATTGTTTGTGCTTCCTAAAGTGACGTCTTAGGAAAGATTTTTTTACAGGCTATGCATGAGAGGTAAAGAACCAACTAAAATACTTTGTGCTTTAACTGGATTAATAATAACACCACATTCTAATTGCTTCAAGATCATTATTCAATTTCCAAATCATAGGTACAATGCAGTTTTTGTCAGCGTCAATGAGCAATTGCATGTCATCTGCATAAAGGTGTTATTTGGTGAGTGTTGTTTGGCTTACTATGTTATTGATAATATGAAAAAAAAAAAAAAGTAAAGTATCTAGGATAGACCCTAGAGAAACACCCACTTTAATAGCTTTCCACGTTGACAGGCGATCATCAATTGTGACACATTGGTAACAGTCGGCTAAGTATGATTCAAACCAAAGACATGCACTCATCAAAACATTACAAAGGCTATGCATTTTGGCTAATAAGTTGTTGTTGTTGTTGTTGTCAACTGTGGCATACGCTTTACTGAAGTCAATTAGAGTAGTAGACTCACATGTTTCCTGTCCACAGATGTACATATTTCTTCAGTTACGTTTAGAAGTGCTGGGCACTTGTATGTTCAGGTCGGAATCCAGACTGATAATCATCAAGCAGGTTACTATTATGCATAAACGTAACAAGTTGTTGGTATATAATATGTTTGAGTGCTTTGGAAAGGGCAGGCAGAATGCTATTGGGCAGTGGTCCCGATTCCACAGCAAGAATCGAAATTTTTGCAATTAGTTGAACCTGTGCATATATATTTCCAGCAAGGCGGGAATGTACACATCAGTGTAGAAACATTAAAAATATGTGTAGCTAAGGATTACAATAATATCTCCAAAAATTATATCTTTTTAACCTTATGTAGCTGAAATGCTGTTTATTTCCTAATTCTGTTTTCGCACTTTTTTTTTCCTTTTGAGATCCAGAAGGGACCCCAGGACAATGCCCCCTGGCCACGTCTCTGCTGCCCTCTGGCGACTTTCGTATGGGTTCTTGTCCAGCCATCAGGACCTTGGTTTTTTCAAGGCTTCTCAAAATCGTCATCTTTCTGTGAGCCGTGTCTGACCCTTCCTCCGATTCCACTCGTTGACATGACAGTAAGGTTCATTAGAACAATCTACATGAGAGAGGATGAGCTGAGAAGGGACCAGCCACACAACGCTAGAGCCCGCTGCACAGGCAGCCGGTGGAGTAGCCACGCAGTCAGCCAATGAGCTGCTGAATTGCCACCGCACTTCCTTCCTTGGTCAATTTCTTACAACTTTCATCATTATACTCTACGATTCCCTGTTCCACCAAAACATAGCTTTAAGTATATTTCAATCGTGCTTGGCCTTTAAATTGTTAGAAATTACTAAACAAAACCTTGAGACATTACTATTGTTATTAATTCAATTTTTTTTAATTTGACAATTTTTATACTTTTTAATAAAAAGAAGGATTGCTATAGGAAATATAGTTGTGTTAACAACATACCATTTCTGTAATTTTGTTTTCTCTTTGTCAATAAATGGTGTTACAGTGATAAACTGGTAACTTTTCAATAGGTGGTTGGAATTTGTAGAAAGTTGTGCTGGAATTAGTCAGTTCTTGCAAAGGAGATACACTTCTTTGGGCGTGCAGTGAACACACTTCGGTCAACGCGATTTTTGTCTGTGTGCAGGCAATACCAGTGGTACAGGCAATGCATCACAAATAAATAAATAAAATACACAATTTGAGATACCACTGAATTCAAAGGAGCTCATTTTTCAATTGGGAGGCGTCAAAGTGGAACACGGGAGTGATTATTCCATTGTTTTTAGATTAAAACTGGACTAAATTTTTTTTTTTATACATTAAAATATAACTGTAAACAATTTGAGCTAGCCACAAGTCACAAAAGTACTGAATACCAGTATTTTTCAGGCATCATATACCCTGTTGATGAGTCAGTACGGGGCCAGAAGTAAAGAGAGGGTTGTAACAAAAGTCAATTTATATATATATATATATATGTGAATTATATATTCATATAATGTTATGAAAATCTAAGTTTAATACTCACTTTAATTACCTCTAAGTACACTTGAATGTTGTGAATTTCGCTTACAAAGTGCCACTTTGTTTCGCTTTATTTTTTTTTTTTTGGTAGTTGTAATAAATTTGTAATAATTCAATCTTATGTGTCATATTTAGTACAAAATACCAACACTATCATTAGTTTTAGGGAATACATGCATCTGTTTGTTGAAACAACTACAATAAAAATATAGTACATATACTTCACTATAAACCTAAGAATTATGACTAAAAAAACCCATTAAAAGTAACTATTTACATTTGCAATTAAGTACTTATTTCTAAAACAAATAACCCTAGAAATATAAATAATACCACTTCACAGCTACCCATGCAGAAGAACTTACAAAGAAATTTTTATGAAAAGGACACAACTTTGCACATGTATCGCATGCACCGAGCACACAGTGGATGCGCAACTGAATATAAAACACAGACGGTGTCTCCACCGGTCTAACTCTAATGTGAAAATCAAACATTACTCACTTTCAACGGCAGCTTGAAACAAAACAAGGAAACCAATAATCAGTCTGCGGTGCCAAAGACTGAAGCAAGAAGAAGCAGACAGCATACAGAGATCACTCAATGAGACAGCACAGGGATTGGCTACGTTACGTGGTGACAAGGCAACACAGACAAATCTATGCTGGGGCCACACACCTGTCTACAAGCCACAGCGACACTACATCATGTTGTTCCACAGCGTTAATACCTAGCCCAAAATTAATTCCTCATCTAAAGGTGGCAGCCAGCAGACCTATGAAAACAATTTGTGGCTAGTATTTTTACCACTAGAACTATTAAATTTCCAGTTAAAAACAATGTTCTAATGAAATACCATAAAGGTTTCTAATATAGTATGCTCCGTTACAACAGTATACCAAAATATGAGCTCTTCAAATATAAATGCTTTGTAATGGTCATAACAGACATCCATTAAAGCTGTTGGAGAAAAATTGTTAATTTTTGTGTCCAATTAAAATTTTTTTTGATGATGAAGTCACTTGTGATAGATTTTAAAAATTTCACGCATCTCTATTAATGTGACACTTATTTTCAGTAAATATACACAGTAGTCAAATAAGAGACTCTCAGAACCGTAACTATAATGTAGATACATGCAGTGAAAAAATGAGTAAGGCCAGATATTGCATATGTTTATAGCCAAACCTAAATGGAAAGATGCTACAATCCAGTAAATAATTAAGTTCATCAGCAGTTTGGAATAAAAAGTATTGTCTAATACTGCTCTTTAAAAGCGACTTGAATGTGCTTATCTTTCATGCTGCTTGTTCTGTATTATACATTTTCACTTGGGTTTCTTTCTACAGCTGCCAACGAATGCGGCAAACACGTCAACTGACCGATGGTAACTGCGTTACAAGCCCTCTACTACTCTATGTATAAGTAAATTCAGAGACTTGTAAAGCCTGGCGAGGTGTTAGGTTCATGGGGAGGAAGAGGGTGATATATTTTTTTTTTTCAAAAGATCTTACTATTTTGGTATTTATTTCAGAAAGGTACCTCCTACTTTGGACAAAGCCTTGAGTAAATCAGAACCCAGATTTGCAAACTTTCAAACTTACATAATTTTTGTAAAAATTTCAAAACTATTCACTTCCAGTTGGTTAGAAATGGTGTGTAGGACTCAAGTCTTCATAATCCTCTAGTATGTACTATGCAGTCAGGGGTAAGTTTAGATGATTGTTTGCCATATAAAACTAAATTACATGAATGAGTACTGGTTACTGTAATGTGGTCGGTATGGCTGACTCCTTTATCAGAATGGTGTGATAAATACAAACTATACATAACATACCAATATAAAATATACATTTCAACAATAATTTAAATATTTCTCAAATTTGATTGATAAATAAAAAATAAAAAAACCATGTTTTTGTAAATTTATAAATTAAGTACTAACAACTACTGTAGTAAAGAACCATAAGTTAATGTTCTTTCACACATTTGGCAAAGTGAATCAACATCAAAATCACAACGCTCACAACGCAGCTCAATAGGTGTTATCGTAATGTCATGACAACAAATTTTTCCAGTTAAAATGACAGAAAATTATATGCCATTAGTGAGACACATGATAGTGAGAAGTAATAATCATAAAAGCTTATGGAACATTGGTAGGTGAATAGGATACATACACACTTATATTTAACTGAGTTGATGAAAAATTATTCCCAATCTCACAAGAATTGAACACTCTTAACCTATCTATTTGCCAATACATTTAGAAAATCCATTGCATTGCAAATCAAATAAATAACCACAAAACATTTGGAAATAAGTCGTACATTTGAAGGCGGACGGAACAAAGAAAAATGATAAGTGACATGTTTATGATTATTTTCACTAGCCGGAGCATCTAGCATTACGAGCTGAGTTTACTATTCAAAGTTAAAGGCTCCAATACAAGGCAGTTCAAACGTAACTTTTTCAACCTTAGTTCACAAAACCAGCATCCGCTAAAACTTGCGCCTCACTCATCCACTCAAGAAGGGAATAAACACATGTGAGAAGGGTCTCGTTGTTCTTACTGTGCTGGCCCGATTTTCCATCCGCAGGCAAACATGACGTTCCCAGCAACTCTAACATAACTGATAACTGTATGATAAGTCTCATTCTTCTCACTTACAATTCCATACATTTGAAGGGTACAAATTATAAAATCAAAACTGACAAATATTGTTAAAATAGATTACAAAAAAAAAAATTATAGTCATGCGTACACAAAATTGAAGAATACACAAGATAAAATAATGCCACAGCATCCAAAGTCAATGTTATAAAAGGTACACAGGTAGTTAATTCTAGCACTTGTTCCCCTGGTAGTGACCAATCACAGGCAAGCAGTACCTAATACTACAACGTGGGAAGTGCAAGATGGCCGCTGGACGGAGATTGGCCCTCGCAGTGCGACTGCCAAGACTAAGCTAAGCAGATGCAGTAAGCGCTAGAAGCAGCAGTGAGCAGGCAGTTACCAGGAACAAGGCTGCAGTTAGTGCTTCTGTACACACCCTCAATCACATACAAACAGGACACTTATAGCCAAAATGCGTTATCTGCTATCATACTTAACTAACCATGTTGATATGCCAATTAATCTGAATTATCTGAGACCCTAGATTATAAAAGCTCAAAAGTGCCTTTCGGAGGCTATTAGGCTAATACATAAGCTATTGTGATGAGGAAAGTATTGACTTAAAAAACCTCCATCGTGCGAAATAACTAAATAATTTGGAATCAGCTCAGTAATTTATGAGGAGAGCAGATTTTTTAAGGGGGAAAAAAAAAATTCTGAAAATGGTATTTTTCAGTACCAGGATTGTTGCTTGATTGTCTTACAAAGGGGATATTTTTATTCATATTGGATTCCGCAGTACTTGGTGCCTGTTTTAACTTTAACCGGTTTTAACTTAACCAATTCAACTCATCACCTTACTACTTGTTCCTCGTCACAATCACCACTTCACTCTCGTTCCACATTTCCTCACTTCCTTACTCATCTGACCTTCATCTTTCCTTCTCTGATCATCTCTTCCACTTCCTTCATAATCCTCTTTGACACTGCTTCACTTCATTGACTTTTTTTTATCTCAGCTTCCATAGCTTGCCTAACACAGTGTTTTCTCACACTGTCGTACGCCTTCCCTACATCCAGAAATATCATTACTTTACTATTATATCTTTCCACACATTCCTATCTTCTGTACATCAGTTGTCACGTGGAAAAAATCATGTCTATAGTAGACCGCCCTTCTCTAAACCCATGTTACTCATTGAGCTATTTTCCTGCAGTGCCTTTCCTTTTTCTAATTTTCCAAGATCTTCTTATACTCCTTCGCACAGTGACACATCAATGTGTTCCCCATCTCAACACTCTACACAGCCAAAGAATTCCCACTTCTCCCGTTGCTCTTATCATTTCTACTGTTAGCTTCTCCATTACCTGAAGCTTTGCCATTCTTCATTCTTTTCAGTGCTTCCTCTACCTCTTTCCATGCGACATCCTCATCATCCAACTCTGCCATTACTTCCTGCTCATCTGTTTCTTCCTCCTGCTCATGTCCGCCTGGGTTCAGCAGCTTTAAAAATAACAACTCCACTGTACCTTTTCATCTTCTTCTGTCACCATCACTTCTTCATTTATCATCCAGACAGTCTGACCCTCTTTCCTCCTACTCTGTGTTTGGCTTTACAATAATTTCTTACATTCTTCTACAACCTTTTCAAACATTTCTGTCCAGTTTTTTTGCATCCATTCCTTTCTCAGGCCTTCTACCACTTGTGTTACCTCTCTCTTCTTTTCCTTACACTTCTTTTCAGTATTGGAATACCTGCACTTAAACCACCTATGGAAGGCTTTGTTCTTCTCCTTCACTGCCTATCTCACTCTCTCATTATAAATGCACACTCTTCCTCTAATTCAATGCCTCTTTCAGTTACAGAGTTTTCCAAAATCCATTCTGAATGTAGAATATAATTTTCAGTTCATTCATACAGTTTATCGATATTATAGTATTTGAAATTGGTACTCGCCTTAACGTTACACTTTAGTTATCATCACCGAGAAGCAAGGACACACCCAGCTCAAAACAGAAGAGGGAGCATTTTTCGGAATTCGACAGAAGGGAGGGCATTTTACGGAACTCTACCCCTCATCGGTGGCAGAATCCACGAAGCGATACAACAATAAACAATAGCAAAGAAAGAACATCATTTGTTGCAAAAAGATTGCATTGAACAATTATTCTTACACAACCAACGGCAATGTAATGTAAAATACTAGCGACAAAAATACACAACGCATAAAAAAACTCCTCTTCAGAGTCATTTTGATAGCTTTAAACTGCTAGTGCAGAAATTAATACCCATCAAAAAAATGTGTGTTGCACTAATAATTCAATGAAATATTAAACTAGACATGCATTATCACACAATAACTACTTTACTGTGTAAGACACATTTTAAAACTCACTACTGCCTACTAACACCACCTCACTCACAGTCATCAAAAGTTGAAATATATTTTCTAATGTTAAGAGGCCGTGTCAGTAAATTTTTATTTCCAATATTCTGGTCTAGAAGTTCTCTCTTTTAACAGTGAGATTTAGTGGCTTATTCAACCGAAGTAACTGTAACCGCAGCGCGTGATAAAACTACTATACCGCCAGATTACTCGACGAAAAATGTATCTGGTTCCTCGACAATCTGAGAGGATGACAATCTGACCGGCGGCTCACTAGGAAATTGCGGATGCAGGGATTCAGAATCAAGAAACCTCACATTTACAACTGTAGTATGAGTCGTATCTAAAAATTTTAATACTTTAAATGTATCGGAATACAATTAATCTTCAAACATGTGGTAATTATTCTTTATCTGGATGTAATATTCCGTGAAAAATAATGGTAGTTGACATTAAAAAGTATACGAAATTCATAGTGTAACGTTTTAAAAGGATAATAACATAAATTCTTATGCTTAGATATTGCATATGCATTACACACAATCTAATTACAATCTCACTTAAGTCAGACTACCTAATTTTTTTACAATGCACCATCATACAGTTTAACAGAGGTAGGAGAACCTCTTATCGATGTTGTTTCAAAGAATCTAAATTTACAAATATTACTATTTATCTTATTATGATATGTATCTTTATGAATAAGAATTTACAAAAAAAAATGAATTGATTACATTACACTTTAACATTACAAAAGACTAAAACACTAACAAAACTTAGTTTTATATATTGCTGTAGCATATTAGAAGACGAAATAACTCACTAGACTAACATTAAGAGGGCTGTATCACAAATTTACTTTACAGAGGAGAAAATATCTTTTAAAGATATTTAATTACCTCATTGATTACATAATACTGCCGTTGATGTGATCGTAGATATAAAGTATTGAAAAATTAGATTTCATTATGTTTATGTAAATATTTAGAAAACGTTATTGCTTATAGATGCTCATTATTTAAATAATAAAGAATCTTTTACTTTTATGTACTGGACAAACAAAATACTTATAAGTTAATAAGCTTAGTTGAATAACATCTTCAATTTGTATTGAATTCAATGTACAAATTGAAAATCATGTACAATGAATGCAACTGATTGAATTCAATAAATATTTGATCTTGTGAAACGGCCATAATGGTGATGCAGATAATTATAGATACTCACATGCATTTTGAGAGTCCTTATAAAGCCTATTACAATTCTATAAGTATACATTAAAATGATTTTAAAATAGACATGTGTAATATAATTAAAACTTGTTTAAATAAGATCATAACAAAAAAAAAATGAAAATCCTTCAACAGTAAGTTATGTTTTATAAGTTTTTAACAAAACACACATACCATAAGAGAATATTAATCATGCCACATAATTCAACACAAAATATTCATTCCAATAGGCGCTACGTAAAAATAACTTCTATTTTTATGCTGATAACTTTGCATTGTTTTATATATATCATTATTTCTAACTTTTAATATTCTCCACACATTAACTGAAATTAAGTATTTTCAGAGCCTTAGCAAGTGTTGGTCTGTACCACATACAGTTCGTACGATATCTCTACGTGAAACACATACAGTTCATTATTTGTAATTTTAATTATATTTCCATGAACATAATGAAATTAGTATAGGGCCTAGGTTGTTCACTGTTGAGTACTTCTGAAGTATTTTCATTGTGAGTTAACATACATACCAAATGCCATTCTTCCAGTAAAGTTACAAAGAAGACAACAAGATAATATATGTATAATATATATAATATGTATAATATATAATATATATAATATATATAATATGTATGTAGTACCATATTTTAAACCCCTATTAAATGAATAATAACTCAATCTCTTTTCTGGACTATTAAGTAATAGTTTTTGATTACTGTTATTTGTAACTTAAATAAAATGACAACTAACAAATTAGTAAAATATATAATTACGTGCGATATAGTGACAGTTTTACTTGGACGGCAAACGAATATAATAAAATGTCTATGACAATGTTAACTTTACTCATTATTATGGAAAGAAACAAAATGGGCAGATAAGCATATTCTACGCTGACATTTAAAAATGCTCAATTCAAAATGAACATTTCTTCCCGATGACAAACAAAAAAGTTGTATGGTCGCGAATAATACATTCGTATGGCGTCACATCAGCGGAATATTCCCTTGGCATAAATGTGTGAAGTCTGTGACACAAAAACAAATGAACGAACAGCTTTTTTTTTATCGGATGTGCAATCGGAGACCCTTGGGGTGGTTGAAGAGTGTCAGGTCGGTCGCCAGACCAGATAGTGAAAGCTCAGGGGTTTAGGATAGAAAAGGCCTATCTCCAAATTATTAAGTATAAATGTTGTCATGAAATAGTTAAAGACTTGATTACAACCAGGTTTTTAAACCCATCATGATCATGAAGACACTGATCGGAAGGTAATGTACAATACATTTCAATGGCCTTTTCAGTTTTTGCTAAATAATTATAAATATAAGCAAAATTCCACTGTATCTGGACAAATCAAAATATTGATTATATTTTTTTCATCACAGAAATAATATATGATATGATAACTAAATTTGAAAAAAGCGGTTATGTTAAATGTATTGTATACTTTCAGTAGGCAAAATTTCTGGCCCCTACCTCTTATAGACTTTGAGAAAAACTGCCTTTTAAAATAACATTGATATAGATAGGAGCGCAAATTTGTGACACGGCCTCTTAATTTTCTGATTCAAAAATATCACTTTCAACAATACAATCAACTAATGGAAACAACTACATGAGATAAACAAAGTTTATTTCAAACCACCAAAATAATGCATATTTGCTAATAAACACATAACTACTAACACAAATTATTTTATTTATTTCAATAAAAAATTTTTTTTATAACCAGTTAGCAAAAATTTATTTCTTGTTCCGACACAAATAATTAAAGATAGAAACCTCATTTATTATGGTCAACATGGTTCTAATGGTTTAATAATACTGCATTACTGCAATGCCCCTTTATAGAATTATTATGAAGCATTATTAATAGTAGCTACTCAAAAATACCATTTTTGGGATTTATTTATTTTCTACAGAAAAGCCTCTCTGTTCAATAATTACTATGAGCTCACTAAAATCTTGGAAGATCTCAGAGAATAAACACACAGTGTTACTCATGAGCTAGGAATGCGTCCATACCAGATGCCAACACCCCTATACAATATCCAGTCACGTTACGTACCATTAGCATGTGCACACATGCATATGCCTCAACACTAAAAAAAATGGGTAATTGTTCCGTGTCACGCATCCAAGTTTAGTCCTCGATCCTAATGGCATTATACTGTACATTTTGATTCTGTGGTACATGATTCTTACTGTTTTAATTTAGTACATAAAAAGTGCCTGCACATAACTAAAAAACTTATCATATAAACATAAATTATAATCTTGTGTTGAATAAAAAGGAAATTATATTTTTTATTGAACTTATGATCATTATTCATTGTTATATGGTAAGGTTTTTTGGGCAGGATCTTTCGAAGTACTAAATTAAAACAGCAAGCATAATGTAGGTACTACAGGATCATGCCATCAGGATCAAGGGATAAACATGGATACCTGATACGGAACAATTACCAAAAAAAAAAATGTTTTATTGTTAAAAATTAAGTTTTCCTTTAAGCTGAGAGGAGTGGAGAGGAAAGCATGTGGTTCACTGACCATCAGTAATTTTTGAGCCACTAGTCCAAGTCCATGAAACAAAAAAAAAAAAAGAACTACTTAGCATAAGCACAGCTTGACACAAGCATCTTTGACAAACAGTTGAAGGGGTAGGAAGCCCACGACAAGCCGCAGCCCGGCGAGCGCTCACCGTGAACTCGCCCGTCACCGCGTCGAACCCCACGTGAACCGTGTGCTCGAAGTTGGTGGGGTACGAGATGTTGGGCTTCTCGCCATCCTTGCCCTTCTGCTTGATCTTGGCCTTCAGCGTCTTCTTCTTGCGGTCGTCGCTGTCCGGCTCCTTCGGGAGCGGCCGCATGTCCACCGGGAAATTGGGGGTCGAGTCGCCTCTGGAACGAAGACGCAACATGCATGCGTGGGCATGCACTCGCCAATCTCGAAACACCGTACTGGGTAACCCGACAATGATTTCATGATGTGTGCTTAAAAACGTGGTTATTCCTCTGAAGGAACCAGTTAAAACTCTCTCAAGAGGTATTTTGGGATCCGCAAAAACATTTCAAATAATACCTAATGGGCCTACTTACTTCACAAAAACCATATTTCAAACTTCTTCCTACTTATCAAGAAATACAAAAAGAGAAAAGGTCACTGGACACTTAAAAAATTGTTACAAAGAACGTATATACCCAGGCTATGTACAAAATACAGAGAGCTTATTGAAAAAGTAAATTGAAGGATTAATATTTTGGAGGAAAAAAAAAAAGTAAATGTATATGAATGACTTCAGGTAATTTTTGGTTCAAGAGCTTTTTACCAAAATTAAGTTTAAAAATGATCGCAAAAGGGTGTCAACACTCGCTTGTTTTAATCACCGTAAAAAAGCAGCATCTTAATTCAGAAAACATATTTTTGTATTTATTGCAAATGTGCCGCGCTCCACTTCCCTGTACATGGGCACAGTGACTGCAGAAGAAATACCTGTCGGCCTGATGCGTTTGATAAATCTGAAAGAGAGCCAATTTTTTTGGGGGGGAGCAAAGATTTTTTTTTTAAAATTAAACTTCCTGACATGATTTACCATCATTCTATAAGAATATTCAATATTCACTTGAAATGAAAAACACATTAGGGCAGAAAACAGTCTTGACCTTTGCCGTAACATACCGACAGCAAAAATCGCTATCTCTCATAAAGCAGCCTCGGCTATGGTATATTCCTAAGGATCTCTGAAGGACTAAAGGGTCAAGTTACAGCTAGTATCAAGTAAAAAGTAGGGCGATGTCAACAAGATGAGGGACATCCCACTGGAAAACAGTCTCAGCTATGCTACTATAGCAGAACACAAATTTACATTACTATAATTTACAATATAAAAAGGTATATAATAGAAAGAAAATGGAACAAATTAATAATTAGTCAAAGTATCCCACTCGAAATGATAATTTTGATCTCACAATAACAAAGTATTCTGTAAAATAAATTTTTAAAAAATATAAAATCATTAAAAAATTTTTTTGATTTTAAATAACAAAGTTAGCATGGCTTATTAGATACCAGTGACATAAATACTCCTACTGTTAGCATAATTGCTTCCAAACAGTAAACAACAGTACAATTAGTTTGCAGAGAAGATTACACCATCTGATAAAATGGTAAACTACATAGTCTGTAACGCAATTGATTGATTGAAAACACGTCAGGAAGTAAAAAAAAAAAAAAAAGCATTTTGGAATATTAGTTACAATTTTTATGGAAAAGTCACTTTCCTTCAAAATTACCATGTGCACAAACCATTGATTATTTTCAATAATTACTAAACTGGGAGAAACATCAAACAAAATGCTGCAGGTAGATAGGTGTGAACTTCGTGTTTGTTCTACTTACTCTCTAACATAAAATGTAATGCAGACTTGCAATACAAAACAGTCCCATTAGGAAGAGAAATACTATTTATTGGGGTAACTAAGAAACATCACCAATACAAAAAATTTATAATTATCAGGGCATTTTCTAAACACGTGGAAGCTTCTATTACCTTACTTATGTCCAAAGAGCTGCGAAAACTAACGAATGGATGATATTTATCAACGTAACGAAACTATCTCTCAGCATACCAGTCTAATACATCTTTTTTTAATTGGTTGAATTGTTATGGGCTTCAGCCCACAACCAGCACTATGATGCCTTTTCTTAGTCGAAGCCTTTTATTATCATATCATAAATCAAATATCCATACGTATGTTAACACCCATGCCTTAACCGGGATTCGAACCCAGAACCCCTCGCAACGTAAGCCGGTGTGCATCCGACTACGCTACGGAGGTCGGCTGAGCGTACCCCATTGTATTAAAAATTCCCGATTGCATGAATCATTTATAGAACAGCACACCAGTACTGCAATTTCTAAAAACCAACGTTAGCTGTTGAACATAAGTAGATAAACCAACCTGTTACTTGTAAGCCGCACAGGGGGCGCTGGAGGCTTGTCCTCGTCATCAGACATATTTTAATTCTAGCTGTCCAATATTTTAACCACACCACGCCACGCCTGCAAACAAAATCCTTTTGACGGCAACTTAATGCAAGCCATTGGCTGGACATACTTCAGCACCGTTGGGTGTCATCTTCACAGTCTAAAATAGGTGTCTTTAGCTGTCAGATTTTTGAGAAATAATACGATACGCCAAATCATCAAAAGAGTCGGTTTAGACACTTCGTTTGACTTTAACGCAACTGTAACAAAGGAAATCTTGATGCAACAGAATTATATTTCCTCGTATTTCAAATGAAAGACATACATCATCACTTTTCACTAATCACAAAATTATCTATTCCTGGTACGTCAATCACCGCCATACCTAAACAGCTTAGAATCTTAGACTCAATAATAAAATTGTTATTTCAAACACTCATGGTAATTTTATACCATTAAAAAAAGAAAATATGTATATAATTTTGATAAGTTTGTTATTTATTTTGGAAAATTTATTGGAATCTAAAAGTATTGTTTTTTCGATAAATTCTATCTTCCCTCAATTTAAAACTCATCCGATCATAAAATTGATGGTGTACCTACTACACATGCTTAGAATGTCAGGATAGCGTAGAATTATAAATGTCAGGCTTTTGTTCCTCATCAAAGTAAGAGTTCGTAAAAATATAGAATATCAAACAATTACGAAACAATCAGGAGCACAGCTATAGGCCATGTTAGAGTAGCAGGGTCTGGTGTTCTCAGTCGTGACTCGTGAAAGATCATGTCTGGGACAGTGTCAGAGAGAGATGTTTGGTCATCTCACTGTCTGACCTGACTTGGAAAGAGGATGCGCAGTTGCACTCCTTGTTATAAACCGGCCTCGGCCTCCAGAAAGTGTTATCTCTGTGTTACTTTTATGAATGTGTTTTGTTCAGGGTACATCTGCAGGTACAAGGTCAAGCCATATGGTGTACTTGGTGGTGAAGTTGTTGAAGGTTGTTTTACAGGCATTCTCCCTTTCGAATATATTGACAAGTTGGATGTAGGATGTTGGTTCTATTATATTTACCACCTTCCATGTCCTTGTGCATTTTGGAGCTAGGCCGGCACAGAATCTGTGATCTCTCACAAATAAGGGACATTGTCACACATGCACATTTTACCCTTCTTCAGGGGGTGGTGAATTTCGCTTTGTCCCTCTAGTAATCGTGGCCAAATATGCCACCTGTTGTTTGCTGTGGCCTTTTTTGTTCTACAGGTATTATGAATAAGGAATTTAGCATTGTTACATTTGGTTCTGGGTCATATTGATTGCCTTTTACCAACATAAGCTGACATGACAAATGGATTTTGCAGGCCTGTAGCAACTCTGAGGAAGAATTACGTTTCACCACATTAGACCTTGATGTTGTACCTCCTGAGAATCCTGAAAGTACACTTTTCACCCCTGTCAAATCTGCCACCTCAGCAGGCGGAACACACCCGATCTCTGTCAAGTTATGTCCCCATGTGTTAATTAAATGTTTTACATAGCATTGCCATGGGAAATATTGAAGTCTTGGTCCCATTACTGTATAATAACAAGAAGACTATGCCAAGAATGTCACTCCCTAAACATGGACTCCTTCCTCTAAAGTACAGTCAGGAGACTGCATGTTCTCACTGGTCCACTCATTGTCAGAGAGACAATGAAACTATTTATAAGGACCAATTTCATGCTGTGTATGGCTTTACGCCATCAAAGAGCAAATAGGAAAACAACCTACCAATTATGCCTCGGAGGCCAGAGAGTGAAAAATATTCTTCAGGATGAACTGAGACTAGACTTGCTGCTAGGACCCCAGTTACTGGAAGAGTAATGCAAATAGTATCTCTGTGGGACTAACACAAGATGATGAGCAATGACCTTGTGTGACACTGCAACTGGAAAGATTCGGCCATCAACCCATTTAGACAGAGGGCACTGAGAAACTCGACAACACACCGCGCCGCCGACAGAAATGCAGAGCCTGCACGCTCCACCTTACCATAACAGACTTATTATCGAAAAAAAAAAAAAAAAACAGGAACTCGAAGAAGATTCAACCAATCGAGCAAGATCACTTATTACAGAACCCGAGGACCCAGAACAGGAAGCACTCGTGATGCTCGTGCACAAAGCATGGGGTGACTCAGCATCCCTCACAGACGCCACCTTCAGCATCCCTGTAGACGAACCGGAAGAGTAAATGACAGGAAGGCCGTGACACGACTGAATATGACAATGTTAACAGTTAGATTATGAGATAAACATCTTTCCCAGAAACATGCCCGAGGACATACCGACAGCGAATGCTTCACCAGGCATCCTGGAGTGGGAGAGTAAACAGTATAAGCTGCGACCTCCACTCGACATCTAGAGCTAAACAAAGACATACCCAAACAACCGGCCTTCCATGTCAACGCCATGGGATTCAATACCCCTCCAAACGTACAACCCGCCTCCCAAATCGATATCTGAACCCAGATGCTGTCAGCCAGAATGCCCAGGCTACCTGGCGAATTACACCACGAGAAGAATCCCGGGGGCCCCTTCCGACGATAGAGCTCTTGGGCATGCTATGTGGGAAAACCTGCCAGCATTGCGCGGACCTTATCAGTTGTGGCCACCACAGGCACCCCTTATTGGACATGTTTCCTGCACTGGTGAACAATATCTGGGTAAGACTGGATTTGTTCCAGAGGTGTGGGAGTAGTTTATATATCACCTTTCTTGATGGTAGAAGCTTTATTCTCTACCAGTGGAATGCAAATAATGTCTGGAAGTCACTGTCAATACAGCACCACAAATAGTCACCAACCTGACTCGATATGTAAAAACTTTGCAGCATTATAAACTAATGTAATTGCAATAGGGCTCAAAGCCATAACTTAAAATAAAGGGTAGACATCTCTCATTGTGCTCTAACATAAGTTAGTGAACAATTTATTCTCCCTTTTACCAGCTGGCAGCAAACTACATCATCATCATCATCCCAATTTTCCATTTTCTACACCATTACGAACCCTACTACATAATCCAAAGGGGAGTGTCGCGACACATTATTCGTATATTTATATACGATAGAATTTTGAATAAAGTATTTTTGGTAACTTCTATTTTTTAATTCTTATTTACAATATTATTTTTAAAAACACAGAAATGAATTTGATGAAGTTCTCATAATTTGTGGCAGTGTATTAGATAACAGTTTCTCCTTCAGACGAAAGAAATTCACTATTTCTTTGTCAAGACACATGGTTTTGGCCAGAATAATATGTGTGTGTCTATATATACACATACACACACATGAACACACCTCCAGTCGTTCTCTTTGCCTATATGAGTGTTACCAACTCTTTTTGACTTAGTTTAATTTATTATCATAGAAAACATTTACCGTAGCTTAGTCGGATGCACACCAGCTTACAGTGCGAGGGGTTCTGGGTTCGAATCCCGGTTAAGGCATAGGTGTTTATCTACGTGCGGCAATTTGATCGATAATATGATAATGAACAAATGCTTCGAATATGAAATGAAATGACAATATGACCATTGGCACACCACTGTAGGGAACAAAAAATTAATGAAGTGTATTCAATGAAGTGCAGAAGAAACGGCGAGCAAAACAAACCCTAAGCTTTTCATGTGAAGTTGTTAGGTGAAGTGACATAAACCACGTGGGTGGATTGTTTATCTATGTACTAACACACATGGTACAACGATAAAGAACCACTTTGGTTTGATTTTTGATTGTATAGGGAGTTACAGAATGGAAGAGCTAGCTGAAGAGTTATACAGGTGTCTTCATAAAAAGTTTAATGGAAATCATATTTACAAGAAGTCGAAATTTGTGGTAAGATCATGGTTATGTTAATTGCTATTCGTATATTATTAAGATTTGAACGCTTGTAAATACTTTGTTTACTGTATCTGTCAATAGTTTTAAATGCCACGAATAGTTATAATTGCAATTCTTTTGAAAGTTGAAAACTTAAAACCGGTGTTTCTAATTTCAAAGAGTTACCTGCTGTTTTTAAGTCGGATCACTTGCCTCCCACTTGAAGCTGGACCCAACAATGATCCCTCACATCCGTCCTTCACTTATTGTTGAACGCTGTATCGGACGGCTTGGTAAAATGTGAAAGTACACCTATTCCCCTCACCACAAAAATGCATTTAATTAGTACTGCTTCAATTGGTGTACACCCATCAACATTTGACACATGTTGAGGTGGGATGTTAATATCTTTATTCGTTTATTCAGTTAACAAACTTTATAGGAACTTCAATTAACATTTTCCTAGGCTGTCTTCAATTTAATTTTAAACATTTCTATGGAAACCATATTTGAAAAGTTTTGTTTATGTATGCATTATCATTAAACAAACAGAAAGGAAAAACATTGTTGCTACATGTAGTGGTTTAGTTTCAGGGTTGGAAAAAAAAACTAGGTTTTCTAAAAATACCAAAAAACCTGTTTTTAGGTTTAAACTAGGTTTTTTTATTACATTATTTTATTTTGGCTCCCATCATTGTTAGATCAAAGCCATAGAACATTTTACTTTCTGACACTTATGTTGAACCAGAAAAGTTATAACATCAAAGAACTGAAGTCCAGCAAATCTGCACATCTGACTGGTACTTAACCACATAAAGGTTGTGTCCCCAAAGGAGGATTCTCCATAGAATAGGTGTTTCTCACAGAATAGGGATTTACAGTACAGACAGGGATTTCCCATAGAATAGGAATTAACTATTTAATATGTATTTTTAATTTTATAGGAGTTTTTAGCTGGATATGATTTACAACTTATTTAGATAATTTAAATAACTCTTGATTAGTATATAATTTTTTCTTCCTGTAAACCACAAGAAACATTAATTTCCAAACTTTTGTTGTTATTAGAGTGGAATTATACCTTTTATTAAAATAACATTAAGTTATTTTGTGTAAAAATAAATTATTAAAAAAATAAATAAATTGGTTTTCCATGAAAACTACTTGGCTTAAACTATGGTTTGAAGATTTTTTTAAAATACATTGTGGTTTAAATTGACCTACCTTCTTTAGCTTATTGTTGTATTTATATGCAAAGACTTGTCAGCGTTAGTTAATTCTGGAGGCGTGATTAAAGCGACGTGTGAGGCTGGGGCGCAACAACTATATTTCCAAGGGGGGGGGGGGGGGGCAACCTTTTTATAAAGAATCATCGATCCCCCCTATTGAAGCGGGGGGTCTGGGTTTGTATTTCAAGGTGGAAAATGGTGCTATTTAAGCAGTTTTACTATCTAAAAATTGATTACACAGCACTTTCTTTGCCCCCGTTTGCCCCCACTTGAAGGTTTCAGAAGGGGGGGGGGGCAAAATACCCTTGCCCCCTCCCCTGTTGTTGCGCCCCTGGTGTGAGGGCTGCTTGATGCTTGTCCCAGATGCACGTGAAGAAGAACGGCTGCAGGGACGTCCCGGCGGAGGTGCTACGCGACGGCCTGCTGTCGGTGGCCAAGCTGCTGCTCGCGCCGCCCCACACGCTGGCGGTGGCCGCCAGGTTCCCGTACCTGCTGGTGGAGCTGCTGTCGCTGGCCACGCTCGACCTGGAGGAGGGGCTGTCCGCCCCCCAGCGGGACCTGAAGCACCAGCAGGAGCTCGTGGCCCTCGCCAAGCTGTCCCGGGTGCACCCGGACGCCCTCAAGTGAGTTCCCTTACTGTCTGGTGTCGGCTTCTACTGCTGAATGATAAGATTTTATGTTTTTTGACGTGACAACGTCTAATAAATCGATGAAATCTGGTTGTACGCACAAAAAAGTGTCCCGTTACGCACATTGTCCCGTTACGCGGTGTCCCGTTACACTGATTGTACGCTTGCGCCGCATCTATCTCTCTTCCACTCGATTGGAACAACCATCTATTTGACTTTTTCGAAGCACATTAAACGTGAAACACTCCCATTCGTTTCCTACTTTTCCTATCATCGTCCTATCCTTAACAGAATAACACAGGTTGGAAGAAGTTAAATAGCAAACATGTATAAATGTTATAGTTAAAATAATCTCTTCTTTAAAGTAATAAACATATTTGAATTAATGAGTGCAAATAGAAGTAAATTTATCATTTAAATTGTAGATTTCATTTCACTCCTTCTTTGTATCCATACAAAATAGTGACAATTCAATAAAAATGATTCAATTTTATTCATAATCATTTCATCAATGTTTTGTTATGACGTTGTCACGTTAAACTTTCGTCCGTAAACCGACTTTACAGACAACCAATTTTTTTTGTTAGTCTAATTTAATTTTTTTTATAAAAGTAGTCTGTAATACTTACTCCATCAAAATAAAGCTGAAATTTATATACTGAATTTTTACGATAAAATAATTGGTAATAAATTGGTCTAAAGCAGAGCAATTGAAATAATTAAGCGAGAATTTGTGGGTGAAAATTGATTAAATAAGAGATGCACAATAAAACAAATTTAAATTTAATTTTTCTGACCCATGTACTTTGTTACAATTTTTTGTCCAGAAATGACTTTCCTTGAATTTCAAACATAAAATATTAAGTTTTGGTTAAATGCTACTTAATTGCATGATATAACCTGCATTTGGTTGTTATGTGGTGTTTTGACATTCTTTTCGGTGTTCTTTCTGTTTTATCGCAATTCTCCATATATTCTCGTCCTTAGTGATAACTTACATAGCCGTTTAATTATCAGACTCAAACATTTTGTTTTTAAAACTGTGGTTGGTGGTTAATTTAAAAATCTTGACTATCTTGCAAATCTGCACCTAAATGATTGTTTCCCTTTTTTTTTTTTTTACAAATGTTTTGTGTTTATCTTTGCACTTTGAAAATAATGCAGTCATTAGCTGCAGTAATTCATGACAGTATAATTTGATATATTTTTCCTTTACAGGTTTTCACTTCATTACTTTGAGATGAGGACCCCGAAGCTAGAGGCGCCTGCGGCCGGGGTGTCCAGCGGGGTGGCGTGGATCAGCGCGGTGGCACCCCTGGACATCATACAGGCCTGCCACCTGTTCCTTCAGTCGGCGCCGTCGCACTTCCGCCGGCTGTGGGACTGGCCGGAGATAGTGTCGCGCTACCTGCCGCAGGGCTCCATGCTCACATGGTGAGCTGCCTGCTGCTTTCCTCAGCTCCACACGCGCTTGTGAACCATCGGTGGAGTTCACAGTTGGTCCTGGATACATGAGTCTATTGAAGAAATAAAATGCAATGCTTGCAAAGTAATGTGTAATGCATAGAGCCCTGAAAAAAAGTAGGTGTCATTTCTTAAAAAAAAAATAGTATGTTATCTTGGCAATCAGCAATGGCGGCAGCAAACTCTAGCAGATGATATGTGCACTGTGCTACACTAGCGCTCCTGTTAGCAAGTATTGAAAATACGCACCTGGAGCAGTTTGTGAAAATTGTGTCCGTAATAAGGTACAATATTCTTCATAACGCAAATTGTTTTTGAGTTACTATAACAACATTCCGTATGAACTGCTCATATAGAATTACAGTTTTCCTTTTACTTGACACAATATATCAAATATTAAATATTTCTTCATGTAGGAATGGATACTACAACTTTCATTAATATACATAATACTTCTTTTATTTATCTTTTAAGTAATGTGTAACATACTAAAAATGTACAATATTCAATCATTGTGAAGGCTTAAATAGTTCTGGAATTTTTTTTGTGAACAAGTTCACAATGCCAGTGAGGAATAATTCTTTACATTCAAACAAAATCAAATGTACCTACTCTATTTGATATAAGAGTTTAGTTACTCATCTCCAAGCAAAACCAAATCACATCGTTATTTATAATACAAAAAAATATACTTTTTTTACAGTAGGGAGTTTTACAATATAGGTGTATATATTTTTTAAATTAATGAAAGTTCTGAAATCTGTAAGTGCCCTTTTAAGACAATGGTCATGTTCCTGTAAATTTTTTTAAGTTAAATCGTACCTATATTAGATGTTTATATTTCCTCTTTCTTTCTTCAGCGTGTCTGTCGGGAACATGAAATGACTTGACGTGATGTATTAGATGTTTATATTTCCTCTTTTTTCTTCGGTGTGTCTGTCGGGAACTTGGAAATGACTTGACGTGTGTCCCCTCGTCTGGACATGTAAGCACGGTGATGTCCGGGCAGGCTCAGCGTCCAGTGCGCGGCCGCGGTACTCCACATGAGCGCGGCAGAGAGCGGCCGGTTGGCCGCGCGGCACCTGTCCGCCCGGGAGCAGCGGGACTGCGCGCTCGCCTGCGAGGCCCTGCGCGAGGAGCTGGGGGCGGCCCTAGCCGCGCCCGGCCGCGTCCCGCCGGCGCTGGAGGCTGCGGTGGGCCCATGCGCGGGGCTGCGCTACGTGGTTCCCGTGGCCGGCGTGCTGCTGCCGGTCCTGCCCGGCCGAGGGGTGAGTCTCCGCGCCCATGGGCGTGTCGCAGAGCCTCACCTGCGTGGACGGACCGAGTCTCGAATTATAGCAGCTGTACTTGTGTCTTTGTCTACGTGCATCGTGTGCGCAGCATGAGGCACTTACGATCACAAAGATACAAAAGCTGAGATACGCTCCCACTGTGCATGGGAATGATGGAAATTTAGTGTTGTAGAATGCAGATGAATGAAAAAGAAACCACCTGTCTCACGTCTAATTTATTGTATTTGGCTACTCCTGACTTTCTACAAGATCTTTTTTTTTTCTGCATATGGGTCGCACATTTTATGCCAATTTTTTTCGTTTATAATCCATATGTGAAATTTTCATTTTGGTGAAGAAAAAAAAAATTAATGTTGCACTGTGTGGTTAAATATGTGCGTAAATAACTAGCCTGCGTTGCTTTTTAATAAATATGTCATGAGTAAGTATATGTTGATTGAGTAAAATATCTCTGCAATGCTTGTAAAACATTATGAACTGTGCTGTTGTGCTGCGTATACCGCCTATCGGGCGGCTGCCTGGCTGCTGCTGGTAAGTGACTTAGCCGTCTGCCGTCGGGCTGCCCTTGAGCCTTGAGGGGGAAATCTAGAAATGAACCAGCCAGATAGTGTGAAAGAGGGGGCGTACGGGGTACGGGGTACGATGACCATGCAGCAGTATTTATGGTTCTCCCTCCCTCTCTCTTCATAAATGTCCGTGAACTGGCACTGTACACAATCTTCACATGTCTCTCTTGACAGGTTTTTGTGACAAAACTGTGTACCTACAAACATTGTTTTTGCGTGATATTTCCCACTCTTCCTACTGCAACATTTCATTCACATCAAACCTGCCGTAAAGGGTTTTTATTTGGGGGACTGACAGAAAAAAAAGACAATAAAATAGATTCCCATCTTTTCTCTCACATGGACAATAAAGAATTCACTTGTATTATACAAATTTTATCAGTTTTTGGTGGAATAAATATTACAAAACAGCATTTATAAAAAAATAAAAAATAACATCAAAATCCTCTATTTTAAAAACAAAATTGGACTAAATATAAACCATGAAATCTTGTCACTAGTAATGCGTAATGGTGGAACACCTATTATACACAGTTGATAGCAGTAAACTGTGTAGGTTGTTGGGCTTACGTGCAGTGCACCCACCAGTCTTCTCTATTGGTGTTAATTTTGTCAAACTGAATAGTCTGTGTGCTACTGTGCTTACAGCGCTGAGAGAAAACGCAGAGGGATGCGGAACTGCCAGCGACAATCTGGTAGTATTATTTGGGTCGTGCCGGCAGCACGTGTGGCCAAACAGACAAGAGGGACATGTCTGGAAACAGGCAGTCGAGACCGAGAGCAATAAGCCATTCAGGATAGGGTTCTCCTGAATGGGCGGGAAGCAGCAGCACAAAGCGGACGTGAATGGATGTTTGCCTCAGTTGAATCGGCGGCAGGCAGGGCAGGCGGAGGAAGGAACGAGTGGTAGCCACAAGGTGGGTGGACGGCTGGGTGATGACAGTGGCCACACCCTCTTTTATCTCGTATCTAGCGGCGAGGACAGGTAACCAATGGAGAATGAGCGTGGAGCTGAATAGCAGCTCATGTTGAGTAGGCAGGAGAGGAAGCGTGGGTGAGACTCAGGCGTTGTAGGTCACCGAAGCAACAGCCGGTCGGGAGCTGAAGTGGGGGCACAGCCGGCGCTGTGGCCATGAAGGGGTGGAGAGGGAAGACGACACGGGAATTGCAGTCTGCCTAGGTCATCTGGCAATTTAACAAACATGTTTGAAAAAAAAAATCAGTTGAACGTCTGCCGAGAGCCACAGGCTAGTGATCAAGTCTTCCAGGTGGGTGCTGTACTGTAGAGACAATGCGAGTGGTTACAGCTAGTCTGGACGGACCAGGAGCGTGGCGTGATCCGCAGGCCGGCGAACTGTTCCTGCACGTGGTGCCGACCACGAGGAGCAACCTGCGCCGCCTGGCGGTGGCCGTCGCCAGCGGGAAGGCGGTGTGTCTGGCGGGCCCCGTCGGCAGCGGCAAGACTGAGCTGGTGGAGCAGCTGGCTCGTCTTACAGGTTATATGCACGACCGTACCTTTGAATATATATACTGTATAGAAGTCGCCAGCCCAGGTTAAAATTTCTAATACGGTTTTGAGGTAGTTTGTTAATTCACCGCCGCAATCGCCACCATCTCTAGGGCATCGACTTGTGGTGGTCCCTAGCGGACAAGTGTCGAACTCTTCAGACACCTCTTCCCCCTCTCGTTGAACGACCTTGAGCTGCTGTGAATGATGGGTGGGGGGTGCGGGGAATGACAGAGGGCGACAGTGCTGCGCTCTAACGTGTAAATAACAACTAAGACGATACAGGGCGTTACGGCAGCGCCCTGCAGCGGTGAAGTTCCCAAGCTGCTCATCATACGCTGAAAAACGTAGAGTAAATCCTATCCACTCGCGACTTCTATACAGTATATATATTCAAAGCCCGTACCTTGACTCGGTGGCCTTTATGCTCTCTCGCATGGCCTGACGAAGGGACTGGGTTTCACAAAGCCAATTGCCAGCACCCTTTAGGTTTCAAAGCATTACCTCAAGCCTCCCATGGCATAAGATAACTGTAGAATGTAGAATCCTACTGTTACATTATTATTCTTTTTTTTTTCTTCACCTGGTGATATAATTTTTCTTTGATTTGGAAGTTAATGTGGGTACTGGGGTCAGTGGCTATACAGTTGCTGCTTTGTTCCTGGTTTGCAGGAAGAGACAGCTCCGTTTTCGTGAAACTGCAGATGAGTGAGGAGATGGACAGCAAGTTGCTGGTTGGGACGTACACGACCACCAGCACGCTGGGAGAGTTCAAGTGGGCGCCGGGGATTCTCACCACGGTGAGTGTGCCCACGCGACTATACGAGCGACACCGTGTCAATGCAGCTTCAGAGAGTTTGGCTCTTTTAATTTTATTTATCCGTGGAATTAAATGTTCACGTTGTCTTGTGCAATGAGATGTGAAATATTGAGCATTAAAATGTTTTTAAATTAGTTGGTTTTAATTATAGTGTGCATGTGTAGATACATGCACGAACACACAGACACACGTGTCAGATCTAAGTTTTTCTCAGCTCGGTTCCGGCTGTTTATTTAAAATGCGGTTCTCGGTGTGACCGCCATCTGGGCAGGCTAGAAAAAATGGGTTGATGGATTGGAAAGAAGGGGCGGGAGACTGCAATGTCGACCCCGTTAATTTGTCAAGATTTAGGAACTATTGTTTTTCCAGGGTCTCAAGGGACTTAAAGGGAAGTTATAATGATGTGTGTGCATGGGTCGGCCAAAATTTATGTCCAGGAAATCTACTATATTTTTACCAGGAAAGATTTGGCTTTTAGCTTTCCGAGGTACTGGTATTATATTCACAGTGGCGGTTAATTTTCTGACAATCAGCGGAACCAAGAAATGGGACCGTCTCATCAAGAGTACAGTAAGAAGAGTAAGAGAGTAGAGTGTGTGTAACTTTTCAAATTGTTGTACTCATTAAGCTTTGTATACATAAAGCATGTGATAGACAGAAAAATTATTTGTGGTTCATTTATAAAACTGTTTTATTTTTTTTTGGTGGGTGTTCATTTAGTACTCATTGACTCCTCTGGGCAAGCCGAAGTGGTCCGATCTGTCACTCTTAGGACACGAGTACAGGCTCCAGTGACTGTAAAAGAAGGAATGATCGTAGATGAGTTGGTGGTTGTTTGTGTGTGTGGTTCAAACAACACCGTGAGCTTATCAGTGAGTGTGTTGGTGTGCGCAGGCGCTGACGAAGGGCCAGTGGCTGCTGGTCGAAGACATCGACCAGGCGAGTCCGGACGTGGCGGCCGTGCTGTCGTCCGTGCTGGAGCAGGGCTCCTTGCTGGTGCCAGGCTGCGCGCAGCCCGTTCAAGCGGCGGCCGGCTTCCACTTGTTCTTCACCCAGAGGTCAGTGCAGCTGTCGGCAGTGCGTCTCTACGGCACGTACCTATCTGGCAGTGGCAGGTTGTGTAAAGAAGACCCTGCCGGCAGTCCTCGCTGGTCGCTCCGGGGCTGGGCCTCTCCACGGGGTCCTCCGTCGTTGACACACCGTGGCTGGGGGCGTGTGCTCAGGCTGTCGCTGTCTTGGAATCTGCGGGTGCGCCCTCCGATGCTGGCAACCCCCACCTCGAGGCTCGAGGAACTGACTCTGTGCTAGCGAGTACGCCGCGGCCTCAGTCCTGGTGTGGTCAAGGTGACGGGTCCACCTCGCTACTCGCTGGGTTACCTGCTAGGTTTATTCATGTGGTCTCTTCGAGGATACGCTCTCACGAGCATACGATCTCCCGAGCGGAGCTGACGTCCACTCACCGAGTCACTCGGTATACTCCCTGGTGCGGTATTCCAACCAACCACCCACTCTGACGTCAAGCCTTAACATATCGTCAAACCTAATCATCTTCCTCTCAGACCCCTACTCCTGATGACTAGTCCACGACTGGCGACTACGTGCTGCAATGCCGAGACTGAAGTTCGGAGTCGTTGGACACAGTCGCGCCTGGGACTCTGTTTGAGAATGTTCGACCACCGCACGGGCGCCGAACTCATTCACTGACCCAAGGCTCGAGTTTCACTGCATCATCCATGTCTCACTGAGCCATAGTCAGGTATCGGTGCATAAGGCGCCAGGAAAAGTTGCAACTGTGGCAAGTGCCATTTTAAGCTAACCAAAATGTGTGGCTTTGTTTTAATTTAACCAACCATACACGAGAATTACTTTATCCTATATACCTTTGTTGGGAAATAATTTTTTCTGTAGGTTTTTGACCGTGGATAGTAAACACAAAACCTTTTTCTTTATTGGCCATGCCTACACTTGGATGTGCATTTTACTTCTTTAATCTAGTTCTTCCTATGTGTAAAAAATCTATTAATAATTTTTTTTTCCACCTGCTCTACCGATCGTTTGCTCATAACCGACGATATATCTAAAGTGTTAGAAATGTGTGTGACGAAATAAAACAATGTGACTTTTTCAATTTCAGAAGTAGCAGTCGGCGGTACGCATCTGTAACAAATCTTTTGAAGGAGCAGTGGTTGCAAATAGCCATTCATCCCCTCACCAAAAAAGAGCTGTTAACTGTTGTGAAGGCGAAGGTAATTGACACTTATAATTTAAATACATAGTACCTAGTTACATACTTTTAGGGTTGTTTTATGCATAATGTAAAAATTTATGTTAACTATTTGGATGGAGAAAAGAAAACCTAGACTCTGCGTGTGTGGCAGAGATTATAAAAAGTATTATGTATTGTATATCTATATGTTTGTATATACATATGTATTTTTCCAGTTCCCATTGCTGGAGAAATGGGCCTCTCGCATTGTGCGAATATACTTGCTGTTCTCCGATGGGAATCATCACTACCGTGATGGTGAGGCTGAGGAACAAGTGGTTCTAACCAAGTTTCGTAGAAGCCACAATGCAAGACACATATCCACTAGGTAAGGATGATTGATTACTTTGTGAAAATTAAGAAAACATTTTGTTGAAAACAGTATTTGATGTGATAGTGTGTGTGTTTTCTCTTACTCTAAGGTAGAGTGTGGTTATTTTAATGTACTCGATTTAATTAGTGTTGAATTGTCCTTGTGTTACTGAGCTGTAAATTAAGTTGATGACAATTTTGTTTTCTTATACAGTTTATTGCCTTTGTGTTTTTATTCTGTAGTTGAAAAAAATACTTAAGTATGTAAGTGAATTACTTTATGTTCTTTTCATTTCTTTTTTATAACTTTGTAGCGTTGATCAACCTGATGAAAATGTGAGAATTTGTTCTTGTGTAGGGACTTGATGAAGTATTGCCAGCGCATTGAAGAGTGTGAAGAACAGGTGCTCTTCAGACATGCAGTAGACATATTTTGCTCTAACATAGCAGACAAAAGTAAGTCAAGCCTCGTACATATATTGTGGGAGCCAGAATGATTCTATCAATTCCACTGGCTGTAAAGGTTATTAAATTGAAGTTGGTAGATTCTTTCCATACAGCAAAGACTTGAAATTAGAAGTTAGCTAAATAAGGATACATATTTGACTAATTGAATGATTCCCTTTAAAAAGGAGATTCCTTGATTTCAGCAAGCGATTCCCCACTAATTTCTGATTGTGTTTTTCAATTATGTGTTGTTTTATTGATCAAGGTACGTATTGGTGTAATTAAACAGGTGTCTTGTTTGATTTGATATTAATTTTTTTTTCTCCCCAGATACAAGAGTGAAGTTGGCTGTTGAAATAGGATTCGTCTTGGGTCTGGCAGAAAACATTTCATACCAATTGTGCGTCGAGAGAGTGCCGCACTTTGAAATGATGCAGTCGGAGCTTCAGATTGGTGCCGTGAGCTTGGACGTATCCCACGTGGCCATCTCAAGCAGTTGGTGAGTGATCTGTGGCAGTTACAGTTCCTTCACTGCTTGAATCAATTACACGCACATTCTTAGGTTTAAATCTCGAGCACTGTAGTGCAGTGTCTTCTTACTGCGGCAATTGGTGCAGTCATGTCCCACGGACGCATGGCCCCCACAAAGGTGGGGCTGGGTGGACCCCTGGGTCCAGGACCCGGGCCCCATCCCGGTTTATTTTTATCCCAGTGTGTGAAATTGAAGCAGTGCGGGCACTGCTTAGCGTTCCTTCCCCTCCTTTCCCCTCCCCTCTCCTCCTTTCCCCTTCCTCTCCAACTTCCCCTTCCTACCCCCCCTCTTCCTCCCTTCCCCGCCGCGCCACCAGCGCACTCTGCCGTGTATTGTTCCCGGCTATATAACCTCGGCACCTGGGCTATTTGCCGCAGTCTTCCGGTCGTTTGACACGAGGGCTGCCACTTGGGGCTGGCGTCGCGTTGGTATGTACTCGGCTGTGAAACTTAACGTCTGTAATTTTCAGTAATTAGTATGATTTCCTGTTCTTGCTTACGCGTCGTGGCTGTGCTTTCATTTTTTCATTTTTGCCATTTTTAGTAATGTTTGTAATCTCTTTTGGACCCTTCAGGTCAGTGCTTAACTGGATTCTTTGCCTTAGTCTCTTTTGCTCACGCAGAGTACTACCGGTAGCTTATGTAACAGTGTTCTTCTGCGGTTGTATATGGGCATGCCATGATGGCTTTGGACACTTCTTGTCAAGCTGCGTCGTAACGGTAATCGTAATTGTATGTAATTGTAAATGTAATCTCTTTCTTTCTTTCATGTTGTTGCCTAGCGGGCCATATGATTGTGCTACGTTAAACGCGTCATCAGCTTGCCCCATTTATTGCACCATTGTTTTAACTTGTTTTGTATGTATGATTCCCGTGGGATGTTTCACTCACAATTCATAAATGTTATGTGCATTGTATGCTACATTTGTTACAAATAAATTACACTGCTTGTTAATTGGTATATGGACTTTGTTTTTTGCAGCACCAGCAAATATCTGCCGTTAGTCTTACTGGAAAGACTCCTGTTATTTCTTGTTTATGTTGTTGTCAGTTGTAGGTGCGGCGACAAAATTAAATATACATACTCGATGGGGTTATTTTAAAGTAAAATAATCTTATAAATAAAGCTTAGTTTGGACTTCTAAAATAGTAACCATAATTTTATCCTGTATTTTCAGGTTAAATAACGTTCTAAAAAGAGTGTAGGTAAGAAATAACCATGCAATTATAATGTAGCACGTGACTGTAAAATTGGGGAGGGGGGGAGTCTCTGATCCGGGGTCCTGGGCCCGTGATCGAATGTGGAGGCCATGCACAGATGTCGAGTCACACAGGAACTGAATTCTCGTCAGGTCAGTTTAGTATGCAGACTGCTCCTGTCAGTGTGTGGCCAAGGAAAAAAAAAATAAACTTTGCAGATATCCACTCATTGGTTTGAAATTGCGTGAAGCAAAGACCAGTGATGGATACAGACGGAGTTTTGCCATCGGCTTTACATTACCCATTGTCAGCTTACAAATCTCCGGCAGACTTGTCAGTCGGCTGTGGACAATGCCACGTGCATGTGTTTGCAAACGTTATTCCTAACATCAGCAAGTTATTGTAATTAGAAGTTATCTAAATTAGGATACATATTTGACTAATTGGGCGATTCCCTTTAAAAAGGAGATTCCTCGATTTCAGCAAGCGATTCCCCACTAATTTCTGATTGTTTTTTTTCCCAATTAAGTGTTGTTTTATTAATCAAGGTATTGGTGTAATTAAACAGGTGTCTTGTTATAGTAATTGGTGAGGAGAGTATTTAAATTCAGTAGTTATAAAATATGAGACATGTGTTTCATTGCAACTGATTTGATAACCCATATTTGTTCAATGTGACGCTCATTCGGACAGTGTTTTATTAGCAACTAAGTGGTGGTTTATTCTCGGGCCACGGCCGGCTTGCGGACGGCGCGGAGACGCAGCGTGACCGTGTGTCGTGTCGCAGCGGGCGGAGGTTCTCGTGGACGCTGCCGGCGGCGGCGGTGATGGAGACCATGGCGTGCAGCGTGCGTGCCGGGGACCCCGTGCTGCTGGTGGGGGAGACGGCCACGGGCAAGACCCTGATGGTGCAGCATCTCGCGGAGCTCACCGGCAACAAGGTGGTGGTGGTCAACTTGAGCCAGCAGAGCGACCCGGCGGATCTCCTGGGCGGGTAGGTCCTTCGTGCCACTGCTTCCTGTGGGTTGAAAAAAAATCCGCACAGCATCACTAGGGAAATAAAAATTAATCGACAATTTCAGAGAAAAAAAAAAGATCCCTATCAGAGTAAAATTTTTAAAATGAATAATGATAAAAACTCTAGTCTTGACATTTCTAAAAATGTTAAAGTAGGTTTAAATAGTTTGGTTTTCTTGTACCTATGTACTGTTTGCCCTTTAAGCACAAAATTAAATATATATATATATATTTTTTTACATTACATACTACATAAAACAAACTGTTGTACATGATGGCGTCGGTAATTATAGGGTTTCGCGCAGAAATAATCAAATCCCATCAAATTATTCCCGGAAATTAAACTTGTACGGTTGACAGCATTGGAAAAAAAAAAAAAACTGGTAGATTTTCATAGCCTTTGATCTCTTCGTCGCACCTTGTTATACATGTAAAAATAAGACATGAATAAAATACATTAAGGGTGTTTGTCCCGTTCCGGGTCATTGTTTTATTTTTACGTTCAACACTGTTAATCTTGTAGATCTTTTTAATGGCCGAACTTCAACTATAGATATAGTACATACTTTTCGCATGATTAGCTGGCAAAGTTGAATTTTTAAAATTTTTCTTTTAAATTATTTGTGATAAATTTTGGTTTCGAATTCATGCTGTTTAATGATCAATTAGTTGCATTTTTTTTATATGTAAATGTACAGTGAGCCTCATTAATTCAACATTCTTGGGTTGTACACTTCCTTTAATCTAGCGACAGTTTGTTTGTCTGTCCGTCCTTCTTTCACGCAGCAACGGATCAACGTGATTTTTGTGCATTAAGATAGTTTATGGGTCAGAGAGTGACATAGACTACAATATAATTATGAAATTCCATCCCTAAGTGAGTGATAAAAGGGGTAAACTCAGTTTTATAACAGAAAATCGTAGTATGTAGGTCATAGACACACAAACATTGAGTTTGTGTAATTTCTGTTTGTTCGCCACACAGTCACATAGTAAGGTCCGGTGTTTCAAAGAACCATGTAAATCACTCTGACGAAAGGGGCACCAGAAAGAGTCTAATAAATATGGACTATAATTAATAATTTACGTTAACTAATTTTTAAGTGCTATGTACGTGAATTGCAATCTCCAATTCATAATCTTTTTCACTAACTCATCAAAACTTTGGGGTCGCAATTTATTCAAAGTCGCCTTAATTGCAGTTAAGTTTTGAACAATATTTGTGATAGTGGTATGTCTTTTGTAAATTTAGTGGAGTTTTGGTTTTGTTTCAGGTACAAGCCAGTGAACGTGTTTTGGTCACTGCACAGCGAATTCGAAGCTCTTCTGGAATGTTGCTCGGATCGCAAGACCGCAGGTGTGGTGGCAGCAGCGAGGGTATGTTTCCAGCCAGGTTGCTGGCGTAGCGGGAACAATTATCGCTTGTTAGTTGGAGATAGAAGAAACCTACATGTGTTTGCCTAAACATGTAGACATTTGATGTATACTTGAAATTCACACACTATTTCAGTATAGCTAAATTTGTAAAATAATATTAATATGATAGTAAATGTGTACACATTGGCCAATTTGTGTGTATTCATAAAGCGTGACAGTGTAAATGTAGGTTGTTTCAGGTTACAGTTCGATACATTTTCGACCGTATTAGTAACTGTAACTTCTATTGAATTTAGTGTAAATTTTCCTCCCTATCGTCTAACTTTCCACTTGTTTGTGGCAGTTCACAAGCAAAGCCCTTCTGACTACATACGGTACTTCACGTCAGCTCTTTGATTCGGCCGATGTCTGGTTCGTGTGTCGTTTATCAGAAGTTCTTCGCCGCCCGCAACTGGTCGACGTGGCTGTGCCTGCTCTCGAGGATCAGCTCGTCCGCCCTGCAGCGCCAGGGGAGCCGCGCGGGGCCCGTGCCGGACGGCGCAGCGCAGCTGTCGGAGGCGCGCTGGCTCGCGCTGCACGCCCGGCTGCAGCAGGTGGACAAGCTCGTGAGGAGCAAGAGGCTTCCCTCGCTCAACTTCGTGGAAGGAGTCTTGGTGAAGGCCGTCACCGAGGGTGAGCGGACAGCCGTCCCGTTTCCGCTTCTCGGACAGCTCCGATCGAGAATTTTTCCTTTAATGACTTGGATATATTTTCAGCTTAGAGCTCATAAAAAAAAAAAAAAAACGTATTGTGTTAATCTAATTATTTTTGAAGTGAAACTTCTTTGGGCACGATGAGAGTAGAATTGACAAGGCCGAATTTTAATGCGATTCTAAACTAACGTAAATGTGAAATATGTGCCTAAAAATTATTTAAAGTAAATAAAATGCTGAAAAATACATTTACTCAAAAAGGTAATCTGTCAAACCTTGTGAAAACTAATAAAAACATAGTTTAAATGGCATTTATAAATAAAATAAAATACCAAAATTAATTACAAGAATATGAAGAATGATAAAATACTATTACTAGAGGCAGAATATTTTGTTGTTATTGTTTTTATTTTTTTAAAATACTGTTTTGTAATACTTACTCTTCCAAAATAGATTATTTTTATGCCTAATTTTAGGATAAAATGAGTTGTTATAAATTAGTCTAAAACAGATGCATATAGGACAATAAAAATAATTTGGCGAGCGTTTGTGGTTGAAAAAGTAGTTCAATAAAAGATGCACAGTATAAAATTATTAAATAAATTTTTTTTTTTTGATGAATGCACTTTGGAGCAGTTTCTATCTGGAAATAATGATTGTTCCATGAATCTCAAACATTAAAAATTAATATTTATTGTGATTTGAATTAAGTTTTATTTCAGTGCTGCATAATTCCATGATAAAATTTCCATTTTGATGCTGTTTTGGTAGTTACGCAGTGTACTGAAATGCTTTACGGTGTATTTCGGTTTTATCATAATTCATCATATAATTTTGTCCCAAACTATTACAAATCTAGTTCACCATGATCTTGAATCTTTATAATCAATGGATTCATCAGAATTACAAAAACATAATATTTATTCCTTTGAAAAAACAGTTACAAAAGCTACAAGTGCGATGCCTGTCGAGCAGTGCTGGTGTTGGCAGGACACTGGATACTGCTGGACGAGATCAACATGGCGACGCCGGAGACGCTGCACTGCCTCGGCAGCCTGCTGGAGAGCGGGACCTCGTCCCTGCAGCTGCTGGAGCGGGGGGACCAGGCGTGCGTGGAGCGTCACCCGCGGTTCCGCCTGCTGGGCTGCATGAACCCCTCCACCGACGTGGGCAAGAGGGAGCTGCCCCAGGGCCTCCGCAGCAGGTGTGCGCGCGCTCGTTGCTGTTGCCAGCGCTCCAGGGGTTCTCACTCCATAGACCATCATGCTCGGCTCATGGCGCACGCTGTTGCCAGATCTCTTGACAAGTTACGAACGAGTTCACGGGGGGACGGACTCCTTTGGAATGCCGTGTGGACATTTTAAGAATCAATTTCAGTAATTTACAATTTTCAGGCCTATACCATCACGCTCATAAATCTGTAGTTAGTCAATTTTTTAACTTAATAAAACAGTTCACACACAATACAAATTCATACGAAAGTTTTAATGTTCACTCGATAAATAAATAAACGATATCCGATATGCAATACCTTCAATTTTAAATATTTGGCAACAGTGCTTACGGCGGATGACGTGCATTAGAAAGAGCGAGAAATTGCCCATTTAATTCCGCACTGCAAGCTAAGAGTAGGATGCTCTGTAGTTGCCGTACGCTCTTCTGTGCTGACACACACTTATAGAGTGTGTGGAATTGGCTGAGGAAATATCTTGTAGCTTTCCTGAGCTGTAATAAAATGTTCCGTATCTGCAGCTTGGAAAGTGCTGGAGTATTTGCTCGTTATTTCTGTATGTTTTTAAGTGTTAACGCATCCTAGGTCATGCTGCATTGTTTATTTAATTTTCGTACCATCAGAATTTATTTATAAGAAAAAAACCATAATGGTGTCATTTTGAAGAATATAGTTGGTAAAAAATATTGTATACATTCAATTTGTTTTTTTTTTGTATTCTCATCTTCCTGTCCGAAGTTCGCACAGACCCAATTTGGACGTCTCCTTAAGTCAGTATCCAATGAGCGGGCTTTATTTGCCCGTATGTACGAATAATTGTGCAGATTATCCTAAAGGTCATTGAACCCGCTAATTTTCCCAGTCTCTACTCGTGATACGATCGTATACGTATTGGCTTTTAGTTCTTAGGAGCGTTTCAAATAACTTGAAATCCAATGACAAGGGTTTATTAAATTGTACAATAATTTGCATTACAGTCTGTAGCTGAATGATAGATCGTACATTGAAGGTGTTTGCCCCTGTGAAGTGTAGGGGAGTGCATGTTGAATGGCGGTGTTGCAGGTTCACAGAAATATACGTGGACGAGATGCTGGATCCCGTGGCGCTCATCTCGCTGGTGCAGTGCTACCTGCAGCCGCTGGGCTTCGCCCCGGCCCTGCTGCAGCGGCTGGTCAAGTTCTACCTGTCGCTGCGCTCGGGCGCCAGCGGCCTGGCTGACGGGACCGGCCGCAAGCCCCATTACAGGTGAGGTGTCGCACGGTCACTCGAGTCCACTCAAGTCCTCACGAGTTCGGAAATGGCGTAGAAAATGTTGTAACATGTAATATGTAAAACATTGGCTCTTAAACACTATAGATTCCATCACATCCGCCCGGTTTCACGCACGTTGACGCATGCCACGCACGCTACTGCTGACAGATGTTGATACCCTCGTCCTTACGGAATGGGCACCGTCTGCTCGTCTCGATTAGCACCCGGGTGTATGCAGCTGTATCGTTACATTCCAACTTTCGCCCTGCTGAGACTTAATTACCTCGGAACTTGACACCTCTGCTTGTTCCATTCTTTACCTTCCTGAACTGCTACCTTCAGCTACGAGAGCCTGCCTTTGTCGCCAGTTCTAACGTCTGTTAAATGCGCCTCCTGTTCACGAGTCCCTATCCTGAAAAGTAACAGTTCTAGACTGTCCATTCCATTATTTTTAAATAAGTATTAAAATTGAGATATCTTGTTCATGTGAAGATAGGTTAATGTTTTAAAAACCTACGTGATGTTTAAATTTGCATGCAATGTTATCCAAAAATATTATTATCGTAATAAATAATTATTTTCTATTTTGCCAAGGGGGTAATAAAAATCAAAGGCAAGCAAATGTTATGTTTGCATCAAATAAAGTTGTTATTTATTACATTATTACAAAAGACAAGTAACAGTATTAAAATTACAGTGTGAATGATTGATTTGTAGAAAAGAAACATGAACTTCATCTCCAGTCTTGTTGCACTTGAAAAAAACAAGTGTTGTTTTTGCTGGTAACCTTAATGTTACAAACATTTTTTCTTAATATAACTTAACAACTGAAAATTAGGCCATTCAATTTACAGATGCTTGCAATTGGTCAAAGTTTTCAATATTTAGTATGTATAGATCACACAATGCAAAGAAATGTGGTAGGGTTATACTGCGTTTTAGGAAAGCATATTACCAACATATAGAACATAGTCTTATTCTTCATGACTAGTGGTGTGCATTTGTTTCAACAAGATGAGTTGATTCTTCTAACGTTCCTTGAATTTTTTTTTTTAAATTCAAAGTCATTGAATCATTTTGTTAGCAAAATTTTTAAATGTTATGTTCAAATGTTTACCAGCCAGCTTGCTCAAGAGATAGGGAAGTCAGTTTGATTGGTTTTTAACGATAAGTTCTGACCAGCTACAGTGTATTTTTTTACCCAGGTGTTTTTTTTTTAATTGATTGATCCTTTACATTAATGCTTAAAGCTTTGATTTTTTTTTTATTTTCTCTGAGTAATAATTATTGATATTTTTCAATACCCCTGTGCTTTAAAAGAATTTACTTATGTTTTGTTAAATTTCTGCATGTAGATCATGGTGCAACTGTTGACTCAAACTTATTTGCTATGTTTGTCCATGCGGCAGCCTCCGGACGCTGTGCAGGGCTCTGAGCATAGCCGCGGAAAACAAGTGCGGGCACGCGAAACAGTCGCTCTTTGAGGGACTGTGCATTGCTTTCCTCACACAGTTGAGAAGAAGCAGCTACGTTCCTGTCGAGGACAAGATTCACAGGTAAACACAAGGACTGTTTGTAAGTGGTTCTGCTGTCTCGTTAACTATATGTACTTACTCCAATTACTGCAGTTAAAGCCTTTATTTACAATTTCTTTGCCATATATGCAGAATTTCTCTGCTCCTACAATTGACTGATTTTAATAGAAATGTAGTTTTTGGTTGAATTAGCACTTAAATTGAAATTATCGATTTTGAAAACAAAAAATAAACAAAAGTATAAAATCCATCAAATATTGTCTCTACCAATCACATCAATATTGTTCTCCAAGTTCACTGCCCCAGAGTAGACGTATTTCTGTTCCGAAATGTCAGTGTGCTAGTACCATTCTGCACACTTGTGTTTGAAGGGTTTGTGCTGCCAACAGTGGCTGCCAACTGCTCGTTACTAGCATTGTACTTAATAATGTGCGCAGGCTTTCACGGCCATTGTCTGAAGTAGCTTGGCATCTGAGTTGCAGCCGTGTCCTTGGTGGATAATTCACCGACGTTTCGGTAACTGCTCCTTGATGATGGCGACTGCAATGTCGACTGAAACGTCAGTGAATTATCCGCCAAGGACACGACTACAACCCAGAAGCCAAACTACTTAAGCACTGTACTTGTTTGCGGCAAGCAGGTACTAATGTTAATGTTTGTCATTTAGGCTTGTGTTTGGCTCGAAGCATCCCAAAGGACCGCAAGTGGCGCTACCGAAGCCGAGTGATGAGCCAGCAGTGCTTGTCGAAGGATACTGGGTAGCGCAGGGAACACTAAGCATCACCACACCACAGTCCAAGGTACGGATGGAGAAGCACCGTGCCTTTCAGTAGCTCAGGTTCCCATGTCTGTTTCAGGACTTGACAGCAGAGTCGAGGCGACGAGTCGGCAGAGCGTAGCGAAAAGGGCAACACTCATGAGTGGGGTGCTCGATTTTGGAGGTGGGAAGGGGGAATATTGAGTGCCTCACTCTTGGGCAAGCATTATTGAAGCGACGCTACAATGATGCATTTTTCTTTACGCTGGAAACTACAAAACGTTTTATCTTAACCTCATAATTTTAATTCTTTGATTTCACTTGTAAATATAGATCTATTTTCCGTGCATAATTAATTACATGTTTTTCATGTTTTTTTTTCTGCCATACAAATTTTCTATTCCTTTTGTTCTGAATTTTTACTAAGTACCAAATAAACAATGAAACGTAATTCACACCGATTGGCAGTAAGTGTGCTTCATTGCACAAATTACTGCCATGATGGTTGAAGATCAACCGCTTCTCTCCTGGAAGTGACAGTGCTTCCTGGGCAGGCAGCCAATCAACTATCAAATTTATAGATGGGTGCTGCTCTGTAGCAATGCTGGTAGTTAAAAAAACCCGTGTGTCCGACACTAGAATTAGCACGTGCACACACAATATTTACACGTCTACACAACAGTGGTTGCATATATTCTGGATTGGTACATCCTAGGATGTTCTTAAAGTTGAAAATATTTTTATATTCTCTGCTTATGTATAAATTTTCATTCAAACATTTCATTTTTAGTAAGGATATAGATAAATGTGGAGCTAAGTGCATCAGAAGAATTTGCAATGAAATGTAAATTGAACCCATCAAATACTTGTTCAATTGTCAGTAAAACAATGCTAAGTAAACTTTTGCAATTAATAAAGTTTTTTTTTTTTTTTTAAATTTTAGAGACATTTTTTTTATCCACAAATATGTTTTTATCTGAAACAAATTTTGCCAATGCTAGAGGTTTTAGCGTACTTAACTCTTTAAGTATTGTATAATGCTAGACAGAATATTAAATGTTATGATTATATTCCATTATTTTATTTTTTATTTTTAGGGTGCAGAAGTACTTTTACCATATACAAATTTCATTAGTGACTAAAAAGTAATACATATATATTTCAACTTCTTGAAATTAGTGTCTTATGTTTGACTGT
This sequence comes from Bacillus rossius redtenbacheri, assembly GCF_032445375.1. Classification (NCBI taxonomy): domain Eukaryota; kingdom Metazoa; phylum Arthropoda; class Insecta; order Phasmatodea; family Bacillidae; genus Bacillus; species Bacillus rossius. Next base: position 5,703,678 of record NC_086339.1, on the reverse strand, counting down.
TTTTACTTAATACTTATTTACCTTGTACTGAATTTCAGGTGGCCATACTTTTTTCATGAGAACATTAGTATAACTTTTCCTTTTTCAGAGATTAGGAAAATTAAATGGAGTGATTAAGCTCTAAAACCTCTCCCTCGCTTTAGGAAGAGCCAAATATGTATTTGTGAGGTTGCTTTTCATATTGTTCACACTGATAATTTTGTGTGTATGTTTATAAAAATAAAATTGTAATTTAGTTTGAATAGTCACATACGTAAAATTAAAATTGTTTAATTCTTTTTTTAATTATTGCATTTGCAATCTTGCATGGAAATGGAATGTTATCCATAATGAGTGACGTATCTCCTATCAGGGGCCAAACAACTAAATTTACAAAGGGGGGGGGGGGGGTCAATATACTGTTTTATAAAGAATCATTGATCCCCCCCTATTGAAGCGGGGATGTCCGGGGGTCCTTTTCCGGGAAAATTTGTATTTCAAGGTGGAAAATGGTGCTATTTAAGCAGTTTTGTCATCTAAAAATTGATTACACAGCTCTTTCTTTACCCCCGTTTGTTCCCACTTCAAGGTTTCAGAGGGAGGGGGGGGGGGCAGAATACCCTTGCCCCCCCCCCCCCCCCTGTTTTTGCACCCCTGACTCCTATGTTCACCTTAAAATATTTAACATAGGTCCCGTTCAATCAGGACACAACATTTTGCAATGCTTGCCATGCGCGACAGACAGACAGACAGACAGGCTGTTGCGGTGCCGTGCAGCGTCGTGCCCGTGTGTGCCGCAGTACGTGCTGACAGAGACGGTGAGGGCCAACCTGAGGGAGCTGGCGCGGGCCGTGTCGCTGGCCGGCTGCCCTGTGCTTCTGCAGGGCCCCACGTCCGTGGGCAAGACCAGCCTGGTGGCGCACCTCGCCGCCGGCACGGGGAACAGCTGCGTGCGCGTCAACAACCACGAGCACACGGACCTGCAGGAGTACGTGGGCACGCACGCCACGGACGACAGCGGCCAGCTCGTCTTCCAGCACGGTGAGCCCCCCGCGTTTCTGCGCTTGCGGTGCGGAGACGCGTCTGTTACACGGTCCTGATGAGGAGCAGTAGCCGCTTCTTCGAGACGGCCGGGGCAATGTCTGCCTGGGAGCGGCGTGCGTGTGTTTCTGCGCAGGTACACGAGTTCCCAGTCTACGGTCTCGCAGACACCGCCAGGTTGCCAATACGAACACACATGCCGGATGGCAAGCTTCAGCCGTGCCGCCACAGGCTCGAGATACTGATAGAGGGGCGGGCAATTGACGCGAATAAATCAGAAACGCCTATTAGACTGCAACAAGGTACAACCCGCACCAGAGGTTTCTTCCTTGTGACTGGCGGCCGTCTAGCGAGAGAAGTAGTTTCTTTTTTTGACCGTGCCACTGAGGAATGCGTTTGCTTCCGCACTGAATCACTGTGATTGGTGTTGTAACGATCGGCATGCGCCTGAAAGAAATTCACCCAATCACGAAACACGGGAGATGCTACAGTTTTTTAATTTGTAACTAATCTCAGAATCTTTTCGCGAAATCTGCATGGCCCTACTGATAGATTATAGTGGGCAATACAGCCCTCACATCACGAAGAGTATCGCTAAGCGTAGCACATAAAGTAAATGCAACCATTTTTCTTTCCAGCCTCTTTTTATTAAAATGTTTTTACTTTCTCAACCAAATTTATCACAGTGCCTCAAAAGAAGTTTGTACTTCAGAAGAGTCCTTATTCATGAGGTTGTTGAATATGGAGTTGACTGCACTTCGTGTGTCCACAAACAACCACAAAAAATGAGATGATATTTTATTTTTCTTGTTCATATTGCTTTTATCATCAATACACAGCATTTGCAGCTTTTTTTTATATAAAAAAAAGCTATGGATTTTTAGTGAAATATAGTGTTTGGTATTTTCCTTGCTGTGTGGTGTGTGTATGTTCTGGTTGTGTGGAAAAAGGGAAAAGGGGGGGGGGGGGGGGTGTTTGCATGCACCAAGGCTTCCCTGGCTTGACTCAAAACATTTCCATGAATAGGAAATATGATTTATGCTGCTGTAGCCAGATGGGTTTTCTTTGAGTTCTCTTATTTGTTCAACCATGTCTCTGTACTTGCTCGTATTTCACTTCATATAATTTTTCGGAATAAATTAGCTAATTTGTAAATTAATTTAATAAGAAAATCCAGTAAAAAAAAATTTGTTTACGTAGTTGTTGGTTCATCTTGTCTGATTTGACAAGATGGTTGCTATTTATTGGTTATTGAAAATACAAGATTTGTGTTAAACGTCAGAAATATGGTTGATGTGTTTTAAAGGTGTGCTGGTGGAAGCCATGAAGAAAGGTCACTGGCTAATTCTAGACGAGTTGAACTTGGCTCCCTCGGACGTGCTCGAAGCATTGAACAGACTGCTGGATGACAACCGAGAGTTGTACATCACCGAAACACAGGAGGTTATCAAAGCTCACAAGAACTTTCGCATATTTGCCACACAGAATCCTCCTGGTGTGTATGGCGGGAGGAAGGTATGTAGTGGTTTGTGTTTTCGTATTTTAAATTACTACTTAATTTTATACAGATGCGTTTCTTTTTTTTTTTTTTTTTTGTGAATACTCTAAATGTCTTATGTCAAGCAATAAGTGTTATAATTGGTTGTGTATTTGAACGGATCAGGTGCTGTCTCGAGCGTTCAGGAACAGGTTCGTGGAACTGCACTTTGACTCAATCCCAGCAAGCGAACTGCAGGTGATCCTGCACGAGTGCTGCAGCGTGCCTCCCAGCTGCTGCCGGAGCCTCGTGTCTGTCATGAACAAGCTGCAGGTGAGTTGTCTGGAATTCCTCGCTGCCTCGCTGCCTCGCTGCCTCGCTGCCTCGCTGCCTCGCTGCCTTGCTGCCTCACTGCTCTCACTGCCACACTGCCTCACTCCCTCGCTGCCTCACTGCCTCACTGCCACACTGCCTCACTGCCTCACTGCCACGCTGCCTCACTGCCTCGCTGCCACGCTGACACGCTGCCTCACTGACACACTGCCATGCTGCCTCACTGCCTCGCTCCATCATTCCCTCACTCCCTCATTCCCTCATTCCCTCATTCCCTCACTCCCTCACTCCCTCATTCCCTCATTCCCTCATTCCCTCACTGCCTCGCTGCCACGCTGCCTCGCTGCCACGCTGCCTCGCTGCCTCACTGCCACGCTGCCTCACTGCCACGCTGCCTCACTGCCTCGCTGCCACACTGCCTCACTGCCTCACTGCCACGCTGCCTCACTGCCTCGCTGCCACGCTGACTCTCTGCCTCGCTGCCACGCTGCCTCACTGCCACACTGCCACACTGCCACGCTGCCTCACTGCCACACTGCCACACTGCCACCTGCCACACTCCCTCATTCCCTCACTGCCACACTGCCTCACTCCCTCATTCCCTCATTCTCTCATTCCCTCACTGACTCACTGACTCGCTGCCTAGCGGCCTCACTGCCACACTGCCTCACTCCCTCACTGCCTCACTGCCTCACTGCCTCACTGCCACACTGCCTCACTCCCTCATTCCCTCACTGCCTTGCTGCCACACTGCCCTCAAGGCTCATTGGCATTACCACCAAAAGCTTTTCTTAACGAATATTGGCCATTTTAAATCACAATTGTGATTTTTATTAACTTTTTTCCTTCTATTGTCTTTATACTTAGTTTGTTGCTGCCCATGAAAAATAAATAATATTTTTATTTCATACATATTAGTAAAAAAAATTGTTTTGTCTATGTCTTTATGTATTGTTTTGTCTTTGTATGCATAAGTGGTTTGTTTTTGTGGCCACCATCCAAGGCTATAAGCCGTAGGTAGAATAAATAATGGCTGATGGGTGTTGAAGAAGTAGTTGTAGCCCCGACTGTGTGCCGGCAGCTGCTGCGGAGGGGCAGCGCCACCTTCGCGGGCCGGCAGGGCTTCATGACCCTGCGGGACCTGTTCCGCTGGGCCAGGAGGTACCACGTGGCCCCGGGGTTCGCCACGCCCACCTTCTACGACTGGGACCAGCACATGGCGGAGGAGGGCTACCTGCTGCTGGCGGGCCGGGTGCGTCGGCCCGAGGAGCGCGCCCAGATACGGGACGCCGTCCAGCAGGTCTTCAGGCGAGCCGTGCGGCCCGACAGCCTGTTCGACCGTGAGCGAGCTTCTCTCTTCGTTTGCACTCCTGCGTGTCAATGCCTGTTTGACCGTGAGCGAGCTTCTCTCTTCGTTTGCACTCCTGCGTGTCAATGCCTGTTTGACCGTGAGCGAGCTTCTCTCTTCATTTGCACTCCTGCGTGTCAATGCCTGTTCGACCGTGAGCGAGCTTCTCTGATTTCATTTGCACTCCTGTGGCTCCGAACTGCTTGGTCACTGTCTGTGCTCTTAAACTATTAGTACTTTGTTTGTCTTGAACCATTGCTTCTCTGGGTTTTCTTGTCTCGAGTGATGCCATCAGTGGCGTAGCCAGGATTTATGTATAGGGGGTGTTAAGAAGCATGCGCCCCCCCCCCTCCCCCGTATGAAGCGTGGGGTCCGGGGTCCTCCCCGGGAAAATTTGGATTTTAAGGTGTAAAATAGTGCTATTTTAGCAGTTTTCGGTACTTAAATTTAAAATTTGTATTTGTAAATAATTTTATTAATTTTAATATGAAATTTGTTTGAGTGATGAATAAGAAATTAATTAAAGATTTGGTGCTAAAGGGGGGGGGGGGTTTGAACCCCTAAAACAACCCCCCCTTCCTCCCCGGCCACACCCCTGGATGCCATATCAGTCACAATTAGTATTCTTGTGTAGAAAGCCACATGTGCCATTGGAACTGCTTGTTCCAAACATGCTTGCCTTTCGCTGCTTGTAAACTTGTGAATTTAGTAAAGTGGAAACTGTAATACGGTTGGGGGGGGGGGGGGGGGGGTGATGTTACATAGTAAAAAGCTCTATAATTGCTGTTAGGAAAGTGAGAACAGCTTAAAAAATAATAAAAACTAAATTCAACTTCATGCAGGAAAAATATTGGGGGAAAAAAAATTAGTTTTGTATTGTACGAGGGTTATTTTTTTTTCAACCTCCGATCGGCTGTAATAAAAAAACGGGAATGAATTGGGAAATTATTTTAATGTAAAAAAAAACGTACGTCTTTACTCTATTTTTCCACATAATCACCGTGCAGATTGAGGCATTTGTCGTACCGATGCACCAGCTTTCCAATATCCTCTGCATAAAATGATGCCTCCTGCCCATTCAGCCACGTTTTAACAGTGCCCTGCAGTGTGATTACAGTTTCATTTCTCCATGGCATGCCCATTAATCGATACCCTAATCGCTCGTACACGAATCGACACGTCTCGTAGTGTTTACCCCCTTCCACCAACCATGTGGAGCGGCCAACTCACACCTCAGTTGAAGCTTGGTTATGGGAATGTCAACATGGCTGCAACGATAAACTGTACGGCAAAATGCGAGCTGCGTGGAGTCATCCGTTTCTTACAGGCAGAAGGGCACACTGCAGCAGAAATCCATCGCCGAATGAGTGTTGTGTACGGTGAAAACTTTATGAGCGATGGCGTTGTGCGAGAGTGGTGTCGGAAATTCCGCGAAGGCCGTATTGATGTTCATGATGAAGGTGGCCAAGGAAGGAAGTCGGTAGCAACAGATGAAACAGTTCAGAGAGTTGATGCAGTTGTTCGTGAGAGACGTCGATTCACAATTTCAGAACTGTCTGAACAATTTCCCCTCATTTCAAGGTCAGCCCTATACGCCATTGTTACAGACAATCTCGGATACAGGAAAATCTGTGCCTGATGGGTACCCAAGATGTTGACTGACATCAACAAGGAGCGGCGAATGGCATCAGCCTTGTCGTTTTTGCTGCGTTACGCAGACGATGGTGAACACTTTTTGACTCAAATTGTGACAGGTGATGAAACATGGATTCATTTCGATAATGAAGAAACAAAACTTCAATCAAAACAGTGGATGCACACCTATTCTCCAAACAAGCCGAAAAGGTTCAAACGGACATTCAGCACCAAGAAACAGATGGCTACAGTGTTCTGGGATCACCAAGGTGTGCTACTGGTTGATTTCATGGAGCCAGGGACAACAATGAATGCTGCTGCATACTGCGCGACACTACGACGGCTAAGACAGTCGATACGCAACACGCGGAGAGGAATGCTGACATCTGGTGTTGTCTTGCTTCATGACAACGCCCGACCGCATAGTGCCGCCGTAACACAACAACTCCTTGCAAGATTTCGATGGGAAGTGTTTGATCACCCTCCTTAGAGTCCGGATTTGGCACCAAGTGACTATCACCTTTTCCCCACGTTGAAAAAGTGGCTTGGAGGACGACGCTTCAACACCAATGATGAACTGCAGAGCACTGTTAAAACGTGGCTGAATAGGCAGGAGGCATCATTTTATGCAGAGGGTATTGGAAAGCTGGTGCATCGGTACGACAAATGCCTCAATCTGCACGGTGATTATGTGGAAAAATAGAGTAAAGATGTACGTTTTTTTTTACATTAAAATAATTTCCCAATTCATTCCCGTTTTTTTATTACAGCCGATCGGAGGTTGAAAAAAAAATAGCCCTCGTATGAATTTTTAGTAACGATCTTATTCAAGTTTTTTGTGTTACAAATACTTTTATAAATAATCTTTATTGTAGGCTAAATTTTTTAATTTTCAAACCATTTGTTCTGAGTTTCAAATTCTACCCAAATCTTTGCTTTGATTCATAGAACTTTAAGGTTGCTTAACAGATTAGACCTACTACTGCATGGGATTATGTTAAGTATTTGACTTCTTTGTGTATGGAAATATGTGAAACATTAGGCACACTTGTGTATAGTATTATGTTAAATATCATGAGAGCATGTAAAATATTGTATAATTTTTGTCTCGTATAAATAAACAGAAATCTGTAAAAAAAAAAAAATTTTTTTCTAATAAGTTTGAAAGTTAATTATTGTAACACATGTAACTGCATGACCTTTGACTTGTAGTGACTGCCGACACATCGTTGGTGACCCGCCACATCCTGCAGAAGCTGACGTGTGTGCCTGCGGGGAAGGACCTGGTGTGGACTCGGAGCATGCGGCAGATGGCGGTGCTGGTTTGTGAGTGCTGCTTCATCTGTTTCCTGTTGTGATGTTCAGTCAAGTGTGGAAATATGGTGTATTGACATGTATTTTGGTGTTATTTTGGCTTTTATCACAATTCACCATATAATCGTGTCCCTAGTCATAAGATACCTCAATAACAGACGAGAAAGATAAATGTCAAAAAAAAAAAAAAAAAAAAAATAGACAGCACAAAATACACAGTAGGCGTTCTAGTTCCACAGTTCTCATTTTTAATGTTATTTAGCTCTCAGAACATTTTTTTAAAATTTTTATTTTATATGTTTTTGAAGTTATACTTGTTTATGCACATTATGAAAAATAATGAGAGTGAATTTTAAAGATATGTGTACACCATACAACAGAATTTTCATATGATGAAAAAAAAAGGCTATAGAAAAGTCTACATACAAATAAATTTTATATATATATATATATATATATATATATATATATATATATATATCTCTCTGTGTGTGTGTGTGTCTGTGTCTGTATGTGGTGTTGTGTTGTGTGTGTGGGTGGTTGTGTGTGTGTGTGTAGGTTTTTCTTTTAGTGATTGCTGATTGATATTGAATACTGGCCCATATAATTTAAAAAAAAACTATTTATTGTGAATATTATTGATAGAAACTGTGTTTGTAAACTTTTTCAAGTTTATTTTAAAATGAGATCATGTTTCCATATGTGTATTTTGTTTTCATATAAATCATAAATGTTACATTATTATTTAATAAATAATAAAAATTGATAAATTAGAATAAAAATGCAGCATATTTATTGTTTTTAATTTATTAATTATAGGGATTATTTTACTTAATTAATTTTAAACACATGTGTTATTAATATTGAATGCTGGGTAGTATATGCAAATTTTTTTTAAGTCTTTTGAATTTATTCTTTACCAACCATATTTCCAGTACTTTTATTATTTCATTTCTATTAATTATTTTCATTCATAGTGAATGTTAGATTTTTTTACTACGCTATGTATTGTACCTACAACTTCTAACACACATACGTAAGTGCGTGCACCCATTATTATTGTTTCAAGTTGCTTGTAAGTTTTTGATAGACACGTGGGTGAAGATTGTAGACGATGAAGTGCGCGCTGCGTGTGGAGAAGGCACGAGCGGCCGGCCTGTCGCAAGGTCCCGCTAGTGACCGTCCCCGGGCGTTGCAGGCAAGGCACACCAGTACGACGAGCCGGTGCTGCTGGTCGGAGGGACGGGCTGTGGCAAAACCACCCTCTGCGAGAAGATGGCCGCCATCAACGGCCAGCGCTTGTACACCATCAACTGCCACATGAACAGCGAAAGTTCAGATTTTCTCGGAGGTTTGCGTCCGACCCGAGACCGCTCTCAGGTACACACTTATCCGGCCCAATTTTCAGTTGTAAAATGTTACGCAGACTAGGGACAGGGCGACCGTATCTTAGATTCAGCGATTCCGTTGACTCCTTGGGATTCAAAGATTCACAAAATTAGACATAGGACTCGTATCAGATTCATACTTAAATAAAATAATTTAAATCACATGGCATTCTGGTTATGTTTGTACAAGAGAGCTTATGATTTGCATGATCATGATATACTAATTTAGAAATTATATTTTATGTGTTTTCAGCGCTTAGAAAGAAAAAACATATATTTTCATCTTGAAAACTTGCAATATTTTTTTTTTTTTGTAAATAAACCCACATCAACAATGAATCGCTACCATATCACAAAGGTAATATAAGGGACCCTAAGAAATTGTAAAATGTGTAATACGCTAAAATTCTAAAGTTTTTTGAAGTTTCTAGTGTTGATTGATGCCATTTTGTTACAATATCCCTGTACTTAATAGATTGTAACACAAGATACAAATTTTGATATCTCAAAAACAGTATATTCTCTACTACAGACATAATCAAAAGTATCTATGAATGACACAAACGTGATAAGTTACTCTTTGTGTTGTGCGTGAAAACAGAAAAAAAAATCACTTTGTAACAATATTAACTGTGCTTGAGGTGAAATGCAGCATTGCGAGACATTTACCGTAACTTTTTTTTTTCCTTCAGGACAAGCAGATGGCGATGTTTGAGTGGGTGGATGGCCCTTTGGTTCTGGCGATGAAAGAGGGAGGCATGTTCCTCGCAGACGAGATCTCTCTTGCTGAAGACAGTGTTCTCGAGAGGCTAAACCCGTTACTTGGTAAGTAGTTATCAGTTTCGTCATGTAATGCGAAAGAATATTTCCAGTATAGGTGTGCTGGTACAGTTCTGTGATCTTAAAGGCAATTAGACTGCCAGTCAATACTACATCATCAGCAACTGTTACCAGCCTGTGTCCGGTTCAGCCAAGTTCCTCTATCCTCTACCATTCCTCATTCTTCACTTTATTCCAGTCTTCTATCTCCTGCACTCCTTTAACTATCTGCTCTTCCCTTCTCCTCTTTGGTCTTTTTTTTGGGTTCTTCTTCCTGTCTACTTCAACGCCATCATTTTCCCAGTCAATGTAACAGTCAATAAATAATTTAAGGTGGTGGTGTCTCTTAATAATAATTTTATCGTAACTAAGTTTTCCAATGGGGTCACTATAATATATGTACCGTAATTACCCATGTGTGGGTAGCACATAATTATGCAGATTTTTAGTTTGAAAAAATTGTAGCGCTACCCATATGCAGATGCGACCCTTCTGCCGGTAAGTACGGTTAACTTTCTGCGAAATGGAGGCATGTTTTCCACTGTGAGTGTTTGCTGTGCTGTCCAGAGCCGGAGCGAGTGCTGCTGCTCTCCGAGAAGGGCTCCAGTGAACCTGGAACATTGTCGGTGAAGGCCCATCCTCGGTTCCAGTTTGTCGGCACCATGAACCCTGGAGGAGACTTCGGCAAGAAGGAGGTACGTGACTTGAGCCGCCGAGCCTTGATGTGTTTTGGTCTTGGGAGACTGTGTGAGTGAGAGCTGTTGCAACTGGGTGCGGGATGTTGTCAAAATGGCCAGATGCCGGTTGATACAATTGATACTTGTGGACTGTGCTAGCTGTCGGTTAATTCACCAGTGACTTAGTGACTGTTGTTTTTCTTGTCCTTGCAATTTGCTCTTATTTTGCAGTTGTCGCCCGCTTTGCGCAACAGGTTTACGGAAATTTGGTGCGAGCCCTTCTCCGATCGCAAAGACCTGGAGGACATCATATGTTTCTACCTTTGCCTCGATGCACGGCTGAAGGGTGAAATGGCGTGGAATATTCTGGAGTTCATAGAGTGGTACAAGTCGGAGCCTCTGGCTTCAAAGTAAGTGTGTTAACTCGTGGCGTTTTCCCATTGGAAATGGTTTTCAGGTACTTGATTTGAAATTAATTTAGATTTTTTTTAAAAGTTGTGTCAATGTATTTTATGGTTACGCATATGGACAAAGATGTTTCTACTTTGTTTTTCTTGCAAGCTAAATTTTACGTTGTTGCTTAATTACTATAATTTAAAAAAAAAAATTTTTTCATCAACAGAAAAAAAGGTATGTAAATATGCCTGGTAACTTAACATACGTAATAGGTGTCATTGTTGTCGTACTTGTAGTTTTTAATTTAGCCTGGTTTCGGTCTGTTTTTGGTCTCGTTGAACGTGCATGCTTGTTCCTCTATCGTGCATGGGCCATTTATCCGAAGTCTGTGCTACTTCATGATTGCAGGGTGACGGTGAGCATTCGCGACATCCTCACGTGGGTGAGCTTCATGAACAGGGCGCTGGAGAGCGGCAGTCTGCCGGCCCACCTGGCCTTCGTGCACGGCGGCATGATGACTCTGGTGAACGGGATGTGCGTGGGAGACACGGGGAGCTTGCGGTGAGTGGGCTGGCGCACCCAGGCCATCTGGGCCGTGCTTCCGGTGCTGGCGAGGTTTCAGTATCTGAAATGTTTGGAAATGTCATCTACTTGAACATATAGGTGTGAAATAATCTTAAACGATACAAATAGAAATGAAAAGAAAAAAAAAACATACACGGAACTGAGTCGGAAACCTTATACACATATCAAACAAAATCATTCATGCATCAACCGTGCTGGATGATGTATCGCAAATGAAAATTGGGGAAAAATAAAGGGACGTGAATGCCCGTTTTTGATGCTTAAAAAAAACCAATACGGCGTACAGATTAGGTAGCCCAATTGTTGAATTTTTAGTAAATTGCATCTTGCTATTTTTTATAGCATGGCTCTGTTTCTGGGGAATCTGAGGTTAGGAGATAACTATCGTTTTGTCTGCAGCCTGTTTAGTCACCCCTGCTTGTGGGGTGGGGAAAGAAAAGGATTTTTTTTGGGGGGGGGGGGGGGGGGGTGACACACTAAATCCTGTAGATAAGAATGTGACAATTTGTCCTCAGGTCAAATACCTGCCTCCAACTTATCTAGCTGAGGGAGGAAAACCAAATTTCTCATTCACGGAAGGGACACTTCCAAACATGTTGTGTACATTTTATTTTGTTTTTCTTTTTGTGGTGACGGACAAGATTTCAGCATGAATTACAAGTGACACTTATTTTACAGGGTTATCGAATCTGAAGACTTCGAAACAAAAGCCTTGCACAAATTTAAAGAAATCCTCAAGCTAGAAGCTGACATTGAATTAGTTCCCAAGAAGCTTCACAACTTCATTCATTCGTCAGACAGAATGTTTGGCCTGGGTGATTTTCTAATAGAAAAAGGTTTGTCATTCGCCATAATAAGTTTGCATAGTTGAAATGGTTAAAACATTTAATGCATAAATTTTACACTATGTTGCTTGTTTATAATATTTAAAAACATAATGCGTGAATATAGTAAATTGAAAAAAGGAAAATATTTAAAACTTTATGATTGATTTATCTCCTTTTTTTTCAAATTGATTTTGGAACTTCAAAATTCCTGACCTTTAAAATCAAGTCTTTTTTTTATAGTTAATATGTAGATTAAACAAAATATTTGAATGATATGGTCTTTTTGTATTAATATAAAATGAAAAATTAAGGATGGAAACCAACTTGGCTTACGCCAGTTTGAATCGTTGAACTCTGTTCATGTAAGATTTCAAAAGTCGAACGTGCTTAATTAGTAAGCACCTACACCTGCTCTTAATCTTAATCCAGCAAGTTTTCCGAGAATGATTGTCGTGTTACCACAGTCTGTCATCTCTCGGTAGCCGTTATTTATTAGCTTTGAAAAGTGGTTGCCCGGCTGACAGGCCGTGGCGCGACTGGCAGTGTGGGTTTCGTGCACAGCGAATGGAGTAGTGACTCGAGCCGGTGCTTGTTCCCACAAGGTGACGCGGTGGACTGCCGTGCAGAGCGAGCGTTTGTGTTCACGACGCCCCAGACCTGCGAGGCGGCGCTGCACGTGCTGCGCTCCATGCAGCTGCACAGACCCGTCCTGCTGGAAGGCAGCCCCGGGGTCGGCAAGACCGCCTTGGTCCAGGCCCTCGCCAGCTGCGCCGGCTTCAAGCTGGTCAGGATAAACCTGTCCGAGCAGACGGTGAGTTGCAGTATCGTCTTGTGCTCGTGTCCCTACTGTTGTACGTCTGCCTTGCTGGTGATGGTTGGCATTACTGATAACAGGTGAAGGTCCAGTTCCGGTTATGGCGCCTGTATATGTAACACGTTGAACGGACAATAAAGAATATTAAGTGCTAACTACGCGTACTTGCTTATCTACAACTTTATACCTATGAACACAAGTAAAACAAACGACTGGGGACAAGATTATGTGGCGAGTTGCGATAAAAACAAGATTACACCGAAAAGCATGTCAGTGCACCATGTAACACCAAAATGTAACTTAATACACCACAAAGCACCGAAATGCAAGTAAAAACATGAAATATCAAGATTTTTAACAACAACACTCATTTTAATCAAAATAACATAATATTTTAATTCATATATTGAATTTAATGTATTTAATTTTGAATAACCTTTGTACCAAAATGTATGTACTAAAGTGATTGGAATAATTTTTTATTTTTATTTTCATGTGTTATTAAATAAGAAACTCATTTTTACAATGCAAAGTTGGTACATTTTTCAACAGATACATATACTTTCCGATTTATTTTTACTTTTTTTTTATTAGTTAGACATTCTAATTAAAAATTATTATATTGATATTAATGTAAAAATGCATTATGCATCAGACAAAATTAGTATCAAGAAAAATTTAATTAGTGATATTTGTGGAATAATATGCTACCTTTATGAATAAACATGATTCATAAAAAAGAAAAACAACACCAATACGAAATTGGCCTTAAAAATAAAACCATAAAATTTTGTTTCCGCTTATTAGCATACTTGTATGTAATGTGTATTTGATTATAGACTGAAAGTGTAAAATTAAGTGTTTTAAATTCCAGTCTGGACAAAAATATCAAGTTAGCTTCCTTATAAGTTAGTCTTGACGTTTGAGGTGTTTTGCAAACCTTCTTACACCCTTAACTTATCTGAAGATACGAGGTATGTGTTTTGTAATGCAGCATTAACATGTTTCATTTGCCGCACATTTTGTTTGGTATCTGTCGTCATTCAATGATAAGTCAGTCCGAATTGGTATTCTGGTTAGTGTTAAATTGTTGTTTGAAAGAGTACGAGAGTTTGTCAGATCAAATAAATATATGGTGGTTTAAATAATCCATCATAGTAGTAGTAGCAGGGGCACAACAACTAAATTTCCAAAGGGGGGGCAATATTCCTTTTTATAAAGAATCATCGATCACCCTATTGAAGCGAGGGGTCCAGGTTTCGTCCCCCCCCCCCCTCCCGGGAAAATTTGTATTTCAAGGTGGAAAATGGTGCTATTTAAGCAGATTTATTATCTAAAAATTGATTACACAGCACTTTCTTTGCCCCCGTTTGCCCCCACTTCAAGTTTTCAGAGGGGGGGGGGGGGGGCAAAATACCCTTTCCCCCCCCCCCCATTTGTTTTTGCACCCCTGAGTAGTAGTAGTAGTAGTAGTATTATTAGTAGAAATTATAAATGCAGCCTCAAACAGAGAGCTTTATAGTAATTATGTAGTATGAAGAAGAAATTAAAATTTTTTTTTGTGATGTGAACCTTGCAACTCTACTGTTGTTGTAGGATGTGTCGGACTTGTTCGGCGCTGACTTGCCGGTGGAGGGCGGGGAACCGGGCCAGTTTGCGTGGCATGACGGACCGTTCCTGCAAGCTCTGAAGGCGGGCGATTGGATACTTCTCGACGAGGTTTCAATTACATCTACTTCTCTCATATTCTCAAATATTCTAAAACCATATGTACCCAGTTGATGTGTTGTGAAATGATATATATATTTCGTTCATCTAAAATGCTGGAGTATGTGTACCATTGTTCTGGTCTAGTATTGATTATCGTGTGTGTGTGTGTGTGTGTGTAAATATTGGCTCATTTGTAGACCCCTAAGGATGAGCAAATTTCAGTGGGTTATGAGGTTGTGGTTGTAGTTTGCTCCGTTAAGGAAGGGCTACTCTTTAACTGAACATGTTGTTAGCAAGAGATGTGTTAGAATATAAAACAACTAACTTTTTATTTGATAACAAATCTAGTGCCGGAACTACGTGTTAGTCATCTTCAGAAATTTAGTGATTTTTATTGAATACGTGTCCTTGTAATTAAAAACATTTTTGTATTGTGAATATTAGTGATGGGATTTTATAAAGTTGATTCGAGTTTAAATGAGTGAGGTTATGTTCCCATGTGTAAAATTTAAAATTTTTCTCAATTATTTTACTGAATGAAACAATTAATTTTACACCTTTATATATACTAATATGGAACAGTGAGTCTTTATTTAATTAATTTTTGTTACAATAAATTTAAATATAGTTCAGTGTGTTAAATCAAGAAGTATAACTTCTAATGCACCTACGTACATAAATACACACAGAAATTTTTTTCCGTGTTGTTTAATCATGTTATGGTAAATATACCTGAAATCTTCTATTTTTGTAATGTAATTATTTTATCTTATTTTTTTTTTTATATACCTACGGTAAGATAGTAACTTGCAATTACAATTTTATTGCTTTGTATTTTATTACATGTTTGTTTTTAATGTTTGCATAATTCATACATACGTACACAGACACACAAAAATATGGTAGAGTTATAATATTAACAAACATAAGTTGTAACTACCATGTATGAAGAAAAGTCATTAAGTAGTGAGTCACAATATTCACAAATTTATTTTATTTATTTTAAAGTAGTAGCAAATGCTTTCCAAGAATGTTAATAGATGACAGCTTCACTCAGCTGTATATTAATTTAATATTATCTAGGTAACATTTGCATGCATGCATCATTTAGTTTTAAATCTGCGATGATGCGTGATGATTGTACAATAGACTAACATCATCAAGTTCTTGAGTGGCTGTATTTATATTATGCAGCTGGTATTGAGCACTCAAATACGATGGGATGTGTGCATAAATATGGGTTGAGGTGATGTTGAGAAATAAAAAATAGTTTTGAATAGAATATTATTGTTAATTATTTTTTTGTGACGTATTTAATGACTAAAGCATATTTAAGTTCAGGTTTTTATTAATAAGAATGTTGATTATGTACAGTTTCATTAACACTGTTCTCAAATGTGATTAATTTCAGCTTAATCTTTCCTCCCAGTCAATACTAGAGGGCCTTAATGCATGTCTGGACCACAGAGGAGAAGTGTATATTCCAGAACTGGGAAAGACATTTCACATCAAGAAAGACTCTACGAGAATTTTTGCTACCCAGAACCCTATAGCAGAGGGTGGAGGTCGCAAAGGACTCCCAAAATCTCTTCTCAATCGATTCTTGAAGGTACCTCCTCAAAATGGGGTTTTATATTGGTTTTAACTTAACCAATGGGCTTTTATGATCCTGTTTATTTTATTCAAGCCAAATATAAAATTATTCTCCAGTATTGAAATTTTTTTGAAAACTTCTTAACATAGACGTTGGAAATATGAAAACAAACTAAAATTTAATATATAAACTTGTCATGAAAGAGCGTAAATATTTTATTTGTAAAAATGTATTTACAAGTTTATGGAAAAATTTTATGTATGTATTTTTTGTGTTTTAAAGTATAAATTAAATATACATATTCAGAGATGTAATCCAAAATACTGTTAAAATCAAATGTTTGATAAAAATATACAATTATCCAATTAATCTTTCATTAATTATAATAGAATCATATTTATTCTTTGTTAAAACGAATTAAAAGAACTAAATAACTCGTACATTTCAGATGATATGTCAGCCCTGTGTCTGAACTTTATTGGTTATTTAATTCTTGCAAAAGTTTTTTTTTTTTTTTTTTTTTTTTAAATATATAGTAAGTAAGTATCCAAATTTGAGTGATTATTTTCTTGTTGTTAGGTGAGCCTAAATTTTACAGTAGCTATGGGAAGGTTTAAAACTAGGTGCTGCTACCAGGAGCAGAGTTAATGCTTGGTTCCTGATGACTAACTGTGTGGTGTTAGTCAGTGGCGTAGCCAGGATTTGTGTGTGGGGGGTGTTAAGAAGCATGCCCCCCCCCTCCCCCCATGTATTAAAGCGGGGTGTCCGGGGGTCCTCCCCCGGGAAAATTTGGATTTTAAGGTGTAAAATAGTGCTATTTTAGCAGTTTTCGGTACTTAAATTTAAATATTGTAATGGTAAAAATTTTATTAATTTTAATATGAAATTTGTTTGAGTGATGAATAAGAAATTATTTAAAGATTTGTTGCTAAGGGGGAGGTTTGAACCTCTAAAACCCCCCCTGGTGTTAGTGTCAGAGGAGGAGACCCTGCACCGCAGCCCGTGTTGCAGGTGTACATCCGGAGACTGCGGCACGACACGTACAGGCACATCCTGCAGCAGCTGTTCCCCGAGCTGTCCGCGCTGCTGCTGGCCCAGTTCCTGGACTTCGTGCGTCGCCTGCTGGACGACGAGGCGCCGGGGCCCGCGGGCGGCTTCAACCTGCGCGACGCCTGCCGCTGGTGCCGGCTGGTGTCCCGGGACCACCGGGCCCTGGGACCCGTCTCCGCGCTGCCGGGCCCGCCCGACCCCCGCGGGGCCGCCGAGCTCGTCTACTTCGGCCGGATGCGCTCCGACGACGCTCGCGACAGGGTGAGCTTATATTGATGGTGGTAGCTATCGTTATGTAGTATTATTTCTCAAAAAATCTGAAATTAATAAAACTTTAACACATAATTAAATACAAAGTTCAAAAATCAATTGTGTTGCAAAATTTCAGCACCAAGTGGCTATATCAAGATGCTTAAACATTCTCATCTCTTACACAAGAACAGCAAATTTCATGTTTAACTTTCGGAAATAATGAAGAACGGCGATATTGGATATATTTATAATTTTAATTATAGTGAAGTTCTTGTTAATATAAAAACGTAACCGTCTCTGACATATTATTTAGTGTGGTATATATTTTCTTATTGTTTCCCATATAGTGAGATGATAAAAAAATTTGAACATTTCCCTCATTTTGCATTTTCCCGTTTTTTACATATTTTTTTACTGGTCCCTTGAAATATGTAAAAATAAGGTTCTACTGTACTACTAGTTCTGTGCGATGCTTCAACGTAGCGAATCAAACAAAGCTGTTGTTAATATTCCATTTGCTTTTCATTTTATTTGAAGCTTCGTTAGTGATGCAAAGCTTTTCATCTGATCTGAAGATCTGTATTTGTTGCAAATTTTTGATAAATTGAATCCTAAGGTTTGGTCATGAAAATATTTTTTTTTTTTGTACTGCCAATGTTTTGCTTGAATAAAGTTTTGTTACTTTAAAAAAATCAAAATGTGGCACTCCATTTGCTTTTTATGAATGCTCAATATTAATAATTTTAATAATTTTTTATTGAATGTTGTTATACATAGGGCCTAAATGGTTCATCACTAAATTTAAGCATAACAGATATTTACTTCCATCATATATTTGATAAAATAAGTGTAATGCAGATTCGTCAAGAACATTATTCGCAATTAAATGTTACTTCGTGAATATTTTTAAATTTTTAATTTGATATTCGCTTCACTTTTTTAAAACTAGTATGTATTCACACAGGTCTACAAACAACATATGAAAAATTATTTACTATCTTGTACATAATATTTAATACTTGAGAGGTCCCCTGTTCACTAAGTGTGTAATGAGAAGTCTCGTAGGCTACCATGACTTACGCAGCAGACTTGTGGAAGGGGCGGAAGATGTCGGAGCGTCCGCCAATGCCGAGAGAACTTCGCCTGAGGCAAGACTCTCATTCAGGGGTCTTGTTAGTGTTGTGATAGTGTAAGAGGTGTAGTATAGTGCTTCTAGAATACTGGCTAAGTTCGTATGAACCATGTTACGTAAAACTGCGAGTGTCGCTCCAACCAATACACTGGTAATGAATGTTGTTCGCTATGGGTTATCTACCTATATCAGCGAGCATCATGTTTCATGCTAGGGGGAGGGGTAGCCAATGAGGTAGGTACAAGTGTGAATGATTGGCAGAGCATGTTGAGTAGGTGTGAAAAGGGAGGGGTCCCTCTCCTCATGCCGTAGGCGAGTCTCAGTTCCTGGAAGTACATAGATTGGGCGGGAAGCCTCAACCATGCTTACTTGCTGGTTGGAGCTCTCAGAGATCTATGCCCACCCGGGCGTGTTTGAAGGTGGTGACCATGACTGAAACTCCTGCGTAACTGCCTATTGTTGGGGTGCGGCTGTTACGTGGCATCGTAGTGGTGGGGACTAACGTCTGTTGACGGTTACGATGCACGACGTACGTCAGTCATATTGGTCACTGACATTATAAAGTCTGTTTTTCAGTACTGGTCACCAGAAAGGAAGTGTGGTACGCTATTTGGGTGTATTCTCAATCGTTTTTATTTATCGAAGTGGGATAATATTAGAGATTCGCACTGCTGTAGGCATGAAAGTCTTTATTTTACGAAAGGATAGGTTAAAAGTTACGTACGCGCACCATATTGCTGCAGAAATGTCCTCTCGTGTTGAATCGAACACCATTTGTTCACAAAACTGAATTGAAACTAATAGTTTAGCTGCATGACGCCCAGCAACGCTGAGAAACGGTAAAAGACTGACGAAACTATTTACAGATGGCACTGCTGAACAGGACTGGCCGCCACAGTGGCGCACTCACGATCAATGGCGCCAAATTCAAATATTCAAACCACCACACATTCTAGCACTATGCCCAAACACCATTCGTGTGGCTCGTGGCAGCCTCGCGCCCGGACGGAGGTGACCCGCGCTCGCCTTCGTGCCGGCAGGTGAGGGGGCTGTACGACGCCGCGTTCGGGGAGGGGGTTTCCGCCCCAGACTTCCCCGTGCTGCGGGTTGGGAGTGAGGGCCTGCGCGTGGGCGACCACGTGGTGCGTCCCGGCGCGGCGGGGCGTGGCGACGACCACCGCTGCTGCCGCGGGGCGGAGGCAAGGCTCTCCCGCCCTCGTCGCCGGCTGCTGCTGCGGTCCCAGGTTCCCGCGCTGGACGCCCTGCTGAGCTGCGTCACCATGTCCTGGCACCCCTTGCTGGTCGGTGCTGGCCACAACCACGTTTCATTTCAGATAAAAATATTTTATTTATTTATTTATAGTTGTAACATGCCAACTAACAGGACAAAGCCTTTAATGGTAGGCACACGATCGGACACAAATACACTCACAATAATAAACATAAATGAAAAAACACAAAACAATACAATATAGAAACAAAACACACATAACAAAGACAATAAAACAAAATTCAAATGTTACAATTTAGACAACACAGAGCTAAAACGCACATGATCATTCAGAACTAAGGAAAATAATTAAAGTCTTTATCAAATTTATTAAGGTTGGTTATTAGCCTGAAGATAAGATCATTATTTCTGTTAACTGTACATAAAGTGGAAGTTAAACGACTGTTAAAAGGAGGTACTCTTAAACCGGTGTTGTCAAGTATATATGTTTACAGTTCAATTTGTTAGTATGACAGTTTTTAATGAAAATAGAGTCAAGTAAATAAAGTTTAAATAAACACTTATGGTCAAATTAACTTAAAAAAAAAAAATCCCTCTTACTTGAAAACTACTTAAAATGACACTTTTTTTTATTTACAATCATTATTAGTTGGCCTATTAACTATTGATGGCTTTATGTTGAGTTCAGGGACATAGTGTTTATTTTGCAATATAGTATTCAACATGTAAGAGGTTTTTTTTTTTTTTTTTAAATAAATTTGTTTGTAGGGAAAAATATTATACACTTTTTTTTTTTTTCGCAAAGACATGAGACTTATTTCATTGGTCCTCCGGCAAAAATTGGGAATTAGACACCTCGTGATTTTTTCATTAGACTTATTAATCTTATAAAATTTAACTTTGTTAATTTTATAAAAATATATACTAGCTATCTAAGTCTAATTGTTCATTGAAAACCTGCCACATCTTGAACACAGTGTAGTAAAAGTTAAGCGGAATTTTTTTTAAATGCCTGCTCTTGTGTGAAAGATGATGCTGACAATGTTTTATGAAGTGGGACGGGAGCCGATCTTTTTCTTTTGTTAGTTGCCTGAGCTGTCAAAAGATAAACATTGCCACCGCTACACTAGGGGGGTGGGGGTGGGCAAATATCCCATCGCCGCGGTTTATTGTCTACCAAAGATATGTGCTGACAGTTTTTATCCATTTTTGATTGCTCTCTGTTAAAATAAATAAAAGTTTAAAAAAACTAAAAAAACACGCTTTTATAGAAAATCCAACTAAAAAATAGAAAATAAATTTTAATAAATTTTAATAAATTTTAATTAAGAATAGCGTAAATAAGAAAAAAAAGTACTTTATTGTAAAAAAAGCATGGGTTGCTTTTTAAGATATTATCAAAATGATAATCCTTCTACTCATATCTGTCAATAAAATATTTATAACTATTGACACTATGCACCCCATGATTTTTTTTACAATAAAATACATTTTTCTTATTTACTCTATGCTTAATTCAAATTTATTAAAATTTATTTTCTATTTTTTTTGTTGGATTTTCTTTAAAAGCATGTTTTTTAGTTTTTTTTTAAAACTATTACTTATTTTTCATTTTTTAGCTGTATTTTCTATAAAATCAACTTCAATATGTCATAATTAATAATACAATACAGGTATCGTAAATCACTTATGAAAACTATTTAAATTTGGACACTTGCTGTTCCTGGATTCTAATGATGTGTTAGTCCTTTATCAATGCAGCCTGACCAAAATATCATTCAGTTTTAGGAAAACAAAAAATCGCTAATCCTGATTACCCTAGTAAGGATAACGGGTCTAACTGACCAAAATATCATTCAGTTTTAGGAAAACAAAAAATCGCTAATCCTGATTACCCTAGTAAGGATAACGGGTCTAACTGTTTAAAATATTGAATTGTCATGGGTCCTTGATTAGTATGCCAAATTTCGAGTTAATCCGATGTTTTGAAGGGGGTCAAAATCATGTTCAAATTTTCCTTTACATACGTATGAAGTTAATAAAAGCGTGTTAAAAACTTATTCAGCGGATACCGTGGATGTTATTTATGACTCAAACAATGGTGGGAAATCCAGGTTTTAACATATTCTTCCCAAAGAAAAAATCATTAGAATCGTCAATTTTTCCGGAGAACAGAATCAAAGAATATTAATCTTATATTCGACTTCGACTCTGAAGCTTTGCACACCCCTTATTAAAAAGTCTTTTTACGTTTTTATTAACTTAGACAAGAATTAAAACAAAAAAATAATTTTGTGCACTAATTTTTTTTATACCTCCACAATGTGTGCCAATACCTAGGTACCAGCTGAGAGCTGAGTGTTGGTTTGGTGAGGTCTCTACAGAATTGATCACACACCAATGTTCAGTCTTCTTGCTAGCAACCATACTAGCATTTTCCTAGAATAATTCCCTGGTAAACATGAAATTTTTACTGCTGTAATTATAGTTTCTTTTGAACTGGAAGTGTAAACAAAGTTTCGTTGGCCAATAGGTTGGTGGTCCTGCTTCTGGCAAAACAAGTGTTGTGCAGTTGATGGCAGAACTTGTTGGTATGGAATTACGGGTGTTGCCAATGAATTCTGCAATGGACACCATGGAAATATTGGGAGGATTTGAACAAGTAAGTTGAAAAATATACCTATTTTTTCCATAATAAAGTGTAATTCAGTTTAACCTCACTACAAAGTATACCTCACGTTACAAGAATTATCTCTTAAAAGTATATCTATTTTCATATCCTTAAAAGATGTCAGTTTAACCTCATTACAAAGTAGTATACCATACCTCACTTTACAAGAATTCTCTCTTAAAAGTACGTATTTTCATATCCTTAAAATATGTTATACATTTAGTAACTATAGTATAAAGTAGGTCGGGCCAGTCAAATTCTTCAAACCCTTGAATATCATTGAAACTTTAATGTGAAAAATTTGTGATTCTAGGAAATAGATTTGAAGAAAAACATTTGAGGAAATATAGTGAATTCAAAAATTTTGCACTGATAACTGTGTTTACAACAAGTTTGTCAACCCTATTGCATTTTTGTTTGTTGCTGTTATATTACAGTGCATGTGATTTTGTATTTTTAAGATATAATTTAGTGAGTAACATTATCACATGTTGTAATTCGGGCAAATTATTTTGTGACACACACATTTAATATGTTGAGTATGTTTAACACTGAAGTTAATACATATTTTTCTCATAAACCCTGAGGCCTATATTTGTATTCAAGGGGTAGTTTGGATCTTACTCTTTGTGTTCAAATTCAATATTTGGATTTGTGAAAATTTGGATTTGACTCATATATAATGTACTTTAATTTGGTATTATACATAAAAAATGTGGCTTTTTAAGGTATGTTGTAATTTCATACATTTTCAATTGGAAGTAAGGTCAAAAGAGTTATGTAGAGAGAAAACAAAATGTCTGTTTTTGTTTGCAGTGGAATATACATCATCACCTGAGCGACTTGATATGCGAAGCTGATCGCATTGTTTCCTTCATAGTGCGGGAGACCATGGTTGGTCAGAAGAATGGAATTGGTGTGAAAGTTTGGGCCCTGGCCAATGAATGGTGGTGCAACACCCGGTCTTCCACAGAAGGTATGCTGCAATTAACGTATTAATCCGCGTATGGATCGCACATTTATGGCGATATTTTGTTAAATGACATATACTTTGACCCGTGTACAAATTTTTTCATTTTGAGTGAAAAAAAAAATTAACTTTGCAGTGTTTTGGTTGACTATGTGCTTAAATAACTAGCTTGTGTTTTTTTTTTTTAAATGAATATGTCATGAGTAAGTATAAATTGTTTAGTTAAAATATCTCAGCAGTGAGTGTAAAACATCAAGAACTGCTCCATTAGTCAACGTCTGTCGTCTGTCAAGCAACTTCTCGGTCACCGCTGGTCAGTAAGTGGCGTGGCTGTCACTGCCTGGCTGACTCTCGGAAGGAGGGAAAAGTCTAAAAATAAACCAGCCAGAGAAAGAATGACTGGAGTGGGTGCACTTACGTGTGGTGTGCGTGTATGTGTGCCTGAAAGAGTGTGTTGTTTTGCAGCAGTGTTTATGGTTCTCCCTCCCTCCCTCTCTCTAGTTGTATATGTCTGTAATCTGGCACCATATACAATCATCAATTTTCGTGATGCAACTGTGTTCAAGCATTGTTTTTGTGTGAGATTCGTTCATGACAAAAACTGCTCTAAGGTCATGCATATTTTTATTGAAGGTACTAACAAAAAAAAATTACAAGGAAATGGTGTGCCACCTTTCCTCTCTTTGGGAAGAGGAGGGATGAAAAAAAATTAATGGTGAAGGGAAACATGGGTATAAAAAAGTATTCTTTTCCTTTGAATATTTTGTTAAATATTGCTATTGTGTTTTGGGGAGGGGAGGAAGGAAGGGTCGGTGCCATGTTGAGTTTCTTACGTGGCAATAGGCTGATTGGCAGACCATAAAACTTCACTTGTATTCTACTGGAGACAGATATATGTTGTGTCCCATAGTCAAATGCAACACTTACAATGAAAATGTATTTTTATGCTCAAAAGTAAAGGTGCGATCTGTACGCAGGGGCAACCCTTCTGCGGCTAAATACAGGAAGATTGTGGGCAACGTGTGTGACAGCGGTAACAAGAAGTAATGTGTCCATTCACAACTGCGCCTTCTTAAAAATCAGTTTCTTAAAATAAAAGTTGTCTTTCATTCGAAGTGGCTTCACATTTTAAAGTGTTTTGTAGTTTTTGGTCTCTTTAACTCTGTAGCTTATTTCTTACACTAGACATCATCCTATACAGCAGGCTGCTTAATATGTATTTAAGAAATAGTTCAAAAATTCAGTTCAAGACCAACAGTAATTTTAATTGAACGAAATAAATAAATATTTGATTAGCCACTCGGATTATTAATTTATCTCACTACACTGAAAGAAATTTTTGTATATTTTACAAGGAAAATCCTTGGAAACCCTGTTGCCAAGGATATTACTTGTAAAACTACAAGGCAGAGCTTTGTACCATGTGCGATTTTGCAAGGCTCTGCCTTGTAGTTTTGCAAGAAATATCCTTGGCAACAGGGTTTCCAAGAATTTCCCTTGTAAAAGTACAAATTTTTTTTTTTTTTAGAGTGGACTCGTTCATAGAGAATATCTTCTTATTGGAATGAAAGTGAAATTGCAAAGACGTGGACAGTGACACGACCACAGAATGCTCGCGCTGCGTCGCGGGAAGGTTGTTGTGGTTGCTGACGCGAGGCGGCGGTGTGGTCCAGACGGGCGGGCGACTGCGGTGCGGCAGTGCGACGCCACGAGCCAGGTCCTGCGGCGGCTGGTCGCCGAGTGGGAGGCCTGGAACCCCGCGTGCTGCCGCGACCTCGGGGTGGGCGACCTGCTCCGCCGGCTGGAGCAAGTGCGGGCGGAGGCCACGAGGGACGTCTCTGCCGGCGGAGGGAAGTTTGAGTGGGTGGACAGCCTGCTCGTCAAGGTATGGCTCGCAAGGGATCATCCATTAATCACGAAATATCACAAGGGGGGAGGTGTAGAGAGCTATCACTATCACGTGTATTAATTTTTTCGCCCGATTTCTACTAAACCGAAAAGCGACGCGTGACCTTGACTCGCCGTAGCCAGGCAACAATATCTCCGCCCGCCGCAACATGAACCACCCGGCTCGGCTTGCCAGTCGCCAGTAAGACTGTGATTTTGGCGCCGAATACATGCGTAAATCACATATAAGCCCTTCCTTTATTATTTGTATGCCAGTGAGAATAAACCTGCAACCTTAATGTGTGTCTGGACATTTTTATCACTGTGCTTAATTTTCCAGAATTAAATTAGATTATACCTTTATTTAAAGATAATATTCTAAAATTTTTAAAAATATTTTGTACCAAAAAAATACACGTGATTTATAAGGTGGGGGGGGGGGGGGGGGTAGTCTAAAACCTCACCACAAATCACTAGGGGGGAGGGGGGGTTAAAAATTTGCTAAAAACACATCACGTGATTAATGGACGACCCCCAACTGTTTCTCCTGTTGTAACGGGGACTGATTTACTTATTTTATAACCTCGTCTTTGGTGATTTCGCTCGAGATCACGATTATTTGTTTCAGTTATGGTAAGGGACAAGGTTTTATGGTCTTATAAGAAAAAAATCAATTTTCTTCATTAAAAATCCTGGTTCGTCTTGATCGTTTTGAAAAGTTAAAAAAAAAAAACACGTGAATTACCGACATATTTTCAAATTTAAAGCTTACTTTTTGTCCCTTTATTATTTTTTACAATGCCATCAATATGAATCAAAAGATCAATATGCAATGAAAAGCCCATACTAATTATACTTGTACATTTCCTAATGATGTATCTCTGTAGGGCTTAAGCCATGTCTGTATGGTATCAGCTGTTGACTGTTAGTTTTTACTTAGTACGTAATATTTTAGGTTCTAAAATAAAAGCGTAAACTAAGTATTCATGAATTAACAATGCATTTTAAGTGACAAAATAATGCAATTAGGTGAATTTTGTTGCATGTCCGTAAACAGACTTTACAGACAAACCCCCTTTTTTTTTTTAGTTTTCCTTGACTGAACTTAAAATTTTGGTTTTTGTGATGTAACAAATTGCATCTAATTGGTTGTGTTAATTTTTCGTACATAAATATTGGATAACCAGTGATTTCACTAAGGATTATTTTTAACTGTAATGATGTTCGTGGAAAGTTTGCCACGTGCGTTTTCACACCTGTGTGTGGTGGCAGTGCCTGAAAGACGGGGCTTGGCTGCTGGTGGAGAACGTGAACCTCTGCTCGTCTGCGGTTCTGGACCGCCTGAACGCCCTGTTGGAGCCCGGCGGCACGCTGTCCGTCGACGAGCGCGGCGTGGGGCCCGACAACAAGGTGGTCAGCGTCACGCCGCATCCCAACTTCCGCGTCTTCTTCACCATGAACCCCGAGTACGGAGAGGTCTCCAGGTGGGTGCTGCTGTTTTCAACTTTGTTAGTACAGTAAAAAAAAACCTTGTTAATTAAAATTCAGTTGTTAATACAGTGAAAACTCTTTGATTTGATCTCGGTTGTTAGTGCAGTGGCAAACCTTGTTAGTTTGAAATCAGATGTTAGTTCTGTAAAACTTTGATGATTTGAACTCAGTTGTTAGTAGAGTGAAACCTTTCTTAATTTAAAATAAGTTGTTAGTACATTGAAAGTTTTGTTAATTTGAACTCAGCTGCTGGTACAGTGAAACCTTGTTAATTTGGAATCAGTTGTTATTACAGTAAAACTTTGATGATTTTAACTCAGTTGTTAGTAGAGTGAAAACCTTGTTAATTTAAAATCAGTTGTTAGTACATTGAAAGTTTTGTTAATTTGAACTGTTGTTAGTATAGTGAGACCTTGTTGATTTGGAATCAGTTGTTAGTACAGTAAAACCTTGTTAATTTGGACTCTGATGATTCCAGTCACAATGTAATCCCAACTTCTTGCTATCTGCGAATTAGGATTGGGGTTTTATAATGCTTCTGACATTGCGTGTCAGGAATATGACAAAGCTTCGGTCTTGGGGAAAAAAATAACCTCACCAACAATGGTTACGAATGTGTTCAGGAGATTGGTGTTCACATTGAAATACATATGTGCTTGCTAAAATAAATAAATTTAGCAGAAATGTTTTAATTTGTGGGAGATGTGTGCATACACCTAGAGCTAAATTATCATGCTTATAAACAAGGTGCTGCTATTTTATTTGAATTGGTTTTCCTTCTTAAAAAAAAAAATAATAATACCATATTTACTTGAATATGCTTCATCCCCCTAATATTTATACCGTAACAAAAAAAAAAGAATTTGTCAAATGTTTGGCTCACTAAACCTAAACTGATTAGTATATAATTTTTAAATAGTATAAAATGGAAAGAAGATGCTTTTGTTGTAACACAGAACCAAGACCGTACCCTTAAATCAAGTATTTCTCTTACTCTCTTTAAGCCTTAAATAAGCTTTTTCTGTAAAGCTGTAGCGTTAAGAGATAATTATTTCCAAAATAAGGAGTCTGAAAGCCACGAATTTTAACAGAATCTTTATGTACTCTCTATACCATTAAGTAGTACATAAAAGCGTGATGCCATACATTAAGTTCTGCCTAAGTAAATTCTGATGAATGCTAATCAGCTGACAGCCCTGATTAGGCATACATGTGTTGGTAGTAATCGAAAAAGATTTTTATTTTTATATAAAAATCTCATTAAATTAATGGCATAAAAGAACACACTTAATTATATTATTATCAAATTATGTGTTATTTTCAGTAGCAAGTACATCACAGCATTGAGTTACAAACAAACTTACGGTGTAATACTTTTTGAGTTTTGATGATTTGTTAAAATGGGATGATGATTGCGTTCAGTAGCCTTCACATCTACACAACGTGACCCATGTTTACAGGGCCATGAGGAATCGCTGTGTTGAAATATTCATGAAGCCCATGTCACAGACGTTGTGTAAACTGGACAGTTTTTCTGTACTGGCGGACTTGGGTCTTCAGTCGCCGTCAGTTTTGTGGAGCATTCAGCAAGGTAAGGCGACTTGAATTTTCCATCATTAGGGGAAGGTTTTCACTAAGAATGTTAGAATGAGTTTTCAGATGGTTATGTTCAGTTTTAAATATTTTAGGCCCGTAAGGGTAGGAATGGGAGTCGGCCCCATTGTCTTAGTAGTTAAAGCTTCTGGCAAAGGTTCAGGCATGGAACGTTGTGGTGTTCTTCACCTTTGTACTGCAAGAGGCAATTGCAAAGTCATTCTGTGACCATCTACCTGCGATCATGTCTGGCTGATCACCCAATCATCAGGAATGAGACAGTGATGTTGTAACATTTTGAAACCATAGATGCTTTCAAGTACAGTGTGTCGCATGGGAACAAGCATTTTCACCCTAGCATTACAATTTAAAAACAGTTAGTATGGGATTGAAATTATTCAACTAAAATTTAAAGAATTAATTCCTCAGGGTTTGAGAAAAGCCTTTTTATGATTCTTGCTCCTCTACACTGGATCTCCTCTCCTCGGGAAGAAGGTGACGAGGGGTGGAGACGCTCGTCAGGATCTCAGTGGTCACCTCGCCACAAGGTGACCGAGCCGCGGGAGGCACGGTGAAGTCACGAGAGGCTTAAACGTGGCGGCGCGCAAGGCAAGGGAGGCGTGACCGAGTCTCATCCAGGGGTGTTAGAGAGGCAGGGGTTCCCGCTAGACCATGCACGCAAGTCAGAAAATGACCAGTCGTAACACTTTTCCGGTTCAAGGCCATTTATTGTGCCCAGCTCAAATCACAGAATCTTGCTCCCATTGGTGCATACTGGAACCGTCCCTATATTGCCAACTGATTTGACGTGACACACGATGGGACGTGGAACTGCCTGCAACGATCGTACAGTCTTTCATTTGCGCCGGCCACACAGTGCCGCAGAGAGGTGTCTGCAGACAAATTGTTAGGACATGACTGCAGTTGCGACCGTGGCACACATCAGTTTAAAAAGTTAAAATTTAATAAAAAAAAATGAGTTAAATTGTATAATATAAACAAAATTAAAAATATATTTGAAAAATAAATTGTCAGTCCAACTGTAGTGTGTTTGGTAATAAATATTTCATGTTTATATAAGTGTATTTTTTGACATACAAAAAACGTTTCTTATACTTTAAATAATATAAGTAGGCCTTAATAGGCCTTAACTTCAAAGTTAACATTTCAACTGCTGATATTTAGAGAATATTTTTGTTTCAGAGATTGGATCGTTTGATAATTTTGGCCAGCTGACGTGGCTCGCGTACATGGCCGGTCAGCAAGCGACGCGCGGACTGGACGCGACGCGCGCCCTGAGGGACACGTTGCTGGAGCTGCACGGCGCGGCTCCCGGCCAGACGTCGCGCGGGGAGCTGGAGGGGAGGCTGGCCCCGCTGGTCCGCAGCCCCGGGCCCGTTGCCGAGACCGTCGCGGACTGCGTGGACCTGCGCGCAGCAACGCTCGCGACGGCTGCCCTGAACGACCGGCGTGCCGTGTGCCTGGTGAAGCAGGACTGCGCGCTGCTGGGCGCGCTCCTCGTGGCGCGGCGGCACGGCGTGCCCTTGCTGCCGGGCTTGACCCAGCTCCTCCCCAACGTGATGGGGGTCGACGTCGCCTGGGTGCAGGAGTGCCAGCCGGCGGAGATGGCGGCGTTGTTCGTCATCGCGGCGTTCTTCAGCACCGACGACCGCGACATGAAGGTGGAGTGGGTGTCCAGGTTGTTCCGGGGGACAGCTATCGAACACCCTGCCTCGGAGGCCGTCGCCAGCCTCGTTGCCGGAGGTCGCGGTGGGATGCTGGATCGTACACTCGAAGATTCTCTTCACTGGCTTTTGATGGAATTGGCAGTCGCCACATACGATCATACGGATCTTGCGAGTCGGAAACCCAGCGATGGAACTCTCAGAATAGTGGATGCCCCATCGTATGCTTGTAAGTTCACACAAAGCAATTTTGTTCTTAAAATGTTTTTAGATTAATGAATTAATGGCCTTTTCCGCCTTAATTTCAAATTTTCTTTTCATTGGGAATACACATTTTAAGTACAGTTAAATATTAACATAGACCATGTACTAATTTTGTATATGGATTATTTTCTCACTTTTTTTCAAGTTACTTATTTGAAAAGTGTTGAGTATTTTTTTAATGGACTAGTTAGAATCTTGAGTTTTTTCATAGTAATACAAGTTACACTGAATTTAATATTTAAAAATATATATTTGGAAATGTCTTACATTACGTACCTATAAATCAATTAATTCAATTACTGTCAATTTTGCTAGTCCAATTACATCTTTTAAACTAAGGCAAAGGTCCTTAAACTCTTTTATTCATATTTTTTAATCAGAAGTTTCTTATGTTTGTAGTTAAAAATAGACACTTATTATTTCTTTTTTTTTTTCAGGGGTTCTTCAAAATCATCCAATGGTTTCTAAATGTGGTGAAATCATTGATTTATTTGATAAATACATGAAGAAATTACTTCAGTCCGAAATCGTGAATCGTGATCATGCAGGCATTTGTGAAGTGGAAATACTGTTGAAAGCTCTCATGACAAGGAATCACTTCTCAGCCGCAGTGTGTACAGTTATGTATCGTATTGAGGATAACGCATGGATGCTTGTCTGGAGTTCTTTGAAGAAGCTTCGTATCTACTACAATTGGTTTAGGCAGTATGCCGTTCAACCAGTTGTTGATTTCATTGATCTCTGGCAAGTGTAAGTATTCCTTCTTTTGACGAATATTTTTCAACATAATTTTTATAGCATAAATAAAAAAAAAAATTCCTTAACTTCTGAGTGCAATTAGTTAAAATTATCAAAAACAAAAAAAAAATGAATGTATTGGTTAAGTGAAATTTAAAGCAACCTTTCAGTTACGTTTACAATTTTTTAGGCGACTCTTAATTTTCTTCACTCGTCAGCTGGTCAACTCCCTGTCTCTCCCTAGTGGCACAGAATTGCAACGAGGCAGCTCGCATCACGCACCGGCGCCATCGTGTTTCAGGAACGGAGCCAGCGCCGCTGAGCTGCTAGACGGCCTGCCAGACATAGAGACAGACACCACCAGCGACAGCCTCGCCTCGCTGCAGTGGCACCCTCCCGCCTGGTTCAGTCGAGGCTGGCCGGCCGTGCTGCAGTCCCTCCGGAGGTACGGCCCCCTCTCCCGCTGCACGGGGAGATGCGACTAGCTTGATGTAGCAGTCTGGGAATGCTGTTTGGTAGAGTTTGTTGATCTGTCAAAGGCTTTTTCTACATCTAATAACGTTGCGACTACATGCTGCTCCTGTGCTGTCATTGCAACGTAACAAGCTAACGCATGCGTTTACTTGTACGCGGGTTGTCGGTAACCACAGTGCACACCTTGTCATTTGCTCTTACCAGTTGCATTACAACACCAGCACAATGTCATTGCCAGAACAGCCACCGAGGACGGTGATATGGACTGAGCTTTTCCACTCTTATGTTAACTCAAGGTTAAAAACACCACGTAATAATGGCATAAACCACGACACGTGTCATGCACACAACTGCCAACACACGTGGATTTCCTTGTCCCCTCTGCCGTCATTTATGGCCGCAGCGCCGCCCGCCCATGGCCATTAACTCCCGGGTGCGGGCAGCTGCACTGTCACTGTCCCAGTGCACGCCCGGCTCAGTGCTGCTGCGTGACCTTGAACCACAGAGACTCGCCCGCTGGGAGGGGAGCGAGGCTGTGTCGCTTTCCCTCACCACATCACATCTTCACATGCACCGCCAATCAGCGTTGCTCTCGTTACTCCCTCCCCCGCCAGACGTGCAAGTCGTGCTGTCGCCACTGTGGTCCGCGTCATCAGTCACACTTCATTTTGAGGTGACAGTTCTTCGACTGATTTGATGGTCTATTGGACTATTGCTATTCCAACGTTGTCTGTGTTGCCCGACTGCTGAGTACCTCTGTTGTGTGCTTTGCTGGTTGAATTTGGAGCACTTTAAACACAGGCTGCGCACCACTGCACATTGTAGCAGGGGGAAGGGGTCGTGTCTGACTTTGCAAAGAAGGTGTTGGCACTTTGGTATTTGGGCATGGCAGAGTTACAAACCGGTGAGAAGTTAGAATGGGCTGTGTTGTTGGTACCTGTCCCTGTTATGATATAACCGCCTCTCGAGCACGGCAGTGCTTTTCAAATATTCCATGAACTTGACCAAGGATGATATATCTTGACCAGTGAATGTCGTTTCCCACAGCACATTATCACATCCAGCCTCTTGCAGAAAATGGGAAGCAGTATCAAGTCCCACTGACTGACTGACTGGAAGCTTACTTGATGCCCAAAATCAATTTCATTGTAACTAACTAATAATAAATAATAATAAATAAATTAATAGATAAATAAAACAGTTTGGTGTTGAAACTGAAAATCAATGTTCCAAATTTGTTGATATTGGTACTTCTGCCAGTTATTGGCTCAACATTTTTGCCATATAATTGAATTTGTGTGTAATGTAATCATTTTGCGAATGATTGTGGTTCATTGATTGTGTTATATTGAATTCTGTTTTCAGAGCGTCAGCTTCACTAAGTTTATGGGATGATATTACCGACCGTAAAGTTCATGTACTGATGGACAAAGAATACCAAGTAGCTTCGAAGCATGTTATCAGTCTAATCACTGATTCCATTGTAGATAGGAATCCTTCAAAAGAAGGTAAGTAGAATTGGTCTGAATTACAAATTTTGTAATTTACTTCACAGTTATGTAATGTACTGTTCACATAACACTTTATAAAATGCCATTATTATCTTTGTAAGTGGTGATACCTTTTCATGATCTTTAATGACTGTTGTTTTGAGTCACAAGATTTTTCTGTAATCCTCCCAAAGATCAGTCTTCATCATTGTCATACTCACTCAGGTCATTTCCAGCGCTCTGCCGGAGACTTTACTTAATCTCTTCTAGAGGACCGCACAGTCCCATAAAATGAAACTTGTAAATTTCTGTCTCCAATTATTTATATCAGTTTTGGCACAGAGCGTATGAAGTACAAATTGAAACAAGAGCTGCAGCCATCTAATTGTATTATTTGTAAGGCCATTTTATATGGTCAGTTGCGATAAAACCAAAATAACACTGTAAATCATGCCACTACACAATATAATGCCATAATTCAAGTTAATGCACCACAAAGCACCAAAATGCAATCAAAATCATTAAACTAATCAGCATTTTCTTAAAAAAAACTTTAATGACCTTTACTTAATCTTTTAAAAATTAAATTCCAGGAATGTTATTTATTTATTATTTAGCAAAACGTTTGTATGTACTACGATTTAATATTAAAAAAATGGGAAAAATTAGTTCCTTTGATTGTGTAACTGTTATTAGTTTACTCATTTTTACATTATAATCTTAGACTATTTTCAAACATATAAATACTTTAAAAATGTTTTATTTGTTCTGAAAAGTTAGACATACAAACCATTGTATTGAAAAAAGTAAATTTTGTATCATTGAAAATTACACTTTTTGGGAAAAAAATTAGTATCATGGAACTTTTAGGTATCTTATTTGTTCAGTAATAAGCTATCTTTTTTAATAAACAGATATCATAAATAATTTAAATATTAAAAACAATAACCCCGAAATCTCCTGCTTTAAAAATGAAATTCACCTGAAAATAAAACCATAAAATCTTGTCTTAAGTGATTAAGAATGAATGAGAATTCTTTACTCTGTACTAGTTTTAGGCACTGGGCGATGTCGTTAATAAGTAATGACCATTTCCGACCTGAATGATTTAGGTAAGTTGGTACCATTCTGCTAGAGGAGGAATGGAGGTCAACTTTAGGGAACTGTCTACCATCCTGTATGGGGTTGCTTCATCACACACACACACTGCCTGCTGGTAAAATGGGAAACATTGAAGCTCTTGTAATCATTTCTGAGGAATGCAAGCTTTTTGACAGCAAACTGTATAAACAGTGTTGAGTTAAGTGATGTAGATGAGATACAAAATTATTAAAGGTAATTAACTTAGAGCCAACTAATTTGCTTGGAAATTCATCATCTGTGTAAAAAAATTTTTTTTTTTTTTTAATTCGTTTTAAACTGGCATAATTTTTAGGTCTGAGTAGAAGCGGCAGTGCTCTCAGTTATGCCATTTACCTTCCACCCAAGTTCATTTTGTAGCGTCGAACCTTAGATCCTTCGTTAGTGGGGAAACTTAACTGTGCCATACACGTGTGGGCTTTCCGCGCCACTGTTCTGTGAACAACTTCACAACGTTTTCACTGTTTGAAATCAAACATCCTGTGTTGCTTCGCGAGTGACATTCGGGAAATGGGTTCTACTGGTACTTCTGTTTGAGGCAGTTGCATGACACAGAGAGGTGACCTGTGAGCGTGCGTGCTTGTGGGCGGACAGTCGTGGAGGGCGTGCGGCGACTGGTGGAGGCGGCGGGCGGGGAGCGGGCCCCGGGCGACGGTGCCGCCGGCGCCGCCGGCGCCGCCCTGTGGCCGGTCCAGGAACTGCTGTGCGCCAGGCTGTGCTCCCTGCTGAGGATGGAGCTGCTGATGGACGCTCGCGGGCACCTGCTCCGCCAGGCGGGCGCCGCCCTCTGCGCCCTGCCCACCGCCCCCCTGCTGCTGAAGGTGCTGGTGCGGGCGCTGGGGAACCCCCACCTGCCCGACGCCCGCTCCCTCCGCGTGGGGTTCGACGTGGCTGCCCTGCTGCTGGACCACGCCAGGGCCTCGCCGGCCCTTTGCTTGTGGCAGCCGGGCGGAGGCGACGCGGGAGAGGTTCGTGGCCACTCCATGCACTGGATATCTACAACAGATACTTCTGACACAGCTACAGGGTGTTGTGAGCTTTCAGGCACTCACGTGGAGCACATTTTATGAATTGTTTCACACTACTGTAACAAGTTAGTGTTCTTCCTATGATGCGGGACTTTTGGGACACCCTGTAGAATGATCATTACTATTACTACTTACATGACTTAGAAAAAAAAAAGTTGGAATAAAAACAATTATTTTGTTTCGTTAGTGATTAAATGTCACATTTAGCTCAAATTTTCTTCTACTTTTATGTTTATGACAGAGAGAAGTGTGTGTCGTAGCTGTACAGCTGTCATGGTTCACGGCATCCACGTGTTTAAAGGGATTGTCGGCGGTGTGCTCGCTTGCAGGCGGCTCCGGCACCTCACCTCCCCGCCCTGGCCGTGCAGTTGAGGCACTTGCTGCAGGGCGGGTCCAGCCGCTTCGCCCTGCCCTCGCTCGGCTCGAGCCAGTCGCACGGCTTGAAGCTGCGCGCCCTGCGCGAGATGCTCTGGAGGAACATGGCGTTCTTCACTTCGCCTCGGACAGACGCTTAGTGAGTACGAGTCGGTGCCTAAAACATGCTGGGTCCGATTCCCCGTGTGAATCACTCTGCTGACGTAAGTGGCACTAGAAAGGGGCCTAGTAAACATGGAATCAGTGTGATAATTTAAATAATTTTCAAATGCAATGTATGTACTTGAGTTCTTTTTATTAAACTCATAGTCATAAACTTTAGGGTCATATTATATTCAGAGTCACATTATTTTCGAGTAAATTACAGACTTGCTCCTGGTTTATGTCTTTGGATACAAAAACCTTTATGTTTCTTTACGAAGGTAACTGTAATTTATGTCTTATCACTTACAAATACAAATAATAGTAAACCATTTATTAAAATATGCAGTAAAATTGCAGTTGTCTGAGAGCCCAGGAATAAATTAACTTTGGTTTGCCAATTTTCTTTTTGTAAAACAGGAATATTAAAACTTTTGTATCTTTTATTATATTTTCAATTTTTTCCTTATCAATTAAATTAATAGGATGTTTATTAAACATGTATTCTCGCCATAGGTGTGAACACACATTGAAGCGTGAATGCCTCATTTGCGTGTGGCCAATATCACTTGAGTCTTTTCTTTGGTGTATTAAATACTTAAAATCGACAGGTCATTCATAGTGGCATAAAGTGAAACCTCGTTATAAATTACCTCACTGTAAAGGCTTTCTCTCTTGAAAATATATATATTTTTAGGTCCCATCAAGGTGTTTTACATTTGGTAACAGTTCAGTATTTGATTCAAACGGAAGAAGACGGCCTTGACGGAACGGTGTGGTACTGTTGCAGCGCGGTGGAGCGGCAGTGTGTCCTGCTGGCCGTGGGGGGCGTGACCGCCGCGGCCCGGGGGGCGGCGGGGGCGGGCGAGACGGCCGGCCTCAGGGACTGCCTCAGCGAGCTGGACCAGGGGGACGCCCTGTCCTCCGCGGCGGGCTGGGTGGAGTTGGCCGCCGCTCGCCTGGGCAAGGAGCGGAGGGACTGGCAGGCCGTGGGGCTGGCCTGGGTGGGGCTGGGACTCCTGCGGGCCAAGCTCCAGGAGATGCGCCCCGTGTCCGACTGGGAGAGACGCGAGTCGCTGGCCTCCGCGGCGCGGGAGGTACGACCCTGCCCTTTCCTAAACCACTGTGGAGACCTCTCCCATGGGTTGGTAATATTCCAACAACAACCCAAGAACCAGACTGCGACCATAAGATATGATCATGCGACCCAGGGTTCAAAAACCATCATATCAAACCATGTTACTTAATGTACCTTGCTTTTCGTTTTTAAAGTCTTGTTTACAAAATTGTCATCAAAGACACACGCCTAACGCCGTTTTATCAAGGGAATCCTTGAATTAGTCGGCCGTGACATACGGTCACAAGCCAACCTAGCGTTTTCTTGAGTAATGTCAAAAACTATAGAAAATGATCGGTATGATCGGGAGGATCATTTGATCATTGTAGCAGGATTTGAAACGAGGGCACCCAAACATGAGTCTAGTGTTGCAATTGTGCTACATCCTTTGGTAGCAAGAGATTAAAAAGACAACAAAATCAACAAAGCACGTTGATTGCACGATTAGAGGAGAATTGTTTGGCATGTTAACATGATACCAGCACTTGTTAAGTTCTTATTTTACCAAAAATATAGACTGTATAAATTTTGTTAATGCTTCATGTAACACATACAGTTAATCACTATAAAGAATTTTCTCAAGATATTTATAAATTTGAACTTTTTCACAGGTAAATTTTATCTAAGGGGCAAAATTGTATTTATTTATAGTCAAATATATTTTTTTTTTCAAACTATTATTCATTTAATTTTGTTAAGTGAAATTTTCTTAAAAGGAATTTATTTTACTTGTTTGAAACAATTACTTTTTGATCACACTTGCTATTAGTGTGTAAATTGTTAACAAAATTCTCACACCATTAATTCTTAGTCGCCTACACCTATACTAAAAATAAAATACTCTACTTACCTGCATATGTGTAGCATATTTTATGCATATTTTTAGTGCAAAAAAAGCACTGCAACCCTTATGTTAATTTTTCACTTTGGGTTAAAATATTATAATAATAATGTATTGTGTGGTTGAATATGTGTCTGAATAACTAACCTGTGTTGAATTTTAATAAATATAACTTAACAATTAATTTTTTTAATTTGTTTAATCACAGTATCTCAGTAGTCGTGTGAAACTCCGTGAACAGCGCAGTTATTGTATGTGTGCCGTGTGCAGATAGTGCTTTATAGTACCATAAGTGTGCTGATGGTGCTGTATAGTACTGTGTGTGTGTTGATGGTGCTGTTTAGTACTGTGTGTGTGGTGCTGATGGTGCTGAATAGTACTCCATGTGTACTGATGGTTGCTGTATAGTGCCGTACATGTACTGAGGGTGCTGCGTAGCACCGTATGTGTGCTGATGGTTCTGAATGTCACCGCAGGTCACGTACTTGTCGAAGCGCCTGTTTGCCCTCGAGTGCTGGAGCCAGGTGAAGATGTGCAGTATCCTGTCGTCGTCGAGTCTGCGGCAACACCCTGCGATACAGGCCATCATGAACCATCTGAGCTCCAGCAAAGCCAAGAAACAAGAACTGGAGGAGACCATGCCGGAGCGGCCGAGCGAGGAAGAGCTTCAAAATATGAGCGAGGTTATTGAGACTGTTATTCACTGAGATTGAACTTTTCTAGTTTTTATTAATTTTTTCAGTGTACACATATTTTTCTTAAACAAATTTTAACTGATAGGGGTGTGCGAAGACCATTTTTTTTTCATCAAAGACGAAGGCAAAGATCACTTAAATTTTTTTTTACATTAAGAACAATCCACAGATACAACTTTTGAGTGCTTGTGTAGGTGTTTTGTGGGCACCTCTTGCACATCACACACTAAATAAGAACAACGTAGGAAATATTTAGCACATTAACTATTTGGCACTGCTTTAAATAAAAAGCAAAAAAAAAAAAATTAGTTAAATTTATTCATGTGGTGACATTTTAAAACACTGTTAATTAAATGAAATTGTATTTTAGTTACCTGTGAATTTGAAAATATTCGTAATAGTCTAATTCTGTTACAGTAAACTAGAGAAATTGTGTTAGAACAAGGTTTTTTTTTAAGATTTGATACAAACATATTTTTAATGAGACTGAAAATGCATTCAGCATGTTACCATTGAGTCCAGTGTCTCTCATGACTTTTGATGTTTGTGTGTAGTTGGGCACAGCCTTTATCCTGTGTGTTGTTATGATTCAACCTTAAGATGATCTCAATTATTTTCTATTCCAAGACAGGGTGATAGGGGGCTCAAGACTAACAATGAAAGACAGTTCAATATAGAGACTTGATTTAATGTCACGTACTATTATAGAGTTAGCGGTCACCAATTTAGACAATTATTGGGGAGCCTCGCTACCACACCTCGGCAGGTTCCTTACCCACGCTGTGCTGGGTCGCGCTCGCGGCAGGAATTCGACGACGGACTGCGGCGGCCGAGGACACGGCGCTCCGTGGTTCCGGCGTCACGACTTCAGCCGTCCAGTCGCCGGTGACCAGAAGAAGCCCCTTCTCGACGGTGGCTGTCGTTTTAATCCTCCTGTCCGCGTCCGTGTTGATGTTCCGTGTTGTCCTCTTTTCTCTCGCAGCGGCGACCCGCGTCGCTGTTTCGCTGGCGGTGTTGAAACTGCTGACACCTCGTGTTTGACTCAGGGCGAGCCTCGAAGCCGCTTGCCAGAGTGCTCAGAGCGAGTCATAACACTCTCCCCCTGGTTGGATTAAGAGGCTGTCCTCAGCCTAGTTCAAGAGGACACTGGAACTGCATCTTGGAGCGGGAACGTAGGTGTCTTGATGCATCGGCCGCGGACCCGATCTTCCTGTAGGTGCCTTCACGCTCGGAGCGCCGCGTGTCCTTTCTTCTCTCGCGGTCGGTTACGCGGATCGATTCGCTTTCCTGACGTGGTGTGACAGCGAGACTTTCTATAGTTGTTATAACATTTCTATTTAGTATTCTGAGGGTACCGATTTGTGATTACATTGAATTTTTATTTTTTTTTATACAACCGATATAACATAACAAGACACAAATTAATATAATCAACGTGTTAACAACTTGATACATGTGAGTTGTATTATAAATATATCAATACAATTCATATGAACATACTCTGACTATATGTGTGGTAACCAGATTTTTTTTTTTTTTTTTTTTTTTTTTTTGTAATTTTACTCTATCATTGATTTATTTATTTATCCAATGTTACATTCACAGCAACACTCAAAGTGAGTTTAAACGTTGTGCACGACATACAAGACAACTACTACATACAAAATATATAAAATAAGGTGAAATAAATTATAAATACAAAAACAAAATTAAGACAAACTTATAACAAAATATACAAATTACAATACAAACCGCTTGGACAACAAAATATACAGACACATTGATAAAGGAATGATAATAATTATATCATCTAAAAGGAACATATCTTTGACACAAATGGAATATAAAATTAAGTTTTGTATGGAGACATAAAAACAATTTCCATATAATTATGTTCTTATTTTATATATATATACATACATACATATCCTTTTCTTTCGTATATCTAATTAATAACATTTCCCTACTATCTATAGCATATGTCATCCTCCTGTATTATAAGCTGTAAGTTATAATTTATTGTATTAACTATTACTAATATCATAATTTATTTTATCAAACCACTCCTCATATCCGAAATCTCAGTAAGTTATTGACATGGACACTTATCTACAATATTTATACCATTATTTTATTGTACAAAAACGGGTCGACCCTTAACTCTTGTCCACTGTAGCGCTACATAACGTGAACTCCCGGGAGTGAAAATTGGTACCATGGCGAGGGAATTTTATAGGATAAGGATTTATTAACTATTTTACTATTTTACCTCACCTATATAGGTGCTTTTTTCTTCATATATACTTGTACCTTGGCTGCTGGTTGGAACGGGTTTGCGGCCGTCTTGTTGTATTATTATACTTACCTACTCTTATATATATATATTTTTCCGAATACACACACGCTTAAGTACAAAAGCTAGGCATATTGTTACTGACGACACTGACTGCAAACATGCTGAGTATGAATAGGTGCCAAATTCCCTGAAAGAACTCCATGATTGGCTCCTCCCCCTGTAATAAAACACATGCCATAAGGTTCATACATACTCTACTATGCTATATCAGTATCCTATATATTTGTCTTGCCTTACTGTCTCATTGTTATCGTTATTCTTATTACTAGGCCGAGCATTATCACTCTGATAACAGTACGAATTGTCGGTTTATGTATGCTCGCTTTAAATGACGTGTTGACACTGTGTCGTTGATCATTTTATTACCTTTCTTCATTCTCAACACTACTGTCGCTGGCCCCAACACCTTGACAACCTGGAAAGGACCTATGTATTTAAATGATAGCGACTTATGCCGAGCTTTACGTCGAAGCCAAACGGAATCACCTTCCTTGTATGTATTGACTTTAAATTTCTTATTAAAATTGGTTTCCTGTGTTTTTTGACTGTGCATGATATTTATTTTTGCCTGCTCTCTATCACTACGCAAGTGTTTTTCCCAATCTACCGGCCGACGTGGAAATTTCCCAAGCACAGCGTGTGATGGTTGCATGGCCTCAACCCCGTGTACAAGGAAAAAGGGTGTGTATTTACTGCTGGAATTTACTGTCGTGTTATAATTAAAAATTATGTATTGGAGATATTCATCCCATCCGCGGGGGTCTTCAGCTGCCCATATTGTCAGCTGTTCTCCAATTACACGGTTAATAGATTCCACCAATCCATTACAACAGGGATTGAAACTTGTTGTCTGGAGCTTCTTGATCTGCAGTTTTTGTAAAAGTTTTGTTACTAACTCGTTATTAAATGACGTTCCTCTGTCCGTCAGCAGCCTGTCTGGACATCCAAAACGTAGAATAACGTCCTTGATAAATTCTGCACAAGTCTCGGCGTCGATTCTTGGTACTGCCTTAGCAACTACAAATCTTGATGCATATTCTGTCATAACAAGAATATACTTGTTCCCATTCCTGGTACAAGTAAGTGGACCTTTGGCATCCAGTGCCCACTGTTTAAATATTGGTAGCGGTTCAATTGGTTGCAATTGACCCGATGGTTTTTCACGCCCTTGTTTAGCTCTTTGACAAATTTCACATGATTTGACATAATTTTGTACGTCCTTACTCATTGTATCCCAATAATATGCCTGGCGTATTTTTGCAATTGTCTTAAATATGCCGAAATGGCTGCCTCCTAAAAGTGCATCATGGTGGGCTTGTATAATTTCCCGTTGAAAATTTTTAGGGACTAATGTCAGATGAATTTCTCCTCCTGGTGTATTTAATTTATAATATATTTCCCCATTATTTTTCATTCCATAACGCCGAGCTAATTTGATGTATTTTCCCTCCGCATGTTCCGGGTCTGTAAGGGCTACTTTTAATTTTTGAATATGAGGGTCTTCACTATATTCTCCTTGGAAGGGTGATGTGTTTACAATGTCGTTCACTGAAAATAGTAAATCTTCATCTCGTTCAATACCTATATCGTACCTGGAGTTCAACACTACTGTTTCGAATACTTGTTTATTATGTTTGTTATGTTTGAGCAGCACTATTGTGTGAGTAGGCATTTTAGTTTCGAATGTTTTTTCTTGACCTGTTTCTATATCAATTATCTTAATATTTATCTGATAAATTTCCACGGCTGCGTGTAATATAGGCTCACTTAATACCTCGTCCTTACTCATGTTTATTAGTATAATTTTTTCTTTGTTCAATATAGGGCTACCCAGGTTTTCGTAAAATGTTTTGTAATCACCCCAGTTTTTGTGGATGTGTTTAGCAATGGTTGTTTGTATCTCACTTTCCTTATTCTCTTCCGGAAATATTGCGTCAGCAAGAGAGTGAAAAATTGAGTTACCTCGAGCGTGACATGCTCTTACTATATATTCCTTGTTTCCTACGCGCTTATTTATGTATTCCTCATCTGTCGTCGGCACACGTGATAGAGCGTCTGGAATTTTATTGTTCGCACCTTTCACTATTTTTGCTTCGAAGTCGAACTCAGAAACTGATGTGGCAAATTTTTGTATTCGCGTATTGTGTTCCGCCATGCTTCTTAAGTATCTCAAGCTAGCATGGTCTGTCTCAATAATAAAATGTCTGCCATATAAATATTGCTTAAACAGATGGCAGAAATATTTTATGGCGCCTAATTCTCGTTCTGTTGTTGACCAACGAGTTTCATTGGATGTCAATTTCCTTGATGCGTAAGCTATAATGTGACGGTTTCCGCGTTCATCCTTTTGCATTAAGGTTGCACCTATTGCCGTTTGTGATGCGTCACATGCTAAAATTGTTTCTCGGTTTTCAACAAATTTTTCTAGTAGTGGTACTTCCGAGACTGCCTGTTTTAACTGTTGGAAAGCAGTTTGCTGTTTTACCCCCCAATGGAGGTTCGTTTGTTTTTTTGTAAGCTCTATTAATGGTTCTGCCACTGTTGCGTAGTTTTTTATGTATCTCCTTAAGTATGAAGTCATGCCCAGAAATGACCGTAACT
This sequence comes from Bacillus rossius redtenbacheri, assembly GCF_032445375.1. Lineage (NCBI taxonomy): Eukaryota > Metazoa > Arthropoda > Insecta > Phasmatodea > Bacillidae > Bacillus > Bacillus rossius. The sequence continues at coordinate 5,660,519 of NC_086339.1, read as the reverse complement.
GCTTAATGTTTTTTGGTTGTGTCATACGGTTTATGGCTTCCACCTTGTCTGTATCTGGTTTTATTCCATTCGGTGTTATACAATGTCCCAATATTTTTATTTCATCCTGTGCAAATTTGCACTTTGCAGGGTTGACTTTTACGTGAAACTGCCGTAACCTGTTAAATACATCCTGTAAATTTTGTAGATGTTCCTCGAATGAGTCTCCCATAACAAAAATGTCGTCCGCGTATGCTATCACAGAGTGCCACCTCAGTGGTCCTAATAAAATATCAATAAACTCTTGAAAATAACCTGGTGAGTTTGAAAGTCCCATTGGCATTCTATTGTAGTGGTATAACCCTATTTTGTCAATAGTGAAAGCTAACTTATGTCTGTCTTCCTTCCTTACGGGTATAGCGTAAAATCCTGAAAATAGGTCCAGTGATGTTATGTATCGCGAGTTCTGTAACGTCTGTAATATATCGTCCGTTCGTGGTGAAGGATATGACATTCTCTTGACGTAGTTATTTAAGAGACGAAAGTCTGTTAAGAAGCGTATTCCTCCGTTCTTCTTCTGTATCACCAGTGATGGTGCTGCGTACGCACTGTCCGACCTCTCGATAATTCCGGCTGCCTCCATTTGCTGCACCTGTGCCATTAAAGCTTCTCTAACTTTTGGCGCGATTCTGTATGGTCTTGTGTGGATCGGTTTGTCTGTTGTCAGTTCGATTTTTATGTGATAATTTTTAGTTTCTGTGATATCTTGTATTTTAAATGCAAAGCGATCTTCGTTTTCTTTAATAAGTCGTCGTAACTTTGCTTGTTCCTGCTGAGATAACTTTTTATTTATTCCTTCATATGGTGACTTCGCTTGTTCGTCCTGCATTTCCTCTACTTTACGAGTACATTCTTGAATCGAACCTGCATATGTTTGGAAGTTTTCATTTATCATTTCTATTTGAATCATTTTCTGGGATTTTGCTGTTTCCATGACAATTATACCTTCTTTCATAAATGGGACCACGTTGTAATTTTGTAGAAAGTCACACCCAAGTATTATATCTAAACTTAAATGTTCGTTTACCAGGAATGTATGTGTGTATGAATATCCTTGTATACTAAATTTTAATTTCACCTGGTGTGTCGGAGTCGGGAGTGATTCTGTGGCTCCCACAAGTGTGATTTTTTCCTTCAATGGTTCTAGTGGTTGGTTGGTGACGATAGTAGACGCAATGCAACTGCGCGTACTTCCTGTGTCTATTAATGCAATTCTAGTGGCCTCTCCTATCTTGACAGCGACCTTGGGCGTTCTTCGTGTCTTGTTATTTTTTTCCCGCATGTGGTCAGCTGATTCTCTTCCTTCCTCGTCACGACCTTGTTTGTCAGCGACGCCACCACCCTGCTTACTCTGCATTTGTAGCGGTGCACGCGCGCCTGCTGTCGCCGCGTCATCAAGTTTGCTGCGATACTTCCTGTGTGTATTGTTCTCTCTCCACGGCAAGTTGGGTTGTTTATTTTGCAAACCAAACTTACGTTGAAATTCCTTGAACCTTTCTGACACATTTGTGTGCCACTCAAAATCTTGATTGGTAAATAATGGGCATTTATCTAAATGATGTCCTGTGTAAAAACACATTGCGCATGTATCCTGGAATTTGTTTGGTCCTCTTACCTGTGCTACTTTCTTAAATCTGTCGTTCTCTGTTACATTTATTCCGACTTCTTGTTCTGTGTCTCGGTTATAAGATCCTATTTGCGCTTGACCATTAATTTCTTGACCTTCCTTATCCTTTGACTTTCTCCTTGTTGCACGTTCACAGTGTTGTTTCTCTTGTGCTATTGACGTTCTTGAAATTATTATTTCACACCTTGGCTCTTCGTGTTCTTTTCTTTTAGGCATATTTTTAATAATTGCTCTATATTGGTTTCTATACAGCGAAATGCATTTATTATCAGGCATAGCATTTCGCTTGCTAACTTCGGCGTAACTACTTTTTATTCTTGATTGATTTCCGTTTATTTTTTTCTGCTTTGGGAGCGCGGGAATCACTGTTTTCACTCCCTGCAATATTCGTTTTTTGAATGTTGCTCATACGACCTGTTCTTATTTCTGTATTGCCAGTTATCCCTGTTTATGTCTCTGCTCTTGCTCCTATCATCTTCATTGTTATTCCTACATTGTCTGTCTTCGTACTGTCTTCGTTCATTGAACGTTCTCCCATTCAAACCTTCATGTCTCTTTTCAGTTCTTCGTATATTCTCAGCTTTGTCATAATTCGCACGCTGCTCTCTTCTATGACTGTTATTTTGGCTCGGCGACTGCCTGTAATGTGTCTGTCGCATAAAGTTTTGAGCATGCTGACACTGTGCGTAACTATTACTAAGAGCATACTGTGGAGGTTTGCTTCTATATCCCGATCTATTGTTTATAAATGTTCTGTCCCTGTATCTTACTTCCCTTGGCCCGTACTGTGGTTTTCTTGTTTTTTCGTGGGTGTCTTGTTGCTGTATGTTGTGTTTCGTGCTAGCGTTGTTGACTGTTAGACTACGTATTTCTTCTTTTAAATAACTTATTTCCTTTTCTAATGATTCTGTATTAAGTGTTGTGTTTTCAATGTTGGCTTTGTACCTACTATTTCCTATTTCTATTTTTCTCAAGCATGATTTCATGTCATCTAACGTATGAATGTTTTGCAAAAGCAACTTGTCCACAACAGATGGTAAAAGTGACTTCCACAAAATGTCCAAAATCTCTTCATCCTTCATATCTGCCTTATAGCGTTTTGCTAGGTACACTATATTTTCTACATGCAAGAGACTGCTTTCGTCTGTCTGTTGTCTTCGAGAGAGCAATTCTTGTCTGCGTCTATTAATTTTGTCTGGCGGCGTAAACAAGTCTTTTAATCTTTCGACCGTCTGTTGCCACGTCCTGTTTGAGTCCTGTACTGTCTGTAAGTTTTCATACGCCCTCTTGGCTGTACCTCGTAGATATAGTCCTAGCCGCTGTAGTCGGTCCTGGTCTGTCCATCTGTTGATTTCTCCAATTGTATTGTAATTGTGTAGGAACTCTTCTATATCTTCGAACGCTTTGCCTTCGAATGTACCTATAGGTATTTGTGACTCTAGGAAAACTTTAATTGGTTGCTGTGCCATGTTATTATCGTATGTGTGTGTTTCCACGTGTTTGTCCTTTATGTATACAGCGATCCTACCGTTGTCTTCCCCAGTTGACTTTCCTGAATCTATCTGGTTAAGAACGTCGTCATACTCTATGTCAGTGTTCTGTGTTGGTTCTACTCCTTGTGAAACAAGTTTACTGAGGAATGCTCGAGTAATACGTCTCCCTGTGTGATCCAACTGTTGTACCACCTCTGGATTAGTGGTAACAAGCTGCTGTGCTCGTGCGACTAACGAGTTAAAATCCTGTGTGGCATTTGTGTTTGTATCCTGACTCAGCCGTACTTGCGAGGCGCTAGCCTTGGAGCCGGGGCTTGCTGACAGTGTTTCAAACAATCGCTTGGCTGCACTTTTAATAGGTCGTGGTCCCTCGTCATTCGCCATATATTAACATTACTAATAAATTACACTCTTAATACTAGAGTTAGTATAAGCAAAGCAGCATAAAAGAGGTTAGTTTGCATGCAAATTTTATATAAGCACTATGTCTATTTAATAGGTGTGATAGGTCTGGCTACACCCGAAAAACAAAATATGACAGAAAAGGGTGGGTGGTGGGATGATAAACTCGTAGCTCGCAGCAAGAGGTGGGAAACTTAAGGCGCCTCCACCATTGTTATGATTCAACCTTAAGATGATCTCAATTATTTTCTATTCCAAGACAGGGTGATAGGGGGCTCAAGACTAACAATGAAAGACAGTTCAATATAGAGACTTGATTTAATGTCACGTACTATTATAGAGTTAGCGGTCACCAATTTAGACAATTATCGGGGAGCCTCGCTACCACACCTCGGCAGGTTCCTTACCCACGCTGTGCTGGGTCGCGCTCGCGGCAGGAATTCGACGACGGACTGCGGCGGCCGAGGACACGGCGCTCCGTGGTTCCGGCGTCACGACTTCAGCCGTCCAGTCGCCGGTGACCAGAAGAAGCCCCTTCTCGACGGTGGCTGTCGTTTTAATCCTCCTGTCCGCGTCCGTGTTGATGTTCCGTGTTGTCCTCTTTTCTCTCGCAGCGGCGACCCGCGTCGCTGTTTCGCTGGCGGTGTTGAAACTGCTGACACCTCGTGTTTGACTCAGGGCGAGCCTCGAAGCCGCTTGCCAGAGTGCTCAGAGCGAGTCATAACAGTGTGATGTGATATGGCTCTACTTGTTCCCGCAGGCCAGGTCGACGTACCTGACGTCGATAACGTCCCATAAAACAATAGACCGGGTGCTGGAGAAAATCCTGTGTCGGGCAGAGAACTGTGACATAGTGGCAGAGCTGGAGCTGGTGCTCGGGTTGAACGAGCGTCACGCCACCCAGCTGAGGAAGTACTCCGACTGGTTCCCCGACTACATCCACCCGGTGATGCTCGCCGCCGCGCAGGTGGGTCGGTTCTTTATTAATTTTAATATGAAATTTGTTTGAGTGATGAATTAGAAATTAATTAAAGATTTGGTGCTAAGGGGGTTTGAACCCCTAACTTCCCCCCCCCCCCCCCCCCCCGGCTTAGCCCCTGCCTGCGAGTGGGGAGCTGCAGACACGCACGTTGTCATTGCCTTACATCTTGCAAATGCTTGTGAGAAATATATATTTCCACTATGCTTAAAGGGATTTTTTTAGTATATTTTTTTATATTTTTTATTTGGACAGGAATTCCTATAATCTTGCTTTGTAAGTGTACAATATAATATAATGGAAATGTTGCCTAACGCAGTATGTCTCTCTGGAGTGAGTGGTTCTAACACCTTCCAACTGTCTAGTTTCATTGCATGCAGCCACCGAGCTACACTTATTGCATTTAACAAATAATGAGTGTAACAACAGAATCTGTGGGGAAATTTTTTTTTTTTTTGTAAGATTTAAGTACCAAGAATTTAAAATCAAGAAAAATATACTCTTAAAGGCCTGCACACACGATCAGTCCAGCTCCCAGTTCGGACTGCTCAGCCCAAACTGACAGTTTGGGCTGAACTGAAGCCTTCCCCACACATGACCAGCCTTGTGGTTGCTGCTGCTGTTGGTTGTATCGTTTCATCGTAGAATGTGAAAGAAACTTTTGGAATGTCACAATTTAGCTATAAAATGGGGGGGAAAATATAAATGCAAATAAGGAGTATAAACAAAGACACTCAGCTGATGGAATGATGGTCTGATTGTTTGGTCTGACAGTTTGGACTGGGGAGATGTTGTTCCCACACACAGTAGTTTGGACTGAGGGTTCTCAAGCCCACAGTCCAAATGATCAGTTCGTCATCAGTTCCGACTGACCAGTCCAACTTCCTTGCTCACACACAGCAGTTCGGACTGTTAAGTTCTGACTGATACGTGATCATGTGAGAGGGCCTAAAGGTTAGGTCTCACACGCAGATTTGGTTACTTAATTTTCTTATTATTTCTTGAAACCAAAGTTTTTCTAGTAAATTTATTTCAATAACTCCTTTGCATTTGTTGTTGGATCACAAATTTACTCACCGGATATTTTTTGATTGTAAAAGATCGCACAAATGTTCAAAATTATCAACATTTGCAAGACTTCTTATCGCTATCAGATAACATTTTGGGAAAATTTAAGATGAAACATAAAATGCAAGAGAGGTAACGAAATGAAAAGCCTTAAAATGTTAGAAATGAGAACTAAATGAAATAACCATGAACATGTGAGACGAAGCCTTAGAAATAATTAGTACACTGACTGTATTCCAGTCCTTTACTTCTAACTGTTATTAGATTAGTACCAAATGAAAGCTCAAAATGGTTTTATATTTTATTTTTATTTCCAATATCTAAATAAATTATTTTAAATCATAGCATACACAATTTTAAACATTTCGCAATATATATTTTTTTTCTTTTCGTATCTGTTATTTTTGTTACAAAGAGAGCTAAGTGTATTTCACCTCTGTCTGTACGCTTGCTTCAGCTCTCTTACGGACTGAGCCTTCTGCGAAGCGTGGAGCGGGAGCGCGCTGCTCCCGAGACGGAGCCAGATGACGACTACCTGGTGGATCTGGTCCGCTACCCCCGTCTACAGGAGCAGCGACGGGGCCATGGTGGACGTGGTCGGCAGATACTTGGACGAATCGAAGCTGTCCAAGTTGTTGGAGTGCTCTGGGACGCTCTCCAGCGACCTGCGCGGCAGGACTCTGCTCAGGTGACCCCACTTGTGCTCTGCAGCTATGTTCAGTGGCCTTGGTGTTGGCTTTATTTATCAACTGTTCAGCCAGTAAGATGCATTTCTCTTTACGATCAAGCTAACTAAACTGACCTACTGACTGAGCTACAAAAAAATAATCATTTTCCAAGATTACGTTAATAGATAGAGACAAGATTTTATTGTTTTCTTTTTAGTCTAATTTCATTTTTAAAACAAATGATTTCTGTGCTATTGTTTTTATTTTAATAAACGCTGTTTTTTTATACTTAACCAAAATATGTGTAAAATTTATATGATGCTTTTTTTACGGTAAAATAATTATTAATGAATTAGTCTAAAACTGATACAATTAGTAAAATAAAAATTAATTAGCGAGCATTTATGGTTTAAAATTGATTCAATTAGAGATGAACAATGAAATAAATTAAATTAATTTTTCTGATCCATGCACAATTTGTGCAATTTTTTGTCCAGAAAAAGCATCCTTCCTTGAATTTCAAACATTAAATTATTATTTTTTTGTTTGAGTTAAATTGAGTGTTGGCTAAATGCTACTTAATTCCATGATATAAATTTCATTTAAGTGTTATGTGTTGTATTAACTTGTATTTCGGTTGTATGCAGTGTTTTGACATGATTTTTGTTGTTATTTCAGTTTTATCGTAATCACCACATGATTGTTTCCTAGTTATAAATAATTATGCAGAAAAATGTAAAACTACGTATATAAAAAAAACAGACAACATGTTTTATTCGTACACAATTTAGTAAAAATATTTATAGTTTAATTTATTGTTAGTTACAGATGAACTTAATATTTTTTCTACTACATTTTTGTTGGTTCTCCATGAAGTGATAATGTAATATAGTTAGTCCCTTTTTTTTCTCCGTGATAACGTCTTATAAATCGTTGAACGCCGGCTGCGCGCACGTAAAATTGTCACATTCCGCCTGAGCCGAGCGTGCAAGAACCGGCCGACCTCCGTGCGAGAAAATCTTCTTTAATATCGAACAGGTTTAAGGCGGGCTTTTTTTAACTAATTGTTCCTGATGATATCTAAACAAATTATTTAAATTAAATTTGCAAAAAAACTGTACATAGTATTTGAAAATTAAAATGTATGCAATTTTTCATCAATTTTTTCGTATGACATCATCACGTAAAATTATCGTCTGTAAGCCGACTTTACAGACCAAACCCCCCCCCCCCCCCCCCCCCTTTTTTTTTTTCATGCGATGATTTTCTCCCTTCATGGTGTGTTCAGCAGTAAGGGTGTGCACTGACTGAAGAGGCTGACACTGGGGTGGTTGTGCAGGCTCCATGCTGTGGCCCTGCGCGACGTCCATAGCGAGGTGGCGCTGAGAGGAGAGCTCGACCCGGACACGTGGCAGTGCGTGCGTGCAGTTTTGAAGCATGTTGTGGACTTGTGGAGGGGCCAGAGAGTTGAAGCCGAGCGGAAGAAACGAGAGGAAGAGAGTTTGTACACAAGCAGGTGATAGAAAATATATAGTTCATTTGCTGATTATTTTAAGAACTTGCAACTTTTTTTTATGAGAAATGCACTTTTTGTGTCGTTTGTTTGTTTTATTCAAGCGAGAAGGCTGGAGAAAGTATTTAACAAGATTATTTGTTTAAAAAAAAAAACTTTGCAAGCTAATAAATATTTATAAATATTTTGTTTCTGGTGTTTGTGTAATTTTTACTATTTAGGTTTAAATTGAGGTTTTTGTTAAACCTACTATTACATAGTTTGCCACTGTTATGTATGTGCATTTTTTTAAAACCTGATTTATTTAAAGTTTTACTTTACACACTACGTGCACTTTTATATTGTTATTATTTAGAATTAAGTAAGTTTCTTGTGAGTGTTCAGTAGTATGTTGACAGGGTGTGACAGGTCACAAAAGTCACCAAAGTCATGAAAAAGTAAGAAAGAAACTAAAGAACTGGTCAGCTAGCGGCTTTTTGTTAACTTAGTTTTTGTATTTGACAACTTATACAGTTTATTGTAGAATTTTAAACATAGGCTCAATAGTTTAGCATTGTCCTCTTAAATCACTGGAAATTATCTTTGAGAAAGTTGAAGCTTTCTAACAAACAAAACAGATGTTCCTGCATAGATTAGTTATGTTTTGTGTTATTTAAAATTTTTTTTTATGTATAAATAAAATACATTGTCATTCAAATAAGTTGTAAGATAATCTCATTAGAAGTTCCTGAAAAAGTTCTGAAATAGAATCATGTGGTATTTGTAGACACCCTAGAATAGTTAAAGAAGCCTGTGATGTATCTGGGGCTGTAGATTACTCAAATTATACAAGAACAAGGGTTTTTTTGCTTGCTTATTTGTTATGGTTTCTGGAAAAGTATACGCATCACTTACGAGCACAGTATTTTGTGCATTTGCCTGAAATGTAAGTGCTGCGGCGTGCGCAGTAGCGTTACCTGCCGTGCTGTGCCTCTCGGGCAGGACGAAGACCCTCTGCGAGAGCGTGAGCGACGACGAGGTGTTCAAGCAGGACTTGCTGCGGTTGTTCCCCAACTCGGAGCTGCAGGACTTCGGGGACCTGCAGTTCGTCCCGGACGCCCGGGATCCGGCGCCTTCAGGGCAGCCGGCGGTGGACGACGCAGATGTTGCGCTCGTCACAGAGGAATATCTCCACGAGATACACACCTTGCATGCACAGATCGTCAACTACACAGCTTGTAATTGGCGTGCTGTGTCCGGGAGTACCGATGATTCATCGAAATTTGATCATCTGAAGTCTTGGCTGGAGAGGTATGTTTCTGTGTGTATGTGTTTGTATGTAAACTTACTTAATGTACTTCAATAGATGCCTCTAACACTGGACCGCTATGTGCAATTGTTTGTCGAGTGAACCAGCCACTCATCCCCTCCCTCCGCGCCTGGCTGGCTTCCCCGGTGTTTCATTGGTGACCTGGCCAGCCGCTGTCTCGATAGTGTGTAGGAGGTACTGGTGGCTGGTGTTATTTAACTTAATTAGAGCCCAAATGGTGGTTTGGTTTCACGTTTTTGGTAACTTACATTCTAAATTCATTTTGAACCATGGTGTATACGAGTTCTCTTTTGCATTGATACTGGTCTTGTTTGTGATGTTTTAAGTTGGTGGTCATTTGTGATTGGGTGGCCTGCTCATGTCTAAATTATCATTTGTCATCTCTCTCTATCCTATTTGGATGTTAGTCCTTGCCAAGAGCATTGTGTGAGTTAATGATGTGTCAGTTCAACTTTTTTTCTTGGTTCACAATTTTCGTTCCTAGGTTGAACTCCGCACAATTACAGTCTCACCAAAGATATGGTATGTCCTAATAAATTGAGTGTTTATTTGTCCAAAATGACATAATAGTTATCAGCATCCGAACTTTACATTAATCTGACCAGAAACAGTCAGCTAGGTAATGTGGTCTTACCGGATGGCTGGAGCAGCACTATAGCTAGATCCTGTCTTGCACCAATAACTAAAACCGTTTGTTTGGCGGGGTCAGTATTGAATTTAGGCGCACCTAAAAAAATTGCTTGAGAAAAATTTAAATACCCATTCATAACAGAGATTATTAAACTTTAAAAAATAAATTAAATCTTACATGGGCGTATGGACATACCAAAGCAATTGCAAATTACTAGGGATGTGCGAATCCTTGATTTTCAGTTCGGTTCGAATCCGATTCGAATCCCTGGCAATATTTGAGATATGAATCCGATTCCGAATATTAAGCACAGAATAATTAAAAATAACTTACTAATTTTAAAATAATTTGAGTTCTCTTTGTCTAACTGTAACTACTGGCAATTATTTATTACACTGAGATTGAAACATTTATAATTATGTAAACTTAATTAATAAACTTTTTAAAATATGAACATCAAAACATATTCGATTCTCCAACTCAATCGTAATAAATTGCACGCCACAGGGAAATCTCAGTTTTATAAACGTTTCAGCAAACGAAACCATTTTTTCTCCAATATATAGCCAAGATGTTTTTTTCTTGTAGGTATGTAATTGTTTATAGTTTATAGTTTGCTATACGAGGAAATTCGTTATTATAGTTTAAGCTCTCGAAATCTCGAAATTCTTTTAATGTCACTGTGTTAATTATTTAATTTACATATCTTTCTTGGATACATCATATTATAAATACTTATGTAATAGTAGCCTAATTTTATTTTTCACTGCTAGTATTTTTGAGCCGTATTAAATTAATTTATAACTTTTGTGAATATTCGTAATACTGTTCGAATCAATGTACGTACAACGATTCCGGGTTCGGGTAATTGTGAATTCGAACCTTACCCGAAAATATCGGGTACTCGCACATCCCTACAAATTACATATGTATGTAGTTGTCGTATAATGGGCAAAGGATATATGTAACTCCAGAGTTAACAGAGGTCTGCCAAAAGAGGTTATACTTGCATGACATATTGAGTTTAAAGTTATGTAGGGCTGCAAAAATAGTAGCAAATACGTACAGTTCAGGAGTATTAGACAACTGTAAATCATTGTAGTTTATTTTTTTTAAGAAACCTTTTGTGTCTCTGTTATTTTTGCATGTATATTTGTAGTTTAAATGATACTCCCTGTCTCCAAATAAAAAGATGGACAAGAAAAGTGTAATCTCAGCACAAAGAACTCTTTTGTTTATATTGGAACAGTTTTTGCCCAAAAATTTTTTTTCTTCATGGTTAGGCCCAATCAAGGTTGGAGGAAGGCTATTTTCAGAGATTTATGAACCTTTACTTCCAAACAGGGTGCTGATAGTATCTATTCATTGGCTTAAAGGGAAGTTAGAAAGACTTGGGTGTGTTTCTGCGTAAGAGGGATTATATTTACGATTCTTGTTGATTTGCTGAGAACGGGCAGAACCTAGAAGGAACCGAGAACCAAGGATCGGAACCAACACATCACTAGTGGGAATCTTGTTGTGAAATTTTTTTTTGTAATAAGCATATTTTTGTAACCGGTTTTTGTGGTAAATTTTTTTGCCATAGATTAATAAATCAATATAAATTTAACTTATTTTTGTGTGATTATTGATTTATAGTTGAACCTGCTATTTATTTGGATTGCTCTCATGTTAGTGTTGTTAAACACAATTACAACTTGTGACTGCAGTCTGCAGTAAAAGTGAACTTAAAAAAAAAAGTTAAGCCAATTTGTTTTACATTAGTTGACTGTGTAATTGGGTAAATAAATACACCTTACGAATCCGTTCACCCCACACGTAACAATATTTTATACTGAGTATTTATTTCAAAAAATTAATTATCAACCATATTTATAATATCACTCCAGTCCTTTTATTATTTCATTTCTATTAATTATTTGCATACAAAATTAAAATTAGTTTTTTACAACGCCAAGTAAAACAACTTGTAACGAGCATAAAAATAATCACATGCACCCATTTTTTTAATCTCCACTTTGGAAAAAGGTGTTAAGGGAGCAGTTACCCTCCCTTCTGGATATGCCCTTGCACATATGTATGAAGATGTAAGATTTTTGAATTCAGTGGCCATTATTCCTCCAAATAAAAGCTGCAATCAATCACTTCAGGTGCGAGATCTTCAACGGCCTGGTGGAAGGTGTTGCTCCGCCGAGATCCGCGAGCTTGGACAGGGAGCTGTACTCGAGCTACTTGCTGATGACGTCGGTGGTCTCGGAGCTGGCGGAAGGAGGCACTCTGGGCAGACGCACGTCTGAAGACTTCTACACCGCGTCCAACGTCACAGAGGTTGTGTCCGTCATCCCGATCCTCAAGACGCTGATGCAAGACGTTCATCGCCTGCTGGCGGAGTGGCCGGAAAACCCCATCCTTGTGCAGGTACGTAGGCTCTGCTTTGAACAACCATTTTGAAACGTGCGGGAAGGCACTCGCTCCCAGTATGCTTATAACCCACGTGTAGAGTTGTTATTAACGGAGAGCTGTTAAAACTTGTTCTTTTACAAGGATGGGAAAAGGAATTTATTTGGTGAATTATGTTTTAGTTACAAACAAAAAGGAAATTCAAATGCAACAACTAACAATTTTACTATGATCTTGATACACTCAACATTTTGTAAAGCCACAATTAGCCAAGTACATATGTACATACAAACATAATAAATTATTTATGTAAGCAACATGTGTGTGTGTAAAATACAAAACATCACCATTCACAGATATAATAATCAGCTTAAAAGCAGAAATATAAGGGGAAATTATCAGATAGCTTTTATTTTTTTTAAATCAAAATGTGAGAGTAAAGTTTTCAATTTTGCTGTAGAAGAGAAGGAAAGTATCACAGACACAAAACAAAACTTTGAGGTAAGTGTAGAAACAATTATAAAAATGGAGCATAATCCACATAATTAATGATTTTATTTTTAAAATAGTTCTTCCTCATCGACCTTTGCTTCCATCGCTCTCCTACTATATTATTTGTGACTGTGTGTGGTTATTGCATGCAACAGTGTCATTTATATGTCACTTAATATGACTAGTCACACAATATGTTAGGTAATATAATTTAAAAAAACTGCGTTCTTTCAGATAGCCCATATTTATCATATTATATTTCAATAACTGTGTTCGGTTGAATATTAAAAAGGTGTTCTCTTTAATGTAATAATGTATGTGTGTGTGTGGTTTTGATACTAATGAGTGGTTGGGCTATGAATGCTGTGAGTGATAGGCATGGTAGATCCCACTGGGTGTTTGAGTGGCGATAAGTAGAGACCGGAAAAATTTGCGAATTCATTTCGTGATAGGCTGAAATTCAAACATGTGTATAATTCTGCTTGTTCATCTATTGGCTCGCGGTTTAACTGGAGCGCTCTGGGCCAGCGAGAGACTATCGACCAAAGAAGCGTCGAATTACAAACTACGCATTGGAGACGATTCACAATTTAGTAACCAATGAACATGCGTGTTTACTTGAGAAGTGCAGAGGATAATGGAGGCTATCCTAGAGGTCATTGAATCCGCGAATTTTTCCGGTCCCTAGCGATAAGTGGTCGGAGCTGTGCGCAGATACTGACGGTGGCGGAGCGGATCCTGACGTTCCCCGTGGAGAGCGCGGTGTCGCGCTTCCTCGCGGGCCTGGAACTGCTGCTGCCGCGCGTGGAGGAGTGGGAGGTGAACGCCCACGAGGGCGTGAGCCTGAGCTCCAGCGTGCTGGCCCTCAACGGCCAGATCCTCGCCTGGAAGAAGCTGGAGCTGGCGTCCTGGCGGGGCCTGCTGTCCGCGGCCGACAAGAGGTGTCGTCTGACTGTCCTCCAACATCCTCCTGGTCGTGCGACATCGTGTCTGTCGTGAAGTAGCTCGGCTTCTGGGTTGTAGCCGTTTCGGTCGACAATGCAGTCGCCATCATCAGGGAGAAGTTACCTACTACCGACAGTAGGTAACTGCTCCCTGATGATGGCGACTGCAGTGTCGACCGAAACGTCTGTGAATTATTCGCCAAGGACACGGCTACAACCCAGAAGCCAAGCTACTTCAGACAATGGCCGTGAAAGCCTCCGAAAATTACTATCATATCTGTCAATTTACACTTGCACTGATCTACTAAATGCTTTTACAACAAATAATAATTAAGTAAATCAAATTAAATGCTTTGTCAAAACTCCAAACTATCATTCTAAATAGGATGTCACAAATAAATTATACTCACTTTTTACTGCACAGTAATCGTATACTTAAGATTTAAAAGCGCAATAAGTATTACTAATAGGAACAAATATGGCGTTATCGTTAACACGTCACGTGACCATGTCGATGACGACTTACATGAATTTACTCCCTACCCAAAACTTCCGATAGAAGTTCTCACTTCAAAAGAAGGGGGCCTTGCACGCAGGGCACGGGTGCGAGGCAGCCAGTGGTGGCCGCACATCTACGAGCTGCTGCACGCTCCGTCCGGCGCTCCGTCCCGGGACGTGTTCCTGGACGTGGTGTGGCGGTTCATGCACGAGAGCGTGCTGGGGGAGTTTGACACCCGCCTGCAGATGCTCCTGTGCTTCCACTGCGACGCCGTCGCGAGCCGTCTCGACGGTGAGCTGCCCCGGTTCCGAAAACTGCTCAGAACTGGTGCCAATGTGTCGTGGAGAAACGAACCAGCGGATCGGAGAACTTTTATTGGATGTTTATATTGTTTACTTCAAGGCTCTGTCGCACTCACTGAGTTGGTTTTTTTCTTTCAAAATTCACTTTATTGTAGGTTTTCCCTGAAAATTTTATCACTATAGCTAGGGCCTGGAAAATTTGGGTGTTTTCAGTATGCAAAAAGCGGTACTTTCAGATTAGAAAAGCGGTGGTTTAAAGTCGTTATTTTCGTTATTCAATGGAAATTTTACCGGTATTTTAAATGTTGACTAAATAGTGCAGTTATTGAATATAATTGTTTACATATTTAATAAACATTCCATGTATACTAGGAATAGACTAATATGCATAATAACAGCCAATTAAATCCAAAACAGTTACACAAAACAGACACGTTGCTATAGATGTTTGCAACTACAAATTTTCTTTTTTTCGGCTGCCGATGCCATATGCTTAGCTGACTTTAGGTGTTTGTCAATGGAATCTTTTTTTTCCCATGAAACTTTACAGTTGCAAAATTTGCACATCACTGTGCTATTGTCAGTACAATAAAACCCATGTTTCTGATACTGATGCTCGGTCTCGAGCACTCAAAGTATTATTCGACATTTTCAAACTATAGACAGAAATATGTTGCAACATACTACATACAGGCTGTTACGAAAACAATCAACTAAACTTGGCGCGCGAATAAATATCAGCAGTGGAATGTCACTACGTTGGGAATGCTGTCGCGGCTCGTGACGTCAACAACAGATGCTGGCTGCATGCATGCATGCATGCCCGCACACTCCCAGTCTCGCTGCGCAGACTAATTTTGTACCTGCAAAATAATTATTTGCTTATTCGCTTGCTATTTACGAAGTTACACAAAATAAACAACTACGGTAAGATAAATTCGTTAGCCGCTAACATATGTGTTTAGCTTTACACAAAACAAAACTTCTCACAGTCTGGGAAATGTATGATCTTCGGTAAGGAAGCATTCGCTTACATGAGTTGTTAGTAGAAGCTATGTTGGCTAACCTGGACCTTTACATTTTACCATATACGACGCAACTTGGATAAATACAAGATATTAGGTTATTCTTTTGCTTTGATATATTTTATACACTTTTCGCAAAATACAATAAACACGTTCTCATATCCGGCCAAGAGTGCACAGTAGTTTAGAATTCGTCATCATATTATTTTTATTTTTCGTAGAGTGCAAAAGTTTGAGTTTGCTTGCATTCAATAAATACGGTATTGGCATAATGGAGTGGAGGAACACGGGGTTGCCACTTGAACAAACCCCGGCGCACAAATGAGAAGAAACTTAGTGCAAACTATACCCGAGATCAATTTTGAGCATCAAAATCATACACGAACACGGCTTATGTAAAGATAAGGTAATTATGCTGAAACACAAGACTTGGGTTAAAGGATACTTTAACCTTGCGTGAGTATTAGTGATCTGCAAATACAGTAGAATCCAGCTGATACAACCCCTCACGGTTTCCGGAAAAACGGACTTATAAACAGAATGGTTGCAATAGAGAATTCGGGCCAATATTTAACCCCCCCCCCCCCCCCCCCCCCCCGCCAACCCCCCCCCCCCCCCCCATCCTCCCCGCAAATATATCCAAATACATAAAAAAATCGCCTTTGTTTGCATAGATTTCATATTCAAATAGTCTATGGTGTAAAAAAAGACAACTTTTTAAATTCATATTACACCTCGGACTCGCATACCCTGAACAATGGGTTCCGATAAATACTCGTGCTAAGTGAATTCGCGTCACGCGAGTTAGGCTATGCTAGCCGGCTGGTGGTTATTTTCGTTCAAAACGTGGCGAAGGAACTTGTGTGGATCAGGTAGAAAACATTCGGCTATAAATGAAAGATATAAGAACAATGCTATCCTGAAATGCTGTGACATGTTTTTGGAGTAGATAATCACAGCGACAGACCGACAGGATGCGCTCCCGCCCTTGCCGTCAGCGATGTTTATTTTGACAGCTCAAGCAATTATCTTTTCCACGTCCCTTCACAGCGTAAAAAAAAAAGAAAAGAAAAAAAACACGGAATATGCAACCTGGCTTTTGTCGCACGCTGTGTGGGAGGGGAGGAGAATGCTGACAGTTTCTCACGCAGAAGGTTGAAATAAGGGAGGGAATGTGTTGAAATGATAGCTGGTAAAAAGGGAGGGGGGGTTGTTTTTACATGGTTTGTGGCTCTGGGAGGATGAGCCCTGAAGAATTAACAGGTGATGCGAGAGGTAAGCGTCACGTCGCGTCATGTCACGTATGACGTCAAGCCGCCGGGCGGGTAAGATAACGTGACAGCTGAGACGGCTTTTCGTGCGATAGTGGAGGCGCCGAGCTAGGCTAGACACTGCCGTGTGGACAGTCTAGAGGGGTGGTATCTATTTTTAGCCGTCTTTTGTATGCCTGCCTGCTTACAGTACAGCTCTCGCCAAGATAAACGTGAACACATAGCGCCCAACAAAGTGTAACAGACTTGTTTTTCAGCCGATTTTACTCAAATTTTCGACTTTCTCAGCTCAAATTTTTCACTGTTTCTCAAAAAACGGTCGTATAAACGGAATGGATGCATCCGAGAGGAGTCGCATCGGCTGGATTCTACTTTAATGGTACTTTTCGGGGAAAAATTCGCAGTGTAATATAGAAATGTTGTGATTTTCGCGAATGTACTTACTTTTCGCGTTTTCATGCGAATTTTCGCAAAATTCGCAATCGCGAAAAATTCCAGGCCCTAACTATAGCTCTATCGCTGTGGACCTAAGTGAGGAAGTTTTCTAGTGTTTTGGAACATAAATAGTGGGTTGTACGTTTTCCAGGCAGCGTAATGGTGTAAAATGAAGTGTTTTTAAGAAAACTTTCAAATTGCAGGAAAACGTAATGCTCATCAAATTTGTTTTGAAATTTAAGTAAAAGGCTTTGCATCTTGTTTGGTCAAGTAACAGTGGGGTTTTACTTTATTTAAGAGAGAATATGAAAATAACCGCGAGAAAAAGTTTGTTCATTGTATATCTGTCAAGTGTAAACAAAGTTGATATAATTACTAGTGATGAAAATATATAGTTATTGGAATTTTTTTGCGAATGTAGATGTGCATGCAATATTAATTTGGTAGTTTTTATTTAAAAAGTTGGTAAATATTTGTTTCTGTGGGAGTGCTGTGCAGTTAATACCTACTTGTCTTTGTAAACAACCAATATGTGTTTTTTTTCTTCTATTTTCCAGAGCATTTCATATTTATACTCTGGAATGTGTTCAAGTATTATGCCCAGTTCCTTGCTCCAGTGAAGAAAACTATTGCGGACTTGCGTGCACCAACAGAGAAGAAACTTAAGGACTTGGTAAAAATATCCAGTTGGAACTATTCTAATGTAGCAGCACTGAAGAAATCATTTGAGAAGTCTAAACGTGCCATCGTTAAACATGTCAAAGAATATGAGGTAGAGTATAGTCAGTTTTATTTCTTGTTGCATGTTCAGGTCATGTGTGTTCTTATTATTGTGGAAGTACTTTTTCTTATCCATGTTAATGTCACTATTCATGACACACATCAGTTTATTATACATCCCACTGTAGATAAGAACAACAGAAATTAAGATTAAAAAAATAATTTAAAATTATATCATTCTGCAGATCAGCTGTGGGTTCCATTGTTTTGAAATATAACGGAAATTTTGTTTAAGAGCTTTACTCTCTTGAAATATAAAATAACAATGGCACTTAAATAGAGTTCTTTACACAAAGAAAATAATTTCAGTCCTCAAAATAATTGCTCTTATTGTCACAAACAGCTAGGCAAATAAATATTCGAAAGAAAGGCCCAACCAAACTTAGCAGAATATGTTAAAGATGCTCATTTCAAGCACAGGACCTTTCGTAAGATTTCAAAGTAACGGAACTACTCTTTTTGACTAGGTGCTAACGTTACATGATGTTAACATGTTCCTTGGTTTCTTGTTATGGGCTTTGATGTCTTAAAACAGTTTGTCCCAAAGCGTTGAGATAAGCGTGCGCGGATCTGCATGGTAACCGACTCTAGCATTGCAAAGCTGAGACGTGCTGACAAACAGTGACCGCTCCGAAGCACTGTGGTCTCAGAGTGCGAAGCGTTAGCCTGGCCAGCTCAGTCATCCATCAGGCCTACATGCAGCAGGTGGCTGCCTCCTTGCCTTCTGACTTCAGCTGCGTCGGCAGATCTCGGCTGGGCCAGGGTCACCGCCCTAGACCTCGTCACACTGCTGCATGCTCCCTTCAGGAGGAATTATTTTGTGCTTGAAGTAACGTGTACATTTACCCGCATGACGGTTTGGTTGTGCTGACAGGCCGTTCTGAAGCAGCCAGTATTCCCGGCCGTCACGTTGCCGCAACTGAGTGTAGAGCAGCACTCGAAGACGTTACAAAAGCTCCAAGCCCTGCTGACTGTTGATACCGAGCTGTATGTGGCTGTCTCACATCAGGTAGTGTACTACGTATCTTCAACTTGCTAAATACTTATAATATATATGTGTGGATATCAGTGTTCTGTTAATATTTAAAATAATTTTTATCTTTACAGGCAGTCATCAAAGCAATAACACTTTATGACCTATACATACTTACTCGTTTTGTATTTAAATGATTTCTCTCTTTCTATAGTATTACTAGAACTCATCCTTAGTGTTTCTGTCTGTTATAACACACAAACTTTGGCTGCAGTTTCATCCCGACAAAATAATTTGAAAACATGCATGACTAATGGTCTAAAATACTTCCTAAGGTTGGTATGCTCTTTGAAGTTGGAGCTGTACAACTCTTTTATTGTAAACTAGCTGGACCGGCCACTTGTTGTGACTCAGTCTGGTAAAAAGAAAGCAGACATTTCTAATATGTTTAATTTCACAATTAATTTAAACTTCTTTGGGTGCGATGAGGTTAATATTACAATTGCAATTTCAAGTCTGAATTTTAATGCAATGTTTTTGTGAAATATAGTTTGGAAAAGTTTCTGCCACCAAAGAGATACAAATAGAGGACTTATGAGTTATGAGTCGAGGTTTGAATTGCCAAAGAAGTTTTACTTCTATCACAGAACTGAGTTACAAATGTTCATTTTTTAATAAATCATTATATATAAACACGTGTGTATACGAATGGAACATTGTGTCAAAATTTTAAAGCTATCTGTGAAGAACTTTCGGAGATTAGCTATTTTGTACAAAAACAAATTCACATTTTTGTTTGTATTTAAAATGGAACAAATATTTAAATTAGAATCTTGAGTGTCAATTATGTTTAATTAAACTAAGTCCTACAACCACTGCAAATTTTATCACAGCCATAGAATGAATTTACTTAAAATAACTTGGGGTAATTACATGTCACAAAAATATGTGTAAAATAAAAGTGTTATTCCCACTTATTTCAATGAAATAATTTTATGACAGGTTTGCTGTGATTATACATGTTTGTCCAGTAAAACATTATCCAGACACTCAATGTTGTTCTGTCCTAAATGCTTTCTGTTGTGTACAATGAAAATGCTGTACACCTACACTTCAAAGATGTATACCAACCTTTGGAAGCACTTTAGGTTTAGACCATAAGAAGTGTAGATGTTTTCAACTTACTTTGTCATAATGAACCTGCTGCCGAAGTTAGTCTGTCGAATTCAGACTCATATATATACACACACACATATATATATATTTTTTTTTCCCCTTCATGTTTATTTGTTTGTAACTATACTTAAGACTTCTGTCAGTTGTAGATGTGCTAAAATACTTAAGTTGTCTTTAGTGCTTGATAAATTGTTATGAATAATTTATTTATAGTTTATAAAACTTATTTACTTGCATTTGTTGGCAGAAATATGCAGTTGATCAGAGCAGTGCGAGCTGCGAGGAACAGTGGTGCAGCAAGTTCAGAGACATGTGCAGAAACGACATCCCGGCAAAAGACCACGCAGCTAGGGTCTGTGCCATTCACGAGTGGTCTGCAGACACGCTTGCTGCGTACGTTCATCTCTCGCAGCTCCAGGTGCGTGGAGCTGGTTTTTTTTTAACGGAGACCAGCGACGCGGGAGTTACAGTGTTGCAATTCGGTAACCTCAAGATGCACCACTGGCTGCCGTCATTGCCTGGACTCCAGGCAGTTTCCCAACTGTATTGTAATATTGCTGGATTCCTCTACATGTCCTCCAGTTTCCCGTGGCATCCCACTGCTTCTCAGACTGCCGAAAGTTGGGAAAAATAATCCCTTCCTTTAGTAGGAACATTTTGTAACTTCAAGCCCAAAGCAATGGGGAATGGGGCAAAACACTAGACTTAAAACTTCACCATAGTGGGGTTGCTGAAAAAAAAAATTATTTTTCATAGGATGACCACTACAGTGACTTTCATCCAAACTTCTATAACTACTGCATAACACTGGTTTTGCCAGAAAGTGTGAAAAAAAATTAGCCAAGAATCAAATTGGACGCTTCAAAATCAAATAAAAATTCTTTCTTGCAGTTTATTCATTGTGGTACATTTGTTATAAAAAAATTTTTTAATAAATTGCGGATGGGCCAATCAAAATCTCCAAATACCATCGAATTCTTAGTATTAGAAGGATTCAATATTCAAGGAAAACATTAGAGGAAATCAAGGAAATTAAAAAATTCAACACTTATAACCTCTGAAGTTTACTAGGTCAACTTTTTTTACATGCTTATCATGTATCATTTCCCAAGATAATGTACTTTTAACATGCATTAAATGTATTGAGTCTAGAAACGTATTTGATGGTTAAAACAGTTAAAGGGGTAAAGTAAAGGGGTTTATTGTGTGACAGTCGGAACTATCCCATGTACGTGCAGCATGAAGGAGCTAGAAGCAAGTGTCCCAGTAATGGCAGCGTGTGGGCTCGCAGGTGGACCGCTCGCTGCCGCTGGAGAAGCAGAGGAGCTGGGCCAAGAGCTCGCTCCAGCAGAGGCGACGGCTGGTGTCCAGCCTGCTGAAGGAGCTGCAGTCGCTGGGGGTGTCGCCGCGGTGGGGGGCGGGCCTCGAGCGCTCCGGCCTCGACCTCATGTTCCTGCCGGCCGTGGACGCCGCCGCCTCGCTCGGCCGGCTGCCCCGCAGGTGCGGCCCCTTGAGTTCCTTGGCGGTGTTCATCAGGAGCGGGGAAGCCACTACACGCAGGGGCGCAACAACTAAATTTCCAAAGGGGGGGCAATATACCTTTCTATAAAGAATCATCGATCCCCCTATTGAAGCGGGGGTCCAGGGGTCCTCCCCCGGGAAAATTTGTATTTCAAGGTGGAAAATGGTGCTATTTATGCAGTTTTATCATCTAAAAATTGATTACACAGCACTTTCTTTGCCCCTGTTTGCCCCCACTTCAAGGTTTCAGAGGGGGGGCAAAATACCCTTGCTCCCCCCCCCCCCCTCCCTGTTGTTGCGCCCCTGACTACACATACTACTGAGAACAAAATAAACCAAGTGACAGGGCCATGCAGATGGTTGTGTTATTACTAGGGATCTGAGAATACTTATTTTTTCTGTCATCCAAATAAAATTTGAACTGAATATCACAATATTCACGAAACATTAATATTTTTACTATAGAATTTCTACATACATTTAAACTTTTTTTTTTCACACTTCACAGTATTCCAAGAAAAATTGATCAAAAATACAGTAAAATATAAAAGGGAGGAATACACAAGAAACCATAATAAAGAGTTATAAAATGTGTTGTGGGGGGGAAAGAGGAAACCTGGCGATACATTTTCTTAAACCAGTAAAATTTTAAATTTTTGGATTGTTTTGTTTATCTAACTGATTAAATGTGTCAAATATAGATCATTATAAATAATTTTAAATCACAATCACTGATTATTAGTTTATTACTAAAACAATGTGTAAATAATGTTTCAGAAAAGAAAACCTAAATTTTTCAATGAATCATCTTAACCCCATACATGTTACTTTTTTTTTTTTTTTTTTCCCTAATATCTTTTGGTTAGAAATAATTTAAAAAAAAAAAATATTCAATTTTAAATTTGTGATTGAATATCATATTATTCACAAATACCAAATATTTCTCGAATACTGTCAGACTTTTATTTATCAGATCACTCGTTCAGTAAGTTAGTGATCTATTTATGTAAATATATTTGTTATTATTCAGTTGACAATGGCTATCTAATGTAGTATGTGTGTGTTGTGTGTCTCAGGGCAATGGACGACCAGCTGGCGGCAATGTGGGCAGAAAGTGAGCCGATGTTCCACCAGAATATCGCCAGGCTGGGAACGCTCAGGCAAGCCCTGAACAATCCGTCCAAGGACATAGAACATCATCTGATTGGCAGGATGAGAGGCTGCACATCTCACCTCATGGTTAGCAACCAACAGCACAATCTGATACATACTGTTGAAGCGTGCAGTGGTACATAGGCTCCACCCCTGAGCCAAGGGGTAGGATTACAATGCAGGACGAGAACAGCAGCAAAACTCCCTTCTACAAGGGAGGCAGTAGAGCAGATCTGATGGTGAATGCAGGAAAAATTTAAGGAAAGAGTGTTCTGTGTGACTATTAACTCTACAATGAGGTAAAGTGCAGAAACATAACCAGTAATGTGTAAAACTTAATGTAGCCTAAATAAATACAGATACAAAACACCCGTAGTTTGTTCTTGGTTCGCAACATGAATTGATAAGCCATTAATGCTCTAAATAGCAGAAAACTATAAAAATACTAACCAAAATTGAAGATTTAAAACTTCAGTTTGAGGTCGGATATTTTAAAGGAACCAAAAATCATAATGGAAAAAAAAAAAAATAGGAACTGCACAGCCAGATTTACTGGATTCATAGAGCAAGATTTACAATGGCCAGGTCCTAAGTATAGTTTAGATTAATTCTCGTAATTTATATAGCCCAGTTCAAATCAAACAAATTTAACTAGGTACGAACCTGTGTATTTTGTAGTAGGAAGTAAGAATTTCAACACTTTATTCTTAATTACAAATATAAGATTGACAGTATTGACACATTTAAATCAGCATAGCTTTGACCCTTTTTTCCAGTTCTTAGAGTATTTTCTTTGTTCTGTGATTCATTTTGGTTGCTAGGAAAACCTTGTTCTGCCTGTTTGTGGTGTCAGGAGGAGCTCTGAGTACAGGAACACCTTGTTCTGCCTGTTTGTGGTGTCACGAGGAGCTCTGAGTACAGGAACACCTCGTTCTGCCTGTTTGTGGTGTCAAGAGGAGCTCTGAATACAGGAACACCTCGTTCTGCCTGTTTGTGGTGTCAGGATGAGCTCTGAGTACAGGAACACCTCGTTCTGCCTGTTTGTGGTGTCACGAGGAGCTCTGAGTACAGGAACACCTCGTTCTGCCTGTTTGTGGTGTCACGAGGAGCTCTGAGTACAGGAACACCTCGTTCTGCCTGTTTGTGGTGTCACGAGGAGCTCTGAGTACAGGAACACCTCGTTCTGCCTGTTTGTGGTGTCACGAGGAGCTCTGAGTACAGGAACACCTCGTTCTGCCTGTTTGTGGTGTCACGAGGAGCTCTGAGTACAGGAACACCTCGTTCTGCCTGTTTGTGGTGTCACGAGGAGCTCTGAGTACAGGAACACCTCGTTCTGCCTGTTTGTGGTGTCACGAGGAGCTCTGAGTACAGGAACACCTCGTTCTGCCTGTTTGTGGTGTCAGGATGAGCTCTGAGTACAGGAACACCTCGTTCTGCCTGTTTGTGGTGTCACGAGGAGCTCTGAGTACAGGAACACCTCGTTCTGCCTGTTTGTGGTGTCAAGAGGAGCTCTGAGTACAGGAACACCTCGTTCTGCCTGTTTGTGGTGTCACGAGGAGCTCTGAGTACAGGAACACCTCGTTCTGCCTGTTTGTGGTGTCACGAGGAGCTCTGAGTACAGGAACACCTCGTTCTGCCTGTTTGTGGTGTCAGGATGAGCTCTGAGTACAGGAACACCTCGTTCTGCCTGTTTGTGGTGTCAGGAGGAGCTCTGAGTACAGGAACACCTCGTTCTGCCTGTTTGTGGTGTCACGAGGAGCTCTGAGTACAGGAACACCTCGTTCTGCCTGTTTGTGGTGTCAGGATGAGCTCTGAGTACAGGAACACCTCGTTCTGCCTGTTTGTGGTGTCACGAGGAGCTCTGAGTACAGGAACACCTCGTTCTGCCTGTTTGTGGTGTCACGAGGAGCTCTGAGTACAGGAACACCTCGTTCTGCCTGTTTGTGGTGTCACGAGGAGCTCTGAGTACAGGAACACCTCGTTCTGCCTGTTTGTGGTGTCACGAGGAGCTCTGAGTACAGGAACACCTCGTTCTGCCTGTTTGTGGTGTCACGAGGAGCTCTGAGTACAGGAACACCTCGTTCTGCCTGTTTGTGGTGTCAGGATGAGCTCTGAGTACAGGAACACCTCGTTCTGCCTGTTTGTGGTGTCACGAGGAGCTCTGAGTACAGGAACACCTCGTTCTGCCTGTTTGTGGTGTCAGGATGAGCTCTGAGTACAGGAACACCTCGTTCTGCCTGTTTGTGGTGTCACGAGGAGCTCTGAGTACAGGAACACCTCGTTCTGCCTGTTTGTGGTGTCAGGATGAGCTCTGAGTACAGGAACACCTCGTTCTGCCTGTTTGTGGTGTCACGAGGAGCTCTGAGTACAGGAACACCTCGTTCTGCCTGTTTGTGGTGTCACGAGGAGCTCTGAGTACAGGAACACCTCGTTCTGCCTGTTTGTGGTGTCAAGAGGAGCTCTGAATACAGGAACACCTCGTTCTGCCTGTTTGTGGTGTCAGGATGAGCTCTGAGTACAGGAACACCTCGTTCTGCCTGTTTGTGGTGTCACGAGGAGCTCTGAGTACAGGAACACCTCGTTCTGCCTGTTTGTGGTGTCAAGAGGAGCTCTGAGTACAGGAACACCTCGTTCTGCCTGTTTGTGGTGTCAAGAGGAGCTCTGAGAACAGGAACACCTCGTTCTGCCTGTTTGTGGTGTCAAGAGGAGCTCTGAGTACAGGAACACCTCGTTCTGCCTGTTTGTGGTGTCACGAGGAGCTCTGAGTACAGGAACACCGTGTTCTGCCGGCAGCACGTCGCAGAGCAGGAGAGAGTGAAGTTTGAAGCCAGCCTGCGATCGCTGTGCTTGCTGAGGTTCTGCACCTGGCAGCTGACGTGTGTATGCGATGCCACGTCGACGACTCCCAGCCACAAGTGCCAGGTCAGGGACTATTTAGAACAATCATTTTATTTTTATGTTTCTAATGTGTTCATTTTATATTTTTTTTTGTATGTCATTTAATTTTTTCAGTAATTGCTAGTAGTTATATTTTTTTTTTTAAAAAAACAATGTCCTCATGTTATTTAAAAATAGGTCCTGGTTCCATTAAAATAATATTAGCTAGTGGTTTCATTTCTGATTTTGATTTTTTTAAATTGATTTCTTAAATTCTAATTTTTTTTGTTATAGTTCAATAACTGTCTTTTTTATTTTGTGATATTTTATTGTTTATATTTTAATATATTGTTTTTTTTTTACTTTTTGGATAACTTTGGATAACTCGAATTATTTTAATTTATTTTTAGCATTTCACTAGCATAGTTAAAACATTATTTATAATAAAGTAAATTTGTGAATTAAATTAACATTTTCACTAGGTGTTACTTATACTGCAGTGACAAAATGATTTCATCTTTTATCACATGCTGTAGGTAATTTAAATTATTGTAGCTTGGTTGCCCAGGCTCATGATAGTCAAATGTTTCTGCTCTCTTATTATTTATACATTTTTTTGTTTTCATCATGTTCTCTCTGTAGGCGGAGGTGAAGAAAGTCGCGGCGAGGGTGAGCACTCACTTGACTCAGCTCTCGCACGTGTTCGACTCCTACCCGAAGTCGTCCTGCTCGGAGGAAGCCGGCGAGGTCATGGACGGCTCCAGCGTGTTTCTGCGCCCGCTCCTCGTGTTCGGGACGGGTCCCGCTCCGGCCGCGGAGGAGCTGGCCGCGTGCAGCCGGGCGAAGGCTGCTCTCGACGGGAAGGCGGGCCTCCTCGCGGAGAAGTTGCGGTCGCTGAACCGGAGCGTGGCGTACGAACCACAACTCGCGGAGGTGCGACCAGGTGACGCCGATCACTACCGGTTCCTACTGTCTCCAGAGACGCAGCGGGACATCGACGGATTGCACGAGCAGCTGCTCCAAGTTGGCGAGATGGTGAAAGATCTGTGCCGGGGCGAGTGCGGGTGGTTTTCGGAAACGCCTCTCGCCGAGTGCATGTCGTCTTTCTCCGAGAGCCTGATCCGGCACGTCGAGAGTGGCGCCACCGCCACGGACGAGCTCCCGGTGAGCGCGCGCACGAGGAAGTCACGAGGAGGTCTGGTGGCGTTCTCCGAGGGGATATTGACGAAGGTGCTGGACGGTTTGAGAGACGACGCGTCAGGGGAGCAGGATGCGGAGAACATGTTGAAGATGCTGGAGAGGTTGGACGACGCCCACGAAGCCCTGTGTGTGGACAGAGTGCTCGAAGATCTCAGCCTGTCGCTGTCTCGTTTCTGGCTTGGCACAGAGCCTTTGCAGGCGGACAAGATGTAAGTAAACTCTCTGTCATGCTGATTGCAGCCGGCAAGACACACTAGTGTTTGGTAGATTCCAAAAGTATGCCGATATCAGTTAAGATTCTCATATTTGGGGTTCATTTTTTTTTATTATTATTGAAATTTCCTTCTTCTTAAGATAATTCATATCAACTCCTTACTTATAAACTCGGATATGAAATATGTTTGTTATTTTACAAATGTAATCATAGTAAAATATGTATGTTGATTAGAAAATTCATAATATTAATAATACATAGGACTGAATATTTTCAGTAAGATACCTGAGACAACAAAACCCTCCTCCCCCCCCCCCCTCCCCACAAAAAAAAATATTAATTTGCTTATGTGAGTGTGATTTCTGTTTAGTACTTAATCTCAAATCATAAATATTTTTAAAATAAATTTACCGCAGCAAACAAACGTTGCATGTCTTATTTACATAAATTTGTTGTATTTAACTATTTTATTACTATACTTGGTATGAATTGAAAAGGTTGCTGTTAGATAGGTATAGGGGAAAAGATAGAGGGGAACCAATCAAAGTGGTGAAGAAGGGAATGGGAATGGTAGGGTGGAAGAGTGGAAAGGAGTGAAGGAGAGGCGAAGACCGAAGTGCAGCAGCGTCTTCCTGTTTTTGCATAGCTCAATTTGATTAAACCTAACTGAATAATTAATAAAAAAAACCTTATAATTAAACAAGAAACCTTCTATTGAATCAAATAAGAATGATAGAATTGCCAAAAAAAAAAAAAAAAACACATAAATTTGTTAAAACTCAATTAACTAAAAAAAAAACCTCATTAATCTAAAGCAAAACCGATTAATCAGAAACATCCAACTAATTGGATGAAATTTCTAAATTGAATCATATTTGATACCTAAAGAAAATTAAACAATGCTCCACATTTCTATGTTTTCCCAACTTCAGTTTCAAAGTATAGGATTCAGACGATTCCAGTACCATTGAAAGAGATAAAATGGCTAGTTTCAGAATCTGAATTCATCCTACAGTGTTTTCGTCATATTTTTTTTTATTTTCTGATTCTCTTAACATATCAAAGAATTAGAAATGAAAATCAATTTGTGTGTTATGATTAATTTATGCAAATATTTTCACACTAGTTTTTTTCATGCATTTCAATTGCTGTTCTGTTTTTTTTCTTTACAGATTTTTAGATTTTCTCATGTTGAATAGGAACACACAAGGGTAACATTTCTGCTTTAGCACTTTGAAGAGTCTGTGCTCTGGCTGCTGTATTAACCTGTAAGTGCTGGTACGGTAGAACCCTGTTATAATGTATTTCAAGGGGGTATAAAGAAAAAAACATAAGCAGGAAATATCAATATTATCAAAAGACTCATCAAGTTATTTAAAAAAATGTGTACAGTTAAAACTACTGATGGGTACACTCAATGCTTGAATTTGCTTAACCAAGCCAACAATTTTTCAACTTCATCATGCTTCCAGCTTCTGCCACAAGTCTGCAAAATTGTTTTAACGATTTTTGACGATATTAAGAGTTGGAATGCCTATTTCCAATTCCTTCATCACTTGAAATTGTTCAGTATCAAGATTCCTATGTATGAATGAAATAAATTAAACTCTTAATCAACAACAGAAAACACTTTAGTTTTTAATTTTTCCATCGTGGAATACTTGTAGGACTACCTACGACATCTTAAAACACAATAGCTTTGAAAAGAACAGAATTTTTTTTTTTTCTAAGATAATAGTGCCAACAGACATGTAAGTGCGAACATTACGTACATTCGATATATCGAATACAGAGCACTAACTTGTAGCACTAGCGTTCCGGCACACTTACATTTTGTTTTTGTGTACAATCCTATTTGAACAATCTACCTGTGTGGTATAACAGTGATTGTAAACAAAAATGAATATAAAGAGTAAAGTAAACCTTTTAACATTTAAACTTCACAGATGGGATAGGTGTTGGAATAGTTAGGGTTTTAAAACTTTTTTTTAATTTTAGAAATCAAACGTTATAAGCAGGAAATGCACCATTCAGGATACTTTATATGCGTGAAATAAATAATTGTTTTTATGGGGGAAAATGTTGGGACTTAAAAAATATGACGTTAAAAGCAGGAACAATATTACAGTAACAGGGTTCTACTATAATGTAATTGTGTGACAGTGCCCAGCTCCAACACAAGACAGTCACGTGCAGATGTGCCGCTGTTGCAGGCGTCTCGGCTCGCTGGTCCCGCTCCTGGAGCAGTTTGCGTGCCTGTGCCAGCTGCTGCTCGTGATGAGACTGTCCGTGAGCCAGGCCGTCGACGGAGTGCTGGCCACCGTGCTGACCGTCTTCGAGGAGCTCGCTCGCAAGGTAGCGTCAATTACACCTGTTCTGCCTGGAATCGGAACCGTCCGTTCACAAGCTTTAATGTTTCATACCATATTTTAAATGTTAGGTCATAGAACTGTCGATAATTCTGATGTATAATAGATTCTTACAAATTACTATGCCACAATTGCCGTATTTTCCGGCTGGTAAGCTGAAAATGTTTACGCAACTCGCCTAACACTTATGTACAAAAGACGCGGTAAAATATTTTAAGGTTATATCACAACCACAATCACCTGTATTTATCTGTAACACTGTAATATCCAAAATTAGATATCTGTACTTCAGGGAAAACACGTCAAGCAATCGTGATGCCATGTTGAAGTAAATAACGTAAAGCAGGGTGGAAAAACGTGTTTATAAACATTTAAGTTTTATTTTTTGTTTCCTTTCGTATATTTAAACTAATTTCTCATATTTTTGATTCATAAAATATTTTTTTCTTAAAATAAGTTGGTTTAAAATTGGATTTACGCGTATTACAAAGTCATATAATTAAAGAAATGTGTCCACGAAATGCATAGTTATTACTATGTTCGTGTTGACGTTTCATTTGCAGTGACCCCGATAGCGTTGCTCTATTAAAATCTGTTGTGAATTTGAATCACGGTAAACGGAAAAAAAATCTCGTGATCGGTTAATGTTTTGAAGTCAATGTGAACGTTCACAGATGTAAAAAAAAAAAAAAAAAAAAGCGGAACAATGGGGAAAGAAATGGGGACTTTGAAGAGCAGGACAGGAGAGAGGGATCTCACAAGAGCTTTAGTGAAATGAGGGAATGCAGCCTGGAACGGAGGGAGCCGTGCGTGCCGCAGGGGTACCAGATCCCGGAGGAGCTGATGCCAGACGAGGACGGCCAAGGGGACGGGCGCACCGGCCAGGGGGGCCTGGGCCTGGGCGACGGGGAGGGCCAGCAGGACGTGTCCGACCGGATAGAGTCGGAGGACCAGCTGGAGGAGGCCCGGCCCACCGGGGAGGAGCCCCGGGAGGACCCCGACCAGCGGTGTCCCGAGGTGAGGCCCGGACGTTGCGCATGCTCTCTGCAATTATTTCTAGATGTATTTTACACTTAGAATCTCCCAATGATTTCATATTATTTCAGAATGACACATTAAATAATTTAATAATTTTTACATACGTAATCAAATAGCTCTGAACAAAGATAAAACAAAAAATTAATAATTTCATTCGCTAGAAAAATATCTTCCAATAAAATTTTGGATTACAAACTGTGCAATACTCTTAATTCCCTTAAACCTTTCTCTAAAAGATCTTGGAATTAGTTCTTGACTTTAGATTATATTTTTCAGTTACATTTAAATTACTTAAATCACCTGTTCTGAATTAACTCTAGCTTTGATCAAATATATCACTTATCATGTTACTAATCTTTATTCTATTATTTCTCTTTTTACATCATTAATCAGTTCCAAATTAAAGTACACATTGTTTAGTTATCTGGTATTCTATTAACTCCTCTGATAGTTTAAAAATATAATCTACACAAACTAAATTGTTCAAAATCATTAATCTTAAAAATCTTCCCCACCCTGACCTACTTAATCTTTCTGAACACAGAGGGCATCTAGATGCTATTTTAATTAAAAATAGCTATAGCAAAAAACTTAACTGCAAGTATATACTGAATAATAACTGGACTAAGAACACCATAATTTAATTTTTATATTAATTTCTAACTATAATTATCTTGATAAACTTGGTATACTGGCTAAAAAAGTAAAAAAAAAAAATTAAAAGGTAATGTAATTTTTTAGATTAATTAACTTACTCTAGTTTATTAAATATCCAACCTTCTACAATATCTGTTGCTTGATGATTATGGTATTAGTTCTGCTGGTTTTTGGTCCGTTGATTTGTGTTTTGCATTCTGTTTAGTCGACAGAGTAACAGTGTCTAGTCTGTGATATGTTTTTCATTTTTTATTTTACATATAATAGTTGTCAAGTTGTCATTGTGCTGTCTGTTTTTATGTCTTATCCGTTATCCTTTGTTTTTGTTATTTACTGTTAATTTTTATTTGTGTATGTATTCTATATGTTGTGCTCACCGCTAAAGTCTGTAGACGGTTGGTGGGAATGGTACAAAATTTGAATATAAATATAGTTATTTTTGTTTTTTTTATGCATGTTGGTAAATAATTTTTGTGCTACTCTCAGGCATGATATCATTGTAAAGTGTTTGTACAGGTTATGCTAATTTTTTTTTATGCTTAGGAAAATGAAAACGCCATCGAAATGTCAGAAGACTTTGGCGGTGAAGTTGGTGAGGCCAAAGAAGCCACGGATGACGAGGAAGGCCCAGAGAAGTCTGATGGCGAGAATGCAGATGACGAAATGGGCTCCGCTAGTGACAACGAACAAGACAAGCCTGTGAGAGTTCTTCTTGAACTGTTTCTTAACTTATTAATTGATGACCACTGGCACTAGTTTGTTCTGTTGCCTGTGTAACTTACAGTGGTTATTTAATTTTTATAAAGATTATGATATAAATCCACACTAAATTTCATTCTAACTAGCTAAAATACTCATATCACAGGTGACGCTTATGCCGTAGAATCAGTCCCTGTTGCTAGAATGCGCTACATAACTAGTCTCTTTTTTTTTTTTCGACTTTCCTATTTTCTTCTACAATATTTTACGTAACACATTGTTCCTACAGGTCTGCAATTAAAAAAAAAAAATCTTTATATTTGTGAGCAATTTGATAGTCAGTTCAACATTTCAAATCATCATTTTTTTGACGGTTTTTTACTGATAGATGCAGCAAGTGAAACTCATTCACAAAAAAAAAACCAGAAATATTTATTGAGAATTTTGTATTTGTTTTCTACAACATGGTACCTACATGCTTTTTATATGTAACCTTTGATCATGATAAAATATACTCTTATTTTTATGTTATAAATAATCAATTAAATTATTAGACAATTTTCTAAATTAAAATTTTACTTATTCACAAATATCCATTGCTTTATTTTGTATTTTCTTGCATTTTACATCATTCTATCTGCTTTAATAGATTTCTCCCTTCATTTTATTGTATTTTGCATTAAGGTTTTTTTTTTTTACACCTGTGAAGTTTCAATACAAAGGATTCAGTTAAAAATATCTTATCAATTTGACAAATAATATGATATTCAAGTCAAAATTTGATTCAAATTAAAAAAAAACATTAACAGAAGCCTAATTTATGCCTAAAATAGGAAAGTATTCTGATCAGTTTTTGTGTTTGTTTCTATGCTTAATTTTTTTAATGTTTTTTTTTTTCCGGACTGCAATTAAAAACCTGCTTATATGGTAAAGAACGAGCAGATGCACTGTAATGTTTTTTTTCCTCCCCACAAATTCTGTTTACCTGTGTATGTAAATTTGTAAAAAAGAAAAGAAGCTTGGTAAGTGCATTGTTTGTTTCTCTGCAGTACTGGGGAAGCGACCAGTCCGGCGACGAAGAGGGCGACGAGGAAGACGGCCGGGGGCAGGAGCAGGGCAAGGAGAAGACGCGGGTCGGCGCGAAGGACGACGAGTCGCCCCAGGACAGGGAGCAGCAGCAGAGGGACGAGGAAGTGGAGGACATGGACGACGGGGAAGAAGCGCAGGACCAAGTGGATCCCTACCACGGTGAGCGTTCGTGCGGCGGCGTCCGAGCGGCGACACCTCAAGTGGCTGCAATGTGCTGGAGTGTCGGTGTGTGCGTACCTGGCCCATTGTTAGTACCGCTGTTCCCCGCGTGTCGTTCAAGGCAACATGGAACCCCCGCCGGAGCCAGAGCCCCTGGAGATGCCGGAAGACCTCCGCCTGGACGACGGAGAGGCCGGCGACGATCAGAACGGAGAGGATGAGGCGAACCCCTTCGACATCGACGAGATGAAAGGTATCTGCCTAGTGTGGCTACTCCCCTCTAGACACCAACCCTTATGGAACTATTTTTGACTCGGAACATTTAAGGTATTTTTGTGTATTTTAGCTTTAAATATTCTGATGGGAGGGACCTTCTTTCCTGATGCATTACATGCTGCTAGTACAGTAGTATTTTCTTTATCCCCTCCGCCTGAAACGCGGGATGATGGTGTATTTTTAGCACCAACAACTTTAGTGCATGAAGGGTCAGAGAAACATGAAGACTCATCCAAATTCCATATAAGGTGTGGCTTGTCATGAAGCTTATGGTTATTCAAAACGTCTTTCAACAGATCAAAATATTTCTCCACCACAAATGTGTCTGTTATTTTTTTTTACTTGCATATTAAATAAGTTCAGGTTTTTTAACGGATAAACCATGCCGAGACTTAAAGTTCAGAAACCAGTCTTCACTAGGGTAATAATTGCGGGAAAGGGTTTTGATGTTTGATTTCACGTACAAGGGAACTACTTCCAACACCTCCAACACATAATAAATGAGTTTTCAGCTGTAGCATATGCAAGAGGGTAATATATTCTAAGTGTTGTGGAATGTAGGTGTGGTATTATTGTTTTGAAGACTCAAGTAGGCGGCAAATAATAATAGTTGGTGTGTGTGTGATGTTTTTGCATATGTATCAGTAGAGACATGCATTTATTAAATTTTTGATAAAGTAAATTTTTATTCAAATTTCAGGTTTATTTGTTTAAAACACAATTTTTTTTACTGTTTAGATAATACTGAGAGTCCATGTTCAAAAACTTTGAATGCTGCGAATTTGATGTTTAAAAATAGATGATTTATATAATAATTTGG
Source organism: Bacillus rossius redtenbacheri (assembly GCF_032445375.1). Taxonomy (NCBI): domain Eukaryota; kingdom Metazoa; phylum Arthropoda; class Insecta; order Phasmatodea; family Bacillidae; genus Bacillus; species Bacillus rossius. The sequence goes on along the minus strand of NC_086339.1, from coordinate 5,626,422 downwards.
GTCCGAATATTGCTGGAAAATGGTACATACAGATTGTGCGCATTTCATGTAACTGGTGAGTTATTGATATCGATATTAGACTACGTGTGCGCGCTCTATATGGGAAGCAACATAACCAAACATGAATATTGCCAACTAGCGCTGGCCACATTTTTACAAGCGGTATGTAGCTGTGATGAAGGCGAACAGATAAAGGTATTAACATTTTTTAAGTTTTTAAAAGAAAATTTATGCATTAGACAACTTTGTATTTCATTTAATTAAATAAGTAAGTGATAATATCCGAATGAATATCAGATTTCAACTTTAGAATACATCACTTTACACGGGGAAATTACCTACACAAAACGCTCGTAATCAAACAGCGACGCCAAAAACTTTATGCAATGTTTATGTGATAATTTTTTCTTCAAATTTTGACGCCCTAAAATAAGGTGTGACGATAAACTCTTTAGTTCTGAATTTCCACATAGACATTCCTGTGGGAAAAGAGGAGAGAGGTGAAAAATTGAGAATTTTGTTTAATTAATACCAAGTATAATTACTAGAATGGGATAACCAAATCCTCAATCCTCAAATACCATTAGATCATTAGTATACTAAGGATTCAATATTCGTGTAAAAAGATTCAAAGAAAAATTTTAGAGGAAATAAAAAAAAAATTATATGTAGTAGTTATAGGAACTTAATTTGTGAAACAAACATTTAAATGGTTGAATGTTTTAACACCATAGTAAATACTTTTCATTTCTTGTACATATTTTATTTTTGAGTCTTGAACACTAGATTAGATACAAGGTACTCTTTGGGATTCAAATTCGAGATTCTGATCCGAGAAAATTGGGATTAAACTCATCACTAATAACTACAGATAAATTTAAAAGTAAGAAAAAAAAAAGATACCTGTAGTCTACTTCTAAAAATAAATATTTAATTTATTTCAAAAATTTTGAAATGTGCCTATGTGTAAACAGGTACAAATTTAAAAGTTCTGAGTATTTGTATATTATCGGGTTGAAGAGCTTCTACTCTGTTCGGGTGTTGTTCTGTTGGAGTGAAGGTGAGATGTGGCTGTGTGTGTTGTCAGAAGTGGAGGGGCAGGACAAGGATCAGCAGGGGGAGGAGCAGGACTCCCAGGGAGAGGAGAACGAAGGCTCCGAGGAAGCCACAAACGCGAGCGATGAGGAACACCAGCAGCCGCCCGAGGAGGGGAGCGCGAGAGAGGGCGGAGCGGGAGGCGAGGAGGAGGAGAAGGCAGATGAAGGAGAGGCAGACCTGGATGAGGAGCTGGCGGAAAACAGCAAGGAACAGACGAATGCCGGAGAGGAGGCGATGGATGCCGACGGTGGAGCACAAGACCAGGTCTGTTGCTTTCACTTTATAAATTAATTCAGTCAGTTATCTTACATCGTAAATATTCTTTTTCATCCAAATCATTGTCTCCAAATTGGTTTGCAACAAAATTAGTAATATTAGGTACTATGTAATGTAGAGGTTTTAAAAAAATAGAATAAAATATTTTTATTGTTTGCACTGAAGAAGTTTGCCTATTTAATGTAATATAATCCAGTATTTTAATCCATATTCAAACACGAATATGTTAACCTATTTAAGCTGGTTATTTTTTTTCTCCAGGTTTGTAAGATAGGTTTTTAAATCTCGTCAGGATCTTAATTCTGTAAAAGAAATTTAAATTCCCTGTTGTTTGCTAATGAATCATTGGGTACATGTCATTGTGTAAGACATAGTCTAGGATGCTTGCACATGTTATAATTGTTCATGTTTTTGATTCTCATCCCCTATAATGACTTTTGAAGAGGACCGAACGTGTATCCTAGTGTATTAGAGGTTGTTGTTATCGACCCTTCATGTAATGAACGTGTGCTTGGCGAACTGCGGAAGTGTGTGCTAGGTGCAGGTGCTGGTGGAGGGAGGTACCAGCAGGCTATGTGTTGCAGGCCACCGCGAACCCGGAGGCCCAGGACGAGGGGGCGCTGGAGGCAGACAGCAGGAACGAGGAGGCGGGGGTGGGGCGGGCGGAGCAAGCCAGCGACAACTCGGGCCACCAAGGGGAGGAGTCCCAGCGACAGGCGACCAGGAGCGACAGTCTGTCGGCAGATCCTCGGCAGGCGCGGTCCAGGCAGCGGCCCCGCGAGAGCCAGCACAGGACGCTCGGTGAGTCTCGCACATGGCAACTGGCCAAGAGCTTGGGTGAAGGGTGTACAAAGGCATATTTCTTCAGAAGGTTAGATGCTGCAAGTTTTTCAATTTTTAAGAGGATAGTTACATTTAAAATAGTTTTTCAGAAGATGGCAGTGTCATCCTACTCTTTAAAGATATCTAATATTTATCTACAGTAATAAAAGTCATAAAACAGGTGATGGTAGCTTATTCAGGTTGTGAATTTTTTTTTTTTTTATGCTGCATGGTTAAAGTAAAGTGTGATGTATTAATTTATTAATATTACCTTGTTAGATGATTTATTTTGCTAAATGATTAAAATGTGTAATTTATCATTAGGTGGGGTAGTGTGTGCCTAGAGAGGGTGGCAGATGGACGTGAGCATGCAAACGTTCGGCACGCGGAACAGCATTTTTAGATTGTTATAGCTTTCAAGATTAAACGTTATTTTCACTGTCTACTTAATTTGTAAAAAGGTTTGCAAAGTTTAAGTTTGCTTGATAAGCATAAGTAATTATCCAGAAGTATTCGTAGAAGTATTTATGACTATATGTGTTTACTTAACATCTATACTTGTTGGACATCCCAGCGGTGGAAGAGCAAGGTAATTACTTGTGTGGGTTTTAGTAATTTCGGTGTTGAAACACTCAAATGCTGCTCCCAGTCGGGTTTGTGACGCTTGAAGCGAGCAGTCTCCACACACGGCACATGCCGTCTGCTCAGGGAGCGCGGAGGAGCCGGTGTCGAAGAGACTGAAGACCATCGAAGCGGAGGAGCGAGAGGCGGACGAGAGGACGGACGCTGCAGACGAAGGGGACGCCAGCGAAGAGACGGCTGCCCGTCAGGACCAGTTGTACCAACACGTGGACGACGCGGAGCGCGACCAGGACACCCAGGCGCTGGATGCAGCGACAGAGGTTAGCTCTCACGGCTGTGTCCCCCGGCAGTGGGTGTGCTGTGGTTGAGGCAGACTGTGCCGGAAATTAGGTATTTCGGCACTTTTTTTTAAATTGTTATTATAATATTAAATTATTTTTGAAAATTTTATTTTCTATATAACTTGGTTACAAAAGGGTGATTTACACTTTGTTAGGCTGGTGTACTCTACGTAGTTAAACTTTGTGCCAGTAGACTGAGGCTCCTTTTCTCAGGGACCAATCTGATCTTTTGCATGTCTAAGACGTCTTTGGTAGCCCGTTTGACATTTCTCCCGCTTACAGTCGCGTCCGGGGCCTGTAACATTATTTCCCTGCATGACTAAAACTCCATACAACAGCTCTGGACGAGTTGTTACCATTTCCCAGAGACGAGCTTACCATAGCTTTTACCGTCACGCATACGTCTTAGGTTCTCTCCTCGAAAGTCACGTTAGGATACTCGTTCCCAGCCTCGTTGCACCCCCACCCCTCCCAGCTCCCTCCGGTTCTCAAAATTTACCCCAGGATCATTGCCCTGACGTGAATGCTGCCAGGCGTTGGCCGACTTCAAGGACAATTTGCCACATAGAAAAAAATATGTGCAACGATGGACCACACACGACATCTAGCGGCCGAAATAGTAACTTCTTTCTCTTGTCGCCAGCTCGTGGGTGTGTTGTGGTCGAGGCAGACGCTGGAGCGTTGGGCGCTGCTTACAGGAGCAGGCTCGGGAGAGGGAGTGGCGGGACATGGACCTGGCGGAGGAAGACGAGGCGCCTGAAGAAGAGGCGTGTCCGGAACTGAAAGGTACTTAACTGTGCATGGTGTCGGTTTTCATTTTGACGATGATGCTTGTATGTAGAAACAATTCAGTTTGAAAGTTATACCTATATTAAGTTTCGTAAATCTTCTTATGGCTTATCAGCCCTCTAAGTGAAGATTTTGAACCGCATACTAACTTCATCCCAGTGGTTACTAGCTACTATTTCCGGTTCTAAGTGGGAATCATCCATATTAAGTTCCCACACGTTTGTCAAGGGATGCAGTTGGTCCCTCCCAAAATTAATAATACGTAAACTACAAAAACAGGTTATTTAAAGACTTCTTTTATGATGGCTATGACTGAACAGGGAGTTGCAGCCCGTAGTTCTCACGTCCCTGACATGTTCAAGCCGGCAAAATATAAACACAAACATAACAATTTAGTGAACAAGTAAACTATCGTTAAGTTTTGGTACTCCTGCCACCGCTTCGAACCTGCAAATTAGTTCATGTGACCTAGGTGAATTTAACTAAGTATAAGACATATTTTAAACCATTTTTGTATAAATTACTTTCAATATTGAGTTCAAAAATGGAAGGTTATTTCAGTAGGTATTTCTTTCACTCAATAATCAGCCTCTTTCTGAAGGTACTGATTTTTTTTTAGCAATTATTTAGTTTTAAAACCATGTCCTCGAGCAGTATAAGATGCTTGTTTCAGATGAAGAGGTTGTAGAAAACCAGCATCCAAACAGCAAGAGGAAGCAGAAGGCAAACGCGCAGGAGACATCGCATGATCAGGAACAGGAGGCGAACGACAAGACCAAAGTGGCGGGAGAGATCGTGCCCACGCTGTCTGCAGAGAGATTCGAGGGTGTGATATCGCAGGGCATGGTGACCTCTTTGGTGTCGGGAGACAGGAGTGTGCCGGAAGAGCAGGCGTCCGAGTTGCGGGAGGTGTTACTGGAGCAACTGGCATCGTGGACAGAGGTACTCACCATTAGACACTTCTCAAACTACGTATTAATTCTTCATTACTTTGTTTGCTGTACACAGTAATAATAAAACTGTTGAAGGTAAAAAGTCTGTACATTGGGGGAAATTTAGAAAAGAACTAATGTAAATGGCTATTAATATTATTTAGAATTCAAAAATAAAATGTTTAACTTATTTGTCTGTCTGTCCTGGTATAAATCAAAAACCATTGAATGGATTTAGATTTTTTTTTTTTAATTAGTAAGGCTTTGGCTAACTTTATCACTATATGATTACAGTATTTTACCCCTAAGGGGGTGAAAAAGTGGTAAAGATGTTTTAAAATAATTAAATATATCTCTGAAGCTGATTTAGCATAAGAGAAGATATTCAGTATCAATAGTAAACATACCTATACTACAAACTAAAAATCTTACCACTTTGCAAAATTCATTCCCTGGGGTGTGTGAAAAGGATAAGTTTGGTTTTAGCAAGAAAAATTAATGCTTCCAAATCTATTATAAATAAAGGCAAATGTATTTTCTTCAAGTTAAAATACATCATTGAAACACTAAAACATGAGTTTAAAAAAACAGACCAATTAATATATACTATGATTCAAACACGTTTATACATTATAACTTTATTAATTTCAATATTACCTAAATGCTTTTATTATGAATAAAATATTTTTCTATTTCTTTAAATAAAGGTTTGGGATTTATCACATACTTTTTTTACAATGGAAGAATATTTGCAATACCCTAAAATTGAGCAATGTGAAGCTTACATAATACCTTCTTTGTTACGTGGACAGCAAAAGCCAAAGATTTTGCACACACAGGATCAATAGCAGTTAGAACTTCCACGATCTCACCGATCACCCTGGCAGGTGCAAGTGTGTGTGTGTGCGTGCGTGCGTGCACCGGGTACAGCCGTGTGTTCCGTGCGCAGACGCTGAGCGATGACGAGGCCAGGATGGCGTGGGGCGGAATGTGCTATCTCACGGGCTCGCTGGCTCAGGAGTTGAGCGAGCAGCTGCGCATGATCCTGGAGCCGACTCGAGCTTGCCGGCTCAAGGGCGACTACAAGTCGGGGCGCCGTATCAACATGCGCAAGGTGGGGCTTCTGGCTCATAGTTCTTAGCTCCTGGCTTTTGGTTCCTTACCCTAGGATTCTGTATCTTTGTACCCAACACTGGGTTCCTAGTTCCATACCTTTGGTTCCTGGTTCCTAACCCTTGGTTCCTGGTTCCTAACCCTTGGTTCCTGGTTCTAACCCTTGGTTCCTTGTTTCTAACCCTTGGTTCCTGGTTCCTAACTCTTGGTTCCTGGTTCCTAACCCTTGGTTCCTTGTTTCTAACCCTTGGTTCCTGGTTCCTAACCCTTGGTTCCTTGTTTCTAACCCTTGGTTCCTGGTTCCTAACCCTTGGTTCCTGGTTCCTAACCCTTGGTTCCTGGTTCCTAACCCTTGGTTCCTTGTTTCTAACCCTTGGTTCCTGGTTCCTAACCCTTGGTTCCTGGTTCCTAATCCTTGGTTCCTTGTTTCTAACCCTTGGTTCCTGGTTCCTAACCCTTGGTTCCTGGTTCCTAACCCTTGGTTCCTGGTTCCTAACCCTTGGTTCCTTGTTTCTAACCCTTGGTTCCTGGTTCCTAACTCTTGATTCTCATTTCGAAACTCTTGGTTCCCATTTCCTAACCCTTTTATTAGTAGTGTCCCAGCCAACGTAGATTGTGATGGCTAACTTGCGGGTGTTTGCAGGTGATACCGTACATTGCCAGTGGCTTCCGAAAGGATAAGATCTGGCTCAGGAGAACGAAGCTCTCCAAGAGAGAATACCAGATATTGCTGGCGATAGATGACTCCCAGAGCATGCGGGACAACCGTTCGAAAGAAGTGAGTAACATTGTACTGATTACGTATGGTATGTAGTAACACGTACCTACTTTCTTTGCTATGCTTATGTGTACTTTAGGTATGTAGCTACTCATTTTGTAAAATCTTAATGCCCACGAATTGCTGTTAGTCATGGCACATGCACAAAACACACAGCTGGAATCATTGAGGACGCCATGTTTTTCAATACTTTTCACACCAAACAACATACTCACAGAAGAGAAGCAATGTTTTTTCTGTGTTTACAAAATATTGTAGTCTATCAATAAAAGTATTTATTGCAATTATTCGTGGTTGTATCATTTAAACTATTTTACATCATCTATAACATTGGTGTTGCTAATAGGTCTTTGAAAGTTTTTAATTTTTTGAGGGTTTTGAAAATTTTGAATTTTCTCATTGTTAATGGGTGGAACTCTATCTGGTGACAAAATTGAGAGTTTCTAGCTTTACTGGAAGTGGGTTCAAATGTTCAAATATGTAGAAATGAGTGAGTCTCAGTGTGAGTGGTGCATCAGTTTAACAAATATTAGTCTCATTTTATTATGTGAGAAGCAATTAGTGTTAAAGATCTAATCCTATTGTAATATCTTACTTTATTGTAAAATCTTCAATATTTTATAATAAATTGTTTACATATATTAAGTATCTATATGAGATATTATTCAAATTTTATTTTATCTTGTCTTTTCTAGTGATGCACAGTATTGTTTTATGTCTAGTGATGAGTAGGTACTCTTTTTTTTGTATGTAGTATTTGTTCCTTGTCTTTGTAATTGTGTAATTGTCTATGTTAATATTATGCTGTGTCTATGTAAGTTTATGTTGTAGGTTTTTTTATGATTGATGTTTACCACCTTTGACTTTTCAGCTTTTGTTGGGCATTCTACAACTATAAATAAATAAATAAAAATTGACTTAAAAAACAGAGGCAGAAATATTTCTAAAATATTTTTGTAATTATTCGAGCTCAGCTAGATTTCTAAGACTAGGCTAAAACATAATAAGTGTGGACTTGACTCTTGCTTGACACTATTATTACTGAACTCTACTGACTCGCCAAAATATTTGGCTTCTCGTCCATCTCTACTTATTATGTTCCTAAATTTAATCATGTACTGTTGTCATGAACATTATTTAGACATCAGGTAAGTTACTCTCGTTCTTTTTTTTCCTTCTCTTTTTTGTCTTTCCTCTCATTTTCTAATTTTTTCCTCTCTCTCTTTATAGTTTTCGTTCCCTCGTTTTATTTTTCTCTCATTTTTTCCTTTTGTTGTTTGAAACCCACCATAGTCTTGGAGACTCTTTAATGTGAAAGATTATTCTATGTCTCACAGTTGGACATAAGCCATGCTTAAATTTATCTTTACCTTTACCTCTAAAATTTCTTTATTACACATACACATATAAATAACCTATGTTTTGCATTGCTGCGAATGTACTTGTGTGCGTCGGTAGTGCAGCAGGAGTGCAGTGTTGTGTCGCGGGTGCCTGCAGCTGGCGTTTGAGTCGCTGGCGCTGGTGAGTCAGGCGCTGGTCCTGCTGGAGGCCGGGCGGCTCGGCGTAGTGAGCTTCGGTGAGGAGCCCGTGCTGCTGCACCCCCTCAGCGAGCCCTTCACCGACGCCAGCGGCGCGGGGTGAGTGCCGCACAGCCCTGAGAGACATTACCTGCTTACTCTTCTAGAACCTCTGAAATAGCTCGTGTGCCCCAAGTCAGAACGTACGAGAAGGTTTTAACTCATGTTGGTAAACTTCAAATATGCGCATCAACGCTGGGACCATCACGTCTCAGATTTTCTTCCAAACACAATCACGCGGTAAAGTTATTCTAGAGTACGTTTTCTAGTTGTTAGCTGACTTTCTCGTGAAATACATTCAACTGTGGAGAACTTGTCCTCGCATAGTTGGCTCATGATCATTTGAACATACATATCCCTCGCATAGCTGCCTGAATTTAGAGAAAATATTAAGAGACTCTTAAATGATAAAATTTTTCTAATTTAAATGTCCTTTGTAGCATTAAAAACATACAACTCGGGGCTTTCAGGAAGTTGGGAAGCCGCCAGCGTGTGTCTTTCAGGTGCTGTAAATGTATTCTGTTGGGGTCGGATTTGCTGCATAAGTACAGGGGCGTAGGAACCGGGGGGGGACAGGGGGGACGTGTCCCCCTGAACCTTTTGTGTGGAGGGGACTGTCCCCCCCAACTTTCTAGACCGTGATATTTTTATTTTATAATATTATTCTGCCCAACTTTATTTGTAATTTCTTCACTCTCAAATTTTATCTTAAGGAAACAATAATAATTTTAACGTGGATGTATCCAATTGCTTAAAAGCGCTATTTTGCACTTTTAAAATCAAAATTTTCCGGTGGAGGACCCCCGGACCCCCGTCTTAGTAGGAGGGGAATGGGTTTACATGACATCAAAATCATTATTTGTTCCCCCCCCCCTCCCCCCCAACTTTATGAACACAGCTACGCCAATGCACAAGTACCATTCCGAAACATACCTAGTCTCCGTGGGGAGTGTGGCCAACTCGTACAGCGAGCAGTTTGGGTGAGAGTGTGAGCTGTGCTGCGCAGGCTGGTGCAGAGGCTGGAGTTCAAGCAAGCGCGCACGCGGGTGGGCAAGCTGGTGGAGTTTGCGACGTGCGTGTTCGGCACCCAGCAGTCCGCCACGGAGCGCTCCCAGCTGCTGATCGTCATCTCGGACGGCCGCGGCGTGGACAGCGAGGGTCCGGACGTCGTGCGCAACGCCATCCAGCAAGCACAGGAGAACAACATCTTCATAGTGTACATCATAGTCGACAGCCCTCAGGTATGGCTCACCCACGTTGGAATCACAGTTACCTGTGTACAGTTGTCATGTGTTCGATTAGTATCGTACTAGGCCAGTGCAAAGCTTGGACTCAGGAATCAATCAAGGGTCTTTTTAACATTTTATTTGACGCTTCGGTTTTGATGCAAAGCTCTTCGCATCCGATGCGATACTTATTATTTTTTGCAAAGCTTTAAAACATTGAAAGCCTAAGGAGATCGGTTAATTTTTTTTTTTATATGTGTTTTGCTTGACTAAAGTTGGTATTTATATATATGCTCAAATGCTCAGTACTAATATTATGCATGGTTATTTCATAATTTTATTGAATGATGTTACACACTGGTTAAAGACTTACTGAGTTCAAACATTTCAAATGGTACAGAATCATAATTTTTTTTTTTTGCTTCAATCCTGTATTTTGTAAGATAAGTGTAATACAGCTTCGCCGAGAACAATATTTGCAATTCGATTCATTATCGTGAATATTTAAAAAAATAATTATTATTTGGTATTCACTTATCTTCAAAAAAATTAGTATTTGCACAGGCCTATATCGTTAATTTTTTTTTTGACCTTAATGGTGGACATTATCAGGTAATCTTAGCGAGAAGCTGGAGCATTTGTAGACCACTATACCCTGTTCATGAATGATATGCATATTGCTTTAGAATAATAACCCTTATTCAAACCATTGTATTAATTTATTTTTCTTTGTTTAAGTAATGTTTTTTTTTCCTTCAGAGATGTGTGCAGTGAGTTGTAACCTGTAACCTCCGCAGGAGAGCATATTGGACGTGTGCTCGGCCGTGTTCGAGGGCTCCCGGCCGCGCCTGACGCCGTACATGGAGACCTTCCCCTTCCCGTTCTACCTGGTGCTCAAGGACATCAGCCAGCTGCCGCTCGTGTTGAGCGACGCCCTGCGGCAGTGGTTCGAGCTCGTAGCGAGCATCGAGGCGTGAGCCGCACTCCTGCCACTCCAACGCTGTAAATGTTGTAAATAAAGTGTTTTGGTCTGTTTGAACTGTTTGTACAATCATCGTCCTTCCCACAACTCAACTGTCTGAAGCCAGCGTGCCCTGAGTGCTTCCTGATCATTTCTTGGTAAGTAGCTTAGTTATCCATCAGTGGCTCGGCTTAGGTGGTTGGTCTAGGTGCATAGTTCATGTATCACTAGAGAAGCAAATATTTTGTAATTTATGAACATCAAGTCAGGAATAAAACAGAATAAAACAAAATTAATGTTTTTTGATACACCGTATAATTCGTTGTAAAACCACAAAAGCAGTGAGAAGATATGGTATAAAAACTTACAGTGATATGAATAATATGTGTCAAAAACCTTAGATGACAATAATTAGTCCAAAGAAGTTAATGTAAATTCTGAATTATGGTACAAAATGTTCATTTTTACCTTTATCCCACGACAGCTTTCCAGACTATCATGCTGGATGTCATGGACCACTATCGCAAATGCAGAGGCGGTAAACGTTTTTAAGTTTTTATTGTAGTCAATATGTAATATGTTTACTAGATGGACAGAGGCGTACCCCTGCAGAAATGTGAGGGCTGCCACTATCATTGACATCATGACCAGGGAGTTTTTACCACGATATGGGTTTCCGTTTGTCGATTCTGATAACGGCAGCCAGTTCCGGGGGCAACGCTGGAAAACAACAAATCGAACACCACACCACTGCAAGAGCCAACCCAACAGAACAGCCCAAACAGAAGCTGAAGGCTTAATTGCGTGTGCGCATCAGTACAGACCACACACAGTGGAATACCCACCTCACAGAGGCCCTAATCCCATTCCATGACCATCGTATTCTCTCATGCTCTGCTGTGAGCAATTGTAGTGTGTTACTATTCCATCTACACTAGCAGGCATTCAATCTTTTAAGCATTAATTTCCGCTTAAACTTGCATCCTCATCACTAAATGACTGGCTTCAATTTCCTAAACAAATTTGCACGTGTGAGGTGGTACTAATTTTGGAGAACTTAGGAACTATTCTGTTTGTCTACATTTTCTGTAAACTGTAGGTGCCCCGTGAAGGTGTATCCAAGAGGAATAAATTATAAATTTGGAGTGACTCCATCTTGACTAACTTTTTTTATTTACATTAGTATTGTATAGATTCTTCAACTCGTTTACCCTGTTGAAGGCTCATTTTCAACCAAGTGGTTAAGACGTGGCGGTCGTTGCTTGGTTGCTTTGCTGTTGAGATGGTTGCTTACCCGGTGGCAGCTCTGCAGAATGAGGAGCCTCTAACTCTTGAGGTGGGAGTGGACCATCCAACCCATTATACCTAGTTTACTGAGGACACACCAGCGCCGGAGAAATCTGCAGTGGCAACTTGGTCTACATGTTGTAGGCCCATGTATATACCATCCGACTACCAGATTAACACTACTGAAATAGATACAGCATGGTGAGATCACAAGAGACAATATATGGCTCGCCTCCCACCTAAGTTTGGTAGCGACGGTGGCGGTCAGAGCGGATCTTGATACCAGGACGCTCGTTAAAGTGACATTAAGTACACAGCTGTGGTGTTTAGCTGACAGAGGTGGTATGTGGGCTCAAATTAAGGGGCAGGAGGTGCGACATCAGACCAGCTGAAGTAAAAAGTTTTAAAATTAAATAATTTATGGGATGAAAAGTGATTTTTTGTTTCTATTTTAATTACTTTGTGCACATAATAATATGATAGGGATTTTAAAAACTGTAAATTTTTTATCCAAGTCTTACCAAATTTTTTTTATTTAAAAATATATATGGTATACTTAGACATATTTCTGAAATTTTTATTATATCAAAAAACGCAAATTTTTGTGTTTTAAATGTTTTTGACCGAAGGTTTCGATTTTATCCTTTTTTTTTTTTAACAAAGAGAACACATGTTTCTATTTTTGAACGTTAGATGGCAGGTGAATATTTAACTTTTAAAATTATATTTACTATTACAAGTTACATATTTACGAATTTATTCTTAACACATTTAGTGTAATGTTGCAATATTAATTACTTTTATAAATAAATGCCTAAACGTAGCAATTACATAGCATATAGTGACTTGTCCCAGACAGATGGATGGAGCGGGAGCGGTCCCCGAACAGGGGTCGCTGCCCTAGAACAGGGGAAGGTCAGGCAGAGGGGAGGAACGGGAGCGGTCACCAAGCAATGGTCGCTTCCCATGAGCGGGGGGGGAGATCTAGCAGAGGGGGGTGGGAGAGCGGGAGCGGTCCCCGAGCAGGGGACGCTGCCCAAGAACAGGGGGAGGTAGGAAGGAGGAGCGGTCCTCCAGAGATGACAAAGTTTCCTTAATTTACATTCCCCTTTGTCTGCCATCTAGGGGCGGGTGGCGAACTAACTTTCCTCCCCATAGATTATGTAGGATGGGTGGCGCACTTGGGGCTTGTACTATCATACCAGCCGAGGCCAAACTGGTGGACATGACAATAGATTAAATTTCAAAAAAAAAAAAAAAAAAATCATTACTGGAAGATTCAAAAGGGTCGTGATTTTAATTCCTTCGTGGTGTACCCTTCTTCCATCAAACATTTACATAATTGCGCACATCCGTCTCTGCCGGATGTTCACTCATTATTAGGGATGCAACATCGCTCTAAAAAACATCGATATCACGAACATCGATGTTCAAACGAAAAAGCATCGATGTCAAAAAAACATCGTTCTGACAACCGATTAGAGGAGGGTTGTTACAGCAATTTTCGGTATCTGTTTAAACCTTATACTGATACAGTAATGTACCTAGTTACAAGTATCTGATACTTTTGTATCAGATAAGTAGCGGTCCCAGGAAGCAACAAGGTATCAGCTATCTCGGTACAGGGTACACAACCTCTGTGCCGTCATCACCAGCGTAAAAAGGTATCGGTGTCTCTGATACATTATTTATCACGCCCGGTAATTCTCTACCTCTGTTACTCTCATGCCCGCCTGATACAGCCAGTATCAATCAGTTCAACATTCACTGCAGTTCGTCCTGGCAGTGTATTAATTACCACCATGGACATTGTTGCGGGCTGTCATGCTTTGTAGTTAGTATCTTTATAGTGAAATAAGGAATGGATAAGTGCAGGAAAAAGACTTCATTTGTGTGGAATTTTTTTACGAAAAATAATGAGTTTGCTAATTGTAATTTGTGTCAACAAAAACTGAGTTATAAATCATCATCGACTAATCTGAAGAAACATTTGAAACGTAAACATTGATATAGTATGCTCACTAATGTGCGTATCTGTTTTTTTTTATTTTTAATTTTTGATAAAATCGTAATCTTTTAATGTATGAAGACACTAGTTACTAATTGTTTTCGGAAAAAAAAGTCCATATG